>NC_138554.1:120856313-121456313 GCF_964273705.1 Natrix helvetica
TGTCTCCTCAAATGAGGACGAACATGAATTTGTCGGTAATGGCAGCAAGTTGAATTCTGCTGTTTTATGGTTTTGATTTTAATCCTATGTTAATTGCAATTTGTAATTGGTGGCCATACAAAGCAATAAATAAATATTCTAGGCATATACTATATATGTAGCACGTAAAATCGTTCTTAGGGATAGAGTTTCAGATAAAAACTTTTTCCTCGAATTCTGAATAATCTCACTCATGCAGATTACATTGCTCGGGCTGAGGTTCAGTTTTAATCCACGTTATCTAACCATGAAATGGATTGTTTCTAAAATATATAATTTATAGCAGTAGAGACCATTGGTCTGCCAACAGCTGTGTAACCAATGTATACAGAGCTCCAATGGCTGGTCTCTAACAGATGTGTATTATCTCATCACATACATATGCTGTGGAAGAAAAATGCTTGGTTTACAGTTCCCTATTGAACAAGTATGACTGGTACCACCAGTTTATGCTGACATAAATAATAATTACTCAACATCTCCTATAACAGGCTATGAGAGAAACTTACACAGCAGATGTTTCAGGTAAAAATCACAACCTGTTTATCTCAGATTTCAGTTACACATAGCTTATCTTTTTTCAGGCATCCCAACTTTTTAAGTATTTAAATACTTATATTTTTCTGTAGTATACCTAGGGTTTTAAGCATGCTTGTGTGTACCCTGAAAAACAGGCTGCTTTAATAAGCAGAGGTGAAGTGTTTGGGTCACATTTTCAAAGTGTGCATGCTCACACACAATGCATGATGGTTTATATCTTGTTAAGAGTCTAGAACAGGGGTTTCCACTTCCTGGTCCACAGCCTGTTAGAAATCAGGCCACACAAGTGAATGAAGCTTCATCTACACATGCAGGGGATCTAGGTCAGTGATGGGGAACCTTTTTGGCACTGAGTGCCCAAAATGGAACGTGCACTTGTGCACTGGACTCCCAGAAACCCAAAGACCAGCTTACTAACACACATGCACGCACCAATCATCCAGTTTTCTGGTTTCTGGCATGTCAGCCAACTAGTCTTTGCATGTGTAGAGTGCCAAAAAACCAAAGACCAGGTGGCCGGTGTGCGCATGTGTGTACTGGAAACCAGAAGAGCAGCTGGCAACAGCGCACATGCATGGCACCTTTGGCATGTGTGCCATAGGTTCGCTATCACAGATCTAGGTAGTGAGTGAAATAATTCTTCCTCTACCACATGGCCACTGCTGGTCCATGCAAAAATTGTTTTCCCCAGTCTGTCCCTGGTACAAAAAGGTCTGGAAGCTGCTGGTCTTGAGCAGTGTTTCTCAACCTTAACAATGCTAAGATATGTGGGTTCCAATTCCTAGAATTGCCTAGTCAGTCATAGGAGTTTTAGGTGTTAAAGTCCACATATTTGGAGCAACTAAGATTGAGAAACACTGGTCTAAAGGGCCATCTAGAAATAGTAATAGCACTTAGATTTATATGCTGTTTCACAAAGCTTCACAGTCCTCTCTAAGCGGTTTACAGAGTGAGCATATTGCCCCCAACAGTCTGGGTCCTCATTTACCCACCTCGGAAGGATGGAAGGCTGAGTCAACCTTGCAGGAAAATCTTTAAGTTAGAATTTCCAGCTGCCCAATCCACTCAGTTTTGTTACTAGTAGAGATAAAATAATGTATTTCAAAGGACTCAATTTCTGTCCAAGCAGTTTCTTAGCTTCTATATGCTTTTCCCAATAGCTTCATTAGAGAAGTCCTTCTTCACACTTAAACAAGAAAACTCAGGCAACCATCCAAAAATATGATTGAGAAGCAGTTTGCTGTAGTAGTTACCAATCTATAAACTAGGACTGTGAGTTTTAGTCCTGCCTAAGACACAAAACCAATTAGGTGACCTTAAGCCAGTCCTCTCTCAGCCCTAGGAAAAAAGCAATGGCAAACCACTTTGAATTCCTGCCAAGGAAGTTGCAGGAATTGCTTCTGGCAAGTTACCAGTAGTCAAGATTAACTTGAAGGCAACACACACACACACTCACTTACTTTAACCCAAAATAAAGATAGAGTTACTGGGGTTAAAAAACACCACAGTCCCAGTTTACAACAGTGCAATTCAATGTTTTCTTCCTCCATATGTGATGAAAAGGAAGTTTTAGAATAGAACACAATAACAGAGTTGGAAGAGATCTTGGAGGTCTTCTAGTCCAAACCTCTGCTCAGGCAGCGAACCCTATACCACTTCAGAGAAATGGTTGTCCAATCTCTTCTTAAAGACTTCCAGTGTTGGGGCATTCGCAGGCAAACTGTTCCACTGGTTAATTGTTCTAACTGTCAGGAAATTTATTCTTAGTTCCAAGTTGCTTCTCTCCTTGATTAGTTTCCACCCATTGCTTCTTGTCCTACCCTCAGGTTCTTTGGAGAATAGCTTGACTCCCTTTTCTTTGTGGCAACCCTTGAGATATTGGAACAGTGCTATCATGTCTCCCCTGATCCTTCTTTTCATTAAACTAGACATAGACAATTCCTGCAACCGTTCTTCCTATGTTTTAGCCTCCAGTCCCCTAATCATTTTTGTTGCTTTTCTCTGCATACATTCCAAGTTTTCCAAGTCTTGGAAAAGAGCAGCCAAAGAGAAAACTTTCTAGGCATTCAATTTCTATGGTCATTTCACTTTTCAACCCCAGCAGCCATTCAGGAAGCTTGAGGTTGGGTAGACGCAGATGACATGTTTTAAGTTCTTGCTTAGCTCCCCCCCACCCTCCAATTTTTGTCTCCAATGTCCCTGACTGCCTCTCTATATAGTTGTTTCAATATAGTTTTCTCTCCAGGTAGGAAAGAATCAGAAAAGTAAGTAACACTCGGCTTCTTTGTGATTTTCCAGTATAAAATGGCTGCTTGGGGAAGGGTGGTGACAGAGCAAGGCATGATGGCTTACAGGTTACAGACTTAATCCATTGCTCTTTCAAACCAATTGACTGGGGAAAAACCAGTTCTGTATCTGGATCTTGGAAGCAATTAATGTGCCAAGGATGGTGTTAAGATAAATTGCAGCAGCAAGAGTTGGCAGCAAGGAAGCTGCTATTTGCAGTTCAGTGAACTGAGTGCATTTTGAAAGAAATCATTAGATAGTTGATCCAGGAGCGTGCAGGCACATGGGTGCCAACCGACTGCAGCAATGTCTGGTTCTGTGTCCTCTCTGACCAGCCTATCAAACTGATCCATTCTTGATAAGAGGTATATTTGTTCCCATTTTCATAAACCAGTATTAATAATAACAAGAACAGCAACCATCTTTGACAACCAAAGTTCTAATTAAAAGCTGTGATTTATATCGTAGGACCACTGAAAGGTGAAATCTCTACCAGGAAGGATCTATGAAATTCTGCAGGAAATTGGTATTAGCCATAATTGTTTCCTGCTGGGAAAGATCTAAGAGAAAAACATTGCTTTATTTCTCAGCTATCATTTCTTTAATGCAGATTGAAATGGAGCTTTGCTCCCTATTGCAAGATCCCACAACATATTTTGCTAAAATATTGACACATCCTGTTGCTGGAAAAATGCAAAATTCTATTTCTGTGTAAACAATAAACAAACCAATCTGACATGTAAGCAATCCCAAATAAGCAAGTTATCAGTTAGCACTGATATAAGATCTGCTTAAGGATTTATTGGGAGAAAAGAAAATTAATCTATGCCATAAACTTGAAAACAGCTGTCAGTTGCAACTTCTAGAAAGAATAAACTATCAAGAAAATTTAAATTATTGTACTTCTGGACTAATAGAACAATCCTATGTACCAAGTAGTGTGTGTGTGTGTGTGTGTATATACATATACATATACATATACATATACATATACATATACATATACATATACATATACATATACATATACATATACATATACATATACATATACATATACATATACATATACATATACATATATATATATATATATATATATATATATATATGTATTAGTGTTACAACCCCTGGTATGCCTAAATATGGGAGGAAGGTCACTACTCCCTCTTTCTGTCCTTCGGCTTCATCACAGAAGACCATGCAGGCAGAAAACCATATTTTTATTTTTTAATGTTGCCTTTTTATATTTGTGTATACATACATACATATTTGTGTATACATACATACATACATACATACATACATACATACATACATATATATATATACATGTGATTGCCTTGGTATCTAGTCTATATATATATGATAGACTAGATACCAAGGCAATCACATGAAAGCAACAATCACATGGCTTAATATGATATGTGCTCTAGTTACCATTGAATGAATGGTAGTAGCAGCAGTAGTAATTATTAGGAAATATGAGATTTCACTGAGCTTTCTGATTTATACATTGGTCTCTTAGCCAACGTGCCCTAAAGAACATATGAATTGTGGAACAATGAACAATGATTTGCAAGATCCTTTGGGAAACAATAGGTGCAAAGATATTCATACTACTTCCAGCATGCAGGGGAAAAAATATCATTGCAAAAATTTGTTAATTGTAACCATTTGATATTTCATTCCAATTGATGCCAGATCTCTCTACCCTTATATCACAAAGAAAATTGCTACATTAATATAAATATACATTTATTCCCCAGTGTATTTGCTTGTACCATGGTTCCTGGTAATTTTAGAAGGAATTGTGATTCCTTATAAGCAGAGGTCATGATATCACAATAGTTATCAGGTATAGGACATAAGTTGTATGACATTATTATGTATTTTTTTTCTTTTATTCTGGAACATTATGTATTTTTCTTTCTTTTATTCTGGAACTGCACAAAAATTGAGATTTGATTTTAAATAAAAGTGATCCTTCTAAAATGAAATTCTTGGATAGGCATAATATAATGTCAGGCACATAAAAGGAGAAAAGGTCATGAATCAGTATGTTTGCAAAGGCAAGGAGTATGGGCAATAATGCTCTTTCAAAACTTGCTTCATTTTTGCAAAATGAAAGCATGAGTCATTTCAAAGGTGCTTTTTCAAAAGACTGCTTTTTTCTTGAAGAAGAAGGACAAAACAATTCATTTCTCATCCAAGAAACTTCCACCAGTTGTGATGGGAGAATGGATGGAGGGATAGGTACTGACAGTTGAGACTGAATGATGGGGGGGGGGGATGGAAGAATAATAAAGTAAAGATAGCAAAGTAAAACCAATAAAGTGGGAAAGGAAAAAGAACAATAACAGTAAGGTATACTT
Source organism: Natrix helvetica (assembly GCF_964273705.1). NCBI lineage: Eukaryota > Metazoa > Chordata > Lepidosauria > Squamata > Natricidae > Natrix > Natrix helvetica. Next base: position 120,861,554 of record NC_138554.1, read on the forward strand.
CGGAACTTGTGATTATCCTAACTGGGCCTTCATCAAATCTAGAAAAAGATCCAGCAGGAGCTCTTCAGACAAGAAGAAAACAACAAATATAGCAGTGTTGTTATTCCATACCTTGCAGGAATATCTGAAAAACTCAGGAGGATTTCAACCAACACAACATACATGTACACTTTAAACCCAAGAATATAGTAAGGCAGAAGCTTGTCGACCCCAAGGATAAAACACCCAGAGACAAACTGAGCAATGTAATCTCTGCAATACAAATGCAGTGAGATATGGGCAAATTTGGTGAAACAAAACAACCACTTCACAAGCATGTGGCAAAACAGAGGAGTTCTAACCCATCAGGACAAGATTCGGGGTCCATCTGCATTTGAAAGACAAAGGTCACTGTTTTAAAGTAAGCAAAGTGCACATTTTGAATAGAGGGACCATTGGTTTGAAAGATGGGTAAAAGAGTCCGTGTATATCAGGAGAGGAAGACACCACCTATTTAAAACCTACAGTCCTTGCAGCTTTTCCAAGAAGATCACAACCAATTTCACCCTGATTCAGATGACCCCAAGATCACAGATACATCCCCACATGGCTTCAACAGCTCTTGGAGAGTGCTAACAACAAGATGACTGCAAAGAAATACAATCCTTCCATTCCCCACCCACCTACCCCCGTCATGTGGTCAGAACCTACTCTTCCATTCCTCACCACTATCCAGTCTCAACTGTCAGTAGTTATCCTTCCATTCCTCCCCATCACAACTGATGAAAGTTCTTGGATGAGAAATGAAAACATTTTGTTCTTCTTCCTCAAGGAAAAAGCACTCCATTTGCCTTTTGAAAAAACACCTGTGAGACATTTATGACCTGATGACTAAAAATCTCCACAAATAGAAAGGATGAATTCAGCTATTTCAAGTCATTCTCCATTTGCCCGTGTCTAGTTGTTGACTTGAGCGCAAACAAAGGTGGCAAGCAAGTGATGATACATAATTAAATGAGGTTTCTATGATTCAATTTTTCAGGTGGAATCTGGTACCTTTAAAGCAGGTGGGATTTCAGGACTGGAGTGCAAAACGGGGGCAATTCTAGTCAAACTGGAACGTAAGATAAACCTATTCCCAAATCCACCCTGTCATAATGCACTCTGCTATGCTATGAACTACGATAGAATCCTAAGGACCCTAATATGCAGAAAATGTTGGGATAGCTGATGAACAAGCAAAAAAGTGTTTGGAGAAGAACTAAACACTAAACTACTTGTAGGTAAGTCCATCCTCATGAGGACTTATCTACATGTTCTACTAACTTTGATATGAAGATGCCTTATTAACCACTTTTAGCTGACATGTCCTCCTCCTGTGGTCTTCATCCCATTTTCAACTCACCATGGAGAGAACTGAAATATCCCTAAGTGTTCCAGTATACAATATTTTATTGCATCATAGAATAGAATAACAGAGTTGGAAGGGACCTTGGAGGTCTTCTAGTCCAACCCCCTCCTTAGGCAGGAAACCCTACACCACTTCAGACAATGGATATCCAACATCTTCTTTAAAACTTCCATGTTGGAGCATCTACAACTTGTAGAGGCAAATTGTTCCACTGATTAATTGTTCTAATTGCCAGGAAGTTTCTCCTTAGTTCTAAGTTGCTTCTTTCCTTGATTAGTTTCCACCCATTGCTTCTTGTTCTACCCTCAGGTGCTTTGGAGAATAGTTTGTGTAAGGTCCTCAACTTGCGACCGGTCTTGAGTCCTCGACTTACGACCAGCTGCAAATCCTTGACTTACGAATGACAGCCCGGCAACCAAAGGCTCGTGCCTGTTGGATACGACGTGCTGGGCTGGAAGTGGGCTTTTTACTCAGTTTCAATTGGCTGCTCTGCTTGACAGCTCCCGTATAAACAGCTGTCAAGCAGAGGAAGGTGCTGAAGTTGTTTGTAGTTATCTTGCTTGCTATTCTGTTGCAATAAACGCTGTTCTTGTTACCTCAGCTAGTCTGTCGTCCATCCGTTGATCCAGACTTCAACACTGGCGACAAGGGTGGGATTCTGAGGAAGCCCCTGCATGAACAGCTAGAGAAGACTTCTTGGGACAAGGCTACATGGCATCATTTCTCCATTTTGCCCGTTTGGTTCAACCACTGAATCATGAGCTGGTTTTTTGGAACCATTCGAATGCTTCTTGATAGCCAATAACTATCACCAGCTGCCTGAAGACAGAAAGTGTGGGTTTTTCCTCAGCTCTTGCGGTCCCGACATGTTCACAACCGCTCGAGCTTCGGCTGCATCTTTGGCAGTCCACACCTTGTCATGGGACACTCTTATCGCTAAACTTCAGAACCACTACGCTCCTACACCTTCCCGCATTGCCCGGGCCTACACTTTCCGGCAATGCATCCAAAAATACACTAAAAGCGTCAGCCAGTTCCTTGCGTCCCTCAGAACAGCGGCCATGCAGTGCAATTTTCCCAATCTGGATGACTCCCTGCTCAAGCAGTTTGTGTGTGGGGTGCAAGATATCCGCCTCAAGCGGAGACTGCTGGCCCACTCTGACATCAGCTTGCAAATGGCCGTGGATGAAGCCAGAGCCATAGAGCTCTCTGAGAGGTCCACGGCCGAAATACAAAAATGCCAGCAGTATATCTCACCAACCCCAAGAATCTGCCTAATCAACAAACTGGCCCCTCTAGATGGCTTTGAGGAAGACCAAGTCGACCGCCTCAAGACGCAGCCAAGTAGATGGGCTCCTGCTCCTACCCCCTCTCGCCCCTCTTGCCCTTGGGGTTGGGTGGACTGTGGAGGCGCCCATGCTCACACCACCTGTCCCTTTAAAACTGCTGTTTGCTACCGCTGCAGTAAGAAGGGGCACCTTGCGCATGTCTGCCGCACCTCTCTTCCAGCACCGGCCTCAACTGACTACCGCCCTCCAGCTGCTCGCCCTCAATGTCACTCAATCCTGCCCAGAGATGACTGCTTTGCCATCTCCAGGAACCAGCACTGCCCTGCCACCTCGGTCAGCAATGCAACGTATCGCTCGGCTGACAGCAAGAATATCTACATCTTCTTGCTTATCAAGGGTGCTCCATGCCACATGGAAGTTGACTCTGGCTCCTCCAGGTCAATTGTTCCATGGAGCACCTTTACCTCCCTGTGTCCGGCCATCTCCCGCAATCACCTGACCGTGGGGGACTCCGCTTTGAAAGATTACCAGGGGACTTAAAATCCTACCCTACTCTGGGCCGCCTGAATGTTTGGGTGGGCTATGCTGACTTTCACAGCAGGCTACCTGGTGGCCCTTGGGCAAGGTGGCTGAGGAGTTCAGTCCCTATAAAACCTGCCAGCTGGAGCTGTCACTCCAGGGTGGGTGCCTGGTCTGGGGTGACAGGATGGTGATTCCCCCCTCCTTGCAAATTCAAGTGCTTGACCGCCTCCATTTGGGACACCCAGGCATAGCGCGCATGAAGGCCTTGGCCCACAGCTATGTTTGGTGGCCCAAGATGGATGAGACCATTGCAACCTGGGTGGCCAGCTGTCACTCCTGCCAAGAGCCTGGGTCAGCACCCCCAACTGTGCCAGTCAGGGAATGGAAATTACCCCAGGGACCCTGGTCCAGGGTCCACATCGATTATGCAGGCCCCTTCCATGGCCAGAAATTCCTGGTGGTGGTGATGCTTACTGTAAGTGGGTAGAACTCCTTATGGCGTCCACCACCACCGAAGCCACCATCAGGGAGTTGCAGTGCATTTTCACCATGCAGGGTCTACCAGACACCTTAGTTTCCAATAATGGGGCCCAATTCACAGCCGCAGCCTTCCAAGAATTCCTAGGTGGCCTAGGGATCTGCCATGCCCTCACTGCTCCATATCACCCTTTCTTTAAAGAACAAGCCGTCCGCTCAGCCAAAGAAGCACTTGGACAGATGGACCGAGGTGGATGGCCAGATAAAGTGGCAGCCTACCTCCTTAGCTAGCACTCAACACCATGCCCCTCTACCAACAAAAGCCCCGCAGAACTGCTGATGGGCCGGCACCTGAGAACCACCTTGGACAGGCTATACCCACACTATGGCGACTTAGGGCCTGACAACTTGGCGGCCCCCACAGACCACTTCAGGGAGGGGGACTCCGTCTATGCCAGGAATTATGCAGGGAAGCCTAAATGGGTGCCAGCCACAATTACCAATTTAACCAGCCCGTTTCTACAGGGTCGTCCTACATGACAGACGAGAATGGCCTGTCACGTCGATCAATTGAGGTGCCGCCTTCCAACTGAGGCCTTCCCTCAGTCAGGCCTCTCCTATGAAAGCCGACAACCAGCCTCCACCTACCGCCAGCCGGACCAGGCTCCACCTCAACCACCACCACTGGATTTACCTCAGGAGCTGGGACTACTTCCAGGGCCGGGACCTCGTGATGTCACTTGGAGCTCCTCCCCGGCTGGGGTGGAGCTGTAACAGGGATGTCCTACCCTTTTCACCGACAAGTTGCAACTGAGTCATTCTGGGCGGGTCCAGTGGCACCCTGTCTATTTAGCCAACTATGCATGAGCCTAGTTGGGGGGGGGGAAAGAGGTATAAGGTCCTCGACTTGAGTCCTCGACTTTTGACCAACTGCAAGTCCTCGATTTACAAATGACAGCCCAGCAACCAAAGGTTGCACCTATTGGATAAGACGCGCCGGGCTGGAAGCAGGCTTTTTACTCTGTTTCAATTGGCTGCTCTGCTTGACAGCTCCCGTATAAATAGCCGTCAAGCAGAGGAAGATGCTGAAGTTGTTTGTAGTTACCTTACTTGCTGTTCTGTTGCAATAATCACTGTTCCTGTTACCTCAGCTAGTCTGTTGTCCATCCGTTGGTCCAGACTTCAACAGTTTAACTTCCTCTTCTTTGTGGCAGCCCCTGGAACACTGCTATCATGTTTCTCCTAGTCCTTCTTTTCATTAAACTAGACATACCCAATTCCTGCATCCGTTCTTTATATGTTTTAGTCTCCAGTCCCCTAATCATCTGACAACATCTTGATGCTGCTGGTGTCAGAAGCTGGGATCAGCCAATTTTGTATTGACTAGTTGATATTACCCCAGGCATGGACATCCTACCTTTATCTACAGAAGAAACCACACACTTGGTTTCTGTTTAGGCATTTGCTATGTGATGCCTATGCAAAACATAATTTAGCTAGTAGTATAATGGTCTACTGGAAGACCACTAGGTTTTATTACTTTGGGAGGAATACAGTACCATACTTTAATGCAACCCTGCGTACTCCCCAGGACACTTCTGGGTGCTGCCACCTGAAACTACTCACTGTTGGCAATACTATTTATTATGTATTTATCAAATGTATACAATGCCGTATCACTGTGATGGCGAACTATCGCATGAGCGCTACAGTAGGCACGCAGAGCCATATCTGCCGGCATGCGAGCCATCAGCTCCAATGCACATGTGTGTGTCTTCCAGCTGATATTTGGGCTTCCGGATAGGCTGTTAGGAGGAGGCTGTTTTTGCCCTCCCCATGCTCCGGAGGCTTTCCTGGAGCCTGGAGAGAGCAAAAATACCCTCCCCCAGCCCCCCAGAGGAAACACCAAGGTCAGCTTGGAGGCGAGCTGTGCGCCGCATGTGGAGGGGGGTTTATGTGTGCATGCGCATGTGGGTGCACACTTTGCATTATGGGTGCCGGCACGCGTGCACACTATCTTGTGTGCGCCCTCACATTTTTGGCACCCAACAACAAAAAGGTTCGCCGTCACTGCCATATCACTATGCCCTTTATCACTGGGATATTTTAAAGTTGGGGTGAAACCAACAAGTTTTCTTGTTTCCTGACCTGAAAGAACAGTGAGTGGTGGTTCACCCGCGCAGATTGCTGATACTAACTTGCTGTTGCTATTTTGCTACAGGAGAACTCCGCATGGTCAACTCACCATGGGTAGCCACAGGGAGAGCCAAGTGGGTGAGCCAGTGGATGGGGAGAGTGCAATGGGGTGGATGGCAACGGCCAGGACTTCCCATTTTCACACCTGCTATCATCGCGCTGGGCTCCAAGCGGAATTGGCTGGTGACAGCGGTAGCATTCAGGGAGGCAGTGGCAGCCAGAAGCTTCCCATTTTCACACCTGTCTCCACCGCTGCCATCATGTTGGACTCCAAGCCCAGCATGCTGCCAATGTCACCGTAACTGTATCACTACTTGATATAAGCTAGGCTGAAAGGTTGAATAATTACACAATGACGAATTTATTGAAATAATGCTAATTATTTCAAATGCTAGTAACGCAACTCTTTGCAATTGAAGCTGAGCAATAAAGTATTTTGGGATGTTCTCCTTCCTGGGTATGTTTATAAAACTACGATAAATGCATTTATAATTCATGTTTTTACCTAAAACAAAGAATGTTGTCCTACTGGGTACTTTTTCATGGGGAAGGATTTTAGGATTGCAAAAACAAGGCTCAGGAAGCCACCAATCCCAAAGAGAGAGAAAGAGCATTTGATAGAAGCAGCAGTGAAAGCTCTACAAATTGAGTAACTTAATTAATAAAACATACTTGTTCTTTGAAAAGTGCCACAATTGCTATTCCATAGATTCCTGGTTTTTTTCATATGGACAGCAAAATCCAGCAGTATATATGAACTCATTTAACATGTTTCTGTCAGATCACCCAACCAGATAGTTAAATTCCAGTGAAGAGGCATGGCTAGGGGATCAAAGCAGTTCCTTGCACCAGTTTCTTAGCCATTCATTCCTTTGTGAGGCTCATATAAAGGGAAATCAATGCTTCCATCTTATTAGTGTAGTCAGAAAGTAAAGGAAGCGCTGAGCTTTGAGTAACATTGGCAGCTGTTTCTCCCATTTCCATAATGCTATTTTACATTGTGGTAACTCAAAAACACTAGCTGAACACTGAATACAGAAGCAGATAAATTGTATTAGAGTGTTAATGCAGGTAATCCTCAATTTACGACCACAGTTGAGCCCAAAATTTAGTTTGCTAAGTGAGAAATATGTTAAGTGATGGGAGTGATTAAGTGAATAACTGCAGTTGTTAAACTAGTAACATGGTCATTAAGTGAATCTGGTTTCCCCATTGGCTGCTTGTCAGAAGGTTGCAAAAGATAATCCTGGGACATTGCAAATGTCATAAATATGAACCAGTTGTCTGGTATCTGAATATAAATTATGTGACTATGGGGGGGATGCCACAATCATAAATCAAAAATTATGTCATCTTTTTCAATACCATTGTAACTTCAAACAGTCACTAAATGAACTGTTGTAAATTGACCACAACCTGAACAGACATTTATGAAAGCTAATGGAGCATGTTAATTTTGCTGAAAACCCTGTTAAGATAAATGCTAAGTCTGCAAAGTGGGCACTATCCTAACATAAAGAAACAAGTTGTATATATATTCATAGATAATCACTAGAATAATAAAGGTATAATTTCAAATTAGCTAATCAGTTGAAATGGAATACTGTTTATTGAAGATAGTTGGCGCATTCAGGTTCTAACCTCCAGTTATTAAAAAAACCCAAATAATGCATTTCCAAGTGTGAGCAAATTGCACTTTATCTCTATATTGGAACATGGATGGCTTATCCATGTTGGAAGAAGTGTATTTTTTAGAAAACCTAGAAAGCTTACAGATCTCAATAGTCAATTCTGGTCCCAGTTTATAAATCCAACAACAGTTGGTATAAAGTTGGATTGGCTCCAAAAGTGCTTGATTTGATTCAAGTCCCAACTTTAAAATTAAATTAAGAAAATTAATGTTCTTTGCCTCCTATTAACCATCATGAGTATCTAGAAACAGCAATCACTTCTTTGCAAAACAGAATTAATTTGCAAGCACAGAAAATAATCCCAATAGGAAACAGCTATCTAATTCAGTGCCTAGGCTTTGTAGCTAGGCTCCTTTAAATCCTGATTTAAATAGAAACAAAAAAAGGCTTATTATTTTTATTTGCCACAATAAAATACCTTTACATGAATAGTTGCATTCTTCTGTGGAAACAAAGCCTACTAAAGCTCAGAAAGCTAGACATAAGAGGGGTTGTGCAAGGTGAATTTGTATAGATTTGGGGTTAAAAAAGAGCTCATTTCCTTTACTACACTGAAAAAATTATTTATGACTTTTATTGCTCAATTAGCAAATTTTACAAAACAGCATGGATTACTAACGAATTTTCAACATAGAGGGGCAAATGCGGTGGCTAAATTTAAAACTGACTTAAGTAACAGGTATCAAATGGAGACTTGAATTTTACTAAAAAGCAGGAAACAACAAAACAATGGTTTGTATAATATAACCAAACTCCAGCTAAACAAATATAGGTCTATTGTGTAGGGCAAATCCAGACAATGTTGTTTAGGTATCATACAAATCCAGAAAATTGGGTTCAATAAAACATAACTAAATTATGTTGTACAACCAATCACGTGTATAATGCAACATCTCCCCAAAGCATTATGATTGGAATAGGCCTTGATCTAGCCCAAGGGTATCAAAATTGTAGCCCATGGGCCAAATGCATCATGTGCCGGCCCCACCCGGTTTAGTGAAAGAGAAAAATGTTCTACCACGTCAGGTGACGCTACCGTGACGCTGCATTTTTTGACACCCTGATCAAGCTCACTACTGCAATTGTAACTGCCTGAATAGATATATGGGAAAAGAAGGGTTCTCTTGCATTTTGCCTTTCTATTGCCTTCTGGGCATCAGAATGTTCTCAAGACTCAATCGAATCTCGCAGCTCCAAAGGGAATCCTGCTTTATCTAATTCCACAAGTAGCCTGAACCGACCTGCTTCTATTAAATCCAGTTTATATTTCTAAATACTAGCATATCTGATCCAGCATTGAAGGGCCTAAGGGAAAGAAATGTAAATACAGTCATTTGGATTAAGGAATTGGAAGCACAACACATTTTGAATGTTTTCTTTTTCAAGATGCAGATAGCTGTGCTTGTACCATATGATGAGATTAACTCAATCCATGAAGGTTTGTGAGCCTGTATGACACACACCGAACCATAAAATATCTGAATTTGCACAATGCACCAGGGTGAAGAGCCGTGGCAAATTTGTATTCTGAGCTAACAGAGTCAAACTTGTAATATAGTAGCTCTATGCTAGTTCAAAAGCAGTTCTGTGATCCTATCAGGTCAGCTATCTTTGAAAGCTCCTGAAAAACAAGTAAGAAATGATCTTGTAGTCCAATACCCTACTCTCTACAATTTTTAAAAAATGGTTGTCCTATGTGTTGTATTCCCTGTTTTCCTCGACCTACGACCGGGGATTCCCTCGCTGACAGCTAGCAACAGCCAAGCCGCGTCTTAGCCAATCAGATGCGGCCTGGCTGAAGGCGGGCTGTTCCTTCCTTCCGATTGGTTTCCCTGCTTGACAGCTCTCGTATAAATAGCTGTCAAGCAGGGGAACGCTTGCTTCTCTCCTGTACTGTTGTGTTACCACTTGTTCTAATAAACTGTTGAACTTCACCTCAGCTGTGTCCAGCCTCGACCTTCGTCGCCAGTGCCCACCATTTAGCACTATGTCTTCTTAAAAACCTTCAGTGTGGAAGAAGCCACAGCTTATGGAGGCAAATCATTCCACTGATTTATTGTTCTGTCAGAAAATTTCTCCTTAGTTCTAGGTTGCTTCTCTCCTTGATTAGCTTCCATCCATTGCTTCTTGTCCAATCCTGAAGACAACAGCAAAGAAAAAGCAACAAAAGCAGCAATGAAAGACTACCTCCTCTAGTTGACATTTTGAGGGAGACTGTACGTCTTTCCTCTCCTTGGAAAGGAATGTGATGTATATGTCACCGTGAAAGACCGAAATTGGTGAATGTCAACATTCAACGGTGAATGTCGACACATACCAATTTTGGTCTTTCATGGTGACATATATAACGAGTCAGCGTAATGCTTTACTTTTGCTTTTCAATTCGCGGTCCTGGAAACTACTCGTTCTAACCGCGCAGGATCGCAGGTTTTTTAAAAAAAGAACTCCACGAATAGAAGATGCTTAAAAGGAAGCGAGGAGCCGAGGTATTAGGGTAAGGGTATTAGGGTAAGGGTGCCGAGAGGATAAGGACATACACCAAGCGACTATGTGAATGTCGACATTCACCAGATTTCGGACTTTCATTCACCGGTGAATGTCGACATTCACCAGATTTCAGACTTTCACAGTAACATATACATGTGCATTGCTCTCCCTAGAGAAGCAAATGCTTTGTGTTGATTTTGAGCATCTATCATCACAATATCCTATCTATGGTCTTTTCCCTATCGTGTCCAAGAGGCAGGAGTTACACTTTGCCACTTTTATTATGTTTTGAAGGGCTTGTACTGCCATATACTCAAGAAAATTCCTGATGATTTCATAAATTGCATCACAAGTAATGGAGTGATAGCTCTCCCTTTCTTTATTCGCATAAAACCTGATATTCTGGGCCATTCTACATAAGCTTGGATGAATTAAGCTGCCACAAGACGCGTTCATTGCTGTTCCCCAACATTTGTAAATGAAGTTATTCTCAGACTCTGAACAAAGTCAGTAACCCAGAAGTCATGACTGATCTGGAAGATGGTATCCTCAAGGAACAGAAGCAAACCCAGTTTCTCAGTCTTTCTGCTTGAAAAGGCCAGATCCTCCAAGAACAATCAGGCATATGATGGCCTCCTCCTTTACAGACCCTGGCATGCATCACATCTAAAATAGTACCAGGTTGAGACTCCAAGAGCTCATGGTTCTGCTTCATAAAATGCAATAAGTGTGTGATGTGGTCACTTCATAGCAATCACAAGGCAAGTGCATGAAAGTTTCAATGATGTTTTCTTGATGCTCTCACAACAAGAGTATTATTTTCTATACATGGCTGGGATATTTCTGAATCCACTAAATTACCCATGATAGTAACTAAAACAAAAATTGAAACAAAAGCAGGGAAAAGCAGCTACAGTGCTCCAGTCCTCAAGATCACAGCAACAAAAGAATCAACACAGGCAGCAAATAAGAGACTCCCTCCTCTAATTGATCTTTTGAGAGAGCCTGTACGTCTGGCATCACTTTTCTTGGAAAGGAATCTGGTATACACATGCACATTGCTCTCCCTAGAGAAGCAAACTCTTTGTGTTGATCTTGAGCATCTAACATATCTGTGCTTCCCACTCAATCTCTCAGACACACATAACAGTGGTTTCGTGGTTTTATTAATTTTCCCGAGCAATTCCCATCACCAAAAACCCAGAACTGTCTTAAGTCCAGCCAAAAGCAGACCAATCCTAGTCCACAGAGCAATGGCCAATGAGTCCACAAGGCACTTGATAAACCCACCAGACAAAATTAAATCCACAATACAAGAGGGCTGACAAGGCATGTTCCAAGTAAAGGCATGGAGTGAATCCAAAGCAAGGCAGGGATCGCAACAACTAGGTAACACAAAGGTAGGAAATGAACACATTCCCAGCATTGCCTACATCTGTCTGATGTGCTAAATAAATAGCCAGCGTCTGATGCAGCCCATCAAGAAGGGCGAGGCTGCCTCCTCGCCAGTAATTGGGAGGACCTTCATTGCTCCTATCTTTTCTCTGCCCTACATTTTCTCAGATCAGATGCAGAAGGCAGTTCTTCCTCCTCATCACTGACTGGCTGCAGCTACGTATGTGTTTTCCCCATTTGAAGCCTCAGGGTTGTCCTACTGCAGTGTAAATCAAATCAAATCCCTCTCAGATGGCTGCTCAGAGCCACTGACCAACTCCCATCTAGGCTTGACTGCAACTGATTCATCCTCCTAACTGACATCTGGAAAGGCATCTGGAGAAGAATCCAGGGGAGTCATCACAATATCCTAGCCATGGTCTTTCTCTATTGTGTCCAAGAGGCAGGAATCACACTTTGCCGCTTTCATTATGTTTTGAAAGGCTTGTACTGCCACACTCCAGAAGGTTCCTGATGATTTCATAAATTACATCACAAGTAATGACAGCTCTCCCTTTCTTCGTTCTCATAAAACCTGACCTTCTGGATCGTTCTACATTTGTAAAGGAAGTTCTTCTCAGACTCTGAATAAAGTCAGGAAAACGGGGGTCATTACTGATCTGGAAGATGGTATCCTCAAGGAACAGAAGCAAACACAGTCTCTCAGTCTTTCTGCTTTCTGCAGATCCTTCAAGAACAATCAGGCATATGATGGCCTTTCCAGATACTTCTTTACAGACTCTGGTATGCAACACATCTAAAATAGCACCAGGTTGAGACTGCAAGAGCTCATGGTTCTGCTTCATAAAAGGCATCAGTGTATGATGTGGTCCCTTTTCTTCATAGCAATCACAGGACCAGTGCATGAATGTTTCAGTAATGTTTTATACAGAGGATGCTCTCACAACATAAATGCTATTTTTTATGGATGACTGGGATATTTACGAACCAATTAAATTACCCATGATAGCAACTGAAACAAAAATAAAAACAAAAGAAGGGAAAAGCAGCTACAATGCTCCAGTCCTCAAGACCACAGCAATAAAGGCAGCAATGAGAGACTCACTCCTCTCTGAAAAAATAGCAATAGCACTTAGCCTTATATACCACTTTACAGTGCTTTATGGTTTACAGAGTCAGCCTTTTGCCCCCAACAATCTGGGTCTTCATTTTACCCACCTCAGAACAATGGAAGGCTAAGTCAACCTTGAGCTGGTAAGAATCGAACTGCTGAATTGCTGGCAATTGGCAGTCAGTAGAATTAGCCTGCAATGCTGCATTCTAACCACTGCGCCATCTTGGAAATGCAGCATAATCCTTCCTCAAAGCTTCCTTTGGTAAAAAAGAAAAAGATAATGAAACAAGTATAGAACCAAGAGCAATTTGCATATTGTTCTCCCTAGAAAAGCAAAGTTTTTGCGTTGCTTCTCAGCATCTATCACCATATCCAAGCCATGATCTTCCTCTATTGTGCCCAAGATGTAGAAGTCATACTTTGCCATCTTTATTATATTCTGAAGAGCTTGTACTGTCACACCAACGTATAAGTTGATGCCACTAAGAGGTGAGCTCATGGCAGATGCCAGGGGCTCCATCATGCAGTGAAGTCTGAGGTAAATATGGCTCTTTATTTGAAGAGAAAGCCCTCTCCTTCGATCCCATCGGTCCTGGATATTGGTATTTCTACATAGTGTGATAGTGTTTCAACTTTTCCTCACAGTAACCAAGTTTAATAGGGGGGTTTTCATATCCCCAAATAAATGCCCACAAAATACTAAGAATATGGGTTGTACAAGAAATGTATGTTATTTCTTAGTAACAGGAATTGATGTTGAGGTGATATTTGTTGCTGCAATGTAGCACTTTGAAGCATATTTGAAGACCATCAAAGATCACCTTCAAAGGCCTTCTGAAGACTTGGAGAATGGATCTATGGAAGCACAGAATTACATATATATTCTGATAGGCAAGCTTTTTTATTTAGCATTTGTTGATTTACTATGAGATGGTTTTGAACACAAGGAACTCTCCGCTTACTGATTAGAAAATAAATATATGACTGTTGACCTCTTGTTAAAGTTATCGCCTTTCCTTTCCTTAAGGGAAGTACCACTGAATTTAACAATGTCACTCTAGCGTATAGCATATGAGCTTTTGTGAAACTGATTTTATTTGTTAACGCCTATTTAAACTCTCCCATCTTATTTAAAGGATATAGGGATCATTTCATAATTTAAATGAAACAAAACAGTCTAATACAAGTTGTCAGAGAAATAATTTATCCATCTTTCTTATCTGCTAATTGTTAATAGCTTAATATATTATTAATTTGGGCACCATCTTCAGCTATTTATTGATACTAAATACCATATTTTTCAGAGTATAAGACACACTGGAGTATAAGACGCACCAAGATTTTGAAGAGGCAAATTTTAAAAAAAGTTTTGCACTCTGCAGACCTCTCAAAAATGGCCCGTTTTTTGTGAAAATGGGCCCATTTTTCCTCAAAAAAATGAGACATGCATAGCCTTTAGGAGGCTTATAGAGTGCTCCTGGGGGCTGTGGGGGCAAACGAGCCCATTGTTTGCTCATTTCTGTCCTCCCCAGCCCCCAGGAGCACTCTGGAAGCCTCCTAAAGGCTATGCATAGCTATTTTGGTGAAGGGAGCAGGATTTTGGGAGGCCAAAAATGCTGTATTTAGTGTATAAGACACACCCAGATTTTTACCCCCTTTTTTGAGGGAAAAAGATGTGTCTTATACTCTGAAAAATATGGTAGTTAATACAGCTTTCTAGTACAATTTTGTTTTATTGATCAAATTCATATGGTGCCTATATCACTGTAAGACTAAGATCAAAGTGGAGGGCGGGGCTCATATCTCTGCTGCTGGACAGTCCTTTTGGACCTAAACTGTCCTTTAGAAACAGTGATAGAGAAGGACGCATCATGCTGATCTCAGGGACATCGCAAAGTCCCTGATTGATCCAGAAGAAGCTCTTTTTTCCGGCAACAGAGAAGCAGCCATTAAGCTGCAGAAGAAAAGTAGGAGAGAGAGCGTGTCGAAATGGTGAGAAAATTTTTTACTATTAGAGAAGAGAACACCCAAAAAGACTTAGAGTAAAATTAAAATTGAAGACAGAAGAGAGTAAGCGGCAAATTAAGCCTGAATTAAACTTAGGATGTTATCCTTTTTTAACTTTGTTTTTTTATGGATGGAATTTTTACAAATGCCCCTTACTTTTAAATTGGACTGGTTTCTTTTTTCCTTTTTTTTTCTATTTTTCCTCTTTTTTCATATTGGTGGATTATGAATTTCTTTCCTTTCTTTTTTTCAACACTTGGCTGGATTGTCTTTCTTTTAAGATTTTTTTCCTTAAGTTTGGAATCTAAAGACAGGAGTAAAAGCATAGGAAAAATAAGTAACACTGCCACCTTCTTCAAGGCTCCTGATTTTGTATAATGAAAGGGATAGTGGGAAAAGTACGGATTGTTTATGCAGGTGCTCTTCTGGAGTACTATCAATAGCTGGGCTGGAGTGAGGAGAAAGCCTTGACTTGAAAGATTATTGTAAACTTGTTTGAAACTTAACAAAAAAGTCTTGGATGTTTTAGTGGCAGTATTTATAATCTGGAAGAATGGTGCAACATGAAGAAGAAAAAGAACGTACATTACAAATTATTATGCTACAAATTCAAAAAGTACAAATAAGTACAGAGAATATTCAAAAGAGAATGGAGAATATAGAACAAAAAAACAGAAGAAATAGAGGGAAGAGTTGAGAATATTTACAAAACAGTGATGAAATTTGAGGATAGAAAATTGAAAAAAAATATGAACAAAGTGATAAGAAAATTGTTGATATTGACAGCAAATTGAGCGTGGTTGGAAATGACAGGAGTGGAGGGTTGAAAGGAGAGATTAACGAACTGGAACTCTAACTCAAACTTCAAAACATGGAAGAAGAAAAGAGAAAAAATCTGGCAGAAACAATGAGAGAAATTCTGGCAGAAGCAACGGTGATAACTAAAGGCAAGCTGATGGAAGGAACAGATGGAGGGTTTCGAGTTTTTACAAGATATGCAATGAACAACAAGGTGCCAAGAGAAATCCAAATAAGATTTATCAAGAAAACAATTAGAATACAAATACTACAAATGGCAAGAGATATAGGACTGCACTATTACTGGAAGGACACAGGATGATTAAATGAAATGTTATATTAAAAATTAAGTTAAACTTTGTTAAATTTAGAGTATGATGTATAAAAAGTAATAATAGTTATAGTCAAATAAATGATTAATAATGATAATAATGCATATATATATATATATATATATATATATATATATATATATATATATATATATATATATATATATATATATATACACTAGATTGATAATATGAATTTTTTACACAAATTGTAAATGAGGACTATGGAGAGGATGCTGAAAAGCTTTGTTATAAAACATAAACAACTCTGTATAGAATAGAATATAAAGATGTAATACTATCGGATAATTTCAGGATGATATAATGAAATGCCATAATATAAATTTATTTTAAATTTAGGATACTTTACATAAAAATGATGTAATAATCAGTTATAGTCAAATGAATGTTTAATAATCCTAATAATTATATAAATATATATTAGATTGATGATATGAGACTTTACATAAATTGCAAGTGAAGACTATTGTGAGGAAGCACAAAAGTTTTGTAACCAATCGACACACTGCAAATAATTGGAGGAGGGTTTTTATACTCTGTGTGTGTTTATGTTTGTTTGCTTTATGTTTGTTTAAAAATAAAAACTTTTATTTAAAAAAACACTAAGATTAAAGTGTAAAACTAAGTTGAATTTCTTTTAATTTCTCCTAGAATAAAGTTTTAAATATTGTCATCATATAAGTCTGCATGATTCTGGTCTGAAATCCCTAATTTACTATTAAAGGTGAAATTGAATATATTTAATATAACTTCAAAGCTGAAATTAATTTGCATTTATTTAGAAGGAAGCTGTGGTCTCTCCTGAAAGACATTCAGGAATATCAGAAGTTTTCTTGAACAGTCCTTGTTGGTATATGGAGATATCTAAGAGAAGAGATGGCAAATAGAAGAAACCGAAAAGACAATTAAAAAAAAGACCTTCTTATATAGCATATTGAAATGAGACCATAGAATAATATTGGTCAAACTTTCCAAAACATTATCAGGAAGTAGTTCCTACATAGTAAAAGTGAATTAGTTAGTTTACTTTATTATCATTGCACATCGTACAACGAAATTAAATGCCATCTTCAGTGGACATTATAACTATAAAAATTAAAACACAAACATATATCCTTCGCATGCTATATAATTAAAATTGAAAACCCGATATTGCATTACTATTGCACTATACTGTGGAATTCAATTGAGTTACTGCCCTGGGATAGAAGCTGTTTTTCAGCCTATTTGTCTTTGTTTGTATTATCCTGTACCGTCTGTCAGATGGTAATCGTTCAAAAAAGGATGCTCAGAATGAGATGGATTTTTGAGAATGTTTTGAACTTTCTTAAGGCAGCGGAAGCTATAAAGCTCTTCCAAAGAGAGGAGAGGGCAACCAATGATCCTCTGGGCAATGACGTTAGCCCCGTGGAGCGCTGTCCTATCTGTCACTGTGCAATTGGCAAACCCTACACAGGTGCAGTAAGTAGAATACTCTCTATGGTGCAGTGGTAGGTCACCAGAAATTTTTCATTCAGTTGTTGCTTCCTGAGAAGGCTCAGGTAGTATAATCTCTGCTGGGCCCTTTTGACCAGTGCTGCAATATGAGTGCCCCAGGTCAGGTCCTCTTAAAGCATAATTTACAAAGCATAATTTTTAATTTAATTTAAAAGCATAATTCAATCAAGGGTTTAAAATCTGATGTAACAGGAACTTTCCACTAGAGCTGTGATGGTGAACTTATGACACGTGCCAGAGGTGGCATGCAGAGCCCTCTCTGCTAGCAAGCGTGCCATCGCCCCAGGTCAGATCTCTGTGGTGTTTCTTTCATGAGCTTCTGTTCCCTGCAAACAACGAAACAGAAGCTCACAAACAAAAAAGAACTTACCTCTTGCCATGCTGTCGGTGTTGGGATGCATTGGACTCAAACTATAAATCAGAATATATTTTAAATTATTATACCCGGGCATTTCTTTTTAAGCATATCAAATGTCCAAAATATTAACAATAAGTTGATCCAAAGTGCAGTATTATTTTTATGCTTCTAAAGTAGCTTATAAACCATTATCTCCGTAGCAATTTCTCATAAAATTTAGGAACAAATTTGAATTATCCTCCTTCCATGATCCATAAGTTGTTGATGTAACAACAATTAATAACGAAATAAAGAACTAAATCTCTGCCAGAATATCAATGGGATAAAATGATAATTGTCTTGTTATGCCTATATTATTTTGAAATAAATTACTTAAATTCCTCAAAGAAATAAGAGTCAAAATGTAATACCATAACTAAACTTATAATTATAAAAGAATTATTACATGGAAATCATAAGTGAAAGAAAAAAATCTAGCAGTATGAACAACTTATGGACATTTTCTAAGTATTTCACTGATCAACTTAAAATATACGTTTTGTATTTTATATATTGTTATTATAGCTTTTTTCCCCTATGTCTTTGCTGCTTTGTTAGCAGCTTAAACTTCTAAAAGAAAGATTGTATATGTCTTTTATAAAAAACATAAAAAATCTGTAGATTATATTTTAACAGTAGTTCATAATAACAATTATTTATACTTAAATGAGGCTGTTTTTGAGTAAATTATGTAAGTTTTGCAAAGTTTCAACTAGCGATGAATAGTGAATAAGCCTATGTAGTATGAAAAACAGGATACTTTAAAAATTTGTTTGGTTTTCTAGCCATCTACAAACTTAAAAGTTATATATGTGAAAAAATATTTAGAGACATTTTAAGCCGTGACCATTACCCTAACTATAAAAAATGTTTTAAAAGAATGTTTCTTTAAAGGAATAAAAGAATTACCAAGAAATATGACTCTTTTTTAATGACACTTTATAACTTACGACCACAATTGACCCCAAAATTTCCACTGCTAAACAAGACAATTGTAAAGTGAATTACGTTCCATTTTATCTTTTTTGCCACAATTGTTAAGTGAATCACTACAGTTGCTAAGTGAATCATGCAGTTGTTAAGCAAATTTGACTTTTCCCATTCACTTTGCTTGTGGAAGCCAAATACATGCAAAGTAACTGCATATCAATTGCCAAGCGCCTGACTTTTGATCACGCGACCAAGTGGATGCTACAGTGGTCATATGTGTGAAAACTGGATGTGTCGCTTTTTCCAGTGCTATTGTAATGTTTTTAAAGAGGTTCTCCCCACCCATACAAGAATATAGTATCAACAGCTCCAGAATATCTGCACTGTAAAAATAAAGATTAAACAAAGTATGGATGGGTGTGGAAATAGCTGCATTAATTAAGCTACATAAGTGAAGAGTTAGTTATGGTGGCCTTCAGGTGTTGGTAGTTATAATATATATGCGAAATGCAAAAACAGGCTTCAAGAGTTGTAGGGAAGACTGGAAAAATATCTCAATTAGTACACTTAAAAGTACAAGTCTATGGCATGAGAAGTCTGTGCTTCTAATCATGGCTGTTAGGGATGTAACCCTAGGTTTGGCTTGGCAATGTATATAAGCTATGATTACTTTACTGTTACTTTAAATGCTTAAGAGATGTAATTGGTTTGTTACCTCAAGCAGCCATAAGAGGGAGCCAGAATGGCTGTTGGATCTCTGTTTTGTTAGACGCTGGTCAGTTTATTTTGAGGTATTGTGGTTTGCTACTGTTTAGCTATACTTTGTGTGTTAGACTGACTATTTTGATAACTGAATTACTGAACCGTGTATGACTTGGACTGTTAACTGGACTCTGAATACCTCTATATTTCTACATAGTAAACCACTATATTTTTATACTATTCAGTGTCTCTGTATGCTGGTTTGTGCATATTATTCCATATCTTTATTTTTTTTATTTGTTTTTATTTTTTTATTTTCTTCAAATTTCTAGACCGCCCCCTCTCCCGAAAAGGACTCGGGGCGGTGTACAGTCCACACAACAAACAATAAGTATCAAATACAAATATAAATACAGATATAAATACACATAAGGAGGAGGTTAAAAATTTAAAAAGAACTGTACGGAAGAATATAAATCTGGTTCTAAAAACCCTAAAATCAGTTAAATTTAAAACCGTACCCTATAAATAACCAGGTAAGAATATGTTTCCAGGAGGTAACAGTTGTCACAATTATAATTATGCCAGGCCAGCTAATCGAAACAGGTGAGTCTTCAATTTTTGTCGGAAGGAGCGGAAGTCTGTGGTGGTTCTGATATCGGGGGGGAGGTCATTCCAGAGGGTTGGGCCCATCACAGAGAAGGCCCTACTCCTTGGCGTCACCCGCTGGCATTGCCTAGTGGACGGCACCTGGAGAAGCCCCTCCCTGTGAGAGCAGATTGGCCGCAGGGATGTATGTGGGAGGATGCGATCCCGCAAGTAACTAGGTCCTGTGCCATGGAGCGCTTTAAAGATGGTAATCAGGACCTTGAAACGCACCCGAAAAACTACAGGTAGCCAGTGCAGCTCGCGCAGGAGAGGTGTTACATGGGAGTATCTAGAGTATCTAGAGCTCCCCATGACAACCCGCTTCTCTGCATACTCGCTCTCCTAACATGAAGCTTAATTACTTAACACTGGTGCCCCTCCAATATTTCCAGACAGTAACTGAAATGCAAGATCATTTCTTGAAATGCAAGATCATTTCTTGAAAAGAATTGCAAGTTAATTATGAGTTTAGCTACAACCTTCAGTATTAGATAATAAGCTATTAATATCATATTATTGGACATTATACATTGGAAAGTGAATCCACGCAAAGGTTGACAGCTTCTAAACAGTGGTAAGTTGCTAACCGGTTTACTACCAGTTCACTCATGCACGTGCAACACTTCTGCGCATGCGCAGAAGCATCTGGGTGGGTGGGCGGAGCCTCCTGCTGCTGCCACTACCGGTTTGGCTGAACCAGGCTGAACCGGCAGCAACCCACCTCTGCTTCTAAAGTCATTCCCCAAGTTGCGTAGTCTCCAGATGGAATGGCACAACTCACCACAGCCGACTCGCCACAGGACAACTTGCCACGGCCAATTGGCCATGGGACAGGACAATTTAACAATTCAATTTAATTATTTAAAATAAATAACATATTCACATTTCATTCTGTCCTTCTTTTTTCATCCTTTCTTTAATGATTCCATTCTACTGTTTTTTGGATATTAGTTCTTGTTACTGCAGTGGGTTGCACCATGGCTAGTTGGCCATGACAAGTTGGCTGTGGCAAGTTGGCCACAGCGAATTAATGCAATACAATACAATACAATAGTAGAGTTGGAAGGGACCTTGGAGGTCTTCTAGTCCAACCCCCTGCCTAGGCAGGAAACCCTATACCGTTTCAGACAGATGGCTATCCAACATCTTCTTAAAGACTTCCAGTGTTGGGGCATTCACAACTTCTGGATGCAAGCTGTTCCACTGATTAATTCTTCTAACTGTCAGGAAATTTCTCCTCAGTTCTAAGTTGCTTCTCTCCTTGATTAGTTTCCACCCATTGCTTCTTGTTCTGCCCTCAGGTGCCTTGGAGAATAGTTTGACTCCCTCTTCTTTGTGGCAACCCCTGAGACTGAAAATTGTCATACACCCTTCTCCAGAGGTGTAGATTCAGGCTGGAGAAGGTTGAGATTTGAGGTTCCCATCTCTGGAGAGAAGGATTTCTCCAGGCAGAGAAGGATTTCTAAGTGGCAGCCCTCAGAAAAAAGGAAATAAGAGAATTTTAAAGCCCAATGTGCTTCAAGAGGAAGGAAATAATTGAAGGTGGAGAAACATTTGCAAATTTAGATGCCCGTAGAGAACAGTTACAAGCCTTGACTCTCTTGAAGACAAATAGCATGGCTCATACGAGAAAGAAATAACAGACCCAATGTTTCATTTGGCAGAAAGAGGTCTCTCATAAAAGATCATGTTTAACAAGAGCTATTTCACTCAACCCGGAGACTGGAAACCCTGCAGTAGCTCTTTCATATGCCAAGCAATGTTTCATAGCACACTGATGCTAGTTCCAAAGCATTCATTTACAAGGTAGCTTTGTAGAGTTTCAACAACCACTCATCAATACAATGTAAACAAAAGCCACTTCTCTAACTGGCTTGCTTTGAATGCTGGCTATTTCTTTCCCTTCCATTTCGTCTTATCTTAATTGACTCCTTTAACTCTGGATGTTTTCATGTGACATGCTCCTCATTTTTAAACAGCTCATTCAACCCAGTTTTCTGGATTTGCAGGACATAACAAACCATAGGCCAAGCCTGGGTTTGCAGAATTTGGTTAAAATGTGTCTGGTGTCATAACGTAGTGTCATAATGTGTTGCCTGGACACAGCCTCTTAGTAATAATTGGGGGGGCACAAAATGAAAGTTTATCAGGTCTGCTGGGCAACTTTTATTTTTTGTTAAAGGCAGATGAGAAGAGCTTATATGTATGGTAGCAAATCCTACATCCAAGGGCTTGATGGCAAAGAGGGAGACATGCCTCTATAGCATAAACAAATGACATTGTCACTGACACTAAATTGATGTGAGAAGACAACATCTCTTGCAGATTCTCTTTGCATCATGGCTTGGAAAACAGAACAGTCTTTTACTCTGTTTTATCATCCCCAATCAGTTATTTTAGGTTTTAATGTTATAAATTCTTAATCATTATTCTTGCCTGATATGCTGTCTCTACACGACTTGAGTTACACAGTTTTGATTTGCTCCAGGATGCTTAAGGACTTTGTATCTTCTCTGAAACATCTTCCAGACATTTGGAAGACTAAGCAGCCTACAGACTTTTGATGGTGGTAATTGGTGGTAATTGAGAGGCTTGATCTGTCTTCTTTTCCTTCTTGATGATAGATAAATGACACTTCTTTAAGTAGGCCTGTCTTGATTGCTGTGATTCTCCACCGCCCCCTTTCATCTGTCTGTTTCCAGATATCAGTGTTGAAATTAAACAGTCCACAGGTTTATATAAGTTGCTTAGAGCCATGGCATGGAGAATTGTTATCTGCCCCTTAATACAATTTAAACTTTCTGCCAAGTATTTCTTCACTGGATCTTAACCAGAGCTGAGTCCCAAGGTAAAGGTTCCACTTGCACATATGTGCTAGTCGTTCCCAACTCTAGGGGGCAGTGTTCATCTCCATTTCAAAGCTGAAGAGCCAGCGCTGTCCAAAGATGTCTCCATGGTCATGTGGCCGGCATGACTAAACGCTGAAGGTGCACGGAACACTGTTACCTTCCCACCCAAAGTGGTTCCTATTTTTCTACTCGCATTTTACATGCTTTCGAACTGCTAGATTGGCAGAAGCTGGGACAAGTAATAAGAGCTCACACCATTAAGTGGTGCTAGGGATTTGAACAGCTGAACTGCTGACTTTCTGATTGACAAGCTCAGCATCTTAGCCACCACAAGGGCTGGTCTAATACAAATTTAGATTTGAGATGGAGATTAGGGACTGCTTTCATAAGAAATGAAGCCATCATATCCCCCAAAAGTTGTCTCCCACCAAAGCAGGCTCTTTGCGCAGGTGGTCTAACATTAGGTAGCTTCCCTTACACCTTAGGACAAAGTCTTAAAAGAAATACTTTGAGGAGGAAGTAGTTTGGGACATTGCACTGGAGGGTTTCACAAGACGCTTGCCCAACGTTAACCTGAGGTATCCTATTTTTGGCTCCTGTCCCAAAGTTTATTTAGGCCGCACCAGCCTCCTGCTCTTGTCCTTCCATAAGAAGCAGGCGAAGAAGCCCCACAAGGTGCTCAGGGAGGGACGAAGGGAGGGGAGGGACGCGTAGCCTTTGAAACCTTGCCCGGCGCGCGAGTCGCTTTCTCACTTCAAAGTCCGCGCAGCGCTGGAGAGAAGAGCGACGCGCAGGCATCTCGGACTCTCGCCCTCCACCGGGCGTGCTAGGCGGCGATGCTTCCTCGCCAGATTCCCGAGTTCGGGATGACGATGGCGGGCGGCCGCCAACGCCAACGCCGCCGCCGCAGCAGCAGCACCAGTCCAGCACGTAAGTGGCGAGGCGCGCGGGGGGAACTCTTGACGCTTCTTGCGATCTGCTGTGCTGTAAACTCCCGGGGGTTGTGGAGACTCCCCGGGGACACTTCTCTTTCTCCCACCACCGCCCGGTTTGCAAACTAGCCTCGCTGTTGCGCAACTGGCAACGATTCGGTCCTGGCCTCTTTTGCTAAGTTTTTGGCCGCGCTTCTGGAGCGAAATGGGTTGCCTGCTCCTTTTCTGTTCCTTCTCTCTTTCCGAGATCCCGGAGAGGGTGCGGTTACTAATCGCACGTGCGTCCAGATTTGGGCTTGTTGTTACTGGGGGTGGTAGTGGTGGTGTCTTCTTCTCTCCCCCCCCCACCCGCCTTCCCGTTCCTAAATTTGCAAATTTGGGCGCCAGATTGCCCGGCTCAAACGCCTAGATGAGACGGTTGACCTTCTGAAGGGAAGTTGTTTTCGTGAAAGGGTGGTGGTGGCGGCGGCGGTGGTAGATGTAACTTTTGAGCCAGTCCTCCTTTTCTGGAGTCGTCTTGCTTGTAGGTGGAAATCGCAGTTGCTGGATTTACGGCACTGGGTTTCCTAGTCCTCGCAGGTTTGGGAAGAGGAGCCTGATTTGGAGAGGGTGTTTCCTCCTCTCGTAGCAGCGCCTTTTCCATCTGTCTGGCGTTGGATGAGCCAAGGGGTATGTCTGTTGGATGGGACTGAAACTTTCCGAAGTATTCGTAACAAGCTATATTACAGGCTTGGCCTGGCCAGTAACTAATCAACCACAGTTTGGGTGAACGGGATGCTGGCGCTGAAATTAATCCCTGGATTTAGGTAGATAGTTTAGGCAGGATCATACCAGGAAAGGTCACTTGATGAGCCAAGTTAAGCATGAGTACCTGTGTAACGTGAACACAGCTGTGGAGTGCCCGGTTATGTGTGTCTGAGCAGAAGACATGAGTGTAAATCTTGGTTTTTTTTTTCTTTATCTGCTCCATGGTTGAACTGGGTGCTGCAGCATAATTGTTCTGCTTGGTTTTATCCTCAAAACAGTCCTGCTAGGTAGGTAGAGTTAATGCAGGAAAATTTCCTAGAATCTTTTTAAAAAGGGGGAGGTATAATTTTCTTCTCTTAAAGAGAAGTTAATATTGACTGCTTTATTATGTTTCTTGGGTTGTATTTGTAATTCCATTATTTGGTAAATCTGTGTTTTCTGTGATATTATTTTTAAAAGAAACTTGGAACTTTGAGAGATGCTGAACCATGCTTTTAATCCTGGAAACTTTCACCAGATGTCCATGTAACAAACAACAGTAATAAATAATAACGGTAGCTGGTAAAAATTTGAACCTGATGCTACCCATTGTTAGTCTATAACAATGGATAGTATCAGCTTCAAATATCTAGCAAGTTCCTGTGGATTGCCAGGGAATTCCTAGGAATTTCTAGGCCAGGTTTAAGGACAGGGACAATTTTGGGTGCCAATTTGGAGTAGTACTTGTTATTGGTACTTATATATATAATGCAAAGGTAATGTGGCATTTTAAGGATGCAATGGCTCAGTGACTAAGATGCTGAGTTTGTCAATCAGAAAGGTCAGCAGTTCAGCGGTCCGAATCCCTAGCACTGTGTAACGGAGATGAGCTCCCATTACTTGTCCCTGCTTCTGCCAACCTAACACTTCAAAAGCCTGTAAAAATGCAAGTAGAAAAATAGAGACCACCTTTAGTGGGAAGGTAACAGCATTCCATGTGTCTTTGGCATCTAGTCATGCTGGCCGCATGACCATAGAGATGTCTCTTTGGCTTTGAAATGGAGATGAGCACCACTAGAGCCTGGAACATCTAGTACATATGTGTGAGGGGAACCTTTACCTGTTCTTTAATGTGGCTTTATAGATTCTGAGTCTTTCCCCCATAAGTGGCTTTGTACACAATAGAAGAAATCACACACTCATCAGAAGCCTACCGTTTAGGATAAGTATTCATAATGCAGAAAGTTCCAGGTTCAAGGCTAGGCTGAAAAGTTGGGGGGCGGGATCCGTGCAAAAGGTGGTATCGTAACATATCATCTGTGTACTGTTGCCAGGAAGACAATGCTGATGTGCTATACAATCATTTAAACCTGAATATAAAAATATTGAGGGTGCTTGTTCACCTGGGACTACTTGTTCTAAGGTTGTCATTGTTATTAGAAAGTTGATGTTCAGTATTAGCTTGTGTCCATCTTAAGAAGGACAGTTAGAATCACTACCCACCAAAAGATAGATTTTTTCTTTCTAATTCTGCCAAAACCTTTGCTGACAGATGGGCTAATATAAGACATTTAATCTCATGGCTTTTTTTCTATTGTAAATACATTTTTTGAAAGTAGGTATTTGACCTAAATACATTGTATTTGTGTATATCCCACCTTTCCACTATGGTGGTACTGAAGGTAGCCAGCAGAAATAACATTTTATAAAAATCTAAAATGTTTTTTTTAAGTCTTAAAATAACATAGTAGCAAGCATTTAATTCATTAATTGAAAGTATGACAAATGAACTGCCTCTTCTTAGATTTTTCCAAAGGCTGAGTTTGGGAAATTATTGCAACTTCTAAGGAATGTGTTTCCTATGTAACACAGGAGAAGGAACTTCCCATTTGCCACAAAAAAAATGAGCCTCCAAAGGTAGGAGCATCTTCAAAAGAGTCTCCTCTGGAGAGCTTCATGGCTGGATAAGTTCCTAACAGGAGAGTTAAAGATCAAGACCAACTCCTTAAAATGTGCCTGGTAAAAAACGAAATCTTATGGACGCTTTGGATAGTAGTGGTGGTGAAAGCACATCAAATGCTGCCATCCCTGAACTGCAGTGTTGTCAGTTCTGTGGCTCCAGGATGCTTAACGTAAAAGGTAAAGGTTCCTCTCGCATATATATGCTAGTCATTCCCGACCTTAGGGGGCAGTGCTCATCTCCGCTTCAAAGCCGAAGAGCCAGCGCTGTCCAAAGACGTCTTCATGGTTATGTGAACGGCATGACTAAATGCCGAAGGCGCACGGAACACTGTTCCCTTCCCACCAAAGGCGGTTCCTATTTTCTACTTGCATTTTTTACATGCTTTCGCACTGCTAGGTTGGCAGACAAGTAACCAATGTTGCCTCTAAGGTGCACGGCTGCGCAGCCGCGCATGTGGCAAGAAAACACCGCGCAGCAGTTTTCAACTGCTGCGCAGTGATTTCTACTGCCACAGGCTCCGGAAGCTGGGGAGGTCCTTTGCAGGCAGCTAGAATGGGCTGCCCGCAAAGGACTTCCCCGGACTTGCTTTGAGGAGCACGGGGCGACTGAGGGTAGTTGTGAAGCCCCAAAGCCCCCGCCGCCACCGGAAGAACTGCTGCCACCTCCTCCTCCTCTAACAGCACTGCTGGATTTGGCGCCCGGCGCTGCGGCTCACTTAAAGCCAGCAAAGCTCCAGCCGGCATCCCCGCGCGTGGCAGCGGCGCCTCCCCTCCACTCGGAGCACCTGAGCTGAGCGCCGCGTTACCCTTGCCCCCTCCTCCTCCGCCGCCATGCTTTTGAGGAGCCATGAGGCTGCAGGAGCCAGTAGGAAGGCAGGGGGGGATCAGGGGAAAAAAAAGCCTCATGGCTCCTCAAAAGCACGGAGGAGGAGGAGGGGGCAGGGGTAACATGGCGCTCAGCTCAAGTGCAAATCTGGTGGTGCTGTTGGAGGAGGAAGAGGTAGCAGCTCGTCGGCATCTTCAGCAGCAGCCTCCCCCCCCCCTAGTGAAAAAAGCCGAAGATGGAGCAGATCCACACAGATGACGTCGCTGCAACATGACTGGTGGAGGAATTCTGGGAGTTGAAGTCCACAAGTCTTAAAGCTGTCAGGTTTGAAGACCTCTGCATTTTTTTCTAAAGGGTTAGGGGTGGAAGGGTCTTGTAACTTGACAGCTTTAAGACTTCCATGCTTCAAATGCCAGAGTTCCTGAGCCAACAGGACTGGAGGAGGAATTCTGTGAATTGAAGTCCACAAGTCTTAAAAGCTGTCAAGTTTGAACACCCCTGGGGTTTTTTTTCTAAAGGGTTAGGGGTGCAAAGGTCTTGTAACTTGACAGCTTTAAGACTTGTGTGCTTCAAATGCCAGAGTTTCTGAGCCAACATTTTGGTTGCTAAGCAGGAACGTTGTTAAGTGATACTGATATTATATAACACTTTGAATTAAGCAGGTACCTTGAAGAAACGTAACTTTGAGTTTCAAATAATACTGATTTCGTTGTTGTCTTAGGTGACATCTGTGAAAAAAATTCAGGTGCTCAGGCATGAAAATGTGCCGCTCAAACACTATACTTTTCTGATCACATTGGAAAAAAATTAGAGGGAACATTGCAAGTAACGGGAACTCAGTCCATTACAACGATTCAAACCGCCGAACCGCTGACCTTTCTGATCGACAAGCTCAGCTTCTTAGCCACTGGGACACCGTATCCCTGACGCTTAACATACTTGGGTCCAAATGGGAAAAGTAAATATGGATTCCTGCTTTTGCTCCTCTGAAGGGAAACAAATGCTTAATAGAGCAGCATACAACTTTAAATAGTGAAGTTTTGGAATATGTGGAGGCAGATGTAACTCATCTTTCTCTGGCTAATTGGAGAATCTGTGAGCCTGGCAATAAACACAACTTTAGTCCTTCAGAAAGAGGAACCTCAGTACACACTCCTGCACATTCCAAAGTGAAGATATGGATAGTTCTGGTGGTTATTTTTCTTTCTGGTTCTCTTCTCCTTATAGAAATAGAAATGTTTGGTTTCCAAATAAGTATACTTAGGTAATTATATTCTACAAGGGGCAGTGAGATTATATAAAGTTTGGAGTTAAAATAAACCGTGCAGTCTCACAGTTCTAAAACCCCCACTGAATGCTAATACCTAGGCTACAGCAGGACAGTGGTGGTTCCTACCGTTTTGGACCGGTTCAGCTGAACAGGTAGTGGTTTGGCGGCCTGGGTTGCTGGGACCGGCAGTGACCCAGGCCTGCCATGCTCCTGAACCGGTTGTCCAGGCAGCATCATAGGTGTCGCCATCTTGTTTTTTGTTTCTGCGCAGAACAATTTTTATTGCACTGCGCATGCGCACACAGCATGCATCAGGTCACACCCACAGGCGAACTGGCAGTAGTGTCTGCCAGAACCCACCACGCGGGCCAGATTTTGCCCGCGATGTGGTCAGATCCTGCCCACGGGGCTGTCTTGGTCTAACCAATGCGAAGAGGAAAGATCAGGCCAACATAGCTTCGGCCTGGTCTACCCAATGCAAAGAGGAAACATGCCAGCAGTTTGTGCAGTGGTGCCAAGCTGGCCACACCCACCCAGTTGGCCACACCCACCCAGTTGGCCACACCCACCCAGTTGGCCACACCCACCCAGTTGGCCATGCCACACCCATCCAGTTGGCCACACCCACCCAGTTGGCCATGACACACCTTATCTATGATTGAAAAAGTTTTGATTTCATCGTGTTTTCAAAATGTTGTTAATTACAGCTAGGCAATACTCAATGGTATTTTGTAAAGGGAAATTAGAGCTCAAACTTAAAGAGATAATCAGTGTATTCAATGCCCCAAACTATAGATTTGCTGTCTTAAGTTAAAGCTTTGTCCTAAGATAGGAGTTGTAACTGTGTTGAATTACATGGTTGTATTTTTGGTCTCTCATTCTCTGGATTTCTGAGCATAAAATGGTCTGCTATTTTAGATAACCCTTATAATGGATATGAAGGAAATGTGAAGGCACTCCATTTAAAAAAATCAGATAGAACTACAGATTCAAACAAATGTTGGCCAAGTTTTAAAAGTTCATAATTCTAAGATCAAAGAGTTTAATGACAGATTTGATTCCTTTGATCAGCATATGCGGTCAGTAGATCTGGGTGGATAGTCAAAAGCAGAAACAAATCTTGTTTTTCACTACTCTTTAACAACCCATCTTAAGGTTGCATTCAGGCCAAGGCCAGCCCAAGATAATTTGGCTCAGAAAAGTCAAAATAAGACACACTTCCCACTAATTACCATGCAGAAGAATCGATTGCAGCTTCATAAAAAAAGGCAGAAAACTCCTGTTTTCTTGTGAACAGGGGGAAAAAGATACAATCTTTTTAGCATAATAGGATCTTGGTATAGCTACTAAATGATAAGATGATGTAGTACAATTTTGATTATTATGTTTTGAAGTAACGATCGTTTTAAATGTTGAGTGTCAGGGAAGGACCTGATTTATGTTCCTTAGGCTTCATTTCCCTATTTTTCCTTAAACTGTGCTAAGATTATTACTCAAGGAAAGCAATACTGATGTGCAATTTCCTCTTCTCTGAATTCTGGATGGCATCGTTCCCGCAGGACTCTACCACATTCTTTTATTTAATAAAATACATAGATAAACTTGCAGAGTCTCGTTCCGGGACTGCCATTAAAATGCCTTTTTTAGAATTAAATACAGCTGTCTCTAGAATCCCGTGAATTTGTTTTAGAACATTACTAAATATTATTTGTATATTTCTGGGAAGGTAACAGCTGGTTGGTCACTATTATCTTTCATTTATCAATCTTAAGACTGACCTAGCTGATCTTGAAAAGGGCTGTGGCATAAACCAGGGCAGACATGGCTAACCTTTTTGTCATAGCGTTCCGAAATTGTGTGTGTGCACATCACAGCACATGTGTGTCCATACCCACACTGCAATGTGCCCCACCCCCTGTGCATGCGTGTGACTCCCCTGCGCCTCGTTTTGGGTCCAGCAGGGTGCGGAGGGGCACGGGGGGGGGGGGGCGCTGCCCGCTCTGCATCCCGCTCCACACACTCTGTATGTGTGCGTCTCTCCCCCACGTGCAGCAGAGACCCAAAAATCAGTTGGCTGGCAGGAGGCACTGGTAAATGCATGGTGGAGCTCAACTGAGCAACAGCTCACATGACTGCAGAGAAGGCTTTCTGTGCCACCCGTGGCACATGTGCCATAGG
This sequence comes from Natrix helvetica, assembly GCF_964273705.1. Lineage (NCBI taxonomy): Eukaryota > Metazoa > Chordata > Lepidosauria > Squamata > Natricidae > Natrix > Natrix helvetica. The sequence goes on from NC_138554.1 coordinate 120,892,190, forward strand.
TTTGCTATCAAGGGACTAGGGAGACATAAAAATACCCCTGAAGAATGCAAGTTATTTCTGTACTACTCTACAAATAATCCTCAACTTTTACAGCCATTCATTTAGTGATCATTCAAAGTTACAGTCCCCTTCGGGGAGAGGGGGCGGTCTATAAATTCAATAAAATTTCAAAAATTCAAATTCATTGGAAAAAGTGACTTATGACCATTATTCACATTTACGACCATTGCAGCTTTCCCATATTGGTCATGTGATCAAAATTCAAGTGCTTGGCAACTTTCATGTATTTATGATAGTTGCCATTCTCCCAGGGTCATGTGTCCACCTTTTACAACCTTCTGATAAACAAGGCTATTCACATCGCAATTGTGTCGGAAGCGTCAAGGTGCTTCAGGGTTGAAAGGATTAGCCTGTGACATCACAGATGCCCGGGATATGCCCAGTTGGAGACTCCTTTCATGTTCCTGGCATGGGGAAACCAGATTGATTCAACAACCATCTTACTAGTAAATAGCATAGCACAGCAGAGAAGAAAAGAGAATAACAGAGTTGGAAGGGACCTTGGAGGTCTTCTAGTCCAACTCCCTGCTTAGGCAGGAAACCCTACACCACTTCAGACAAATGGTTATGCAACATCTTCTTAAAGACTTACACTGTTCTGGAGGCAAGTTGTTCCACTGATTAATTGTTCTCACTGTCAGGAAATTTCTCCTGAGCTCCAAGTTGCTTCTCTCCTTGATTGGTTTCCATCCATTGCTTCTTGTCCTGGCCTCAGGTGCTTTGGCAAATAGTTTGACTCCCTCTTCTTTGTGGCCGCCTCTGAAATATTGGAACACAGCTATCATGGTCCCTGGTCCTTTTCTTCATTAAACTAGACATACCCAGTTCCTGCAACCGTTCTTCCTATGTTTTAGCCTCCAGTCCCCTGAGTCATTTAACAATTGTAGCAAGGAAGGCCATAAAATGGACCAAAACTCACTTAACAATTGTTTACTTATCAATGGAAACATTGGACTCAACTGTGGTCATAAGTTGAGGACTACCTGTATAGCCAGAGAAAGTATACCAGTACATTGTGATCAATAGTCAAACTCAACTCAAGAGATTCTTTCTTTTGTTCAATCTTGTTATGGAAGGTCTGAAATCTCATTGGATTCACATTCAACGATATTGAATATATAAACAATATTCTTGAAATGACAATGTGAATCACTATTTTTATTATATTTCTATTAATTTGCAATAGGCTTTTAACAGTGGATGTTACAATGCCACTTGTGCAATAAACTGTTAGTCTGACTAATTAAGGGAATCTAATCATGGAGGCTTGCCAAGATGAGCCTTGTTGAAGTGGCAGAAATCTCGTTCCCCTTTCTTCAGCCATTCTTGTTCAATCTGATAGGAACCAAATAGTGTCTGAATTTTTTTTAAAGGAAATAATTCTGATGAAATTATCATGCAGTGGCTGAAAACCTTAAGTAAATAACACTATCTTGATTCTGATATGGCTGTGATGGCGAACCTACGGCATGTGTGCAGGCACAGCAGCCCTCAGCTCTGGTGCATGCGGGGGGAGGCCGTTTTCGCCCTCCCCAGGCTTCAGGAAAACCTCTGGAGCCTAGAAAGGGCGAAAAACAGGCCCAACAAGCCAACCGGAAGTTCATTTCCAAACTTCCAGTTGGGCTGTTTTTCACCCTCCCCGGGCTTCAGGAAAGCCTCTGGAGCCCGGGGAGGGTGAAAATCCTGCCTCACATGGGGGGGGGGTTTACTTGCGCATGGGTGGAGGCTGTCACACATGCATAGATGCGGGGGTCATGTGCAAGTGGGTGGGCGTGTATGAATGCATGATAATGTGTGCGCACACAATTTTGGTACACCTTTAGAAAACGATTAGCCATTGTGTATTTTCCTGTGCACCGCTTGGAGAGTCCAACCAATGGGTTGTTTCAGTCTGGTTGCCCTGGGACTGAGAAACTTTTTTTCTTCCTGACCATGCCTCCTGGCGTGGATACTCCTCCAGAATATTTTCTCAGTCTGCCCGTTCGGATTAAATTTCTGTGAGCTCCAGCTGAATTTAGTCCTTTGGCTTGGAATCTCCTATTTTTTTTCCTTCATTTTTTCTTCTATTTACTCCTTCTCCTTTTTTCTGCTTTATCTCTTTGCCTTGCTGTATATTCTCAGCTGCGGCATTTCTCCTTTAAGAGGCCAGGAGGTGGGGGGGTGCTCCACAGCCGCGCCGTTTAGGCCGGCTTTGGAGGCCTGCCGCTTGCCTTTAAAGGCGCGGCAAAAGAGCGGCGAGCCTTCCAAGTCCCTAGGGCCACCTCGTTTAATAATAATAATAATAATAATAATAATAATAATAATAATAATAATAATAATAATAATAATAATAATAATAATAATAATAATAATAATAATAATAATAATAATAATAATAATAAATATTTATTTCTTAGCCGCACCCTCTCCCGAAGGACTCGGGGCGGCGTACAACAAAACATAGGAAATAAATATATCGACATACATATAACAAAACATATACCAAGACATATATACGACATATACAAGGAGGAGGTGAACTGATAGATAAAAACAAGTAAAAACACAATGTTTAAAAACCCCTAAATAAATTGAATGCAATTAAAATACCCCAAATAAAAAACCCGTCAGGAGCGATATAGTTGGATCAAAGTTGAGCCAGGCCAGCAACTTGAAAAAGGTGGGTCTTGAGCTTTACACGAAAGGAGCGGAGGTCAGAGGTATTCCTAATATCCGGGGGGAGGTCATTCCACAGCCGCGTTTATTGTTTTGCCGTATTTTTTTCTCTTTCCTGGCCTGTGTCCATCTTCAGCCACTGTGGAGGAGTGTGCGACTGCTGGTAGCACTCCCAATCACCGTTCTCGCCTCCTTTCGCCCCCACGCTGTTGCGGCGGCCATTTTGGGCATGAATTTTCATGCCTTTTTAACAACGGCCATTTTTTGCTCAGCCACGCTACATCAAGAGGCCCCTGGGGAGGGTCAGGGGGGCCTGATCCGGGGCCACCCAGCTGCCCCCACCACCACCTGCTTCGTTTTCTAGGCGGCGCTGGTTCCTGGGCCACTTGTGCCCATTGCACTGGCACAGGGAGGCCTTTACTCATTTTTGCAGGCTACCAACTAATTTCCCTTAGGCCTGATCCTCCCTGATCTCCTGATGGGCCTTGAAGCCTGGACTGCAGGCCCTCTTCCACCTCCAGGGGGCCTATGACTGGAATTGCCTTTTTTCTACCTTAGCCTTATGCCAGCTAGTAAATTGCATTTAACATTGCACTAATTTTACTCTGTTTTTTCCTACTTCCAGCATAGCCAGTCAAGCCTTGGCCTCCCGACCTGCTGTCCGGTTTGCACCATCTTGTGTGGTCATTGACTATGGAGCTGCCCAATCCCACAGGTTCCCTAGATGCTAGGCCAGGTCTGTCCCAGGCCCCTAGTAAAGGAGCCTCCTGATCAGGGGTTGGTGGAGCTGGAAAGGGCGGGACGGGCGCCACGGGCAAACATCGACCCAAGGCCCCATCCGCAGCAGAGGCGCCAACGGGCACTTGATAAGCAATTCGAGAAGGCCCAGCGCCAAGCTGGCAGGGAGCCACCACAGTGCGATCCCTCTGGTCCCTCCTCTGTCCTTCCCCTCTCCCGGGTGATCCCCTGGCCGTGGTGTCTGAGAAGGTGGAGTCGCAGGACCTATCCCCTGACAGATCATTAGCGGAGCCATCCCAGAAGACCCTGGCCGGGTCGATATGCCAGAGGAGGTGCCCTCCCTCCCAGAGAATCCCTTGACCCTGGACCCCGAGTCTGACCAAGAGCCCGAACTGTCGGCCCGTATGCAGGCCGTGGTTGCCCGTGCCATTGCCAAGGGCATCGCTGACGGCATGCAAAAGCATGGTCAACCCCCAGTGTGCCCCAGGGCCCGACCAGGCCACGCCCCCACCGGCCAAGCAGGTTCGCCATCCTTCTCTAGAATCTTCCGTGGTCAGCGAGGCCTTGGTCCTTGAGGACCCTGACCAGGAAGGACAGGAGCTATCAGAAGACGAGGACCTTCCGCCTGATGCCCCTGCCTTCGCAGGGCTCTTTAAGCCTAGCCTCTTTAAGTCGATCCTTCACAAGGCCAAGACTGCTACTAGGGTAGGAATCAAACCCAAACCAGCCCAGGCCCCAACTGAATCGGCTCCTGTCAACCCTAATGCGGCCATGTTCGATGTACCCACTCCGCAGCAGGAGCTGGTGCCTGTCCCTGGGTTATTCTTGGACCTCATCCAATGCCAATGGATTCAACCGGCCACTCTGTCTTCTCCCAGCGGAGAGGACAAGAAACTGTACACCATGGAACCCGCTCTGGAGGACCTCCTGGTGCTACCGACCGTGGATCCGCCCATAGCCGCTCTCACTTCCAATTCTTCCCTTCCCGCAAATCTGTTGGAGGGCCTTAAAGCGGAGGATAAAAAGATGGAATAGGCATGTCACAAGACCCATCTCGCGGCTGCCTGGGCCATTAAGGCTTCTTCTTCCGCATCCTTTTTCAACAGGGCCACCGTCATTTGGCTGCTTGAGCTGCTAGCTAAGCTCCCGGCAGGAGACGTGCGCCTCCACCAGGATATCTCTAAGATCATTGCGGCCTCCCAGTACGCTGCTGATGCATCCCTTAATGCCACCAAATTCGCATCAAGGGCCCTGGTGTCCAACGTCACCTCTCGCCGTTTGATTTGGCTCCGCCATTGGCAGGCGGACCAGAAAAATAAATGGAAGTTGGCTTCTGCCCCCTTCAAGGAGTCCAAATTATTTGGGGAGGTTCTGGATCCCTTCCTCATTGAGTCTAAAGATAAGAGGAAGGTCCTACCCTCGCTTACCAAGAAACAGGACCACAAGGCTGCTCCTTATTCCAGAAGGCAGTCCTTTCATTCCTTAGAGCCCTCCACTTCCTTATCCTTCACCCACTCCATTAGACCATCCAGCCAGTCGGGGGACAGAACTCAGGACAGGCCCGCATTTAGAGACAGAGGTAGACCCCACTTTGGTTTTCGCAAGTACAACTGTGGCGGGGCCTCCAGCAGGCCGTTCCGCAAGTCCAAGTGACTGCCCGGACACGTCGCCCATAGGGGGTCGGCTTCAGTTATTTGCCTCCCTTTGGGCCCAGACCACGGAGGACGCCTGGATCCTCCAGATTGTCAGGGAGGGCCTCTCCCTGGAATTCCTGTCCCCTCCTCGGAATTTCATTCGGTGTCTCACTCCATCCTGTCCCATAAAGAGGGAGTGGATGAACCAGGAGATCCTCCATCTCCTGGAGATAAATGCGATGGAGCAGGTGCCCCCCGACCAGGAAGGGAGGGGATTCTATTCCATCCTTTTCATGGTACCCAAGAAATCGGGGGGGGGGGGGGTGGAGGGCCATCTTGGACCTCAAGAACCTCAATAGGCACATCGCCTATCGGAGGTTCAAGATGCAGTCCCTCCAGTCCATCCTGGCGGGGATCCGCCAGGGGGACCTCCTCACCTCCATCGACCTAAAGGAGGCATACCTCCACATCCCCATCCGACCTCAGCACAGGAGGTTCCTGCGCTTCTTCTATGCCGGCCAACACTTCCAATACAGGGCCCTTCCATTCGGCCTGTCGTCGGCACCCAGGACCTTCACCAAGGTCCTGGTGGTTGTAGTGGCCCAGCTCAGGCACAGGCCCATAAGGCTGCAATGCTACCTGGACGATATCTTGTTCTCATCCAGTCTCATCCAGTCTTCGTCCAGTCAGCAGGCCTTGCGGGACCTCCATGTGACAATGAGGACCCTCAGGAGCCACAGATTTTCCCTGAATTTGGAAAAAAGTCACCTCACTCCCACCACCAGATTCAATCACTTGGGGGTGGTGATAGATACCTCACTGTGCAGGGTGTTCCTCTCCCAGGACAGGTTAGATGGGCTGGTGTACATGACCCACAAGGTGTTGCATGCGAGGCGAGTTCCTGTGGTCCTCCTGTCGCAGCTGTTGGGGAAGATGATCTCCTGCATCTCGATTGTCCCCTGGGCCCATCTACATTCCAGGGCGCTTTAATGGCTGCTTCTTCCCCAACAGAAATCCTGCAGGAGCAACTCGCCCATGTTAGTGAGCGTGCCCCCGGCATTGAAGCGGTCCCTCCGATGATGGACGTCATCGGCGCTCCGCAAGGGCCTTCTCTTTAAGGAGCCCAACCGGCTGATCATCACATCAGACGCAAGTCTCGCCGGCTGGGGAGCACACATGGGTCACCTCGTGGTTCAGGGCAAGTGATCCCCAACAGAGGCAGCCTACAGCATCAACCTCCTGGAACTGCGGGCCGCAAGGTTCACCCTACGTCACTTCCAACAGTCCATCCACCAATGTCACGTTCTGCTGATGATTGACAATGTGGCCACCAAGGCGCACATCAATCGCCAGGCACCAGGTCCAAGAAGCTGATGAGGGTAGAACATCATCTGGTGTCCCTCTGTTCCGACCACATCTTCAGAGTGGACAACACCCAGGCAGACTGGCTAAGCAGGACTACCATAGACCCCGCGGAGTGGAAGCTGCATCCCGTGCTATTCCACCAACTGTCCCACAGGTTCGGCACTCCAACAGTCAACCTATTCGCCTCCAGGGACAACGCCCAGCTCAGACGTTTCTTCTCCCGCTTCCATTCGCCAGGCAGAATGGACGGACGTCCTTCATTGCAGATGGCCCGGGGGTCTGCTATATGCCTTTCCCCCTCTCCCTCTCCTCCCGCAGGTCCTCAACAAGATCATCGCGGAGGGGGCGGAAGTGATCCTCGTGGTCCTTCATTGGCCCCGGAGATCGTGGTTCGCAGACCTCGTCAGTCTATCAGTTTTCCCCTCCGTGGAGGATTCCCCTGGATCAGATCTCCCTCAGCCAGAGGGCCATTGTCAATCCAGAGCCCCAGTGGTTCCAACAGGCCGCCTGGCACTTGAGGGGGACCTGTTAAGGGGTGAGGGATTGTCGGAGCAGGTGGTGCACACCATTCAAGCCACCAGACACCCCTCGATGACTTAAGATTTATGATTCTTCCTGGGCTACGTTCACCAAGTGGTGTGAAGTCTCGTGCCTGGACCCAGTCATGGCCCCGGTGTCCTGTGTTTTGGATTTTCTACAGGACGGCCTCAACAAGGGCCTTACCCCGAACATGCTCTGCCATCAGGTGGCGGCCCTCTCCACCGTCTGGTCCGGCGATCCAGACCTACCTCTCAGCAGAATTCCCAGGGTGCGCTGGTTTCTCAAGGGCGCTTCCAATCTGTGGCCTCCCACAGTTTACCGCTACACCACCTGGCAGCTGTCAGTGGTCCTACAGGTGCTCACCTCTACTCCTTTTGAGCCTTTGTGCACGGTGTCTCTCCGCCATCTTACCCTGAAGACGACCTTCCTCATCACCATAACATCTGCCTGTCGTATTTCTGAACTGGTGGTCCTGTCAGTCCGCCAGGACCTGTGTTTCATCCACCCCAACAGGGTGGTTCTGCGGCTAGATCCGACCTTTGTTCCCAAGATCAATACGTGGTTTCACAGGGCGCAGGAGGTCATTCTGCCAGACTTTTGCCCGCAATCATCGCATCCCAGCGAGCACACATGGCACAAGCTGGATGTTAGGAGGACTCTGAAGGCGTACATCGCCCGCACCTCTGAGTTCCGTATGGTCAGAGGCCCTCTTCATTTCATTCCAGCCAGGTTCCTTGGGCAAGAAGGTCTCGTCCTCCACTATAGGCAGGTGGATTCGGGCCTGCATCGCTTCTGCCTATGAGTGCCAGTCCAGGGCGGTGCCTAGCCGCATTACAGCCCACTCCATGAGGAGCGCGGCCACCTCTGCGGCCTGGGCCATCCAGGCCTCGATTGTGGATATCTGCAGAGCGGCCACGTGGCCCTCGCTGTCACCTTTCGTCAGGAATTACAAACTGGATGTGTTTGCATCGGCGGAGGCGTCTTTCGGCAGAAGGGTGCTCCAGGCGGTTGTGTCTTCGACCGAATCCCCGGACGCTGCTTCTGCCCGCCCAGATGGGCAGTAACTTGGGTATGTCCCATTGCTTGGACTCTCCAAGCGGTGCACAGGAAAAAGACCATTGGCTTACCTGAAGGGTCCTTTTCTGTGCACCGCGGGAGAGTCCAACCCGCCCTGGAGTTCCGTCCAGGGATTTGTAACTGGCGTGTCAACAGGAACTGTATTCTTGGACACTTCTGCTCCATCCTCACGGTTCCAGACCGTCTCCAAATATTCTGGAGGAGTAGTCACGCCAGGAGGCGTGGTCAGGAAGAAAAAAAGTTTCTCAGTCCCAGAGCAACTAGACTGAAACAACCCATTGCTTGGACTCTCCCGCGGTGCACAGAAAAGGACCCTTCAGGTAAGCCAATGGTTTTTTCACATTACATTGTGAAATAATTAAAATAGTTAGTCTTAGTCATGAAATACATTAGGTTGTGGGGTAAATGTCTATGTTACTATAGCTTTTATTGTACAGTTGTTACTGTCTGCAGCCTTTCTAACTCGCCTCTGCCCTTTCAGTTAAATCCCAAGGAAAGATAAGATCATGGACCTTTTCCAGATCAGGAAGCATAATCTGCCATGGAGAAGGATGCAAAACAATCAAGAGATCTGTACAGGTAGTCCTCAACCTTGGATCACAATTGAGCCGAACATTTCCGTTGCTAACCAAGGCAGTTGCTAAGTGAGTCATGTTTCATTTTACAACCCTTTTTGCCATGGTTCTTAAGCGAATCACTGCAGTTGTTAAGTGAATCATGTGATCCTGCAGCTGTCTCCCTTGAGTTTTCTTATGAGAAGCTGGTTGGAAGGGTTGCAAATGGTGATCGTATAATCCCTGGCACGGGGCCATTGTCATAAATACTAAACACCTGCATTTTGATCACATGACCACTGCAATAGTAATAGGTCACTTTTTTCAATGCCGTTGTAACTTCAATCGGTCACTAAACAGATGGTTTATAATATCACTTTATAATGCCTTGGTAAGGCCACACTTGGAATACTGCATTCAGTTTTGGTTGCCACGATGTAAAAAAGATGTGGAGACTCTAGAAAGAGTGCAGAGAAGAGCAGCAAAGATGATTATAGATAGAATCAAGATCATGTGAAGTGTTAATACCACTTTATAATGCCTTGGTAAGGCCACACTTGGAATACTGCATTCAGTTCTGGTTGCCACGATGTAAAAAAGATGTGGAGACTCTAGAAAGAGTGCAGAGAAGAGCAGCAAAGATGATTAGGGGACTGGAGACTAAAACATATGAAGAACGGTTGCAGGAACTGGGTATGTCTAGCTTAAGAGAAAGAAGGACTAGGGGAGACATGATAGCAGTGTTCCAATATCTCAGAGGTTGCCACAAAGAAGTGGGAGTCAAACTATTCTCCAAAGCACCTGTGGGTAGAACAAGAAGCAATGGGTGGAAACTAATCAAGGAGAGAAGCAACTTAGAACTGAGGAGAAATTCTCTGACAGTTAGAACAATTAATCAGTGGAACAGCTTGCCTCCAGAAGTTGTGAATGCCCCAACACTGGAAATCTTTAAGAAGATGTTGGATAGCTATTTGTCTGAAACGGTATAGGGTTTCCTGCCTAGGCAGGGGGTTGGACTAGAAGACCTCCAAGGTCCCTTCCAACTCTGTTATTCTATTCTAAATGGTTGTAAGTCAAGAACTATCTGTGGTGGAAAAGACATTTCTAGTATCGTCTATCACCAAATTACATTCAAAAATAACACCCCAGAAAATCCTAAAGCAAGGGTGCACAACCTCTTGACCATGGTCCACTAGCACCATGAGCTATTTGCAACTGGAGTACGGAAATGGTGGGCAAGTGTGTGCATATGTGTGCCCCTCCCCATTTGCACGAGCAGTGAGCGAGTGTGTGCACGTGCATTCCATTTGGACACGCATGCCAGCCGGTCGCATGGAACCATCCCCTTTTTACTGCCCCCCGCCCCCCGCTGGTCCACAAAGCCGGAAAGGTTTAGGTCAGGATGTCCTAAAGCATCCTGAAAATCTGGTAGTAAAGCCAAAGTCTCTCTCTCTTTCTTTTTTTTTTGCATGAGAATAAATATGTCAGAAAATTGGAAAACAGGTATCATCGCAGCCAACTCTCTTGAGTTGTGGCAAGAAAAAAAGATAATGTCTACCCATATATTTTATACCAATTTCTGAGACCACTCAGCCGTTATTGCAGAGGTATAAACCTGTCTTCATTGCTCTTGGTATGGAAAGTCATTGAGAGAATCTCGATGAAACTATTTCGAAATGGTTTACAAAAGAATCTGGTGGTTTAAGGCATGAAGCTAGAAACCAGGATCTTGTGAGATGTAGTGCCGCTTTAGGCATGAAAGTTGGACAGGTGAACCTGAGCCAATCACCTCCTCTCAGCCCAGCTCATCTCACCAGGTTCCTGTGGGTAAATTAGGAAGAGACAGGAGTATAAGATATGCTCATGGCCCCGAGGTACTTATAAAAATAATAAAGGTGGAATTAAAAACAAATCCTTTAAAAAAAAAAAAAAGCAAAATGGGCAGAAATGTTCCTTTAGCCTGGGAAAAGTGAAGGTTTTAAGATGAGACTCAGACCAGCTCCTCCCTGTCTCTCTGGGTTGTAAGAGGGAAAGAAAAATGGAGACTTGCAAGATTGTTTACCATAGGCTAATACAGCGATGGCTAACCTTTTCCCCCTCGGGTGCATGCCAACACCCTTAATACAACGCACACCCATAGGCCTGACCCCTGCACCCCTGCGCATGTGTGCCTGATCCCCCATGCTCCCTGCACACACACACACACACACACGCATGCGCACGTGTCTCCCCCAGGCACAGCAGAGACCTAAAAGTCTCTGGCCAGCGGGAGTCACACACTTATGCGCCTTGGATCTCAGCTGGGTGATGGTTTGCGTACCCGCAGAGAGGACCTCACATATCATCTATGGCACGTGTGCCATAGGTTTGCCATCAGAGGTATAATTCAAGAAAGTTGATTCTAGTCTTATTGTGAAGACTGTTTTCTGATTTGGACAACCATGAAAGGCTGGCATCCATAGAAACATTAGGATAGTTGGATGACAGTAGACGATGCTAGTGAGGAAATGTAAACTTCATGTGCATGACGATACATTATTATAATTATTAATCCATATGTTTGGGTTTTTTTACTCACAATCTGCTAGTATTACGTGTTGAAAAATAGTTTTGCATGGTAAGCTGCCATTATACTTAGTTGGATTGCAATTCTAAACCAACATTGTCTCCCTTTCCCAGCTCTGTGCTACTACTCCCACTTGCCCCAAAGCACCTCCCAAATGTTTGACTGTAAATCCTGTGACTGAACCTGTAATCTGCAAAGCATTTGTCAACCACAAAGCAACGAGGTTCAAAGCTCTTTTATTTTCTGATGAGATCATCCGTGTTTTGCTTATGGGGTGGTCTGTTCTGTGTTGCCTAGAGTGGATGGAAATTGCATGTGTTAGCCTCTTAACCCCTTGATTTGCATACCGTTGTCCTGTGGCATGCAGCCATTGCCAGAAGTGTACGTGGGATGAGGAAGCAATAATACGGTATTCCTAGAAGAACTGTATTTTTTCCTCCTTCTGATGAACTACAATGATGTATTGTTCTGTAGATTAGTAATCAGGCCCTGCTCTTCTGATTACAGAGGGAGGGGAAACAAAGGAGCTTTTTTGTTCTCTAAAGGGGAAAAAACATCTAATCTCTGCAAAGAGCTTAATTAAGATGAGTTCACAGTAGAAACCATGTTTCTGGATGGTTAAAATAGCCACCTGCATATAAATGGTTCAGAGTATTATTTTTCCCCCAGGTTGACTATTTCTGAAGTTGAGCGGCTCAGTATGAAATGTTGCCCAAGGGTTAACAGTTCTGACACCCTGTCCAGAATGTCTGTCTCTATCTGTTTGATGGAGGGGAATATTGTGACACAGCATGCAGTGCTGACTGAGTTGTACAAACCCTTCTTCCATGCCTCATTATTCTGTAAGAGAACCTCTGGATCATCTTCAGTGAGTTTTGGCATAATTGTGCATTTTGATTTTTTTTTTCAGAAGCCATCTAGCTAAAATATTTGTGTCAGGTTATGAAATAGGACGCGGTGTCAGGACTCGGTGCCTCAGTGGCTAAGACACTGAATTCATCGATCAGAAAGGTCAGCAGTCTGACAGTTCGAATCCCCAGCACAGCTTCCATACTTATCCCAGCTTCTGCCAACCTAGCAGTTCGAAAGCATGTAAAAGTGCAAGTAGAAAAAGTTGGAACCACCTTTGGTGGGAAGGTAACAGCGTTCCGTGTGCCTTCGACGTTTCGTCATGCCGGCCACATGACCATGGAGACCTCTTCAGACAGTGCTGACTCTTCGGCTTTGAAACAGAGATGAGCACAGCTCCCTAGAGTCAGGAATACTAGCACATATGTGCAAGGGGAACCTTTACCTTTACAAAACTTTATCAATTCCCTGTCAAGCAGTGGTTCGTCAGTTCTTGCAGTCTTAACTGGGATCACATCATAAAGAGGGGAACATTCTGCACCAAACAGGAATTGATTTAGAAGATTTTGAATATCCCATTGAAATCTAATATTTTATCTGGATTGAGTTATGTAAAGGTTCCTCACTAAAAAAAATACCACAAATCAGTTTACAACCATCAATCTATGGCAGCTACTCTCTGATTTAAAATCTAAAAGGTTGGGTGTCCAATCTTGGCAACTTTAGGTTTTGTGGACTTCAGCTTCCAGAATTCCCTAGCCAGCATGACATATTTTTAAAAAGGAAGTAGGTAGTTGGAAGAAAAGCATGTTTTTAAAGTTGGTTGATTTATTATATGTCTTCAAGTAACTGTTGCCTTTTAGTGCTCATGTACATATCTGTCCCCAACCTGCAGCTTCAGGTCTGCCAATAATGTATCCATGAATAAAGGAGAATATTTGTAGCTCAGAAATGAAATGAGGGTTGATTGGTGCTCTCTAAACTTGCTTGTTTTCTTGCAGATGTTTAATTGATCCAAACTAGGTAACCTCATCAGTGCTAGAGCAGTGTATCCATCTTTATGTAATGGAGTTCAACCTGGTTTCCTCTTTGTTGCTACTTTTCTCGGCACTTCTCAATACAGCTAAGTCTTTGCATAATGCATACAAATAAGATTTGACTATGGCCATTTGTGCCTCAAGTGAGCACATGGATTGATTTGTTCAGTAATTCAGTTGGAGGCGGGTTTGTTTTGGCTGTCCATAATATTCTTGGTGGCTCAATGACTAAGACGCTGAGCTTGTCGATCAGAAAGATTGGCAGTTCATCGGTTCAAATCCCTAGCACCACGTAACAGAGTGAGCTCTTATTACTTGTCCCAGCTTCTGCCAACCTAGCAGTTCAAAAGCACATAAAAATGCAAGTAGAAAAATAGGGACCGCCTTTGGTGGGAAGGTAACAGTGTTCCGTGCGCCTTTGGCATTTAGTCATGGTGGTCGATTCACCATGGAGATGTCTTCGGACAGTGCTGGCTCTTCGCCTTTGAAATGGAGATGAGCACCGCCCCCTAGAGTCGGGAATGACCAGCACATATGTGTGAGGGAAACCTTTACCTTAATATTCTCAGGAGTCTTACTCTAACATGCTTCTTGAAAGTACTTTATTTTTTTATAGTACAAGAAATAATATTGTCTGTTTAAAAATTCTGATCTTTAGAGATATAGACGTGGTGTGGCATCTGAATATCTTTTCCAAGATCTTCCTGGCTCCTACCAAGTACAAGCATGGGCTGCATTTCTTCTCTGTTGGTTCAATAATTGATTTATCAGGATTGATAATTTTCCCTAAAAGGCAGAAGCTATGCATGACTTCAGTATCTTCATGCCGATTCCAAGGATGGCTGTGGCATCTTTTGTCATTAGTTTACTGGTTCTCTCTCTCTCTTTTTTTTTTTATTGTGATCCTTGACGTTCCTCACTAGAGTTTCCAGTCATTCGCATTTTCAGTTATCAGACTAGAGTCATCATCATAACACAGACTATGGATGTTTCCTCCTCCAGTTTTAAAGCCGCATTCCTATTCTTGCAATCCAGATTCCCTTAACAAATGTTCAGCACAGTGGCTGAATAAGTAAGGAGAATCTATACAGCTCTATACAGCAGGCAGCCTAGTAAATAGCCAACACCTGTGGTTACTGTTGTCCTGCCTCTTTAAGCCTTCTCTCCGGCCAGTGCAGCAACCTATAAAAGCTATGCTGGGTGTGGTCATCTTTGAGAGCGTGAAGGAGTGATACGGAGAAGAGAAGGAGGTATGTTTGCACGTGGAAGCGGAGCAGCTAGAAAGATAATTTTGGAGGGGTTTGCTCTCCAACCTGAACTACAAATATTTTCTGTTATTTCAGAGATACACTATATTGCCAAAAGTATTCGCTCACCCATCCAAATAATCAGATTCAGTTGTGAGTGAATACTTTGGGCAATATAGTGTACTTTTCTCTATCCCAAAGATGCTTTTCAAAACTTAACTGAACTTTCCTGGTGTTTTATTTTTTTTTAACTTGAAAATCAAGGAAGTCCAATTTCTTTTGAAAAGCACCAATTTTGTTTCCATAGACATAGTTTTCTCCAGCAATACTAAGGGTAGTAGGACTCACAAGGAATAGTAGTTGGAGCAGCAGTGGGGAAGAGTAGTGTAGTGATGGGTAATGAGTAGTAACTATGAATCCTTGCTTGTGTCGCCTACGGACCTGTGCTTTATCGGTTCTTTTGGGTTGGGAGCCCATTAAATTGGGTTTAATTGAAAGAACCTACAACAACAGCCTTGTCATGCTGTTTTGCCATTATGGAGCCAATATGTTTTATCATGTTCTGCCTGGACTGAGATTTCTGTCCTGTGTAAAGGCTTTATGTAAGAAAAATGAGATTTTATGGGTTTCCCATTTTTCTAAAAACATTCCACAATTTCACATGGTTGACTCAAACAAAAGTTTTTTCTACTACTGCTATTCTAGTTACTCCTCCTCCTGAGTCCCACTCCTAGTGACTATTGCTATAAAAAATGCCAGTCATATCAATCTGAAAGGTGCTTTTCAAAAGACGCTTTGGACTTTCTTGGTTTTTTTCAAGTTTTCAAGAGAAAAAAGCCCCAAGAAA
This sequence comes from Natrix helvetica, assembly GCF_964273705.1. Classification (NCBI taxonomy): domain Eukaryota; kingdom Metazoa; phylum Chordata; class Lepidosauria; order Squamata; family Natricidae; genus Natrix; species Natrix helvetica. The sequence continues at coordinate 120,907,359 of NC_138554.1, forward strand.
ATTCAGTTACTGTTTGAAAAGAACCCTTGGGATAGAAAATTACCTCCTTCTAGCTGCTTCGGGCTTCTTTGCTTGAATTCTATGGCTTTCTCAGTTTTTTTTTGTTTTGTTTTGTTCCTCAGCTTTTTGCAAAACTATTTTAACATCCAGCATCTCACTTTCTGTGTATAGCTCTAATTTGCATTGTATAATCCTAAAAATTTAATTGCTAGCAATTTAAAGATATTGTGTGATATAATTTGTACACTTTTTAAAATCTTTAGTATTGATATGTATACTAACTTCTTTCAATCTAGTGATCGCTACATCAGTTCTCTAAATTTGCTGGAATTGTTTGGTTACAATTTTTAATTTTTTCTGCAGCTAACTGCTTCATTTGTGACAATAATTCTGTTTGCCTTTTGGCTGTATTGTTTAAATTATTAAAAGGGACTAATTGTTTTAAGTACAATAACTCCAATTTAAATTTGGTAACGGAGTGTTGTTCTAACTTCCCCTTCTAGTATTAGAGGTTCTTGTAAATAGGAAGTATCTTCTACAGTATTTTGAGAGCTCTGTTATTCAGGCAGAATTAAAAATCGTCTTTCATCTTTGGTGTTTGAATTAGTTGCTCTCAGTCCACTGGTGCCTTTAAGCATACCGATTCAAATATGGAACTTGGCATTTTTGTACAGCTATTCTGGTTTTCCTGCATCTTTTTCCGTGCCTTTACAGATGCTGCTAATCACTGTTTTTTTTTTTTACCTCTTCTACAGCTTTCTGAAATTCTCAAGTTCCTACTTTCTTTCTTTCTTGGTTTTGGCTTCTTTCCTTTTCTTGGCAATTTCCAATATTTCTTGGGGTGTGTGTGGTTCGCTTATGTTTGTTTCTTGATCAGCCTCTTTTCACACTTTAATACCTTCAATTGGTTTCATGGTTCCTATGGTTCCCTATTAGTTCAAAACAGAATAGAATAGAATAATGGAGTTGGAAGGGACCTTGGAGGTCTTCTAGTCCAACCCCCTGCGTCAACAATTTGTAATCTGAAGTCAGTCTCTAGACATGCTTTGCTGTTAAAAGAAAATAGATGGATTCAGTTTTATCACTAATGCAGCCAATGTGATTTCTGTATCCCCCATGTGGCAATGTCCATGTATAGTTCATGGTGAACATGCAATGTCCATGCAAACTGTGGTTTATTGTTAGTCTGTACTGGTAAGTTCCTTGTCATACTGTTTTTTCTGCGGCCCTTAGTGCTCTCTGACCTTGGTAGTTTACTTGCAGGTGTTTCATTATTCAAACTAGGAATTATCTTCATGGCTAGTAGGGAGGAGGCTTTGCTCTTATTTTTATCTAATGGATTGCTCTCTCGCTGCTGTTGGAAGAACGGGGCTTGTTGCTCCTTTTTTGAGTTGTGGTTTATTGTTCGTTTGTTTGGCTGCTCGGTGGCTATTTTTGCTCTGAGCTTGGTTGCTTTCAGAGGTTTCATCGCCAAATTAGGTGACATCATCAGTGCTAGCAGGGAGAGGATTTTATTCTTTATCTACTAATGGTGAAATATTTCGGCACCAAGTGCCGAAACTAGAACACGTGTGTTGGCACTGGAATTCCAGAAATCTGAAGACCAGCTGGCCAGGTCGCATGCCCGTGCCGGCTAGCTGGTATTCAGGTTTTTGGCACACACATGCGCACTGGGCAGCTGGTCTTCAAGTTTCCGGCACTCCAGCATTTGCAAAGACTGGCTGCCCAGTGCACCTGCATGCACCGGAAACCGGAAGAGCAGCTGGCAACACCCCCCTTGTGCCCACAAAGAGAGCTTTGCATGCTATCTCTGGCATGCATGCATAGGTTTGCTATGGTTTACTATTAGCTTGTTTGTGTGCATTGGCAGTCCTTGGTGCTCTCTGAGCTTGGTTGTTTTCTTGCAGACGTTTCATTACCCAACTAGATGACATCATCAGTGCCAGTAGAGTGGCACTGTATCTAGTGGCTTACTATATCAGTGTTGGTATCAGTGCCCTCTAAGTGTTGGCATAAGTGGTCTTGCTGGCTCTGTGCTTAGGTTGTGGTTTAATGTTAGCTTATTTGTCTGCATTTTGCTTGTATATTGTTTACTTGTATATTGTTTACTTGTGAGGTCTTTTTGCTCTCTTGAGCTTCGTGGCTTTCTTGCAGGCATTTCATAACCAAACTAGCTAACATCATCACAGCTATTAGGGATTAGGGTTTGCTCTTATTCTTTAGTGGCTTGCTCTATTGCTTTTCATAGCAGTGGTCTTATGGTTCCTTAATTAGACTGGTTTATTGTTATTGTATGCACTACAGTGGTGGGTTCTGGATCCCGTTCCAACCAATAGGGTTGGAACGGGCCTGGCAGCATCCACATGGGCGCATGCAGTGCGCACATGCGTCTTACTGCCTCCATGAGCTTCCGCAACGCTCCAGCTGCTCAGCGGAACGTTTTGCAGGAGCTGTATGTGCTATGTGCGTGCGCAGAACCGAGGAAGCTTTAAAAGACAGGTAAGGAGCTCGGGTGGGCCGTCTGGAGCATCGTACCGGAACGGTATCTGGTGCTCCGGGCAGGCTCCGGTACGCCCTTACTGGGGCGTGCCGCCTGCAACCCAACATTGATGCATTAATAATTCTTCGATTGGGATATTGTTTGCTGTGGATTTCTAGGTGCATTCTGAACTTGCTTGCATTAACAATCTGGTTGATAGTAGGGTTTGGCCTTTGATCTTACATTTATATACCAGTGGCTTGCCCTACAAGTGTTTTGGTGAGAGTAGTCCTGATGGTTCCTTGATTAGGCTGTGGCAGTGATGACGAACCTTTTCAGCACAAAGTGCCCAAACCGGAATGCATGTGTGCACATCGGAGCGTGGGAAGCCTGAGGACAAGCTGGCTGGGATATATATGCGTGCCAGCTAGCTGGCACGCGGATTTCCAGCGTGCGCATGTGCAGCGGTCAGCTGGTCTTTGGGTTTCCAACACTCTGGTGCATGCGAAAATCAGCTGGCCAGTATGCATGCATGCACCAGAAACTGGAAGAGCAGTTGGCAACAGCACATGTGCCCGCAGAGAGGGCTCTGTGTGCCACTTCTGGCATGCGTGCCATAGGTTTGCCATCATGGCACTATTGCTAGCTTGTTTGTCTCTGTTGGCAGTCCTTGGTGCTCTCTGAGCTTGCCTGGTTTCTTGCAGATGTTTCATTACCCAACTAGGTAACAGCATCACTAATGACATCAATGCTAGCAGGGATTGGGGTTTGCTCTTAGGCTTCAGTGTCTTGCTCTATTAGTGTTGATAGCAGTGGGCTTAGTGGTACCTTGATTATGATATGTGGTTTGTTAGCATGTTTGTCTGCATTGGTAATTCCTTGATTGGGATATTGTTTATTGTGGATTCCTTGGTATATTCTTTGTCTGAAACGGTATAGGGTTTCCTGCCTAGGCAGGGGGTTGGACTAGAAGACCTCCAGGGTCCCTTCCAACTCTACTATTGTATTGTATTGTATTCTTAAGTTTTAGTTGCTTTCTTGCAGACGTTGTATTACCCAACTAGATAACATCATCAATGACAGTAGGGAAAGGAGTTTGCTCTCATCTTCTAATGTCTTGCTGTATCCATGTTGATAGCAGTGGGCTTAGTGGTACCTAGATGAGGCTTTGAGGTTTATTAGCTTGTTTGTCTGCATTGGTAATTCCTTGATTGGGATATTGCTTATTGTGGATTCCTTGGTATATTCTTAAGTTTTAGTTGCTTTCTTGCAGATGTTTTATTACCCAACTAGGTGACATCATCAGTGTTAGCAGAAATGAGATTCTTTGCTCTTTAGTTTACATATACTGGTTTGCCTTCTCAGTGTTGGCAGAAGTGATCTTGGTGAGTCTTCACACACAGGTGAAGGCAGTTTGGAATAAACTGTTGTAATTGCCATATAATCTTGCAAAAGTTGATGCCTTCCTTCGGGAGAATCAGTTGTTACGTTTCTGAGCAATTTGGTGAACTGGTTGTTGGAAGAAATCATTAGGGCAGAGTAATAATTAAATTATTTGAATCCCAGTACACTTATCCCTTAAAAGAGAAGGGCGTTACTTCTACTGCTGTAGGCAATAAAGATAATTGTGTAGCCTTGAGACGAGAGTAACCAACGCATACTGTAATAACCTCCTTTTTCACCTTTGAATTTGGGCAGCTGATTGGGATACAGAGCAAGCATTCAAGAGCTGGGATGCCACAGGTGGCAAAATGATGCCTTCCCCTCCCAGCTTGAAAATAATATCCGTGAAAACATTTTGGGACTTGGCTGTAATGAAATGGGCAAGTGAGCACGTGCGCAGAGATTATACTGGGAATACTGTCCCACCAGTGTCCATTGTCTAATCTCTGCCCAGCAGGAAGAACATTTCAAGCCAGTCAATGGCCAAATGCCAAGATTTTGAAAGACACCAGGCTTGTATCCCTATTCCAGAGATATTCAAACTTGGCAACTTTAAGACTTGTGGACTTCAACTTCCAGAATTCTCCAGCCAGCATAGTCTTCCAGAAGTTGAAGTCCACAAGTCTTAACGTTGCCAAGTTTGAGGACCTGTGCCCTATTCGCTTAAACCCAAACCAAATAATTGATCAATGAAATAGTAAGTAGAATGGTCAGTCATTCTATTTTGCCAAAGCCATGTGTCCTTTTATTCTTGAAGCTTATCTTGCAACTCCCCAATAATCTAGTTTGTGACTGGTATTAACTAGAGATAACTTAGCAGTTTGAATTCCCATTTACTAGTTTTCAGATACAAGTCAGATATAAGTTTAACACAGTTTAGTCAGCAACTGATGAGCAGCTATAGGAGTTTACCTCCGACACAACTAGGAAGTTTTTAGAAGGCAGCTTTATAAGGTAAGGGTTCCCCTCGCACATATGTGCTAGTCGTTCCCAACTCTAGGGGATGGTGCTTATCTCTGTCTCAAAGCCAAAGAGCCAGCATTGTCCGAAGACGTCTCCGTGATCATGTGGCTGGCATGACTCAACATCAAAGGTGCACAGAACGCTGTTACCTTCCCACCAAAGGTGGTTCCTATTTTTTCTACTTGCACTTTTACATGCTTTTGAACAGCTAGGTTGACAGAACCTGGGACAAGAAACAGGAGCTCACTCCATTATGCTGCACTAGGGATTTGAATCACCAAACTGCCTAGCTTTCTGATCGACAAGCTCGGCATCTTAGCCACTGAGCCACCGCATCCCTCCAGATAGCTTTATAGAAGTTATTTTGAGGGTCTGAATCTAAAATGTGAGTCCCAAATCAATTAAACTAATTATGTCTCACATCAAATATCTTCCTGGCAAATTTGGTGCTAATTTTCAGTGCTTTTTAAAACAGGCTTTCTCAAGCACTGAATTTGAACTGTGTTTAATATTATATCCTGAGAAATTCATTTGGCAGCATTCTTGTTTAGTAAATTCTGCTAAGAGTTTCCCGCTCCATATGCTATGAGTAGGTTAAGGGTAAGTAACAGCAGAAGTGATTAAATTCTCCTTTACACCATGGCTCAAGATAGATACCATCGCTTTTGAGTTTTATTTTATTTTAATTGCTTTCTTTACCAAATCCGTTATGCTTTTCACTTCAGTCCCTCTGATGTGTCTCCCAAACCTGTTAATGTTTAGAGAAAATAGGCAATAGTTTGATATGAAAGAACAGAGCAGCCACTTTGGTACATTCATATTGAGGGGTTCTGATTAACATTTGTTTTTATGTGCTGTTGAAAACCTATGAAAAGAGGAATGTGCTTTGAGGAAACTCACACCCTGCCATGCCAAGTACTCAAGAAGTCTGCAACAACTCCCGTAGGGAATGCCAGCGAATACTGCGCTAGGATTCCTTCCTTTCCCCCTTCCCTCATTTTGTACGTATGAGAACAAACTTGGCTTGTTGCCTTATTTCAATGCAGTCCTCCAACAGTCAACATCATTAAAAATGAAAATATCTACATAGGCACTGATAACGTCTTATTTTTTGAACTTTTAAGTTTGGTATAGTTGGACTAGATAATTTTCTTTTTTAAAAAAATCTTTAATTGCAGCTGGAAGGGAGATTGAAAGTGTCTGTACTTGTCAGCCTTTAAAAAAAAACAGGATGCTGAGATTTTTATGAAGATAAGCAGGAAGGGTCAAGGAGAATGTGCTTTCAAGCCAATTACAACTCTAATGGGAGGGAAGAAGTGGAAGCATGGGAGAGGATTTAGAGCACACAGAGAGGTGGCCTGGAGCTTGTAATTATTCTGAGTAGGATCATCCTTGAACTGAAAGAGTTGTGAAGATATTCACATGGGGAGGGAAATATGAGCTGAAAAATCAGAGTGGCTTACTGCTTAAGCCAGGGGTGTCCAAACTTGGGAAGTTTAAGACTTGTGGACTCCAACTCCCAGATTCCCAACTCCCAGAAGTCCACAAGTCTTAAAGTTCCCAAGTTTGGACACCCCTGGCTTAAGAGGTTCTATGTTTGGCTCCTCTGAAGAAATCTCAAAAGTTTTTGTCTGTGTCATTCTGTCTCAGTTCGGTGAATAGCTGTTGCTATGTCCTGAGAAAGACGGAAGACAAGATCTGTTAAGAGAGAAGTGGTCTTGCTGCTTTTTCTCTCTACTGCAAGGGTCAAGCATCCTTAAGAGATTATGACCAGTGCAGATACAGGTTGCCCAAAAGAGTCTTAGTTTTTCATAACTGCTCTTGCTGAACCCTCACAAATCAGAAACTCTGGGAAGATAGCCAGCATCCTGAGGAAGTGAAATCTCTGAAATCTGTGACCTCATTGGCAAACAAAACAAAGCTACTCCAGGAAGACACACAGTTTTCCATTCTTAAAAAAAAAGCTTGCATCAAATTAGGAGTTCCAATACTCAAACTCTGCTCTTCTACTGAAGGTGTTTTAAAAATTGTGAAGCGTCTGGTCTGTCTTTTATCTACAGAGGGAAAGTTCTATACCAGTGTTGGTGAACCTTTTCAGTACCGAGTGCCGAAATGGGAGCACTTGCGTGCACACGGGAGCAATGGAAACTGGAAAATTAACTCTCTGGCGCACATGCACATGCCGGGAAGCATGTTTCCAGCATGCACATGTGCACCAGCCAACTTGTTTTCCAGTTTCTGGCATGCATGTGTGCGTGAAAACCAGCTGACTGACATGCATGCACACACTGGAAAAAATTGAGAATAACAATTGGTTATAGATACTTGTAAACAGTTGGTTTAGACCTGTGATGGTGAACCTATGGCACGTCTGCTGGAAGTGGCACACAGAGGGCATGCCAGCCATCGCCCATTCTTCCGGATTCCAGCATGTGCATGCGCGCCAGCCAGCTGGTCTTCGTGCATGCAGGAGTGCTGGAAACAGGAAGAGCAGCTCTCCCTGAGCTTCTGGTTTCTGGTGCATGTACACACACTGGCCAGGGGGCCTTTGTGCACACATGCATGCTAGAAATTGGAAGACACAAGAAACCAGAAGCTTCGCTTCCCGGTGTCTGCATGTGGGATGGGGACCTGCTTTTCCGGTTTCCACCATTTCCCTGTACACACAGGCACACCCCAGTTGGTGGGTTTCAAAATTTTTAGAACCTCTTCTGTAGGTGTGACCTGCTTTGTGGGAGTGGCTTGCCGGCCATGTGACCGGGTGGGAGAGGCTTGGCAGTCCTGTGACTGGTGACAGGGCAGCGCCTCGTGTGCCCTGACAAACGGCTCCGCGTGCCACCTGTGGCACGCATGCCATAGGTTCACCATCACTGCTATAGAATATAAATAAGAGCCAACTTGTAAAATGTGGTGAAACTCACTTAACAACACTCTTGCTTAGCAATCAAAATGTTGGCTCAGAAACTCTGGCATTTGAAGCACGTAAGTCTTAAAGCTGTCAAGTTACAAGACCCTTGCACCCCTAACCATTTAGGGAAAAAACCCCTAGGGGTGTTCACACTTGACAGCTTTAAGACTTGTGGACTTCAACTCCCAGAATTCCTCCTCTCGCTCTTTATCTTGATGATGTGCGGACAGGCAGGGGAGGGAACTGGAACCAATTCTAAACGGCACTGTAGCTTTGTGGAACCTCTTCTATAGAAGGGGTTACAACTGGCAGGAACCCACCCTTGGCACACTCCCATTTCAGCACTCAGTGCTGAAAAGGTTCACCAACACTGGTATAGACCTTTCCCTCTGTGGATAAAAGACAGACCAGACACTGCACAATTTTCAAAGCGCCTTCACTAGAAGAACAGAGTTTGAGTATTGGGACGCCTAGGTTGATGCAAGTTTTTTTTTAAAAAAGAATGAAAAATGTGTGTCTTCCTGAAGACCGGGTGGCTGGCACACATGTGCATGCTGGAAACCAAAAGCTCTGCTTCACAGCATGCGCATGCGTGCCGAGGAGCTGCTTTTCCGGTTTCCAGGGTTCCCACGTGCAAGAAGACCAGCTGGTTGGTGCAGGCAACGGCTGCCATGCCCAGAGAGATGCCTCTGTGTGCCACTTTTGGCTCATGTGCCATAGGTTTGCCAATTGTTTACAACTATCAATAACCAATTGTTATTCCCCATTTTTTCCCCAGGTTGTTTTTAAATCTACAGACTGAATAGGGAACCTAGAAAAATAAATAACCTGTTTTGCATTGTTTTATTATACTTGTGTTTTTTCTAACTTTGGCTTTTATGCAGTGGAGAAAGAATTTGGGCAATTGAGCAGTACAGGAATGCAGAGACTAAACAAGTGGGCAGCTACAGTATGCTAGCCCTTTAATTAGTTTTGGTTTCACTGCAATATTGGCTTGTGTTTGGTCCTTTCAGATGTTGTAACCATTTTTTCCCCCTGAAGTCTTATTTTATAAGAAGTATATGATCACTTTGAAATGAAGGTGTCTCCCCACCACCTCTGTCCTTATAGTATAAAAATTTCCTTGGAACTTTTGTGCCTTCAAAATTTTTTTTGCATTTATCAGCCTTTCCCAGCTTCATGTCTTCTGGGTTGAATTAACACGTATTCATCATCTCCAGCCAGCAAATCCATTTGATTTTGTGGTACCCAAGTCAACTAAGGATGCTTTACACATTTCTTGGCTAGGGAAAAAGGAAGGCTATGTTTCTTGAAGGAAAAGCTTGGGCACTGTTTTGCTTACATTGCACTTTTGTCTATTCACTTCCACAGACAAATCCACTTTAAAAAAGGAAGCAGCCAAGACAGCGTTGTGTACTATTTTTTGCTCAGAAATGGGTGTGTTGTTAGCCAGGAAATGGATGCTGTACGCTCCACTAGTACCTGGAGTTTATGTAGCACCAGGAAAAGCGCAGCTCTTCCTTGCACCTGTGACCCATCGGCCATGTGGCTGTTTCACGGGTTGCCATATGGATCTTCTATTTTGAGATTGAATTGTTCTAGTAACCAGCTGTCCCACACTCCCTTTGTGCAGAGTCCTTGCCCAGTTCCAGGTGTTCATGGTTGAAAAATAATTCAGGATGGAAAAATAATCTCTATCCTGGATTTTCACATCTGTTTAAAATGTGACCATCCCCCGACACCATTATTTGAAATTGACTGTGTTCTGTACTAGTTCTGGCTCTGCTTGGGAATTTAAGCCTAGCTCTGTAATGGCGAACCTATGGCACGCAGAGGCATCTTTCCGGGCACGCCAGCCATTGCCCGTTGTTCTTCCGGATTCCAGCATGTGCTGGCCAGCTGGTCGCACATTCAAGAGTGCTGGAAACCAGAAAAGCAGCTCCCCAGCATGCATGCATGCGCCGGGAAGCTGAGCTTCTGATTTCTGGTACATGCATGTGCACCATTCAGGTTGTCTTCGTGCATGCATGCCTGCCAGAAACCAGAAGCTCCACTTCCCAGGGTGCGCATGCGGACCAGGGAGCTACTTTTCCTATTTCTAGAACATTCCCCCCCCCCCCCCCCGGACGTGCATGCTCCCATTTCGGTGCCGAAAAGGTTTTCCAACCCTGATCTTTTCCGTGTGTGGATAAAAGACAGACCAGACATTGCACAATTTTCAAAACACCTTCACTAGAGGAACAGAGTTTGAGTATTGGGACTCCTAAGTAGATGCAAGTTATTTTTAAAGAATGGAAAACTGTGTCTTCCTGAAGACCACATGCTAGCACGTACCCCTCCCACCTCTGTCCTGCCCCTATTAAAATGAACATGCAGGTTAAGAGGAGTATGAGGTGGCTTCATGGGTGGGGGAGTTCCTGGGAGGCCTGTCACCCAGCTGGAACCTTAAAGGAGGCAGCAAGCAGCAAAAAGCAGCCCAGCAGGGAGGAAGAGCCCTGCTAGCTTAGGGCCTACATACGCGATGGTGAACCTATGGCACATGTACCAGACGTGGCAACACAGAGCCCTCTGCTGGCCGTTGCTGTTTCTTTGGTGAGCTTCCGTTTCCCTGCAAACGACAAAACAGAAGCTCACGGAAAAAAAAATATTTTGCCTCTTGCTGCACTGCTGGTGTTGGGATGCCCAGTTCTTCGGGTCTCAGCTACGCATCTGCGCACATGTCCATGCATGCATGTTCGTGCATGTGTGCGTGCACCTTTTAGTTTGGGCATGCGCACGCACACAGTTTGGGCACTTGGTGTCTAAAAGGTTTGCCATCACTGGCCTAGAGATATGTTCTCATGCCAGAGAGACTTCCAAACAATCTCTGGGCTTGGCCGATGATGAAGCCATGCTTGTGGGCTGGGCCTCTGCCCCAATCAGCTGGCTGCAGAGGTGGGTTGCTCCCGGCTCAGTCCAGATCAGGCGAACCAGTAGTAGCGGTGGTGGGAGGCTCCACCCACCCGCCCAGATGCTTCTATGCATGTCCACAAGTGAACCAGTAGTAGAAAAATTAGCAACCTACATCCGGCTGGCTGTCAGTAGGCTGCAGACTTCTGGCTCTTGCTGGGCTTTGGGGAAGTCAGCCAGCTGTATGTAAAGGCAGCAGCTTCCCAAAACCTTTTTCCTTGCTTGACCTTCCCCTTTCCCCCTTCCCCCAGAAACAGAGGTGGGTTCCTACCGGTTCGCACCGGTTCGTTGGAAGCAGTAGTGGAAATGGCGGCTGGGTCTCTGAACTGGTAGGGACGGCATGCTTGCCACGCCCCCGAACCAGTTGCCCGGTCGCTGCGACATCTTTTTTGACCTTTTTAAATGCTCTGTGCATGTGCACACCTATTTATAGGGAACTGCGCATGTGCGAGCGAAGCAAGCATGTGTGCACATGCAAAATCGTGCACGCACCAAACTGGCAATAATGCCGGCAGAAACCCACCCCTGCCCAGAAACCTCAATTTCTTCAATTAAATAACAACAAAAGGACTCCCCCCCCCCCCAAAAAAAAACCCTAAACTCTCCATCTCTGCTTGCAGTCCTGATTCTTTTTCAACCGGACATTTACTGCATGCCCGGAAAGAGGGTGACAAAATCTGTAAGTTACTTACCTTGATGAGTGACTGCTAAGCTGAGGACAGAGCAAAGGAAGGAAGGAAGCGAAGAAAACCTTTCTGCAGGTTGTTTGCCTTGAGCAGCTGATTAAAAAACTCAGCTCTAAAGAAAAAAAAAGCATTGCAAACATGCACCAAATGGCCATGCAGAAAATAATTATATCTCTCTATATGAGAGAGAGAGAGAGAGAGAGAGAGAGAGTGCGTGTGTGTGTGTGTGCGTGCGTGCGTGCGTGCACAGGCAAAGTTATGCACGCACCAAACCGGCAGTAATGCCAGCAGAAACCACCCTTGCCATGGATGGATAGATGGATGGATGGATGGTCTAAAGCAGGGGTGTCCAAACTTGGGAACTTTAAGACTTGTGGACTTCAACTCCTGGGGAATTCTGGGAGTTGAAGTCCACAAGTCTTAAAGTTCCCAAGTTTGGACACCCCTGGTCTAAAGGCAAGTAGAAAAAATCTTGGAAAGGTTTGCAGTCTCTCAATAGCCATGTGATCGGGGCAGAAAACTCTGAAAACACCAGCCATTTCTGCAAGAAACCATCAGTGCCCTAGAAATGGTGGCTGTATCTTGGAGGCAATGGGGAGGTCTGTGGGGGGGGGGTACTCATCAGGGCAGGATGGGAACGGGAAAATAGAGAGATAGCAATAGCACTTAGACTTATACACCACTTCACAGTGCTTTACAACCCTCTCTAAGTGGTTTACAGAGTCAGAATATTGCCCCCCCCCCAAACAACCTGGGTCCTCATTTTACCCACCTCAGAAGGATGCAAGGCTGAGCCTGGTGAGATTCAATCTGCCAGACTGCTGGCAACCAATGATCAGCAGAAGTAGCCGGCAGTACTGCACTCTAACCACTGCACCACCGCAGCTTGGATGGGGAGGATGCTGCAATGGCCCTATGGTTGTAAGGGCAAATGATTGCAAGGGCACTGCAGCTGCCATAAACTTGAAACGGGTGTATGAAGCTTTTTTTGGGGGGGGGGAGAGTTCATAACTTTAAACAGCTGTTAAGTGACTGGTCGTATCTCAAGGATACTCTACTACTTACTCATGAAATTATTTGCCTTCTTTTTCAGTGACGAACTGAGATACTGAGATAAATAAAACTACGGCAGTATGTTCAGCGTAGAAGACCTCCTGATTTCTCATGGATACAAGCAATCTAAAAGTCCTACCAATTCATCTGAAGATCCAGGTAATGGAGATCAGCATGAAGATCCCGGTAGGCGATCTGGTCAGGCACCCCGGAATGGTTTACCAACCCATCCTGGAGCCATACCCAAGACCAGTAAAGCAAGAAGATACCAAAATGACGACGAGAGTAATAGCGTCGTCCGAGGAAGGCCGAGGAACACCAACTATGAAAATTTCTCAGGTCCAGGCAATGTGCAAGGAGGGTGAGTATTTTTTTTTAATTTGCTCAGCTGTTTGTCAAACAATGTTAAAGAGCAGGCACCAGGAGACCTAATTGTGTTGAAAGCATCCTAGGAGGAAGTCACGTGTACTTCAACAGAGGTTGAACGCACTACATTTGTCACAGTGAGAAAAAGTGTGGCCAGGTGATCTGGGTCCCTACCTCTTTAATACTAATAATTTAGGCAAGGTTAATAAGTACTGTTATGTTTTTGAATGTATTTGGACTTGGACGGTTCTCCAGATACCTTCAAGAAATTCTGAAGAAAAACACAACCAGCTTTGCAGTATTTTAACTGTTATGTTTGTAATTCTATTTGGGCCACCGTTTGCAGCCTTTGGCGGGACATGGTGGCTCAGTGGCTAAGACACTAAACTTGTCGATCAGAAAAGTCGGCAATTTGGCGGTTCGAATCCCCAGCGCCGGATAACGGAATGAGCTCCCATTACTTGTCCCAACTTCTGCCAACCTAGCAGTTCGAAAGCATGTAAAAATGCAAGTAGAAAAATGGGAACCATCTTTGGTGGGAAGGTAACAGCATTCTGTGCACCTTCGGTGTTTAGTCATGCTGGCCACATGACTATGGAGATGTCTTCCGACAGTGCTGGGCTCTTCGGCTTTGAAACAGAGATGAGCACCGCCCGCTAGAGTCAGGAATGAGTAGCACATATGTGCAAGGGGAACCTTTACCTTGCAGCCTTTAAAAAAAATTCAGTATGTCCTCTCCATTTTGCTCTGTGTATAGCCAAAATATTTAATTAAAATATGAAAAAGAAAAAATATATAAAATAGGCCTCAAGAATTTCCCAAATAGCTTCTCGGAATTGGTGAGTGTTCTTGCCTCAGTTGCAAAATTATTTTTTCAGGACTGTGAAAGCTTTGAATGGTCTCTGCAGAAGGCAATAGTAAGTGAGGTCTACCTATACTTTCTTCTGATTACAGAATCACAAACTGCCTTGTGCATTCAAAGTTATGATGGTGCTGAAAAAATAACTTTGCAACCCAAGGCATGCAGTTATGACTTTCACAGCATCTGTCTCTGAGTCACACCTTTGCCATTAGAGTCCTGTGCCTAACTCATATTTTTCTTCCCTATTTAGAGATTGTCGAAAAAGGTGATCTCTTTAAACAATTTCTTCTATGCCTGACTGTTTTCTCTGCCTCACTCCAGAATGGAGCAGTTGCAGAGAAAAGGATTACAAGAGAGTAAGCAGGCACACAATGAGGAATATGCCAGGCTGTTTGTGTAGTACTGTGAAACGTTAATTCCTTGTTAGTTATTGCAGAACTGGAATGAGCATTTCAAAGGGTATAGAAAAGGAAAGCCTGTTCATGGTCATTCCTAACTTAGTGGCTGGTCCCAATTGTGGTTGCTAAACAAGGACTACCTCAATTATCAGGGCTTCCATATAATTATCTCAGTACCATTTTATTTTAGCTTCAGGATTTACAGGACCACAACTCCTCCATGAAGTCAAGGAACAAATCCTTTCTTTGTGAATTAGGATGGTCTTAAATTTCTAGAAAGAAGCAAAAAAAAAAAAAGGTTGTTAACATGTAAAATAAATAATACAAAATCAAGTTGTGACTGGTTCCTAAATTGAGGTGTTAAAGAAGCTCTAATCTTGTTATATGCTTTTACGTCTAAATTTTAGACTATTTCTATTTTTTAATCATCTACCTTGAGCATGAATCAATAAAAGATAGCAGGATAAATGTACCATATTTGATGCCAAAATCCTTTTATAGGAAAAAGGCTTTTTTCTATGATATCAGAAACTGAACTCTGATCTTTTTTATTGTAACTAAAAACCTGTTATGACTTTTATGTTAAAAATGGGTAATAGATTCATAATTTATGCTTTTGATGATTAGACAGGATACATTATAGAAAACAGAGAATTGTAATGTAACTTCAGAAAGAGAGGCTAAATACAATTATATTTAAAAAAAATACACCAGTTAAACCTCAGCAGTTTTATTACATCTTGGCAACTCTGGCCAAATCTTTTCCTAGATGGATCAAATGACTGGGAGACTTGTATTACCAGAAAGCAAGATAATTAGTAATGCAATAAACAAGAATCGGGAGCCAACATTGCAGCTAATTTCCAAATCATTTAATTTGTCAATTTATAATATTTGTAATCTGTGTGTGACTTATCAGTTAAATTTAGTAGGTTTATTGGGGGGAGGGAGGGGGCTGTTTTGGAAATGTAAAAAGTAAAGTTGACTTAGGAGAAGAAAACAAAAAATGCTCCAGAGATGTATTAATATAGAAATCTACATGATGTTATTAAAAGCAGGAAATCACAAACTGAATTTCACTAGCGCAAATTTGAGCCACTTCTGGAGGTCCTGTTTAAGCCAGTGGCCTTTTCATCACTTTATACAATGTGCTGCTTTAACTTCGTGCTTGCCTGCAGCTAGATATAAGTGCACTTTTCAATTGTAACAACCTACACACGAAAGATTGCCCATTTGGAGAAATATGTGATTGTTCTGTTGTAGCTACTTAACTAATAACTAAGTTGTGGCTCATATTTGTTTTAAAAGACTAAAGCAGAAAATACAATCTCTGCTTGCTTTCACTGCAATTTTTTTTTGGGGGGGGGGAGTTAAATGTGAAAAAATATTTCATGCAAAATTGACCCAATTTAGAAATGGTAGCTACAGTTTTTAAGAAAAAGCTCATTTTAAATTGTTATAAGACATTTGCAGAGAACTTGCTTGAATGTGTAATGTATATTTTGTCTGAGGGAATTATTGAATGCGTGATTCAACCAATACAATACAATACAATACAATAGTAGAGTTGGAAGGGACCTTGGAGGACTTCTAGTCCAACCCCCTGCCTAGGCAGGAAACCCTATACCGTTTCAGACAAATAGCTATCCAACATCTTCTTAAAGACTTCCAGTGTTGGGGCATTCACAACTTCTGGAGGCAAGCTGTTCCACTGATTAATTGCCCTCACTGTCAGGAAATTTCTCCTCAGTTCTAAGTTGCTTCTCTCCTTGATTAGTTTCCACCCATTGCTTCTTGTTCTACCCTCAGGTGCCTTGGAGAATAGTTTAACTCCCTCTTCTTTGTGGCAACCCTTGAGATATTGGAACACTGCTATCATGTCTCCCCTCGTCCTTCTTGCTCTTAAGCTAGACATACCCAGTTCCTGCAACCGTTCTTCATATGTTTTAGTCTCCAGTCCCCTAATCATCTTTGTTGCTCTTCTCTGCACTCTTTCTAGAGTCTCCACATCTTTTTTACATCGTGGCGACCAAAACTGAATGCAGTATTCCAAGTGTGGCCTTACCAAGGCATTATAAAGTGGTATTAACACTTCACATGATCTTGATTCTATCCCTCTGTTGATGCAGCCTAGGACTGTGTTGGCTTTTTTGGCAGCTGCTGCACACTGCTGGCTCATATTTAAATGGTTGTCCACTAGGACTCCAAGATCCCTTTCACAGTTACTACTACTGAGCAAGGTATCACCTATACTGTACCTGTGCATGAGTGATTGAAGAAACACATGAGTGATTGAAGAAAGCAGTAAATTGGGAGGGCAGCTGTTGAAAATGGATGGAAATATAAACCACCATGCTGAAATGTTTGGCTAATTTTTTTTTAAATGTAGATGTTTCCCTGGTAAATTTAATCCTTTGTTTCTGCTTGAAGGATGATTGTGTTGTATGTAAAAAAAAAGAGAGTTTGATACATGGACAGTGGGGGACCGGTATTTGTATTATATACTGAGGTACACACACAGTTTCCTGGCTGTTTCACATTTTCTTTTTCTTTTTTGTAAAGTATGACTTGTGATACACATTCACACACAATATCTCCAACACTGATTTTATTGGCAATGCTAGGAAGATAACATGTGGAAGAGAAGGGTGGGTTTGTTGGTTGATTTCTTTATTGCTTGTTTTTGTTTTTAGAGGTAAAATTGTCTTAAATTTAATATTTTAAATTAACATCTTCCTTCTAGATAAATATGCAATATTATCTTGCTTGCCAGCATATACTCCAAAGTGAGAGGAAGAATTCTCTTCTAGTTTATACAAAATTTATTCCATGGTATCTGAGATTTTAGTTCTGTTGATTTCTTGCATTGCCTTAAACTCCTGTTACAGATATCAATAAACTGAGGAAAAACTTTTTCCCCAGGGGTCATTAGAAGGTCAGGTTCATGAACAAAGACTAAAGTATTTAACTGCATACACTGAAAATACTGAATTCTGTCATAATTCACAGAATATAACTGCACAGGTTCTAGCCCCATTTTGACATACCACAGATGTATACCTTCTCATGCATCCCCATTTTTGCTAAAGTATTCTGACTTCTTTTTTTATTGTGCACCTTCAGTTTGCCACAACTTAAAAATTGGACATGGATGCATGTCGCCAATTGATATTTTAGGATTGCAAAAGAGCATAAAGTTTACTGAATGGTAGGCTGTCCTGAAAAGAAGAACGTGTATGGTTAAAAAATAATGTGTGTTTTAAAATCTGTTCCGGGTTCACAACTGTAACTCTTGTTAATTTTAAGAAGCTATATCAGGGGTGGGGGGCGGAGGCAGTCTATGTGGGTAGAGTGTAACACAGCAGTTTCCTACCATGTATACATTATGCTGAAGAAAGAGAGGTGGAGCTCTTGCCTCACAATCAGGAGGTTGTCATCGGTTCGATCCTAGGTAGATGCAGATGTAGGGTCTCCTGCTTGGGCAGAGGGTTGGACTAGATGACCTGCAAGATCCCTTCCAATTCTGTTAATCTGTTAATGCATGTTGATTACAAAATATAGTTACATTCTGAACTCTTTTGTGGTTTGTTGTGAAAAGTCCTGTTTTTCAGAAATATGAAGGAAAATAAGTTCTGTGTCTCATGATTGTGGCTGGTTCAGATTCTTTACTAACTTAGATCCGGAGAAAAGAAAACATTTACAAAAATCTCTTCACTGGTACTTCCTTTCATTTGCAGGCTTTATGACCAATCACAGCTAAGTAGGTCTTCGCACTCCAAGGATATTGACCAACGGAGAAGACAGTGCCAAGATTTCGGTGCTCTTGATTATCCTGACAGAGTAGACTATGAAACAAGAGGAATGGCTGCAGCCCGTCCCTCATTTGAAGATGAAAATGAAAGTCAGTGGGAGGCTGAAGAAGGATTAGAGAATGTGAGGAGTAACAAACAGGAGACCATGAAACCTGCTGGTGACTACAGAAGGCAAGGTTTAAAGGCAGAAGCATGGAAACAACCACTGCAACGTGAGCCTGATACAGAGAAAAAAGAAAGGCCACTTCAAGATGTGCATTCAGGAAGACAAAACATTGCGGTTTCCCACGTTCAGAATAAATCCCAATCTTTCCCAAGATTTCTTTTACCAGATTATTCTAACTATGCTGAAATTCCTGCTGTAGCCAGTGGTAAACAGCATAAAGTAAAGCCTGAGTTGGAATCTGTGAAACTCTCTGAACCAGCAACTAGGCCCAAATATGGCAGACCTCTGAAGCCTCCTTCATATGAAATTCATCAACAGAGTAGGGGAGTTGTGGAAACCAATCAGCCACAGGATGAACAGCAAAAACACAAAACTATTTTCTATGTGACCAAAGTTGATGAAACAGATAAAGATGCTACTTTGGAACCCCCGCTGTACATACCTCCTCCATCTTACAAATCTCCTGGTCAGCAAAATAACAATCAACATATACCAGAAGAAGTGCCTGACTATGAAGAGTGCTTTGTTAAGGAAATGCAAGTTGTGGAGCAAAATATTTGCATTCGTTCCGAGTCTTCATTTAATCAGCTACAAATGGAAGGTGAAGAGCCTGTTTTGTATAGTAAAAAACAGCTGAATTGTCAGGAGAAACATCTATCTTCTGTTCAATATATTCCTTTCGATGACCCTCGAATACGGCACATTAAAGTAATACATTCAGCTGACCATCAGATGGAGGATCAAGCAGAAGATGCAAATAAAACTAGTGTCTTCCATAGAAATGCTGTGGATCAGGGGTTCAATAATTCAGATGCCAATGTACCAGACTCAATAAACATTACTGTAAAAGGCAGCCAGGTCCCCGGTAGCAGCAGATGGTTGGGGGAATCCAATGCAGATCAGGATAGTTGTGCCTTGTCCAACCAAAGAGGCTCTTATGACACAGGCAACGATCCGAACTTTGAATATCCCAAATCATGGCCATCTGCTCAAAGCCCAGGTGCAACAGAATACTCCTCTGAGATTTTTACAAAAGTGAAAACCTTTGAACCTGGAACTGAGATTCAGGGCAGAAACCATTTAAAGAAAAAAACAAATGAAACCATGTTTTGCTTGGTATCTGTCCCACTTCAGTCTGAACAGAAAATGCCAAATTGTGATAGGAATAACAGTGCAGCCCAGGGTGTCAGTGAGAAGGATGAACCTCTTATCTATAGAGATCTAAAAGAACAGAGTTTCCTAAGTACGTCTTCTTCTGATTTGGAGCTCCAAGCCCTTACGGGAAACATGATAAATACAAATGTGTCAGAGAAACAAGATTTTCAGATTTTCAAACAAATGCGTGATCTCAGCAGCAAGCAGCCTCCAAAGCACAAAGGGCTTGGGTATTCTGGTTCATTGCCATGCAATAGGTATAAGGACCAGGAAACGCAAACTAATTTCAGAGAAGAACCCCCCAAAATTCGGCAGACTCTCCATGGGTCACAGCATCATCTCCATGCATCACAACTGAAGAAGCCAAATACATTGACCAATGGCCACTTCTTAAAATACGGGTCACCTACTACAGAATCGGCACCGAGTAAAATACCTACTGATAACAGGAAAGATAGACCAATTCCTCCCCCTAGGAAAACTCAGCTTAACAAGCCCAGCAAACCTGAGTGTCCTAAGATGGTAGTCAAGCCCAAAACAGGCCAGAATGAGTCATGTACTACATCCACGGGGCTTCCTGTGTGGAAAAATGAACCCAGTTTTGCCCAAAAAGAAGAAAGGAAATCGCCTTGTAGTATCAAAGAAGCCTTTGGGCAGTTTCTCTTAAAGCCTGTTAGCCGCCGTCCTTGGGATGCAATAAGTGAACTGGAGAGTTTCAACAAGGAGATTCAAAAACAAGAAGAAAGGAATGAAGACGATAAAGAGAATGAGCGAAAGCAAGAGACAGAAGAGGAGAAGAAAGTGAAAAAGGCAGAGGAGAAAGCATATAGAACGGATGAAATAAGCCAAGACCATGGATGCAGTGCAGAGGTGAGAAAGGTAAAACCAGTCACTCCTGTGTTTAAAAAGGGAACCAATAAAAGTACACCTGCAAGTGAAAATGCTTCTAAAATCTCAGATGCAAGAGCTGTATTTAGTGACCTTAGGAATGTTAGATCAGAGACAAGAGAAATGGATAAATCGGTTAAGGAAAAAGGGGAAAACATTGGTCTAAATCAAAGACAGGATAATGCAAGAAAGGTCATTAAGCAGGCTATTGGTCTGCCTCCCATGAAATCAAACGTTTCAGGTCACTTGGTCAGTGAAAATTCTAAACCATTCAACAGCATTAATTCTAGGGAAACAAGTGCCCAAAACCATAAGAATAAGGATTCTGATAAGCTGAAAAAGGCATCAGGCAGGAATACCCCTCCTTCAAAAACAGTATCTGTACCACCATTATGTTTTAAAAGAAGGAACCAAGGGCGCTCTGAGCCGAATTTGAGATCTGTTGGTTTGGATGTCAATGAAGGAACGAGCATTCCTGTTTCTGCAAAGAAGATTCCATCAAATGAATCCCTTCACGCAAGAGCATCTAGGATTCTGGGCATAGAGGTACCTGTGGAATCCCTAACAGCCAATAACAAAACTCTTCCCGATGAAGACTCTGACTCTGGTAACATGGCACAGAGCAATGAATTGTCAAACAAAAAGACACCGAGGGCTGAAATGAAAACAAATGTGGCTGTTTCCAAAGGAAAGCCAAAGAGTGGCTGGTCGAAAAGCACTTTCATTGGAGAAGACACCTTGCGATTCGTGAAGAACCAGCGTAGTGGTGAAGAAAAGTTGACACGTAAAAACAAGTGTTTTCAGCAGTGTCCTGATCTTAGCAAATGCCAAGAAGGCCATGCTCACCCTCTTGGATCTGCTGTGCCTCTTCTTGCTGAAAGAAAATCGCTTCCTTCGAATGTAGAAAGGAAAACTAAAAGTACTTCAAAGGTAACTCTGACCAGGCAAGGCAAAGTGGCCTCTGCTGCAAGCCGAGCGGCCATGGATCGCATAGCGCGGATGAAAGAAGTTGATTCAGTTTCTCGTATGAGACGTCTCAGTATAAAGAATGCCGACTCTGGTGAGGATAGAGATGAAGACAAAGAAGCAGAAGGAAAAGGAAATGATGCCGCCGTTGCCTGCACTGAATTTCCCCGCAAACTGTCCCAAGGCAGTTGCGTTTCCAAGCGTATAATCTCACTGAATGAAAATGAACATGTAAGCAATAGGAATACAAAGAAAAGTGGAAAGGATTTACCTAGCTCAGGTAAGATACAAGTTTCTCCAGGTTTTGTATGGTGAGTGCATTATTGGGAGATGCATACATGTTTTCCCAGAAGGGTCTTAAAAAGAAAATGTAATTTCCTGTTTGAATCTCAGGTCTGAATTCTGCAGTTGCAATTTCATTTTTGGCAAGCAAATAGAAGATAGTCAATAGTTAAATAGGTACCCTACCAGATAAACCAGCTGTTTTGGGTTTGGGCTTATTTTTTTTTACCGATATACACCATTATAAATACCCTAGAGTGGAAGATGCTGTAATCCTGCAGGAATTTGCTATCTTCCTTTTCACATGCTCAGTCTTATGTTTTTAAACTCAAATAACTTCCAGTTTTGCCTGCAATGTTCACCCATCATGCTTTCCAGAAATAAATAGAGAGAAGGAAATGTTTGGATCATCTGGGGCTTCATTTAAAAGTAAAAACAGTTGCCCCACATGCTGAATGTGAGATCTCATATAAACTAGATTCTCCGTTTTCATATTTTTTGTAGAATTGTTAGTTGCCTTCAGACTCTTTGTGTAAATGTCTAAAAGCTGAAGGTTCTTTTAAAACCAAATGGTTCCATATAATTTTATTTTTTAATTATTGCTTATTTCATATTGTTTATTCCAATAGTGGTTCCATATTACTTTTGAGCAGGGGAATTAGTTAATTTTGCTTAGTTCTTTTATTTATTTAGTAATATAAGAATTGCTTTAATCTGATCTTCCATCATTCCTAGCAAGATGACTAAACACCACAGAGAAGATGGGAGGTGGAATCTTAACATTCCTGGCAGACAACAAATTGGGGAGGATGCCTTAGAAACTTTGTTGTGTATTAGCCAGATATTCAATTTAGGGTTTGAACAAAGGTGAGAGATTCCAGTAACATGAGGGAGGCGAGATTGAGAGTAAGATTCAAAGGTGTGCTCCAAACAGAATGCTTTAATGACATGTGCTTTAATTAATTTTCTTACGTCTTTACAATCTGTTAGGTAAAGAATAATCATATGTGATCTAAAATATGGGATGAGTTTTTCTCTCTTCCCCCAATGATGATCCTGTTACAAAGACATTTATATTTTTAAGGAATGACTTCTAAGGTAACTATAAAAAGTAGCTATAATTTTAGAATGAGACAGTTGGTTTCCAGAAAAGCCACGATGCAGATATTGTGTCTATTTACACACTGTGTTGTGTTTTAAGAGTTCTCTGGATCCTTTAAGTACTTTCCCATTCTGCTATCCTTATCAGCAGGCAAACTTTAATTAATATTCCTTTGTTGACATTCCTTAGTGGTAAAATAAAAGCATATATTTACTTTGTCAACAAAATGCTTTAGCATAATTTTTTTGTGCAATTATTATTTTTTCATGCTCACAATGGCTCTCTAATACAAAGAGAACATAGATGCATAAGAAATAATAAAGATCCTATATAGATATAATTGCTATGAATTGTTAGTATTAATAATCATGCTCGCTTCCTATTTTACAGAGGTCTATGATCCGAGCCGGGTTGAAAGGGTGTGATACAAAAAGAGCTGGATTTCAAGAGATTTCAAATCTTTGTGAGGCATTTTGCTAAGTGGCACCATGTGGAAATATCCTTAAGCCTCAATGTTTAGAGTGTGTTGGTAAAACACTTTACCTGCTAGAGGAGGAAAATAAGAGAATGTATGCTTTCTGGAACTTGCATAAAAGAGAGGGAGTGTGTATATATGCACGCATGCAAAGATCTCTTAATCTGGAACCATCTGTTTTTCAAAGCATTAGGATTTAATGCATCTACTTGGCATGAATTGGCCATTTTTAAACTGAATTGAATAGTGTTCAGTCAGAATGGTAAATAAAATTCGGGAGGGGCTCAGGGAAAGAGTTGCTTATTTCTCTGTAAAAAGTGTAAACAGGAGAGATTAAGAAAATTATTTTTGAAGAAAGAATGTGAATTTCTAAGTTAAATATCCAAACTTCTGAACTCTCAGCCTTGTTGAACATTGGCCATAAAATGGATTGCAAAGAGAACCACTGTTGCTTTTTCAGTTCAAGGAGATGCCTGACAGCAGGACTGAATGCCCACTGACCAACTGTGAAATCAATTGGGACTTGGTCTGAAGCGGCTTTGAGTGGAATTTCTTCCTCCTTGCATGTCAAGACAATGCAGGCAAATGTACACTTTGGAGACGGTGAACCCAAAATATGGCAGATCATTTTGCCGCCCTCTGACCTATGATCGAGTCAAACCAGGATCGACTCCACTTTGGCTGCTGTTCTGCCACTCAGCCTTGTGTAGTTTATTCTGTTTCCTTTTTCTCTTTGTAGTTTGGGTTCAACATTCTATGCACCAGCCAACATGCTTGTTTATTACAGCACACATCCTTTTCTAATCCAAGCAACCATTTTGCAAAATGTGATGTAATTTTCTATAATGTAGGCAGTTTACCAATTCTTTCATTGGTAAAGTCTCCCCCCCCCCCCCCGCTCTTCTTAGGTGAGTTTTTCAAAGAAACTACTTAAGAAGAATTTATCTGTTCATCTTCTACACATTCCACATTAGCCCCTCTCTGCAGCTGCGAGGCTGTGTATTATAATATTTGTTTATGTGTATATAAATAGTCTTATGAATAAGGTACCTAAACCTAGATGGGCTTAATTTTCTTATTGCTTGGATTGGTCCTTTTAGATGAGGATGTTGCTGGTGTTGGTTCAACTGATTACTTTCCACCAAGTTAATTGCCAAAAATTAAAAAGATCAGTTTAATATGTTTGCATCCTTAAGTATGTAAATTTTGTTTGTAAATTTGCAAATACTGAAGCCTTGTACTACAAATGTACCCATCAATAGAAATAGGAGTCCTTTGCCACTATTTAATTCTTGGAGAAAATCTGAGACCATCCCTATGTAATAACAAGGGAATAACGCTTGTTTTCACTTGCCTTTATGGCAACTCTAGCAATAAGCAACAAAAGAATACGTAATTTCAGTCATTGATGCTCAGTGCCATTTTTATGATGTTATGATTTGTGCCTCTATTTGAAACTCTTGAGCCTGATCTGTAAGCACCCATCTTGGTACAGAAACTCAAAGAATTGCCCTGCCTTTATGTTTGAATGCTGTATTTATATCTATTTTGTTTAATGCCAATCCGTATAGGTTTATACGGATACTTGTAAGCACACAAAGAGTTATTTTTGTCACTTAAAAAGATATTTTAAGTTGGATATAGGGCAAACCTTATTCATTTCTCCAGGAGTAATAGCAGTTTAATTTACTCAATGTTTATGTATCTAATTTGTCTGTTATTCTTTTTATTTGCTAATATACTTCTGGAAATAGCATTCCTGCCTGCTTGTTTTGTGTTTTTTTGTTATTCTATCAAAACCATGTCACCTATTAAGTATTTTAGATTAATAGTTACACACAGAAATAGATATGCACATATACACACATTAACCCACAAAGAACTTTTTGTTATTTGGCAAAATAGCTTGCTTTTTTTTTATAATCCCTTATTTAAAACCTCTGCTCTTAGAAACTTATCTAATATTTAAAATTTATTATACATTAAGCAAAATAATGTATAGTTTCTTACTTAGGTTTCTTCCCAATTCTATTTTGTATTTTCAGCAGTTACAAAATACCAGTTGTTTGCTTCTAACCAGATTTTACCTGGTTAAAAAAAAAGATTGTTCAGTAAAAATATCCTAGATATTTTTGATTTTTGATCCTTTGGAAACAATTGACATGGATACAGTATTCATTGTCATTCAGGTGCTAAGTGTTAGGTATATACACAAGGTATATTCACAAACATCAGCTTGCAGCCAATGCATTGTTTTTCAGCATGCTGGCTAGAGAATTCTGGGAGCAGAAGCCCACACACTTAAAAGTGTTTGATGTTGGGAAACACTGATCTAATGATTTACTGGGGACAGAACATTCACAAGGAAGTTATTATTGGTGGTCCTCACATAATGACACCTCTGGCTGTGGAAAAGAGTTGTCACACACACACACACACACACACACACAGCCATAAGAATGCATGTCAGCCGGGGTAGCTTTACAACTGGTTGTGGCATTCTGCAGTTGCGTGATTGCGACTTAAGTCTTTGACTAGTTTCCTGCAAAAAGACACCCCTTCAAACAAATGGGTTTGCTTAGTGACTGTCGCATTTACTTAATCACCAGTGTGAAAAATCTGAAAAATTATTTACCACCAACAAGCATATCTTGATTTATGACTGCAACAACTTATGATTACTACTGGGCTCAATTAAAATCATAAGTTGAGAACTATCTGTACAAGGACAATAGTAGACACGTTTCCTTGTTCGTTTTAAGTAGCCCAAAACCAAGTAAATCAAGTTACTGAAAATAAGTTACAAAATGAACTTTTTGAACAATCAGTTGATCAGAGAAGCAACCAATTGTAATCACGGAGCAATTCTTCGTAAAAACCACTAAAAATGCTTGCTTTTATGATCTATTGTGGTGCAGATTAACTAAAGGACGCGCATCCATCAGAGGGCCATCAGACATAATTTGAGGAAGAAAATACTCTTTGCCCTTCACTGACTTTAATTGATACTGTTTATGCATTTAAAACAACATCATAGGGTTTATTTATGTTCATATTAACTGCTCATTTGCCCCCAGAAAGGGAGGATAATTTGCAATCCATACCATATAGGTGAAAGAAAAAAAAATACACTTCCTTTTTCTGGTATTTATCCCCCATGAAAAGCAGCTTTC
Source organism: Natrix helvetica (assembly GCF_964273705.1). Taxonomy (NCBI): domain Eukaryota; kingdom Metazoa; phylum Chordata; class Lepidosauria; order Squamata; family Natricidae; genus Natrix; species Natrix helvetica. The sequence continues at coordinate 120,933,485 of NC_138554.1, forward strand.
TTGCATCTAATAGACCTTGTATTTTGTCACTAGAACCGGTAAAGTAGTCCCATCATGTCAACAGGATGAGGGCAGCTTGAATTTTCCTTAGTGCTTTACACAAGGAAATAAAAGCAAATTCTGGAAAGGGTTTGAGATGGATATGTTTAATTAGATCCCAGGATTTTGCCCAGATATTGGCATAAGATCACATTTCTTGATCCATACAACTCGCTGCTTAATCTCATAATTTCAGCTCTTAGAATTTGCAAAATGTGCTGAAAATAATGCCATAAAGTTTAATGTTTTCTTGAAAGAACTTTGCATTTTTTGTTGAGTCAATAAAGTCATGACTGTTAGTTCATCAAGACTTTACGCACATAGAGCAGGTAGTATTTGTAACACAAACTATGTTAGCACCCATTTTTCTAGGAAAAAAACCCCCAGCCTTTCAGCATCTCCCCCTTAATTTCTACTACTCAGAGAAAGGGGGAAGGGGTGACACAATAACCCTATTGAGAATAATTCTTCCCTCTCGTGTCCTTGCAAAGAAAATATTCTGGTTCATATTTAGCAAAACAATTACATATTGGGAATAGAAAGATTGGCAGTTATGCTTAGTCTTCAAAGATAAAGGAACTGAAATCAAACTTCTGGTATCTAAGTGGACGTATCCATAAATACTGGTTAAATGTCTACAGACACTAAAGAAAACCAGATGCAGCTTATTGCTAATTGCTTTTACGTGTTCAATTATCTGTTAGTCCTCTCTATAAGGGAGTGGAACAAATGCTAAATTCCATTATCTTTGGTTTTTTCAGATCATAAGGAAAGTCCTGTTCTACGAAACAGCCTCCCACCCATTGTGTGCAACTTGTTGGCAACATTGTTAGAACAGTCAGAGTAAAAGGGCTGGGGGAACAATTAAACAAACACCATATTTTAAAAGGGAAATTATATGGCAGACATTAGGAATAAACAGCCAAGAAAATCAGAATAAGTTTTTACTTATGAAACCAGTTAGGAATTTTCCATCCTGGGCAGCAAAGAAACCCAAACAAGAAACAAACCCCAAAACAAATTGGTGACAATAACTAGATTAAGAAATGTGGATGGCAGCCTCTGTACTTGTATCTTGAAGCAAAACAAGTTATTTTTCTGCCACAAGGGAGAATTTTTACATAGGTGGCACTGTTTTTTCGTTGTCAAAAACAATGGCTGGAGATACCAGTGCAAGGCTGGAGGGTTTTGTAAGGTTAGGAGGAAGGAAAAAAGAAGCAACACAATCACACAAACATTGGAATAACAACGTAAAAAGAATTATTACACGCCTCTTTGTTTTCTTCTGAAATCTAAACATAGCCACTAGGACTACCTATGAAAAGATGAAGGACATTTTTGCTCACCTGTTTACAGGCAGCTACCAAAGAAGCTCCTAGTACAAGCAAAAGTCAAAAGAGAGACTCTTGTCCCCAGCCTAGATGAGTGACAAGATAGCAAAAACAAACTTATAATTACCAGAATATGTTGTTAACACCTATAAAAAGTGATCTGCCCTGAGAGTTTTCTAGCCTGGCATTTGGCACATGAGAACAGCAAGGGAAGGGAAGAAGGCAACTAAACAGGAGGGGTGTGGGTGTGTGTGTGTGTGTGTGTGTGTGCAATTACAAATAAAGATGGTTTGGCCATTGCTTTTCAGTCTGCCTGCTTCCTATCTTTTTCTAAGAATGCAAAAAATAAGGGAAGGGAGGACACTGGGTAACAAAGGATGCCCGCCTCTGTCCCCTGCAGAAAGATCTAAGGCCGTGATGGCGAACCAAAGGCATATGTGTCCAAAGTGGCACACGAAGCCATGTCACCTGGCACACATGGCCTTGCCTGTTTGTCTTCTGGGTTTCTGGCGTGCATGCATGTGTGACGATCAGCTGCACATGTGTGTGGCAGTGCCAAAAGCTGACATGTGCATGCACGCCAGCCAGCTGATCATCGGGTGCACATGCACGCTAGAACCCGGCAGTTCAGCTTTTCCAGAGTGCGTTCCCAGCGAATGTGCACTCGCATGTGTGATGTTTCCCCATGACCGCCATCACTGGTCTAAGGCAATGATGGCAAAACCTTTGAGCTCGATGTGTCAAAAAATCCAGAAACTACCTCACTTGTCTCTACTGGCAAAAGAGAAACCATTCTCTTATCTCCTCACATCTAGGCCATAGTGAGTAGAAGCAATCAGTTGCAGCATCTGACTAGGCCTAAGCAGAAGTCCAGCCCTGCACTTTGACCCTAGTGCCACCATGTGAGCCTTGGAAAATGACATAATTTTCTCTCAGTCCAGAGCTCCCAAGATCACACTCTTTGGGCAGCCTTTTCTTCCTGTTCATAGGTCCCCATAGCCTAGCCAAGGCTGTTGTAGGTCCCACAAGATATACAGACTAACAGAGTTGGAAGGGACCTTGTAGGTCATCTAGTCCAACCCCCCACCAAGCAGACCAAGCAGAAAGATCTTTCCAGCTTTGGAGAATGCTCTCTATCACCTTTGTGGCCTCCAAAAGCCCCACAACAGCAAGCCCAATTCTGTCACAATTTTTAGAAGCTCAGTCAAAAACAACGAGACAAACTTTGGGAATAGTTGTTGGGTGTTGGTAAAATGCTGGCACATCATCCAAAATGCCATGGTGTGTCTCCTTCGGCACATGTCATAGGTTCACCATCATTGATGTGGTGTATGGGAAACAATGTTTCTGGGGGAAATAATATGTTTTGAAGAGGGATATGAGGGAAGAAAAAGTGTGCTATGAATTCTGAAGTACAACTGAAGCCAGGTATGAGAGATAACAGGTATTCCTTGACATACGACCATAATAAAACTTGCCCATGGCATCATGTGGCAAATCAGGTTGGTCATGTGACTGACTAGATTTTACTACCCTTTTTGCAATAGTCATTAAATGGTAGTCATAAAATGAATGTAGTGATCATTAACATGACAGTCGTTAACACACCCATTACTATGGTATGGTTTTGCAAACGATATCCAAGGTATGAAAAAAAAAACATTGTAGAATGTGGTGTCATAACCATGGGATACTACAAATGACCATGAATGTGTGGCCGTGTTGCCAAGTGCTTAAAATATGGACATGTGATTGGGGGGACAGGGGTGACTGTCAAAACTTTAGAATCATGTTGTAAGTTTGACCTTTTCAGACGGCAGCACTTTCCAGCTATGAAATTGGTGGTAAGTTGAGGACTTGTACTTTCAAACACAATGAAGAGGAAAGCATAGAGGCCTGGGGCGAAATCTACTTACCTTCGCTACAGGTTCACAAACCACCTCCGTGCATGCGCAGGACTTTCCGCGCATGTGCATAGTGTCAACAACGGATGTGATGACATCCGGGTGGGTGGGCGGACCCTGCTACCGAGCGTACCTGCAAAGGTACCCAAGACTTCGGAGGGAAGTTTACAGCCCTCCCTCGGAACGCTTCGGAGGGAAGCTTCTGCAAAGGCGAGTGACAACAAGTCTCCCAGGCTTTAATTTGCCGAGCTGTGCGCACGCGCCTGTTTTCAGGGGCCATCCGGAATTCTTTTCCCTTAGAATCAGAATGTTTGACCCTAGCTTCATCTGTATTAATATTTAGGGGAAAAGGAGAACCTTATCAAACCGTAAATCTCCTATACTGCATTAGAATGAAATGGAATGGGATAGGATAGGATAGGATAGGATAGGATAGAACAGAACAGAACAGAACAGAACATAATTCTTTATTGGCCAAGTGTGATTGGACACACGAGGAATTTGTCTTTGATGCAGATGCTCTCAGTGTACATAAGGAAAAATAAAATAGAATAAATTCATAAAGAATCATAAGATAAAACGCTTAGTGACAGTCCAGGTTACTAATAAACAATCAAATTATACTAGGAAACAAATAAATAACAATATAAATTCTAAAGACACAAGCAAGATGGTTATAGTGATAAGTAGAAAGAAATACTGTAGGTACTATTCAGTACGGGCGCCCGCTTCCCTCCCTCCTCTCGGGCTTCGGAGGGAAGCTTCTGCATAACCCCGGCGAGTGAGAAGTCTCCCAGGCTGTAATTTGCTGAGCTGTACGAGCGCGCCTGTTTTCCACGGCGTGGAGCAGCGGCGAGATTCTGTGCGGCGAGCGATGATTCCAGGGGCCATCCGGGAAGATGAGGAACGCGAGGGGGGACCCTGCCCCCCCCCACTGATGGCCCCCGGAATCATCGCTCGCCGCCCAGAATCTCGCCGCTGCTCCACGCCGTGGAAAACAGGCGCGCGCGTACAGCTCGGCAAATTACAGCCTGGGAGACTTGTCACTCGCCGGGGTTATGCAGAAGCTTCCCTCCGAAGCCCGAGAGGAGGGAGGGAAGCGAGCGCCCGGCACACAGAAGAGCCGCATTAAAATGTTTAAAGAGCCACATTTTTTTTTGTTCACTGGAGTATAAGCCGAAGTGGATTTTTCAGCCCAAAAAGTGGGCTGAAAAATTCGGCTTATACTCAAGTATATACGGTAAGTAGAACAGTGGGAGGGGGTGAGAATCCGCTGTGCCACGCTATTTAGAATAGCTAGAAAAGCAGGAAATCCTGCTTTCTAGTAATATAAATTGCGAGTCACAACTGATAGTCAGAAATACCATTTCACCCGAACCTGTAGCATTTTTTTACTACTGTTCAGGTGAACCGGTAGCTTTTTTTACTACCAGTTTGGAGGAAACGGGTCTTAACCGGTAGCATTTCACCCCGATAGAGGCATTCGGGGGCAGAAACTAGTGAAGAGGCAGGCCAAGGGGTGTTGAAATAGGAGAGAAGAAAGACATAATGTGTTTGTCATTCCTTCTCTCTCTTCTTCCAGTAACCGGAAGATCTCTCTTCTTTCTGTAACATCTTTGCCATATCTTTGCCCCAAGTGGCCGAGGAGAAACAGAACGATGAAAGGGCCACTTTATGACAGGATCAAGCGTAGTGGTACCAACTCTGCTTGCCCTCATACACACTTCCTTCCATGCACAATGAGAGAGACTTCCTTTTTCCCAGGTGGAAATAAATTCCTTTATCTTCAAGCAATCTCAGAAACATGGAGAGACATATCAAAGAGCCCTGATGGCGCAGTGATTAGAATGCAGTATTGTAAGCTAACTCTGCCCAAAGCCCAGACTTTCATCCTGATGGGGCTCAAGGTGGACTCAGCCTTCCATCCTTCCGAGGTGGGTAAAATGAGGACCCAGATTGTTGGGGGCAAAGGATGACTCTATAAACTGCTTAGAGAGGCCTGTAAAGCACTATGGAGTGGTATGTAAGTCTACATGCTATGACTATTGCTATTCTTACCTCTTTCCAGTGTCCTTGTGTTGGACCTGGCCCCCTTCCAATGCTCATCCAAAACTCAGGAATTGTAAACCGAGAGAAGCAAGAGACTTGTTTGCAATTTCATGAATGCTCTTGCAGTCTTCCACTATGGTTGTATCACTCTTGCTTTCCCATCTTCCCTGAAAGCTCTGCCATTAATTAATCCAGAGCTGGGAGGCACATGAATTAACCGGTTCATCCAGCACTGAAAATGCAAGTGCATGTCTGCATATGCGCCCGGCTTTCCATGCATGCGCTTTGCATGCGTGCGTGCCTTCGCACATGTATGCAGCATCAAAAACAAGGCTAAATAGGACAGCATAGCGCTAAGGTGGGTGGGTGGGTGCCACCCGCAGGTTGCAACTACCAGTTCACCCGAATCAGTCGAACGGGCAGCAGCTGAATTGATCTTTCATTTTCCCTTTTTCCCCTAGAAAAATGCCCCATTTAAGTTTAAAGAATGGCTATAGAATTAAGGAAACATCCAGTTGGATTCCGGAAATCAAGATGATTGTGGAAGATGTGGCTTTGGTTTCCAGAATATCAAATGTCTCTTTATTTTAGATTATTATGAGTATTTTAAATAAATAAATAAGTCTACATGGGTAAGCAGAAAAGGAGGAGAATGTGTGTGCATGTCATTACACAGGTGCATTTTCTTACTATCCTCTCCTCCACATTTCAATGTTCTGCAGCTTGTGTAGAGAGCAAGGAAAATGAAATGCACAGCCTCTGTTGCCTTTGCAAAAGGGCTTTAAGCATTGTTTAAAGACAGATCAAGATATCAAGCAGAGGATGCCTTCCTAATTCAATATAATATAAGAAGTGGGAATAGGTGCAGTGGAGTATTTATTGCTCTCTGGGCCTGGTTGTTTGCTTGCAGATGTTTCATTACCTGACTAGGTAATATGATCAGTGCACTGCTCAGGGCATTGGTAGTGTTAACCAATAAAAGAAAACATCACTGATTCATTACCTAGCCAGATAATGAAATATCTTCAAGCAAACACTCAAGTTCAGAGAGCACCCAGTTCAACCCTCCAACAAGTTCAATTAATCTACACCACAACCTCTATGGATATTTGCGCTACAGTATATAATTTTTGGCTCTGGTTGTTTAGAAACTGTGACTCCCATTCAACTCCACAGCTTATCGTTCAGTTAACAGTACAGTATTCTCTTCCATTAGAGACATAGTACAATCAAACTTGCAAACAGCCATTTTCAAAAAAGAGGAGTGTCAGCCTTCCTATGGCATTGGTTTCCTGGCCTGGTGTCTCCCAGTGGAGCTGTTACTCTTAACAGATCAGGCTATGGAAAATATATCAAACTACAAGAAGGCATTTTTCAGCCTGAGAGTCCATGTCAGATCAGAGGTGGTATTCAGCAGGTTCAGACCAGTTCTGGAGAACCGGTAGCAGAAATTTTGAGTAGTTCAGAGAACCAATAAATACCACCTGTGACTGATCTATTCTCTGCCTCTCGAGTCCCAGCTGACCGGAAGGAAATGGGGATTTTGTGATAACCTTCCCCTGGAGTGGGCAGGGAATGGAGATTTTACAGTATTCCCCTGCCACACCCACCAAGCCATGCCCGCCACATCACACCCACCAAGCTATGCCCACAGAACCGGTAGTAAAAAAATTTCACCAATGTTTCTGGAGGTTATGGGGATCCTTAGCTCTGAGATGTCATGGTATCTCCCGTCCAAGTAATAATCAGACCCATTTTTTTTAATTCAATCTGGTAACTGATAATTGGCTGTTTGTCAAGAATGGGTTTATTTATTTATTATTATTATTATTGCAAGCTCTACAATGGTAAGATGAGATATTGTAGGGAAATCCCCCCTTTAAGCCCCAAATGCAGTCATAGATACCATCAAGTCCTCGGACTTACGACTGGAGTTGGGCAGAACAAACTGGGACTTCCCAGATTGGTTCAAGCGCGCCTGTCGGCAGGCGCGGAAATTGCAGCCCTCAGATTGGCTACCCGCCTGACAGCTGTCATATAAATAGCTGTCAGGCGGCCACTGTTGTTGCTTGTTGTCCCTAGTGTTCAATCGTTAATAAAGAGTTTAACCGCAGCACGGCGTTCGTCTTACCTCAGCTTAGCAAACAAAGCAGATACAGTCTGCCTCCTACTGATCATAAAGGATATATTATCTATGTCACCTGGAAGGAGAGTTGCAGCAAGCAAGTCGCAGTATTCCAAATTAAATGGTCCTTCCAAACGGCCAACTTTTATGTCTCCCAAAGCCTTCAAAACACACCTTTCTGTCTTTTGGTGGTACACAACTCCTCCCCTCAGAATGGAATTCAAGACTCCAGACAAGCAGACTAAAATTTACACACTAGTAAAGGCTTCAGATTTATTGCCAAGAAGCCAGGATAAAAATCCATGTGGATTTTTGGAAATGGTTTAACTGTAATAAACTATAATAAACATTATTTCAATTATTTCAATGCAATTTTTCATTGCATGCAATATGTTTTTATCCTAGGAGCCAAGGCCTGTTACAATTTGTTGCCTGACTATCACAGGTCTATTAAAAAAAATACTTATACTGAAATAGTAAAAGGTCCAAACAATGTTATCAGTCCTGATTCATTGATAAAACCACAGAAGGAAGATATTCCTACTGTTGCTGCTCCTCCATGTTAATCTCTAAAAGCAGCATATAAAAATATAAAATTTAAAAAGGAGGCAAAGATGATTATACACTGTTAAAATTAGTTTTAAAAGGCCTAGAAAAATAATTGAAATATTAAACATTAAAGCTACATGGATTAAGATTTTAAAAACTATACTGAGACCAGGACCTGCATTCTCATTCCTTCCTGGTACCATGTTTCTTTTGACTCCTGAAATAAGCGCTTGGTCTTATTTTGGGGGAGGTCTTATTATTTTTGAGGTGCAGGAGATGGCAAGCATGGTCACCTCATGGCTGCTGCTGTGTTGCAATATTCTCAGGGAGGGATTATTTTCAGGGGAGGTATTATTTTAGCACATGAGCTCAAAAGCCCAATTGAGTTTATTATCCGGGGAGGTCTTATTTTTGGCGAAACGGTAGTTAACATTTCCCATTGGCTCATTGTATCAATCATCTTCTTCCAAAATACAACAGCCAATCTTAGGGCTGCAAAATACAACAAATGATCTAGAACTCAAGGCTTTCCCTCAGTTGCAGTCTAAAGGGGATGCTATAAATGATGCTATCATCTTTCTGTATACGTTTTCAACTTCATTCAACCCTGGTGGTCTCCCATCCCAATTCTGACTCTAGTTAACTTTTTATAAGAGCTGTTGAGAGCAGCTAGGTAGACCTTGTTCTAAATAACAAGCAAATGCCTTCCTTGCACTCTTGTGATTCAGGAAGCTGGATTTCTTTTAAAACTTAAAAAAAGTTTTATAAAGATTTAGAAGACCATGAATTCTACTTCCATCTTAAGGCATCCGGGTGACTCTGAGCCAATAGCTCTTTCGCAATCCTAAGAAGACAACAAAGGAAAACCACTTCTAAAAATCTTGCTGAGAAAACTGCTTCAACCGAGACTGATTTGAAAACACAAAAAGAATAATAACAATAGTGGGACCTTAAAATAGAGAAAGTCATAGAAAATGAAAAACTTTCAGGGCTCTGAATTTCAGAATTCAAACAGATACCTCAAACTTAACAATTGTTGATAAAAAAGGGATTAAAAAGTGGATAGTGGATGTGTTATCACTTAAAGACAGAAGAATAAAAGAGAAAGAACTGGAGAAGATAACTACGTAAATACAAAAACCTGAAATAAAAATAGAAGACTGTGGCAAAACAAAGTAAAGCTAATACCAATAGCAATATATGCCTTGTGTTCAATCCCAAAACAAATGGAACACCAGGGCATTGACAAAATCACCATCAGTTAATTGGAAAACTCAGCTTTCCTTGGAACAGCTCCCATCCTGTTGGTAAAGATGGTATCTTTAATACCATCAAACATCAACATCTGCTTATCCTGGGCCCTTTGGAAAGACTTGATAGATAGATAAAAATGCCGAATCTAGTTTGAACATCTGGCCAACTGCACAAGAAGTCATAATAACTAGACAACCATGACTTATTAGGTTATCATTTTATAGAGTTTTCTTTACCTAAACAGAGAAACAGAACACCCAGGGCTGAACAACAACAACAACAACAAAAAACAGTCAGTGTGGGAACGACTTTCAACTTCCCGACGGCTTCCCCTTTGACTTCACTTATGGGAAACTGCACATTGGAAACCTTGGATATGTCATGTTACCACAGGTAACCACAGAAATGCCATAGCAGCCACAATATAGCAAATGTAACTGAGATTGAAGATCCATCTGGCTGGGGAATTCGGGGAGTTGGAGTCTACTAGAGGTGGGTTGCTCCCAGTTTGGCCAAACCAGTAATGGAATTCAGGCCTGGGTTGCAATCCCAACAGCGACCCACCCCTGGAGTCTATCCATTGGAAAACTGCCAAGGGTGAGAAACACTCAAAAAGAGAATCCTCTTTAAAGCCTGTCCCATAGGCCGGCTGCCCTACCATGATCCGACAAAATGTTTGTTATGCAAAGCAATCATTATTTTCTTTCCTGTGCAACTGTGAACTTTCATATTTGCCCAGATCAAACACAGTCATATTTTTGGAAGAATACATCCTAAACAGGTGTGGCTCTTCAACACAGATAATTTGATTTAAGTCCTATGTGGATAAACTCTGCCTAAAGAAGATTAAAGTGAATATAAACACTGTAACCTGGTGCCAGGTTTAGCTCACTGACTAGATAAGATTGATTGTAGCAAGTAGGTTGTTCATAGTGAGTTTTAGAGAACACGTGGCTCTGTTACAGATAAGACAAGCAAACAAACAAACAACTGGATTGGCATTTCAGTGGTAACTTTTTAAAACCGGAAATAAAATAGTTGTTATTGATAACAACACACGGTAGAAGAGATAATGCAAGTCATTTTGGTTTGGCTTTAATTTTATTCTTCGTAATTCCACAAACACCAGTTCAAATTCACTCTGCAGCACGTTAAGCCAAAGGCAAACAAACCACATGTTAGCTTAGCACAAGGTAAGGGCCCAGCCTACAGCTTCTATACATGATGGCTTTATTGCATTTTTCCTCTTTAAAGCCATACTCCAACACAGTAGAACTGGATTTAGGTTCATTTAATGTAGCCTTTTTATTATTAAATTTAGTTTATTACAATCACAGTCATTAACATGAATTAGCATATCCAATAGAAGATTTTTAAAAGTTAAAGAGTAGAGGATATAAGTCTTTAAAATGGTGGAAGTTTAATTGGATTACTTCCACCACCAAATGTAGCATAAAAATAAATGCAATTGTAATTAATTAAGGAAAGTTCCCGAATAGTCTATTAGTCTAATCTTACAGGCACAGATCCTAGCTGCCTGATAACTAATAATTGTTAGCTAACAACAAAATTGCATAAGAAAGACCAATTCTCCGGGACTATTTGTAAATAGAGCAGTAGTAATTTCACCCCACATATCCTAGTATGACTGATAACACTTTAGTTATTAGATTTTTATTGTTTTTTTCCTTCTATAACAACTTACAATCATCACATTAATATTGTTTTGTCATCATACATGTATATATCGATCTTATATCGCTTCTATATTTATATACATTCATTTACAGTTCTATATATTTCTTTATTGCTTCTTGGCTATATTAACTTTATTTCTGTTATACGACCATTCATGCCAATTATCCTTTAACCATTTATACCAATGTAGCCTTTTAAATAATTCCTTGATTAATCCAGGTTAATTAGAAAAGAAAACCACAGACAGTTACCATATAATGCAACTCCTTGTTTTTATGCACAAATGCATACTTATGCTATTTCCTTTGGGACTAAGTTGTGTTATGCAGAAAAGGAATAAGAATGCTAAGCCAAAGAAATGAAACAAAAATAAACCAATCACAGATTTAAGAAATATGTTTAATAACAAAAACAGCAATAGGGTTAAAAATGAATGAAAATAGCGGTTGAATGCAAAAATGTGTGACTGCTATGAAAGAAATGTATTAGCATCTTTGATCATGCAGAGAAATGCAGAGCAAATAGGAAACTGTTTATTCACAACTGTATTATTTGCTATATCTCTCCATACCGTATTTGCCTTCACTGCTTTCTTTTTTACTTTTTCCTCCTTTTAAGGCTCTCATCAACTCCACCCGGCCAAGAATAACTCATTCCTTCATATGCCTGTTTTGCAATTCATATATTTCTTCATATATATTGATTATATTTGCTGCACAGTGTTGATTTTTGTGTGTGTGTGTGTTCAACCAACTGCTTGACTTCTTGTATCTGAACCGGAAAATGGTGCTATTTATTATAATTAGTAAGCCATATTGAAATCATAGCCAATAGTCCTTATTTGTTTCTTTAATCCATAGTTAATAACTGTTCTTGGTTCAATCCATAGTTAATAACTGTTCTTGGTAATCCAATAGGCTAACTGCAGTTTATTAAAAATAAAAAGTTGCAAATACCTTATTGTAGCTTTACTAGGACAGACATGGAAGCAAAGGATCTGCATTATTAATGATGAAACACAATGTTGTGATTAGTATTATGCATGAACCAATGCAGTATTTGACAAAAGATAGAAGACATGCTTAATTTCTCTAGTTCCTGGCAGAATTATTGTTTTGCCTGTCAAATATAGAAAGTATTATTTACAATTCCTATTCAAACTTACTAAATGTTTTCCAATAGCATCACCTACTGGGGGGTTAACAGAAATACTCAAGAATATTATCCCAAATTCAGGAAGGGTAAATCCAAATTCTTTTTCTCAAAATCTGTTATCTTTTATGACTATCTTCTTTATATGAGCTTCAGCCTACTCTCTTCTAAAAGACATGAGTGAATTGTTTCCCCACATGATGTAATTAAAATGTAGCTTTTCAACAATCTGTCTTTATCTGTTAACTTTTACTTATTTTCAAATAGTGCTTGTACCAATAAACTCAATGGACTAACAAGCTGGAATAAATCCACATTGTACAAATGTTGTGGTGAACAAACAAATGCTTCTTTGTTCCTTGCCCTATGATTGGGCCCTCTAACGTGCTGCCAAGATAACAATTAAAAACAGCTGGATATATCTCAAATGTTCCAACTTCATTTAAAAATGCACTGAATTGTTAAAAATTAAAATCCCAGGCCCAGCCATAAATAGTACTAATATTTATGAGTTGTCAATATGTAAAGAATTTACTGTAAGATCTATTGTATGCCATAGATACAATCAGCTGGAGATTCTGGGACATGTTTACATTACATAGCTGTGTTTCAGTCTTTGACAAAGGAAATATTCACGGTATGAGTGTGTTCAGCCACAGAGGAGAAGAAATATCCGATACAGGAAAATGAGGAACACTGTTGAAGCACAAACCAATTGTGGGCAGCTCTGTGCTGTGTTTTCTTGGAGATCTTAATCTGCCTTTTTCCTGCAGTTTTCCATATATGGGTTGGACAATCTACATCTGCTGTCACCAACCTGTGATCTGTGGACCACTGGTGGTCCGTAAGAAAATTTTGGTGGTCCGCAGAAAAATTAATTTCATTTTTTTATATTGCACTAAATCAAGGGCTGTCAAACTACGGCCCCTGGGAAGGATACGTGCAATAAATGTTTGTGTTGCCACTGAGTCACATCTTTGGGGTCTTCTTGTGTGGGTCAGAGGGGAAAGAAATTCTGACTTCGGGTCTGCTTTGGCCTCTTGGTGCGGGGCTTTGGGTGAAAGCTGGAGGGAAGTACCGCTGGTAGCAAAGAGCCGGAAGACCTTGTTCCAGTGGGACTGCATCATGGCCTGCAACTGGCTGATCATCTCAACCCACTGAGCCTCCAGGCGCAAGTGCCTTGTCTTGCACTTCCACAGGTCTCCCATCTGCTTGGAAAACCTATGCACATAGTCCTCAGTGAGGCTCCTTCTCAGGCAATTCCAATTTGAACTAAGGTGTTTTGGCAACTCTTTCTCAAGGTGGCTGCTTAGCTCCAACAACTGTTTCCTGCTTGGGCTATAAGAAGCATAGTAGCTGGGAGGGAAGGGGCATGTAGAGGCTGGCGAGGTGCCCCTTCCCTCGCGAGGGAAGGCCTTCAGGACTTGCCTCACGAAAGCCATGAGCTGCTGTACGCCGTGTGGCCGGAAGGAGGTGGGTGGTGGTGGCGAGGGGATGAGCTGGTGGGTGGTGGGGGGGCGGGGGTGGTAGCAGCGTGCTAGCTTACACAGGCTCGCGAAAGTCATGAGCTGGCATACACCGCGTGGCCGAAAGGAGGGGGGCGGGGGTGGCAGCAGGGGGGTGAGCTGGCGTGCGGCGGTGGGGGCAGCAGGGGCGGCAGCAGCGGCAGGCTACCTTACGCCAGCTTGCAACTTTCACGAGGGAAGGCGTTCAGTACGCGAGCTGGCATACACCGCATGGCCGAAAGGAGGTGGGCGGTTGTGGCGGGGGGGGGGGGAAAGGAGAGGAGGCTAGCTTATGCCAGTTCATGGCCAAAAGGAAATGGGCAGTGGCGGGGGACGAGCTGGCAGGTACCAGCAGCGGCGGCGGCAACATGGAGCGAGCTGGCATGCGGAGACAGCAGGGGGCGAGCTGGCGTGTGGTGGGGAGCGAGGTGGCAGAAGCGGCGGCAGTGGCAGGGACAGCAGTGGTGGCAGGCTACTTTACGCCAGCTCACGGCTTTCACGAGGGAAAGCCTTCAGGCCTTCCCTTGCAAAAGCCACAAGTTGGCATACACCGCGTGGCCGAGATGAGGTGGGCGGTGGTGGCAAGGGAACGAGCTGGCATGCAGCGGCGGGGGGGCAGCAGCGGCAACATGCTAGCTTACAACCACTCGTGAAAGCTGCGAGCTGGCGTATGCCGAATGACCGAAAGGTGGTGGGTGACGGCAGCTGGGGGCGAGCTGGCGTGCAGCAGCAGCACGGGGGTGAGCTGGCGTGCAGCTGGGGGCTGTGGGGCAGCGACAAGCATGCTTATAGCAGTTCGCGGCTTCCGTGAGGGAAGGCCTGAAGGCCTTGCCTCGCGAAAGCCGCGAGCTGTCGTACGCTACGGGCCTAGCTGACCCGGTTGTCCCTTGGCCCTTCAGTCCACCTTACCTGCTGCCTCGTCGCCTGCCTGCTCCCTGCTGCATCCATCGCATCGGATAGCTGCTGATTCTGCCTGCTGGTAAGTGACACAGATTTTTTTTTCTTTTATGCTTTTAATGTTTTTTTAAAAGAATATTTTATTTCTTGTGTATAGAATATTTTTAAATTGTTTTATTTAAAAGTATTGAGCATAGAATTTTTTTAAATGGTTTATTTCAATTTATAGTGTGTAGATTGTTTTTTAAAATTGTCTTAGACTATTTAAAAAAGATTCTATCAAAAATAAATTAAAATAAACCATTTTTAAAAATTCTATACTCAATACTTTTAAACGTATTGTGTATAGAATATTTTAAAATGATTTTATTGTAATTTATTGTGTATGGAATACATTGAAATGGTTTCATTTTAAATTATTGTGTGTGGAATCTTTTTTTAAAATTGTGTTAGACTATTTAAAAAATATATTCTATCAACAATAAGTTAAAATAAACCATTTAAAAATATTTTATGCTCAATACATTTAAAAGTATTGTGCATAGAATATTTTTAAATGGTTTTATTGTAATTTATTGTGTATAGAATATTTTAATGGTTTTTAAGGACTTTTATTATTATTTATAGAATATATTTTTAAAATTATTTTAGGGAATTTTTATTTATTTATTGTTTATAGAATATGTTTATTACAAGAAACATTATTCCTTTTTGCAAATGGTTTATTTGTGATGCAATATGTTGCTTTTAAGTGTACAGGTTGGTGTATGATATGTGTCTCAATGTGGCTTCTTTTCTATGGGCAGGCCAGGTTGGTGCAAGGCAGCTTTGCCAGATTTTGTGTGTTTCTGTGTGGTACCTGGTTGTTTAGGTAATTGTGAGGTGGTTGCTGGTTCTGTGAGCTTCCTGGCACTGTCCTTTATAATTTCCCACAATGCCTTGAAGGTTTTTATTCCAGTGGCTTTGTCTTTCCTGTCCTTAGAGTTAGGGAAAACACTGGTTTCATCTGCAGACTTTTGGGGGGAAATTGTTATTTTTTGGAGTTTTCCTGGCACTGTCATAGTTTGTAGGTGTGTAATGTCCCGCAGTTATCTACACATTAATAATGATCAAGTACTAATAATATTTCCTTTTAGTGAACTTTCCTTACATAATTGGTGTTTTCTTTCATACTTTAGATTTCTAATTTCTGTTTCTGTTAGTTAGCAATTGATAAAACAAATCCCACGTGAAAAAGTATTCAAAGCATTCTTGATTTTAATTGTCAATTTATTTATTTCTGCGCATTCTAATATTTATTCATTTTCATATCTCTGTTTTTCCACTGTTGTGCAAATACAATTCCAGCAGCTGTTAACATGTGTAAAATTAAATATGTATTGTATTCCCTTTGAAATGCCCAACCAAATATTACTGGTTTTAAATCCATATCTTGCTTTACCATTGCTTCTAACCACTACTCTTGAATAGCTACTTGGACCGACCCAAGTACTGAACCTAATTCATATATTCCTGTTTTTTTGAACTTAGAACCAAATTTCAGAAAAAGAAATCTGTATTGCTCTGTTAATCTACCTATGAAATTCATTCTTGATCTAACTTCTTGGATAAAAGACTATATCTTTCCTGTTTGTTGGGGGACATCCTTCCTGAAAAGACTGTACATTGTTGGGTGAAAACAGAGGTCCCTTCTGTTACCTGTAACGTAGTCCTCAGCTTACAACCACAATTGAGTCCAATATTGTTTTATTTCTTCTGCAGTTAGTATTATTTAACAGGATGAAGAGGCAACAGAGTATGACCGCTAGGACAGTCATCTTTCCTATGTAAGTAGCTGTTTTATTGCTTTGTGTGCTTGTTTCATCCTTAATATAGCAGTGCAAGCAATTAAAGTCTTCCTTTCTGTATCTCTTTGTGCAGGCCATTCATTAGAGCAAGGTGGTCAGTGGGTGACTTCAACACACAAAAGGACAGTAATCTTCCTTTTCTATTATTTTGTGTGCTTGTTTCATCCTAATGCAGTGCATGCGATTAAAATCCTCCTCTGTGTCTCTTCTTTGTGCAGGTTATTGGAGCAAGGTGATGAGGTGGTGGTGTGCAGAAGACCTTGCAAGGCAGTAATCTTCCCTCTGTAAGTAGCTGTCTTTATTGTTTTGTGTGCTTGCGTCATCCTAATGCAGTGCATGCAATGGAAGAGTTCATTTCTGTGTCTCTTCTTTGTGCAGGCCATTCATTGAAGTCAGTGATACTGAAGACTGGCAAGGACAGTCATCTTCCTTCTGTAAGTAGCTCTTTTATTGTTTTGTGTACTTATTTTAATTTTATTGTAGTTTATCCATTGGGGCAAAGAATTCAGTGACATCGTCTTGGCCACTCCCACCCAGTCACATGGGTGGAAAGCCACTCCCACCCTGTCACATGGGCTGCAAGCCACTCCCACCCAGTCACATGGGTGGCAAGCCACTCCCACCCGATCACATGGGTGGCAAGCCACTCCTACCCAGTAACATGGGTGGCAAGCTACTCCCACCCAGTCACATGGGTGGAAAGCCACTCCCACAAAGCAGGCCACACCTACAGAAGAGGTTCCAAAATATTTTGAAACCCACCACTGATCTAGCCACACCCACCCAGCTAGTCATTAGACAGATCATATTAGTGATCCGCAGGATTTAAAATTATGAATTTAGTGGTTCCTGAGGTCCAAAAGGTTGGTGATCCCTGATCTACATCATCTTCTCAGACATAAAAAGTAGAGTTCTGCATTAAAGTATACCTCTCACTAACAGTTTATCCATGAAACTCTGTACTGCAAAGAATTTATTTGGGCTGTAATTTCCACACAAAGTTGGATATTGATCTTGCCAAGCTGAATTTCCTTTGATATTCTTCCTGGTTAGTAGGAAATAGTCAGGAGCATGCTTGGGCATTAGTATTAAATTGTTCTAGGTGAGCCTTCTAAGTTGGTGGATAGATCTGCAGAATATAAAACACGTGACCTTTCAACTTATCATCTTTTAAAAGTTATACATGCATACTTCTTGGTCTTCTGAAAGGGTCTGAAAACCTGACTCTGCTAACTGGCTTGGGATCCCGATATGGGCGTCCCAATTTGGAAATGACTAGTAGATTAGATGAACACCCACCTCCATTGTCTCTACACATTTGTTCTTTAATCCACTTTGTTGTTAATTTTAATGTTTTACTCTCAGTGATCATATTTTAACGTTCTTAGGCTTTTAATTGTTTTATATTACTTATGAAATTATAAGCTGCCTAGAGTGGCTTGATGGTTAGATGGGGCAGCATATAAATTTAAATAAATAAAATAGTTTCAAATTTGGAAACTGTTAAGAAAAAGTATGTCTATGAAATTTATGATAGAAAAATCTAGATGCCCAATAATTAGTAAAAAAAAAGCAAGGTTTTTATCTGGATTTTTGCATCCCAGATATGAGAACCTTAGTAACAATTTCTACAGTTTGAGGGGATTGGCAACATGCCAGTTTTCTACCTATAGTCTTCATAATCAGAGTTTAGAATGCTCATCATGGTGCCAAGGTGTTTTTAACATAAAACTCTTTGTAAAAAGTTATTCCTCCAGCTGTATATTTGCAAGCAATGTATGCATTTATTATAAAATGACACTTCTTGTTTAGAGATTGACTTACGACCATAATTAGGGCCGGGATTTCTACTGGTAAGAGAATCGTGTTCAAATTTTATGCTTTTTTTGGCCGTGGTTGTTAAGCATATCATGCAGTCATTAAGTGAATCTGGTTTCTCCCACTGACTTTGCTTATTAGAAGTCAGCTGGGAAGGTTGCAAATGATGATCACATGATCCTGGGACTCTGCAATTGTCATAAGTACATGCCAGTTGCCAAGCACCTGAATTTGGATCATGTGACCATGAAGATTCCGTGAGGGTCGTAAGCGTGAGGACTGGCATAAGTCACATTATTCAGTGTAACTTTGAACTATTGTTAAATGGATGGCTGTAGGTTGAGAACGGCAGAGAATGAGGATGGCTGGATGGAGTCACTGAAGCAATTGGTGTTTTGCCAGTTCAGACCGGTTTGCCCGAATAGGTAGTGGAAACCCGGTTCTATGACCTCCCATTTAGGCATATTTTCAAGCCAAAGCAAATGCACAGAAGGCTGAGTGCATGCGGGCATGTGCTCACATTTGCAAGCCAGTAGGGAAGGTAAGTGAATACCACCCCTGGTGTGTGAGCTTAAATGGACTCTGGGTGATGGTAGAGGACAGGAAGGCCTGGAGGAACATTGTCCATGGGGTCGCTATGAATCAGACACAAGGATGAAATTCAGCAGGTTCTAGAGAACCGGTAGCAGAAATTTTGAATGATCAGAGAACCGGCAAATACTACCTCTGGCTGGCCCAGAGTGGGGAGGGAATGGGAATTTTGCAGTATCCTTCCCCTGCCACGTCCACCAAGCCACGCCCACTGAACCGGCAGTAAAAAAGATTGAATTTCACCACTGATCGCATACGACTTCACAACTAACAACAAAGGTTGAGGACTACCTGAATATAGTATACAGCCATGCTGTCCTGGGATCTCTGCTACTATGCACCTTAGAAGAATGAGAGCTGTATAAAGCTAGCCGGTTGAAAAACCAGATCTGCGAGGAAACTCCTTTAAGACCACTAAATCTCCTTTGAATGCAATAGGCCTCTGTTTTGGTTTTTTCAGCCTGCAGCTGAACAAGGCTGGCTGCTGTCAGGAACAGGCCAAGAATAATACCGGGGCTAAAAATTGTCATGAGAATATTGGGGGAGTTTCAGCAAAAGCTGGGGTCCTTCTTCTGCTCTCACATCTGTCTTGGATTATGAGCCCATCCAGATGATTTGCTAAAATCAGCAGAGTTCTTGAGTGTATTTACTTTATCAGACAAGAAACCATTAATTTATTTGCTGAGTCTTCAGTATAAACAGTTCTAAGTCCCTTAATGTGAAACCCCTTTTCTTTCTTCATCTTCTTACAGCTTTTAAATTTTGCATTGAAATTAACCTTGCCAGTAAGGTTTTGGATGTACAGCAGCTAAATCATGATTTATTTCATTAGAGTATTTTTTTTAAATAAGCCACAACGGGCTGTGTTCACACATCATGTTAAACCCATGATTTACAAACTGCAATATGCTGCGCCAAAATGTAAGAGACCCCCGTTATAAATAAGCATGACATATAAATCTAGTCATTGCATCACTTCATCTATCACATATTTTTTTGAATGACACTTGACATCAGCAAAAGTATAACTTCTTTACAGCTTATACCTGTGTTCAGTCACACTAGCTTTTGGCTTTACATCTTTGTTGCTCCGGGCCAAAGAACATCTGGAAACTGGTGACTGACAACCTGCCAGCATCCTGGTGCCTCTGTATTCCAGAGATTGACTAAGTCTGAGTCAGAATTTCCCATCAAATTGTTGGGAAGATCCATAATCGCTTTCTGAAAGCCCTCCTAATGCATCAGTTGCTTGATGCGGGCCATTCATACAGTTCTAATTTTCAGAAGTCCAAGCGAGCTAGAGTCTAGACTTTGATTAGAAAGAGATCTGACCACAGTAGGGGACGGATATTAATTTCTTCAGTATCTGGATCACGTCTCATTTATCCAGAAATGAAGGCCAGAACAAGGGAGGGCCTGCTATATATAATCTATACAATTTGTGACAAAATCGTGGTTGCTTTTAAGGCCAAGAACTCCTGCAGCCTCCGAAATCCCTTCCTGAAAGATGAAGTTTGAACTCACTCAAGTCCGTAAGCCTTGAATCTTGAGATGAGGTCCAAGGGCTTATGAAGTGACATTGTCATGCCAACTGTATACCAGCAGAAATCCTAGGTTTAGAGCTCTGAGCTGTGGTGGCACAATGGTTAGAGTGCAGCACTGCAGGCTACTTCTGCTGATCACCAGCTGCCAGCAGTTTGGCAGATCAAATCTCACCAGGCTCAAGGTTGACTCAGCCTTCTATCCTTTCGAGGTCAGTAAAATGAAGAGCCAGATTGTCGGGGCCAATATGCTGACTCTGTAAATGTTGAGTTCTGCCGAGCCTGGCCAGCAGAGGGCGTTCAGGGAAGCCCTCTGATTGGCCCAGGCGCGGCTCCAGCCGGCGGGAGAATTGACAAGTTCTCATTGGTTAAGCCGTCTGACAGCTGCAAGTATAAATAGCTGTCAGACGCCCGCGTTCCTCGTTCCTGTCAGCTAGTTGTTTTCAATAAACCTGTTGGACTGACAGTTGCCTCAGCCTCCTTATTACGAATTTAACACTGGCGACGAGGACGGGCGACGACACGGACCCTCACACGGTGCCACCAATGGCCTCCAACGCCGTCTTCTCCCCGTTCCGGCCTGAGGCTGAGGCGTGGGAAGCCTTTCTCGAACGATTCGAGTGTTTCCTCATAGCCCACGACCTCACCAGCCTCTCCATGGAACGGAAAAGAGGAATATTCTTGAATTACTGCGGGCCGGAGATGTTCGGCACAGCCCGGGCTCTCGCTTCCCCGGATCCTGCCCACGCACTACCGTGGGACGAGCTAATTCTCCGTCTCAAACACCACTACGAGCCCGCCCCATCTCGTTTTGCCCGCCGGCAGTACTTCCGTCGCTGCATTCAAAAGGACGGCCAAACCATCGCCCAGTATATTGCAGCCCTCCGTGCGGAGGCTATACATTGTGAATTCAGCGATCTCGACGACGCGCTGTTAGAACAATTCATTTACGGCCTCCGCGACATTAAACTGCATCGACGGATCCTGGCTCGGCCTGAGCTCACCCTAAAAATTGCAGTCGACGATGCCAGGGCTTACGAGATGGCTGACCAATCCACGCCGGATTTCAGCCACCTCAGCCATCTACCTCCATCTGCCTACCTGCCGCCCTCTCCCTATGCGGCTAATGCCTCAACCTACGCTCCTTCTACAGCCTCCTCGTTCCGAACGGACGTGGATCAAACCATCGACCGCCTGCAGTCACTGTCAACCAGAGATGGACGTTCCTGCCTCAGTTGTGGCGGCCGCCACCAACGCTCCCAATGCCGTTTCAGAGCCGCTCTCTGCCACCAATGCGGCAGAAAAGGACACCAAACGGCCGTTTGCCGTTCCGCGCCTACTGACCGGCGCCCTTCACAACAACCGCCGCAGCCGCCACGCGCTCCTGCCCGTATGCCTGCCCGGCGTCAAAACTCCCTCACCGTTGCCGACCCCAATGCAGCTTTCCCTGAATGGCTGGTAGACTCGGCCTCTTCCTCTGCGGAGGGCCGAGGTAAGCTGCACCTCCCCATATTCATTGAGGGGGTTCCTACCTCAATGGAGGTGGACACGGGATCAGCACGATCCATCATGTCATGGGACACCTTCCATTCACTACTGCCATCGGTCCGCCGTTCCTCCCTGGGTCCCCCTGACTGCCGACTCCGTGACTACCAAGGGAACCCCATTGACTTGCTTGGCTGCGGGACTTTTAATATTACATACGGCTCCCGACATGCCATTTTGCCGCTCCTCATTGTAAAAAACCCCCTATCTTCCTTGCTGGGGCTTGACTGGTTTAGGGCGCTAGGTCTATCTATAGCTGGGGTTCACTCCCTCTTTCCTTCGCCTCTGCCCCCCTCTGACTCCATTTCTTCTCTCCTTACTGAATTTGCTGATGTTTTCCACCCCTCCCTCGGCTGCTATACCGGCTCCCCCATTTCTCTAAATCTAGATCCCTCAATCGCTCCTATCCCCCTAAAAGCCCGCCGATTGCTGTTGGCCCTTAAAGCAAAAGTCGATGCTGAGCTAGATAAGCTCATCAGTCAGGGCATCCTTGAGCCAGTGGATTTCTCCCCATGGGAGACTCCTATCGTTGTACCCTTAAAGTCCGATGGATCCATAAGGATCTGCGCGGACTTTAAGTCAACTTTGAACAAGGCTCTCCAATCGCACCCCTACCCTGTGCCCGTTGTCCAGCACGTTCTGCATTCACTGGGCAAAGGGCGCATTTTCGCTAAGCTGGATCTCGCGCAGGCGTACCAGCAACTGCCCGTGGACGATACCACCGCGCTTGCGCAGACTATTGTTACTCACCGCGGGGCATTCAAATGCCGGCGCTTGCAGTTCGGAGTCAGTGTGGCCCCGGGAATTTTTCAAGGGTTAATGGAGCGCCTGCTCCATGCCATTCCCGGGGTCACACCGTACTTCGACGACGTATTGATCACAGCCCCCGACGTTGGGGAGCTCGTCAAGACGCTGCGCATCGTCCTGCAGCGCTTTCGCACTACTGGACTACATTTAAAAGCCACGAAGTGCAAACTGGGGGTTCCTGCCGTAACCTTCTTAGGTTACCGCATTGATGCCGAGGGCATCCACCCCGACCCATCTAAACTAGAGGCGATTTTGTCGCCCCCCCCCCCACCAACAAGACCGAATTGCAAGCCTTCCTCGGTCTTCTAAATTTCTATGCTTCTTTTATTCCCCACAAAGCCTCCCTGGCCGAACCCCTCCACCGCCTTCTCGACTCCACAACTCCGTGGAGTTGGACTAGCCGCGAGGCACATGCCCTCGCGGCTGTCAAACGCTCCCTCACCACACCCCCAGTCCTCGCCCAATACGACGAGGCTCTTCCACTCACCTTGGTCTGTGACGCCTCCCCTTTTGGGGTGGGCGCCGTCCTTAGCCATGCCTACCCTGATGGCTCGGAACGTCCAATAGCGTTTTACTCCCGCACCTTATCAAAGGCTGAGCGAAATTACAGCCAGCTTGATAAGGAGGCGCTGGCTGCCGTTGCGGGGGTAAAACGCTTCCACCATTACCTCTATGGACGGCCCTTCGCCCTCGTTACTGACCATAAGCCTCTTCTTGGCATCATTGCCGGGGACCGCCCTACTCCCCCAATCCTGTCACCTCGCATGTCCCGCTGGTTGGAATTTCTTTCCGCATACTCCTACTCCCTTTCCTACAAGCCCGGCGGCCACATTGCCCATGCGGACGCTTTGAGCCGCTGTCCCCTGCCTCTTCCATTGGAAGACCCTGCCCCGACGCACTCTATCTCCCTCATTTCTGATCTCTCCCTGCCTGTGTCCGTCACGGACATAGCTCAGGCGTCCCGCACTGACCCGTTACTGCTACGCACTATGGCCGCCATATCTCGAGGATGGGCGGCCTACTCTCATGACCCACTCTTACTCCCTTTCTTCCGCCGACGTTTAGAGCTCTCCATCATGCAGGATTGCCTCCTCTGGGGCTCCCGCGTTGTAATTCCTGCCTCCCTGCGCAGCGTAGTGCTGTCTCGCCTCCATGACGGCCACCCCGGCATAGTCCGCATGAAGGCTCTTGGCCGCGGCTATGTCTGGTGGCCGTCCATGGACGCGGACATCACTTCCTATGTCCAGCGCTGCTCGGCCTGCCAGCGTGTACAGGCTGCCCCTCCTACCTCGCCTCCCCGGGAATGGGAGCGACCTATGGGCCCATGGAGTCGCTTGCACATCGACTTCATGGGTCCTCTTGATGGTCACTCATTCCTAGTCGTTGTGGATGCCTGGTCAAAATGGGTCGAACTCTTCCCAATGACCAGCACCACCTCCAAGTCCACTATCCGCGTCCTCAATGCTCTTTTTACCACTCACGGCCTGCCCGATGTCATCGTTTCGGATAACGGGCCCCAATTCTCTTCCTCTGAATTTCTCTCCTTCCTAACATCCCTCGGCATACGCCATGCCCCCGTTTCTCCGCATCACCCTGCCAGCAATGGCCTGGCAGAAAGGGCCATCCGCTCCGCTAAGGATGCGTTTGCCCGCATGTCCACCCTCCCATGGCCCGAGCGCATTCATACATATCTTAGTTCCCAACACACCACCCCTTGCTCCTCCACGGGCAAAGCTCCCTCTGAATTACTCATGGGCCGCCGCCTACGTTCTACCTTAGACCGCCTTAATTCTCTTTTTTCTACTCCTCCCTTCACCCCCTCTACCCCCCCAAGGGCCTTTCTGGTGGGGGAGGAAGTTTTCGCCCGCAATTTCGCTGGGGAGCCGAAGTGGGTACCGGGAAGAATCTCCGAAGTAACGGGGCCCTGTTCTTACAGGGTCCTCCTCCACGATGGGAGATCTTGGCGGCGGCATTTAGACTTGTTGCGGAGGCAACCGGCAGAAGATCCAACGCACGCAAACAACGGACTGACATAACCAGGCCCTGCCAACGCCGCCTGCCGGCACGACCCTGTTCAAAAACCTGTCTCCGATTCCTCGCATCGCCCCCCCGGTGCGCTGGTTCACTCACCTGTTCTGTTGAATCCATTCCAGGGGGTTGGGCCCGCCGAAGCCGTTCCTCCATCGCTTCATCACAAGGGCGGAGCGGACACTCCTTCCACCTCGGACGATGCGCCATCTTCGCTTAGGCGTTCCCAGCGCGTGCGCAGACGCCCAGGCTACCTTGACGATTACGCATGCGCCATCCGGGGGAAAGGGGTGTTGAGTTCTGCCGAGCCTGGCCAGCAGAGGGCGTTCAGGGAAGCCCTCTGATTGGCCCAGGCGCGGCTCCAGCCGGCGGGAGAATTGACAAGTTCTCATTGGTTAAGCCGTCTGACAGCTGCAAGTATAAATAGCTGTCAGACGGCCCGCGTTCCTCGTTCCTGTCAGCTAGTTGTTTTCAATAAACCTGTTGGACTGACAGTTGCCTCAGCCTCCTTATTACGAATTTAACAGTAAACTGCTCAGAGAGGGCTCAATAAAGCTCGGTAAAGCGGTATATAAGTCTAAGTGTTATTGCTTTTGCTATTATCTCTGCTGCCCAACATAGCAACACTAAGCCCTAAATGAATAGGGGTCTTATGATGTCCAACTATATCTGGAGATGAAGGTAACCCATAGTTTGGCAACCAACTCAGGTAAGCGCGAGCCACGGTCCCATTCCTCTCCTTCCTGAGCCAACATGAACTGCGGCTCGCGCTGACCTGAGTCTAGCGCTGAGGAGTCTCCTGCACAGCGTGGCTCTTCTCCACAGTGCAGTGGAAGGAGTTCCTGTCACTGTGATTCTGGGATATTTTGCTTGCACGCGCAAGAAAGAGATGAAGGAGAAAAGGGGAGAAAGAGAGAGAGATAGAGAGAAATCAAAGAGAGCTGGAAGGAGAGAATGGGAGAGAGGGAAAAGAGAGGGAAACAAATTAGAGAGAGAAGGGGGAGTGGGAGAGAGAAATGAAAGAGCTGAAGGGAGAGAATGAGAGACAGAGAAAAGAGAGGGAAACAAATTAGCGCTAAAAGCCACCCCCATCCTCCCTCCCTCCCTTTCTGCAACCTTTCCCCCTGAAAGCTTTTTCCCAAATAATACCAGCAGCCATTTCATCTCCACCAAAGTAGATACATACACACACGCATGTGCGCCACACACACACATACAAATAAAATAAAATAAAAATGGCAGAAATGGAGAAAGGAGTGAGACCTCCAGAAAATAAAAGAAGCAGGAAGCTGGCTCATCCTGTAAAAAGGGAAATCAATGAAGAGATGAAGGTACATCTATGCGCTCCCCCTTTATTGTCAATGTATTGCAAGCGAGAAGGGAAGAAAAAGGGAAAAGTTGAGTCACAGGAAGAACGAATGCCCTCTACTATGAGGCAGGAGAACTGCGTGCCTCACCTACCTCAGGATTTTTTAGGCTTTTAACCCTCACTTAACTCTGTTCGAGCGATCATAAAACGCCTAAAAAGTCAGACTAGATAAGGCATGCAGTTCTCCTGCCTCATAGTAGAGGGCACTTTTTAGAGGCTTTTTTAAACAGGCAGTCATTGATGGTGAGGCAGCAGCTAGCTAGCCTCACCTCAGCACTCGCCTTTTCCCTTTTCCCTTTTTTTTCTTTTCATGATGAGATCGGTGAGGCTCTGCCTCCCCTACCTCCCCTGACTGCACGTCACTGGAGTGAAGCAACTTAGAACTAAGGAGAAATTTTCTGACAGAACAATTGATCAATGGAACAACTTGCTTCCAGAAGTTGTGAATGCTCCAACACTGGAGCAGTGTTTAAGAAGATGTTTTAAAGAAGTTTTTAAGAAGATGTTGCATAACCATTTGTCTGAAGTGGCTTAGGGTTTCCTGCCTAAGCAGGGGTTTGGACTAGAATACCTCCAAGGTCCCTTCCTACTCTGTTTTTCTATTCTATTCCCAAGCAGCTGTCCAGATCTCATTAAATTAGGAAGTTTCATCAGAAACTAATGGTAGTTTTTTTTAAAGTAATTCAGTGGTCTTGGACCCCTTCATTATGTCAGTATGGAAAGTCTGCTCATGCTCCAGACCATAATACATATCCTCTTTTTCTCTAAAGACACTTCCTCCTTGCAAGATCCTTTTGTTGAAATGACATTGCTTCAACCAGTACTACTATTCTTACATTACACAACATGGGATCAGAGCTGTAAAAAATAATAATCCTGATAACCCTTATGGGACAGCCCAGAGTTACAGAAAACACTTTGTTGTTGTTGTTGCTTAGCTTTACCGATTATCCAAAATTTTGCAGCCCAGATAATGGTTTGCTAAATAAAGACATTGTCTGCTTTTGGAAAGCATTCATTCTATCATAATCAAATGATAAGCTTATTAAAATAGCTTCCTGCTCCTTTTAGAACCAGCATTAATGGTTGGACAAAAAATACAGGTTTTTTTGTTTCAGAATTCTAACTTCTAAGGAGTTCTGTGTAATTTGAAATCTTGCTGTTAGTCTTTTTAACCCTAGTTGGGCCAACAAAATTATAGTAATTTCCTCTGCTTTTTATGTTTTCCAAAGCAACAATCCCAGGAAGACTTTGTTGTATCAGCTACAGATCGTATAATGACAACTGTGCAACTTGACCAAAATGCACAGAGAAAAGTTTAAATCTCAGCATGATGTAAATTCACAACTAACCTCTTAAACTTCTTTCTTTCTGCTTCCCTTGGCATTATGGATATGTGTTTTATCTGCTTGCAAATAAAATAATTAGCTTCAGCTTTTAGGTAATTTTTAATCCTATGCTCTCAAAATAATTTCCTAGAGCAATCATTTTCTCAGAGTTTTACTTTTTAAAAAGGTTGTCTATGTTTCCTCTATCCCCTCTATAATTATATTTAATTATTTACGCACCTTTCTTTTTTGTTAATTTTCCATTACAGATTCTGGCTAGTTGCTCTCTTTTCAAATCTATACCCTAATTAAACAGTTTGGTTCTCTTTGTCCCTTTTGGTTCCTTTTATCAAACTCTTTCATACAGTGTTTTTCATACTATTTTGTATTCTTTTTTATTATTACTAATAACTTAGTGTAACCATCTATTTCTCTTAAGTGCTTCGGTGCTGGAACACTGATTACTTTAATGTTAACCAGAGAGTCAGGGCAAAATTGAAGGAGCAATTATATTTGCTCATCTTTGTCCTACTGCAAATAGTTTAAAACAATGCTTTTCAAATCTGGCAAGTTGAAGATGCATGGACTTCCAACTCTCAGAATTCCCCAGCCAAGATGAAGTCCACATCTCTTAAGGTTGACGGGTTTGAAAACACTGATCTAAATTGCTTCTGGATCGTTGGCACCACAGAAGCTTGAAAGGTTAAGGATCCTTCCGAATCAACACCGTCCTAATCTTATTTTAGCCTTCTGAGCTCCCAATAGCAGAAAGAATTGTTCTTCATTTATTGGGTTATAACTCCTCAATCCATTTTTCTGTCTTATCAACTTTGGTTTGTACGTTCTATTTAGAAATGCAGAGGGCCTTGCTTTCTATTTTTAAAATTAAGTTGACTCTTTCATTTCCTAGGAAGGAGGCAAACACTTCTGAAATCTTGCCAAGAAAACTATAAACTATAATATTATCTCTGTCTGTAGCAGGAGTGGGTTCCTGTTGGTTCTAATCGGTTCGGTAGAAGAGGTTCGTCAAATCTATCATACGGTTAGAAGAGATCCAGCCAATCACTGAGTGGGCTGGAGTCGACCCACCCACTTTTAACACCCATTTAAAAGTGTGGCTCCAACGGCCAACATTCCTCTTTTGAAAAGAGTCTTTCTCTTTTGAAAAGAGTCTTTCTCGTTCCCAAGTAGCTGTCACATCGCGCTTGCTGATTGGGTCCTCTCTTCGCTTCACTTCACTTTACTTCACCTTCCAGCAGCTTGCTGCTTCCCTCAGGTAAGCAACTAAGCACGAGGGGGGGTGGCAGTGGCAGGGGCATGGCGGCGGCAGGAAGCTACCATATGCCAGCCCGCGGCTTTGTGAGGGAAGGCCTTCAGGCCTTCCCTCACAAAGCCGCGGGCTGGCGTACCCAGCGTGGCCAAAAGGGGGTGGGTGGCGGCGGCAACAGGAGGCTAGCATACACCAGCTTGCGGCTTTCATGAGGGAAGGCCTTCAAGCCGCAAGCTGGCATATGCCGCATGGCCGAAAGGGGCGCAGCGGTGGTGGCAGGGAAGCTAGCGTATGCCAGCCTGTGGCTTTTGTGACAGAAGGCCTTTAGCCTTCCCTCAGAAAAGCCGCGAGCTGGTTGTGTGGCCGAAAGGGGGTTTCGTGCTACCTCCCTCAGTCCCCAGCCTCGCCTGGCTGGCTAAGCCTGCCAGGCAGCGGGCCTAGTTGACCCAGTTGTCCCTTGTCCCTTCAGCCCAGCTTACCTGCTGCCTCCTTGCCTGCCTACTCCCTGCTGCATCCATTGCATCAGAGAGCTGCTGATTCTGCCTGCTGGTAAGTGACCTGTTTTTTTTTTCTTTTATGCTTTTAATGTTGTTTTTTAAAGAATATTTTAATTATTGTGTATAGAATTTTTTAAAATCATTTTATTTAAAAGTATTGAGCATATAATTTTTTAAAATGGTTATTTAAAATAATATTATATCAACAATAAATTAAAATAAACCATTAAAAATTTTTCTATACTCAATACTTTTAAATAAAACAATTTAAAAATATTGTATCCACAATACATTTAAAGTATTGTGGATAGAATATTTTTACTGGTTTTATTTTAATTTATTGTTATAAATATTTTTAAATGGTTTTAAAGGATTTTTATTATTATTTATAGAATATATTTTAAAAAATTACTTTAGGGAATTTTTATTTATTTATTGTTTATAGAATATGTTTATTACAAGAAATGTTATTCCTTTTTGCAAATTTTTTATTTGTGATGCAATATGTTGCTTTTAAGTGTGCAGGTTGGTGCATGGTTTATGTGTCTCAAAGTTGCTGCTTTTCTATGGGCAGGCCAGGCAAGGCAGTTTTGGCAGATTTTTGTGTGTTTCTGTGTGGTACATGGTTGTTTAGGTAATTTTGGTTGCTGGTTCTGTGAGCTTCCTGGCACTGTCCTTTATAATTTCCCACAATGCCTTGATGGTTTTTATTCCAGTGGCTTTGTCTTTTCTGTCCTTAGGGTTAGGAAAAAAAACTGGTTTCATCTGCAGTCTTTTGGGGGGAAATTGTTATTTTTTGGTGTTTTTCTGATACTGTCATAGTTTGTGGGTGTGGGTGTGTAATGTCCCGCAGTTATCTACACATTAATAATGATCAAGTACTAATAATATTTCCTTATACATTTTAATGACCTTTCCTTACATAATTGGTGTTTTCCTTCATACTTTTAGATTTCCAATTTGTTTCTGTTAGCAATTGATAAAACAAATCTCACGTAAAAAAGTATTCGAAGCCTTCTTGATTTTAATTGTCATTTTATTCATTCCTGCACATTCTAATATTTATTCAATTTAATATCTTTGTTTCTCCACTGTTGTGCAAACACAATTCCAGCAGCTATTGTGTAAAATTAAATATGTATTGTATTCCCTTTCAAATAGCCAACAAAATATTTCTGGTTTTAAATCCATATCTTGCTTTACCATTGCTTCTAACCACTAACTCTTGAATAGCTACTTGGACCGACCCAAGTACTGAACCTAATTCATATATTCCTGTTTTTTGAACTGAGGAATAAATTTCAGAAAAAGAAATCTGTATTGCTCTGTTAATCTACCTATGAAATTCATTCTTGATCTAACTTCTTGGATGAAAGACTATATCTTTCCTGTTTGTTGGGAGACATCCTTCCTGAAAAGACTGTACATTGTTGGGTCAAAACAGAGGTCCCTTCTGTTACCTGTAATGTAGTCCTCAGCTTACAACCACAATTGAGTCCAATATTGTTTTATTTCTTCTGCAGTTAGTATTATTTAACAGGATGAAGAGGCAACAGAGTATGACCGCTAGGACAATCATCTTTCCTATGTAAGTAGCTGTTTTATTGCTTTGTGTGCTTGTTTCATCCTAATGTAGTGCATGCAATTAAAGTCTTCCTTTCTGTGTCTCTTCATGCAGGCCATTCATTGGAGTCAGTGATATTGAAGACTGGTATCATCTTCCTTCTGTAAGTAGCTCTTTTATTGTTTTTTGTACTTATTTTAATATTATTTAAGTAGTAAGTACACAAAATAATAAATTTCCTTTTTTATATCTTTTTGTAGATCATCCATTGGGCAAAGAATTCAGTGACATTGTCTTGGCCACTCCCACCCGGTCACGTGACTGCCAAGCCATTCCCATCCGGTCACATGACTGCCGAGCCACTCCCATCCAGTCACATGACTGCTAAGCCACTCCCACCCAGTCATCATGGCCGGCAAGCCACTCCCATCTGGTCACATGGCCAGCAAACCATTCCCACAAAGCAGGCCACACCTACAGAAGAGGTTCCAAAAATTTTTGAACCCCACCACTGGTCTGTAGGTGTGTCTGTCTGTCCATCCATCCATCCATCCAAACCCTATCTATCTATCTATCTATCTATCTATCTATCTATCTATCTATCTATCTATCCTAATCTAATCTAATCTAATCTAATCTAATCTAATCTAATCTCTTTAGTTCAAAAAAAGGACACAAATCGGTATGCTTTTTATTTAAACATTTCATTTGTTTTGCTATATGAGATTGTTTTATCATTAGAAAGGCAGATGGTTAACCATCTTTACATTGTGCAGTCATTTCACAGCCTCATTGGACTGCTATGCTTTGGAGTTAGATAATAATCTGCACCTCTCATTACCTGATTTATTGTGTGAGAGTGGATGTCAGTACATCTGTGTTGCAAATTAAACTGATGTCTACAGTAGTTGATAGATGGAGACAATGTCTGGACAGGAAACAATTCTCCTACTTATATCAAAACTCCCTTAGTCTTAAGTCATGCAAGCATATGGCAAATCAAATACTTGCTGGGGGGGAAAGTGTCCACTTCTTTCAAGATAAAGACAGAACTATACTGAGTGTTTTTAATTAATTTGATTCGAAGAATATATTTTGACATTTGTCCTATTCTGCTATTCATTCCATTATTAGTCAGAATTTCCTTTTATTCTCAGATCCCATGTAGCATACTCTGTGATCTGATTCAACTCTAACATAGCTCATTGGTTAAGTTTCATCAATTAGGCAAATTCAATCACTGTGGTTTATAAGCAGTGATTTATGTCAAAAGGGGCCATGCTACGTCAAGTGAGTCATATACAGCTCCTGCCCAATCCAATTATTGCAACCCCTAGATCAGGCAAAATTGTGCTATCAAAATTTTGTGACAAATTTCTGATTTTCAACAACTTTATAGGGGCAATAAGAGAAAAGAAAGATTGCAAATTGCTTTGTTTCCATTAAAAGAATGTGGAAGTACCCACTGCAAAATGGTCAAAACCAAACTTGGTACACAGATTATTTACTCTCTGGAAAAATAATAGTGTGGGGGTAAGACACCCCTAACACTCCTGTGTGTTCTGTTAAGATACAACCTGTTGTGCCGTAAAATGGCTTCTACTGTACAGCGCAGAGAAGTTGCCATGATAGCGGCTTCACAGTACTCCACAAGGGGGCTCTCTCTGGTAAGGGGAAAAATTCAACTTTAGATATTATGTTTTCCCCCTATAAATAAATATCCGGGCAATGTTGGGTTATCAGCTAGTGTAGAGATAAAATCTCTGTATGTCTCATCTCCCTATTTGGCTATATATACATTATATTAATTATGAAGTTGCAAAATAGGATTTTCTCCCAATGAAATATACAGAATTAAGGAGGAAAAGACCAGATCTGTGTGCATTTTATCCATGTGACATGAGTGCACCACAACATCTCAGGGTTAGAATATGAGTGTAGCTCTGCAGGTAATCCTTTAATATGGGTTCTGCTAAAATAGAATTACAAGTACACAATCATTTATGAGCCTTGTTGCTCAGAGGGAATTTGAGTACTCATCGCCCTTTTCTAATTCATAGTCATCTAGGATTATTTGAAATTTAATATAAGATCATCAGATTGACATTTTCCTTTACTTTTTCTATTTCTATTTCAATAGATATAATGCAAATGTCACATCTGGGAGGTGTAGTCAACGCAACAGCAATCATTGATTTGCTCTTTATGCATATGGTTAAGCTACACAGAAAAGAGATTAAATATATGAAATGTTTGTTTTACACACTTTCAGTGAAACCTTTGAAAACCTGTCCATCAATGCCAAAAGCATTGATTGTAGCAGCAGTGGGGATTTTTGTGGAATATTTTAAATGAAAAAAAGAAATCTGGATATGTGTGTGTGCTTAGATAACTAAAACCAGTCTGTTGAATATGGAGAGATGGGATCCCTTCTTCATTTTTCAGAAAAGAGCTTTAAAGAAACACATTGCAATCTAGGCGACCTAACCATGAATTTGATGGTTTGCAAGCATCACCCTGCCAACAAAAGTGTGTATAGTCAAGGCTATGGTTTTCCCAGTTGCTATGTATGGTTGTGAAGGTTGGACTATAAAGGAAGGTTGAGTGCCAAAGAATTGAGGCCTTTGAACTATGGTGCTGGAGAAGAGTCCTGAGAATCTTGTGGACCACAAGGCGATCAAACCGATCAGTCCTAGAGGAGAGCAACCCTGACTGTTCTTTAGAGGCCAGATCCTGAAGATGAAACTCAAATACTTTGGCCACCTAATGAGAAGGAAGGACTCCCTGGAGAAGAGCCTAATGCTGGGAACGATTGAGGGCAAAAGAAGAATGGAACGACAGAGAATGAGGTGGCTGGATGAAGTCACCAAAGCAGTTTGCATGAGTTTAAATGGATTCCAGAGGATAGTAGAGGACAGGAAGACCTGGAGGAACATTGTCCATGGGGTTGCGATGGGTCAGACAAGACTTTGCAACTAACAACAACAATAAAGCATGAGCCACATGGTCTTGTGCCTCTTGTTTTTCTTACAGTGAAAACAGAATCCTCAAAATCTTCTTACATAAAAGTGAGATTGTGTTTACAGCAGAGGCATAATTCTACCTCAGATTTACTGTTGGCAGCTTTCTAGCTTGTTCCTTGGCAGGAGAGAAATGACAAGCCCAAGAAATTCTGCAGGCCATACACATGAGAAGCTTTGTTTATGTTGGACTTCTGAAGCCCATTTGGTTTGTGTTCCTCAGTGTTTTAGAATGAGGGCTTTACGCTGATATGCTTAACATCCTTGTTTTATTTAACCATTTTCCCAAAGATTCTGGGCATATATCATGGAAAAAGAGTTCAAGTTGCATTGGTATCTCTTTCCCCTATTCAAAAAGATGTTCGAAAGATAAGCTTGCATTAATGAATACATTTGTTTCAATATTTCTAGACTGCTTCTCATTATAGATAATCCTAAAGCATAGATAAGCACGTATAAATATCATGGGAAGTTTCAAGATAAATTACACATTGCTATTGATTGATTATGTGTCATCCAGTTGCTGTCAACTGTTATTGACCATGCAGATATACTCCAGAACAATGTATCCCTAATCTGATTCTTCAGGTCTTCCAACAGTGCAACTATAAACACTATAAGGCTATTATGGAGACTATTCACTTTGCTGTTGGTCGTCCACTTCTCTCTCCTTCCAACGTTCCACCCAGCAG
This sequence comes from Natrix helvetica, assembly GCF_964273705.1. Taxonomy (NCBI): domain Eukaryota; kingdom Metazoa; phylum Chordata; class Lepidosauria; order Squamata; family Natricidae; genus Natrix; species Natrix helvetica. The sequence continues at coordinate 120,967,905 of NC_138554.1, forward strand.
TAATGCCTTCCCTAGCAAACTGGGTCCTTGAATAATATGGCTGGGATGATTTGAGCTTCATTATTTGCACCTTGTGTGAAAATTCTGGCGTGATTTTTATTTATTTATTTATCACGTTTAAAGACTGTCCAATTCACACTTGAGTTCCATTGGATTAGGCTGATGATACAATTGTTTGTTTTATTCTCATATGTGTTCTCCAACATCAAAAGTGTCAATGTTCTTCCTATCCTGCTTTAAGGTTCAAATTTCACTTCTATAGAGTGTCACAAGAAATAATATTGTCTGCATAATTCAGGTCTTGTACGTGTAAAAACATCATGGCATATATTTTCCTTTCATCACTTGCTTTACCAACTCGAGTCTGTGGCATAATTTTTGACATCTTGTTATTTTACTGTTGATGGTGGAACTTACAAGGCAGAAGCTATTGACCAGGTCAGTATCTTCATTAATTCTAAGGGGGGTTGCTTTACACTTGTCTTTGATTTGGTCTTCTTTGTATTTAATTTTACTCCCATTTTCCCACCATGGGATATTGCTATTCCAGAAATTTTTAATTTGTTGAATAAACCATGGCTCCCTTGTTCAACCCCATACAATGGTTTACGTTTCTGATCTTATTCTGATCTTCAGCTCCCATTTTCTCCATCCAGCATTAACACTTCTGAAAGACATGGCTTGGAGAAGACTAAAGTGAGATGTCCAAAGAAAGAGAGTTAGAGGAAAAGATAAAGTGATGACTAAACAATATCCTTTTTCCTTGCTGTTTTGCCAGAATGCCTAAGGAAACAAAATACAAAATAATACCAACAAAATTAGCCCTTTCTTCTCATCTCTTGTATGTAGGAGATGAACAGTTTTGTCTAATTCCCCCGGCTTTCTGTGTGATTTTTTTAAAAAAAGTACATTAAAAAAAAATCTCAACCGCTTCTTAATTTTGCCTGGTCCTGTTGCGTGCAATTTTTTCTCCTACTTCCCTGCTCCTCAAATGTGCTAAAGAACCATTCCTTATTGTATGCGTAACTGATTTCTTGGCCTCTATTCACGGGCAAGCAATTTTATAAAGAGAGCTATTGTTGTGAACCACATACAGTAATTTATTGGGATGAGACCAAGTAAAGTTCAGCAATTTAAGGTCACAGCATTCACAGGTCTGTTAAAACCCTTCCCAAGATTTGTCCAAATACATTCCAAATGGAATGTGTAAATTAGCAAAGAACTAAAGTCCCTTGTCTCTTCTTGAGCCTTAATCAGCTACTTAGTACTTTCTTCTTCACTTAACACCAAGTACACTTTATAGCAGGGGTCACCAACCTTGACAAGTTTAAGACTTGTGGACTTCAACTCCCAGAATTCCTCAGCCCGAGAAGCTAAGGAATTGAAGACCACAAGTCTTAAAGTTGCCAAGGTTGGAAATCCCTGCTCTATAGGTTTTATTGCTGCAGGATATGATGGCTGCTAGCTGAGATACCTATTTAGAATATTTAATATTTGGTGCATTCTCACTTTCCATAAAGGCTCTGAAATTTAACTTTTTTTTTACAAATATTGATAATAATCATTAAAGTCAAGAACTTATTTAAAAACAGATGCAAATCACTAAAAGGAAAACAGGATAAAAATGTTTGTTCAGCTAATCCAATTGTTAGTTTCATCTTTTGACAGCAAATCTATAAATGGGGAGCTGCCAGAAGAAAGGTCTTGCCTCACATTATGCAGCTGCCTGCTTTCTACTCAGAAGGCTCAGATCTTCGCAGGTATTCAGACAATCCCAATAAAAATCCACAATGAAGTGCTTTCTTTTGACAAACAGAATGATGCTCCAGCCTTTTCTTCTGCTACAAAAGGAACAAAGCATGGTTAACTTAGGGAAACCCCTAGAGAAGAGAAGCTGGACAAGACTGAAGATTCACTGTCTTTTCATCAATCTCTGATTAAAGTGGAGTTTCCTCAGAAAACTGGAACTCAAAATGAATGCAGCAAAGGAACTTTTGTTCTGAAAAATCACAGTTTCAGCTGAAGCATGTAAAAATCACTAGAAATATGCAAAGGTCTAGCCAAAAACCTGCCCCACATATGAAGCAGTTGGTTAGGAACAGGGAAACTCATGCCATTTTTGTTTAAAAGATCTGAAAGTTAAATTGCTTATAGATGTAGCATTTTGAGAGCAATTGGTTTGTAACAGAAGATTTGTTCAACATTTGGATTGAAAGCACATGAGTCAAATTTGCCTGAGATCTTTCAAATCCATGTCTTTGTTTAACAAATTTTACTAGAAAGTGTGTCACCTTGCATTGTTCTCTGTGCAATGCAATAAAGCGTTGCAATTGTCTACACAAGAGAAAGACAGAAGCAGATACTCCTTCGCTAATGTTCTTTTGGTTACTGTCCTTTTAAGGGACAGTTTGTCACTTTTTTGCTTTTCTCTAGTCTGGCCTTGAAAGGAAGGATGAGGAAAGGAGAAGGAGACAGAAAAGTAGGCAGGCAAGCTGGAAATACATCTTTAAATGTATTTAGTGTTTCTTTCAGTGAATTTGATTAAATAAAATTTCCTGGAAAGGAGGAAAGGAAATTAGTCATATCTCAGAGGAGATATGGAATATGGAACCAGGAATAAAAATAATTTGGCACCTACTGCACATGGAGCATGTAAAATCAAATAAGAGTGAGAGTATATACTTAGGTAGGACTGAGCAAGTTTTGGATTTTTATGCTGTACACACGACATACTCTCTTCTTGCTCTCTATGTGATTCTTCCAAATGTTACTTGACTTTTTAAAATTAGTTTTGATTTGCTTATTTCCATTTCAAGTGAATCTGTCTTGTTTTTTTCTTAAGTTGGTATTCAGAAAACTCACTGCTCTTGATTAAGCTTTGCATCTTTAACAAAGATAAATAAAGAGGGATCGATCCTCAAATTCAGATGGTTTCATCAGAAAGTCTTGTGATATTTGCACAAGATATACAATGCACGTAACATCACAATCTGCACATGACATCACAATGCATTTTATATACATGTATATGACATATAAGTTGGACCATAGAAAGGTCAAGCGCCAAAGAATTGAGGCCTTTGAACTATGGTGCTGTAGAAGACTCCTGTGACTCACTTGGACTGCAAAGCAAACAAACCGGTCAGCCCTAGAGGAGATTAACCCTGACTGCTCTTTAGAAGGCCAGATTCTGAAGGTGAAACTCAAGTACTTTGGCCACCTAATGAGAAGGAAGGACTCACTGGAAAAGAGCCTAATGCTGGGAACGATTGAGGACAAAAGAAGAAAGAGACGACAGAGAATGTGGTAGCTGGATGGAGTCACCAAAGCAGTAGGCGTGAGCCTAAATGGATGGAGTCTACCAAAGGATGGTAGAGAACAGGAAGGACTGGAGAAAGGTTGTCCATTGGATCGCGATGGGTCAGACACAACTTCACAACTAACAACAACAACAATATGACATATGAATGTTCTGCTGCAACACTCTCTGTGATGCACATTCTGCCATGATATTCTTGCCTATGATGTTGTTGTGACACAAATTATCAAAGGGAAAAAGGTTTAAGAAAATAAAAAAAGTTGTATTTATTTAAAACTTTGAAAAATACAGAGGTTAATTAGAAAGAAAGCAATAATATACATTGAACAGCAAGCAATAGCATATTTAACAAGTTGTATTGGGGCTGAAAAGAAGAATATGTGTAATTTCATCTTTATGCAAATTGAAAGTTTATATAATGATGTCATGACATCTGGAGAAGGTACCCAAGTCAATTTCCTTTGCAATTATATTGTCATACACATTTTATCACATGTTTCTCCCTTTTGACTCCCAGTGCATGCCTATAAATATTGGGCCACCATGTTCTGTCATCTTATATATGATTAACCATCCTTACTTCTCAGTGGCTTTTGCAAATCCTATAGGTATAAAATTAATATTGTATTCACCTTTCCAATATCTCCTTGATGGCCTTAATTAAAAAAGACTCTTAAATGAGCCAAAGTCCCATTAACACCTTTTCACATCTATTGACTCCATGTTCTAGTAAGCTTGAGACATATCCTGCAGCTCAGTTTATCAAATGGGAAGGAAGGTAATGCCAAGAACCTACATGGTTGAGGTTGGTATGGTTGCTAAATGCCTAAAATGTGTCAGAACAGCTAAAAGGCTGTAACCTATTTGGCCACTAATAGATTTTTCATATCACTTATTCTCAAATGTTCTCAGATTTATCATAACAGGCAGCTGGAGAAAACAAAAAGGGGGAAAGTTGACAGACATGAAAAGTCAGAGCCTAAAGCAGCTTTCCTAATCTGACCCTTCTCAGATAGGCCTCTGAGCTGGGGATACTGAGATATATGGTTTCAACTGATCTGAAGAAGACCAAGCTGAGAACTGTAATACTGGCTAAAATGAACCAGCCGCTGTCATATACTTTAATTCTTTGACTATAGTTACTATCTTCAATTACCTGGATTTTATTAAAAGCTGGGGATTTAGAATTAATCATAATTTCTATGAACATTTATTTTCACACAAGCAGTATGAAAGTCTGAAACCAAATCAGTGTGTGGCTCGCGCATGGGTTTCCTAAAAATGTGGAACTTTTCGGTTGATGGGATTTTGTGATCACATGTGCATCAGGGACTTTTGTATGTGGACTGAAATATTTATAGCGCAGTTCAATACATCTACAGAAAGTATCAAAAGTAAATATGATTTTTGTTAGATTGGGTATTGAGAAGGCAGAGACAGGCTTGAGGTAACAACAGCTCTTTATTAACAGAAGAACAGTATGTACAATCCAGCAACTGCTTGGTCTGACAGCAGCCCTTTTATAGGGAGCTGTCAGACCTCTTAGCCAATAGGATTCAATCTCTGCTACTGCCTGAACAGAGGACCTGGGTGGAAACTATAGCAGACAGAGTTAATATCTAACACCCCTCCCCTCTTAGTTGGGATGTTTCTATTGGTCACATAATCATGTAGGTAGGCGGGTTTTTGTTTAGTCCTACCAGACTTGCGCAGTTCATTTGGAACTGGTTCTTTGGGCAGGTCAGACGGGCCTGTCTGCTCTCCAGCTCCACTCAGTGGAACCTCCTGGAACTTTTCCCAGGCCGTGGCTGGAGCTTCTAGGATTTGCTTGTTTGGAGCTCGCTGTGGGCCTGTGACAAATTCAGATAAGTCCCCCGGTACCCTCGGGTTTGAGCTGGCTGTAGAGGGAGTGAGGGTTTGCTCCTTTTGGGTAGGGCCTTGGCTGATTTCTTCAGGAATTGCGTCTGGTGTTCTGAGATTGGAGTGGGAGAGGCAACCACGGAGTTGGTCAACATGCCTCCTCCAATTTCTACCATCTTCTAGCTCTAACAGATAAGAGCGAGGTCCGGTGATGCCTATCACCGTGGCAGGGATCCACAGAGTTCCCCCAGCATAGTTGTGAGCATTTATCGAGTCCCCTATGCTAAAGTTTCGAATTTTGCTTGTGGAGTCTGGGGGTGATGAGGCAGAATAATTGGGGTGTAGCCGGTCTAAGTGGGATCTTAGCCGGCGACCCATAAGAAGCTCGGAGGGGCTTCACCCAGTAGTGGCACTTGGCATGATGTGTTGGATTAACAAATAGTGATCAACCCGTGTTTGCCAATCCTCCGGGCCCATCCTAGCGAGGCCCTCTTTTGCAGATCGCACCATTCTCTCCACCTCACCATTGGAAGCTGGATGGAATGGAGTGACCAGGGCATGCCTGATTCCCTGACTTGCTAAGTAGGTCTCGAATTGAATGGCCCTGAATTGGGGCCCGTTGTCAGAGATCAAGACATCAGGCAGGCTGTGCATGGAGAAAAGTCTCCGTAGCACCTTGATGACCGCCTCTGCTGTGGTGGAGGTCATCAGGACTATCTCTAACCACTTCGAGTACGCATCCACAACTACAAGGAAAGTTTGGCCATGAACTGGGCCAGCAAAGTCTATGTGCACCCTAGACCAGGGTGCTTGAGGATGCTCCCAGTCCTTAGCAGGTGCCTCTGGGGAGCTGGTCTGGACTCCTGGCACGGTATGCAGGTAGACACCCATTCTTCTGTCTCGCTGTCCATGTTAGGCCACCAGACATAGCTCCTAGCCAAGTTCATCCTTACAATGCCAGGATGCTCCACATGTAAAGCCTCCAATAGTGCCTTGCGCAGTTTGTTTGGAATAACCACTCAGTTCCCCCATAGTAGACAGCCATTAATTACAGACAATTCATCTTGTTTTGCAACCTACAATTTACAATCAGCCCCAACAGGCCCCTTGGGCCACCCCCTCCAAACCCAGTTCAAAATTTGTTGGATGGTGGAATCCTTGGCCAAATGAGGGGCAACATCATTGAACGAGACAGGTCCAGTGTCCAAGCAGTCAATGAGCAGGACTAGTGTCTTGAGATTGGGGTCAGCCAAAAGTTCTGGTAGGGGACAATGGCTCAAAGCATCCGCATGTCCCAGAGTGGAGCCAGGGCGGTGGATGAGTTTGTATGAGTAGGCAGCCAGGAAAACAGTCCACCTGGTCATGCGAGGAGATAACGATACTGGGGTAGGTCGGTCCCCAGCCAGTGGTCCCAACAACGGCTTGTGGTCGGTCACAAGTTTGAAATCCCAGCCGTAAAGGTACTTGTGGAACCTTTTGACTCCTGCCACTGCAGCCAGAGCCTTGCCGTCCATCTGGCTGTAGTTTCTTTCCTTGCCCAAGACAAGGTTCGCGAGTAAAAAGCAATAGGGGCTTCTGTGCCATTTGGCATGTGGTGGCTGAGGATGGCACCCATGCTGAATGGAGATGCACTGCAGGTTAACACCAGTAGCAGGGTCTGGCTGTACTGGACTAGAAGAGAATCAGCTGTCAGCAGTCGCTTGACCGTGGCAAATGCGGCAGCCTTGGCTCGGCCCCAGTACCACTTTGAGTTCTTGGCCAGGAGATGGTGGAGCAGTTCAGCAACAGTGGCTTTCTGTTTGAGAAAGATGCTGTAGAAATTAAGGAGCCCGAGGAACGCCTGCAGCTCGGTTTGTGTGCAGGGTGTGGGGGCTTCCTGGATTGCTTTTATTTTTTGTGATGTTGGGTGAATCCCAGAACCATTGATAAGGTACCCCAGGAACTCAACCCTTGGTACGTTAATTTTGCATTTTTCTTTTTTAAGCCAGAGGCTGTTTTCTCTAATTCTGGCCAAAACCATTCGAACTCGTTTTAAAAGTTGTGCCTCATTTGCAGCCGATACCAAGATGTCGTCAAAATAGGGGATGACTCCTGGTATCTCCTGAAAAAGCCATTCCATGCCGCTTTGGAACAGTCCACAGATACTAACTCCAAATTGCAGGTGGTGGCATTTGAATGCACCCCTGTGTATCACAATGGTTTGGGCCTCCCCTGTAGCTCCATCTACAGGCAACTGTTGGTATGCCTGTGCCATGTCCAATTTAGCAAAGATTTTTCCTGGGCCTAGCGAATGTAGTAAGTGCTGTACAATGGGTACAGGGTATGCGCTTTGTTGTAGCACATTGTTAATTGTACATTTATAGTCCACGCAGATGCGGACTGACCCATCAGGCTTGACCGGGGTCACAATAGGAGTCTCCCAGTGAGCATGGCCAACTGGTTCCAGGATTTCCTGGCTCACAAGCTTGTCAATTTCCCTATCAATTTTTGGGCAGAGAGTGAAAGGCACTCTCCTGGGCTTCAGGCTAATTGGCGCTATTTAGTGGTCCAAGCTAAAAGAGATTGGCGTCCCCACATACTTATCGAGACCAGTGCCAAAGAAATCCTCGAACTCCTTAAAGATGGCCTCTGCACCATCTTCCTTCACGGAGTTGATTCCGGTCACCTCCAAATCCAGGGCTTAGAACCAGTCGAGCACCAGGAGGTTCTGCAGGTTGTTGCTGGCCACGGTCATGGGACCGTGGCAAGCAACAACCATTTGGCGTGGAATTCTTTGAACCTTACGTGGAAGGTGCCCTGGCCGACGATGGGGACTTGGTTCCCCTCATAGTCTCACAGACTGATGTCTGGGGTGCGAAGGTGCTGTTTTTTCAAGCCCAGAATGGCTTGCTTCATGGCTGACCAAGACATGATCGTTAATGATCCAGTGTCTGTTTCAAGCTCACAGGGTGCGTCCTCTATGAGGACAGTGATCTTCAGTTTTTTTGGCCGCCTAGTGCGGACTTGTCCTATCGCAGTGTAGGTAATCTTTGTTTCTCTCTCTGGGCACCGTTGCAATTTATGCCAGGCCCCTGGGGTGGGCCTCTGTTGGTGGTTAGGAGTGTCTTTAGGCTGCCATGTGGTGGCAGGGAATTCGCTCCAGCACACTTTGGCAATGTGCCCCTTTCGTTCGCAACCCCTGCAGGTTGCGTCTCGGAATCTACAAGTAGATTGGGCATGGTCCCCTCCACAGCTTGCACATCCACAAGTTGAATTTTTGCGCCGGCTTCGTGCGGCTACTGCGCATGCGGTAGCTGTCATCTTCTTTAATAATAATAATAATAATAATAATAATAATAATAATAATAATAATAATAATAATAATAATAATATTTAATGCTTCTAGACCGCCCCCTCTCCCGCAAGGGACTCGGGGCGGTGTACAGTTCATACAAAATATAACAGGATACAATAAAATTAAATTAAATATGTACAGTTGACAATTGACATGGAGGAGGTTAAAATGTAGTTAAAAGAACTGTACAAAGCAGATATAAAATAAATTCAAACCCCTAAAAACAAATACAGTAAATTAAAAAGCCCCTAAAATAACCAGATATAATACATTTGCCAGGAGGGACAGTTGAATTATGCCAGGCCTGCTAATCGGAACAGGTGGGTCTTCAGTTTTTGCCGGAAGGAGCGGAGGTCAGAAGTGGTTCTAATGTTGGGGGGGAGGTCATTCCAGAGGGTTGGGCCCATCACAGAGAAGGCCCTACTCCTCGGTGTCGCCCGCTGGCATTGCCTAGTGGACGGCACCAGGAGAAGTCCCTCCCTGTGTGAGCGTATTGGCCGCAGGGATGTATGTGGGAGGATGCGATCCCGCAAGTAACTAGGTCCCGTGCCAATCTTGCTGTCAGATTGCTCAGGTTCTGCGGCCTCGTGGTGAACGCGCGTTTGTTTCTGCACAGCTTGTGGCACATTTTGTTGTCGCTGCTGGGTCTTGTTGACTTGTCTGCTGACTCTGATGCTCTGGCTTCGTCGAGTGCGATCTGCAGAGATAGATTTGATCTGGCAAGCAATCTTCTCTGCAGATTAATGTCTTTCATACCACAGATTATGTGGTCCAATATTAAATCGTCCAAGTCATGGAACTCGCAATATGCGGCTGCCTTATGAAGCGCTGCCACATACTCATTGATCGATTTGCCCTCTCTCTGGTTCCTAATATTGAATCATCCAAGGCGGCGAACGTGCTTCGAAGGTTTGGGCGCATAGTGGGTTTTTAAAGTCTGTCGTAATGCCGCCCAAGGAACAGCTTGGAGTGGGGCTGGCTACGACAGGTTCTTCGCAGTTTCAAAAACCTCTCAGCTGCAGTACCCCAGAAACAGGTTCTTCTTTCGGGTTTCAGGGACGCCCATCAGGTCATTTTCCTCGAGGAAGCATTCGAATCGTAACATGTACGATTCCCAGTGTTCAGCCACCGGGTCATACGGAGTTGGCGGGGCGTGCATGGCCATTTTCGTACAGAGCTTGATTCGAGTTTGCTGCTCAAAATGGCCGCTCGGTGCCGCACCGAGAGCTCCGGGCTGGATCTACTTGCTGTTCTTCTTCTTCACCTATTTGCCTTCCAATCCCACCTTCGTCACCAGTGTTAGATTGGGTATTGAGAAGGCAGAGACAGGCTTGAGGTAACAACAGCTCTTTATTAACAGAAGAACAGTATGTATAATCCAGCAACTGCTTGGTCTGACAGCAGCCCTTTTATAGGGAGCTGTCAGACCTCTTAGCCAATAGGATTCAATCTCTGCTCCCACCTGAACAGAGGACCTGGGTGGAAATTATAGCAGACAGAGTTAATATCTAACAGTTTTGCTCCATGTTTTCAGATCTGTAGGTACAAGAGTACAGTCTTATAATCAGATCAGTCACTTAAAAATCTTTAAACCATTAAAAAGCTAATTTAAAAGAATTAGATCATTTTAAAGGCTTATTTGAATGTTTTTATTTTTTTTAAAAAAAAAACCTGATCAGAGATGCCAAGCATTATCTTAATGATGCTGATGGGGAAGGGATCTTTTAGTATCTTTAACACCTAATCCCAAGTACAAAAGCCCAAAAAGTCAATCAAACAAGGAAGAAGGGAGTGATGGAAAGGAAGTAAACCTCATATTTAAAACGAGATATAGGAAGCATATCCAGGATCGGTCATAAAGACTGGATAAATATATAAAAGGAAAGAGGTACACATAACTAAGGCAGAATACTAGCAAAGATGAAGTCAGAAAAGCTAAGACTCAGAAAAAAATAGCAACAAATGTCAAAAATAATAAAAGAAGTTTCTTTCAATTAAAAAAAAAACAAGAAAAAGTCAAGAAAACACTATGGTATCCACTAATGGGAGAAGATGGCAAGGAAGTGGCGGGCAGCAGGGAAAAAGCAGAGCTGCTTAATTCTTTCTTTGCATGTATCTTCATGAAAAAAGAAAAAAAAATAGCACCACCTACCAAAAACAGAACAGTAAAAGACAGACTAAGAATACAAATTAAAATAGGCAAGAAAAATAGTAAGAAAACACCTGCCCACTCTGAATGAGTTCAAATCACCAGTCTTGATAGAGTACCTCCCAGAGTTCTGAAGGAACTGGCGCATGTGATCTCAGAATCATTGAACCATAAAATCCTGGAGCATCCGAGAACTACCAGGGGACCAGAAAAGAACTATTATGGTTCCCATCTTCAAAACAAAGTGGGGGGGGGGGACAGATTTAGGAAACTACAGACCTATCAGCCTGACATGAGTATCTAGGAAAATCATGGAAAAGATAATCAAGCAATAGATCTGCAAACATCTAGAAACAATCAAAGTTATAACCAGAAGCCAAATGGGTTTGTCAAAAACAGATCATCCAAACAACTCTCATTTCATTTGTTGACAAAATGGACAAGCGAAATGCGGTGGACATACCGTATTATACTTGGATTTCAGTAAGGCATTTGACAAAATAGAGCACAACCTACTTCTTAGTAAGATAGAAAAATGTGAGATTCCCCACCAGATGAATTCATAATGGCTGACAAACTGGATTCAGTGTGAAGTCTTTAATGGAACTACATTTACATGGAGGGAAGTATGCAGTGTATCCCAGGTTCTGCTTTAGGCCCAGTATTCAATATCTGCACGACCAATTTAGATGAGAGGATCGAAGGAGAAATCGTCCCTTTGATCCTCTTTTGCAGACCACGCCAAGCTAGTAGGAATATCCAACACCGCAGAAGATAGGTTTAAGATCCAGATGGCGCTTGACAACCTTAAACACTGAGCCCTATTTAACAAAATGAAATTTAATGGGGGGGGGGAATGAAGTTTTACATCTAGGCAAGAAAAAACCAAATGTAAATGTACGGATTAGGTAAAACCTGGCTCATCGGAAGTAACTATGAGAGGGAATTTGTAGTCCTAGTGGACAGTCACTTAACTATTAGCCAGGAGTGTGGTGTAGCTACCATTGCAATTCTAAACTGCATTAATAGAGGGATAGAAACAGATCACAAGTAGTACCACTTTATAATGCCATTGTAAGACCACACCTGGAATAATGCATCCAGTTTTGATCACTACAATATAAAAAATATCTTAACACTTTAGAGCCGGGATGGCGAACATATGGCACACATGTGCCACAGGTGGCATGCAGAGCCATTTGTCAGGGTACGCAAGGCATTGCCCTGTCAGCTGGCCAGCGCGGATGTGCGCGCTGGCCAGCTGAGTTCAACCTTTTTTAAAGCCATTTTTGCACTCCCCAGGCTTCAGAGGCTTTATAAGAGCCTGGGGAGGGCAAAAAGAGCCTCCCCCTCCCAGAGGCCCTCTGGAGGCTTCAGGAGCTTCCCTGAAGCCTCCGGAGCGCAAAAAAAAACCGGCCCTATGGGCAAACCGGAAGTTTGGGAATGGACTTCCGGTTTCCTCATAAGGTCGGTTTAAGCCCTCCAGAGGCTTTAGAGAAGCCCCCTGAAGGTCCCTGAAGCCTCCGGAGGACTAAAAACAACCCTATGAGCAAACTGGAAGTGACTTCCAGTTTGCTCATAGGGTCATTTTTTGCCCTCCGGAGGCTTCAGTGAAGCCTCCTAAAGGTCCCTGAAGCCTCCGGAGGGCTCCTATAAAGCCTCTGGAGCCTGGGGAGGGCGAAAAAAGCAAAGATTTCGGAGCACCTCTCATGCACACATTGCATTATGGGTGTGGCACGCCCACACATGAACCCCCTGAACTCCCCCCTTATGGCACGCGAGCCAAAAAAGGTTCGCCATCACTGCTCTAGAGAGTGCATAGAAGAGCAACAAAGATGGCTAGAGGGCTGGAGGTTGCAGGAATTGGGTATGTCTAATCTAGTGAAAAGAAGGGCTGGGGTGACATGATAGCAGTGTTCCAATATCTAAGGGGATGTCACAAAAAAGAGGGTGGGGTTCAACCTATTTTCCAAAGCACCAGAAGCAGTGATGGGTTCCTACCAGTTCAGACCGGTTCGGCCAAACCGATAGTGGTTTGGCGGCCTGGGTCACTGGAACTGACAGCGACCCAGACCTGCCACACTCCTGAACTGGTTCTCCAGGCCATAGGTGCCGCCATCTTGTTTTTTGCTTCTGTGCAAGTGCAGAGAAATTTTTATTGCACTGCGCATGCGCACACAGCATGCACGTGCATGCAAAACATGCAAAGCAGCCACAGCTGAACCAGCAGTAGTGACTGCTGGAACCCACCCCTGACCAGAAGGCAAAACAAGAAGCAATGGATGCAAACTAATCACGAAGAAAACTAATCTAAAACTAATGAAAAGTTCCCTGACAGTGAGAAGGATTAACCAGTGGGACAGTTTACCTTCAGAACTTGTGGGTGTTCCATCACTGCTCTAAAAGATTGCATAGAGTCTCTGCAGAAGTTCATGACACACAAGGAAAGACAAGACTCTACCCAAGCAGCCAAATTTTTTGAGCCACAGAGCACAATGGATGCAGATTTTTATTTTAAACCTTTCACTGGACCTTGAATTGGCCTCTCACACTTCAAGGGACCTTAGCTCTGCATTACATTTCACATCTGTCTTGTCCACCATGCCAGCAGGTGCAGAAATTGGCAAGAAACCCTCATTGCAGTGGTGGGTTCCAGATCCCATTGCAACTGGTGCGGTGCAATGGGGCCTGGTGTCCTCCACATGAACGCGCACAGCACGCGCATGCATCCTTACCTCCTGTGATTCTCTGGACGCCTCCGCAACATTCCAACTGCTCGGCAGAACATCACATAGATGCTGTACGCTCCGTGTGCGGAAGCCTTGAAGAGCTCAAATACAGGTAAGGACAGCGGGCAGGTGGCCCTCCGGAGCACCATACCAGAACATTACCTGGTGCTCCCGGCAGGCACCGGTATGCCCGTACTGGGGCATACTGATCATAACCCACCACTGCCTCATTGGCAAAGTACATACCTTGCGCAAAAGGCCTTGTTTGATTTCTGGCAATTTCGGTTAAAATGTCAGGTGGTATAATTCATGAAAGAGAGGATCTGCTCTCCATTATAGTAAACCATAAAGAAGTAATTGGGTAAATAGTATCTGACAGCTTTCTTTGTTAGGATTGGATGTGAATGGGCATAGCTACCCAAAATCATGTTTGAACATATACATCTGTTCATTCTTGAAAAAATTGGTTGCACGCATTGTATTGTGCATTAGAAATCTCTTTTGGGAGCTTTGATTGGGATTTAAATTTGTTAGAGAGTTGCTCTTCAAGGTTTATGTCAAATGTCGTTACAGCTTTTTCTTGCTTTTTTATTTTTGGAAACAAGTCCTTAGAAACCTCATTGTGCTGAGCTCTAAATGCAAATCTATCCATATAATTCATTTTGGTTCGTAATCCAATGTGTGAATTCACATATGAAACATATCAGGAGCTATATAAAGTCTGTTGTTGTTTTTTTAAATTAGCAGGAAATAAATCAAGTAAAATTCCTAATAAAGGCATTGTCCACAACAATGTTGTTGTTGTTTTTGCAATGATGGGTTTTCTTTGCTAAATAGTAGTAGCATGCTTTCATTTGTAGCACTGGGCACTTATGTTCAGTTCTGAGTTTTCATATCACATCCAGAGATCGGCTGCTGGGGGTTTGCAGGGGTTCAGGAGAACCTCTAGATAAGATTCTGTGCAGTTCTACCCCCAAATCCTACTCCCACCTAGGCTGGCCCACTCCACCCCGCCCCTCCCAGGGGTCCCCACTGGTCTGTTTTGGTTGCAGGTTAGTGCAGGGTCCGCAAGGAGACTCAGGAAGGACAAAAAAGAGGCCTACTGGAAGTTTGGGAGGGCTGGAAACGGCTCTGTTTCTGGCTTCCAGAGGACCTCTGGAGCCTGGGCATCCGTCTTCGTCCTCCCGGAGGCTCACATAAAGCCTCCAGAGCCCGGGGGGGCAAAAACACCACCTCCCTGCCGCCACCACAGCGCAGGAGGCCAAATAGGCCACACCCAAAATGGCCATTCCCACCCAGCAAGCCTACCCCTGATCATATCACATCATATCTCACTCACACAGATGCTCACACACACACACACACACACACACACACACACACAAAATCCCATTGGATTTATTTTGTTTTCAAATAAATCTTTATAAAGGAGTTATTTGTAATCAAAATCCTGAGAATAAGGAGAGGCATGTGCAGTAATCCCTAAATCAAAGGGGATATTCAGCCAACCTGTCAATCTAGATTTACTACTTAGAATCATGCTGGAGGTGGCCCCAGTACTGCAGGGTTCATTCAAACTTAACTATTGCTTAGTTGGTGTTACATTACCGCTTGCCCCTTCCAAAGTGGAGTGCTGGCAGTTTGCCATGGCTGCGTGATGGATGCTTTTTTATTCCATTCTCCTAGGGACATCTTCAGCTTTGTAGGGTTCTTCCCTCCAAAATGGATAATATCCTCAGAACTTTGCTTTTTTACGATTTTTCTTCGTCACCTTGGTGGCAAATTGTGATACTACAGTCGTCTCATCCTTCCATTACAGGTGCTCTTCAACTTATGGCCCTGATTGGAACTAGAATTTGCATTGTGAAGCAAGGTGGTTGTTAAATAAATCATTCCTGATTTTTATGGCCATTTTTGCCATGATTGTTAATTGAATCACAGCAGTTGTTAAGTGAGTCCAGATTCCCCCATTGATTCTGCATTTTGGAAGCCAGTTGGAGAGATTGCATATGGTGATCATGTGAACCCTAACCCTAACCCTAACACACACACATGGATACAGCAACTATCACAAATACACACTATATCAATTGCAAAGCATTCAAACTTTGATCACATAATCATGCAGATTCTGTGACAGTTATAAATATGAGGATTGGCTTTTTTAGGCCCACTGCCTGGGATTCAGAATGTGTTAAGCACCCTGTTACTTGGCGTTACTGTTAATTGAATAATCAGCTTGGCTGCTGTTTGTATTTATTTGTTTTGTGGATGTTTTTTTAAATTGTTTTAAAAAAATTAAATCGATTGAGCAGGTCCAGAGGTACTTCACGAGAAGAGTACTCCGCTCCTCTACTCACAATAGAATCCTTTATGCCACCAGGCTCAAAATTTTCGACTTGGACAATATGAAACTGCACTGCCTTGCAGTATGATCTAAGCATAGTAGGCAAAATTGTCTGTTGCAACATCTTACCTGTCAATGACTTCTTCAGCTTCAACCTCAACAATACACCAGCAAACAATTGATACCTACTCAAAGTAAACTGTTCCAAACTCGATTGCAGAAAGTAAGACTTCAGCAACAGAGTGGTCAATGACTACCTGACTCCGTTGATACATCCTCAAACACCCACAACCTCAACCTTAAACTGTCTACCGTGGACCTCACCCCATTCCTAAGAGGTCCGTAAAGGGGACGTGCATAACCACACCTGCGTGCTTACCGTCCCAGTCCTACTGTCCCCGTTTATTTGCATTCATTTCTTTTGTTCATGTTAATGTTTAAATTTATACCTGCTATCTTGTACATGTTTGGTAAACTAATAAATACAAAATACAAATTCTAGAATTGTAAGTTGCTCAGAGTCACTTGGTTATGTCAGACAGCCGTACAAGTAAAATAAAATAAATTTCAAATGGCTGCTAAGGACTATTTGTACAGTAAACCGAAGGATTTGGGCTTGATGCATTTTCTTTTTTGCTTTGGACATTCCCTTTAATGAAGGTGAAATTTTCTTTTTTAAAACATCACAACCCAGAAACAATCTTTTTGATGACGCTTTGGCCACAACTGTCTGTGCAGATTCTCACTCATTCAGGTAATGGTTTTCCCAAAGGTGCTTTTTCAAAAGGCAACTTGGCTTTCTTTGTTTTTCGTTGAAGACATTCCATTTCTCATCCAAGAAGCTTCTTCAGTTCTATCAGTTGTCTTTTGAAAAAGCACCTTTGGGTTTGGCCTCAATTGTTGCTCCATTCCAATTTCTTTTTCCACATTATAATGGACTCTACAGTTAGTTACACTACAGTTACACTGTAAGGATTTTATAGTGTTTGCCTACTTTCATGCTTTTCTGGCTTAATTATTTCTCATTTGGGGCTAAGATTTATATGGCTTTCCACCCACTCTCAGTGATTCTGGGTGGCTTACAAACAATAAGATAAAGGCTCCCCTTGCACATATGTGCTAGTCATTCCCAACTCTAGGGGTGGTGCTCATCTCCATTTCAAAGCTGAAGAAACAAGACTATCCGAAGACGTCTCTGTGGTCATGTGGCTGGCATGACTAAACACCAAAGGCGCACAGAACACTGTTACCTTCCCACCAAAGGTGGTTCCTATTTTTTCTACTTGCATTTTTTACATGCTTTCAAGCTGCTAGGTTGGCAGAAGCTGGGACCAGTAACAGGAACTCACTCCGTTACGCAGTGCTAGGGATTCGAACTGCTGAACTGCCAACCTTCTGACCGACAAGTTCAGCATCTTAGCCACTGAGCCACCACGTCCCTTATTTACAAACAATAGAAACCCATTAAAAGAATTTAAAAAAAACCTCACCCCACCTCAGAAAAGCAATGCACAATCACTTGAGCCAATTGATGGGTACCGTACCACTCTGCGTTCCCCAGGTCCATTGGCAGAACAAGGCCAGAGGTGGGTTGATGCCAGTTTGGCCTGGATCAGGCAAACTGGTAGTAGCAGTACCAGGAGGCTCCGCCCACCCACCCACCCAGACGCTTCTGCGCATACAGAAGCTTCGCAAGCACACGCGTGTCCACGAGCAAACCGGTAGTAGAAATAATAGAAACCCACCCTTTAGGGCCTTACAAAAGAGAGTCAAAGTGAGAGCCTATCTAATCTCTGCAAGGATGATATTCCAAAGGAAGGGAGTCACCATGGAGAATGCTCTTATTACGGATTCCACCACATATACCTCCTTCCTTCTATTCTTACTGGATAGCACTAGCAATAGCACTTAAACTTACATACCACTTCACAGTGTTTTACAGCCCCCTCTAAGTGGTTTACAGAGTCAACATATTTCCCCCAACAATCTGGGTCCTCATTTTACCCACCTTGGAAGGATGGAAGGTTGAGTCAACCTTGAGCCACTCAGGATCAAACTCCTGGAGTGAGCTGTGAGTTAGCACTGCACTACTGCATTCTAACCACTGCACCACCACATTTATCGGCCACCACGGATAGCTTTCAAAATGAATAGTTAAATGATAAGCATCTTGAATAAAGGCAGGTTTTATGGCTTGATTTTGATATGAATCCTTCTTGTAGACTGAGAGTATAATGACAAAGGATAATTGCAATTAATAAATAGTAATTTATTATCAATACAATTGTTACCTGGGAAAATAGCAGTGTGGGGAGAAGCACATGTGAGATCTAATTCTGCTGTCAACATGTCATGTTTGCTATGTAGTAGCCCTGATGTGGCACATGAACCATGAAGAGCTTCAGAGGAAAAGCAAAAGTTTTCTAAAAATATATTTATTAAATGAAACCAGATGGGATCTCCCATGTTTGTCAATCCACACAGAAATCTGTTGTGCGAGTTAGAACAATTACACTTGATGAGGCACTATGACTGCAACTTCATCATGAAGCCACAGGCACATACCAAATATTAAGAGTACCTAATACTAAAACTTTCATCAGTTATTATAAGCACATCTGGAGGCTATTATAGCGCTTAAAACTTTCCTTTAAGGGCTGGTTGCCAAAGCTGAAAACCAAGCACCCAGAAAAGATAGCCCTTGGAGTAACTCAATCTTTTTTTCATTAAAAATTACTTAAAGAGATTTAGAATTTCTTCTCCCAGCTGACTTTACACTGTTTCTTTTTTTTTTTTTTTTATAATAAAATTTTATTGGTTTTTCAAGATTTATAGGGAAAAGGGTAAATGGACAGGTATACAAATTTTGGCAGTTGCAAAGTGTGTGAGGCCCCCCTCCCTCCATACCCATAGTATACATTTAATATAATGCATTAGTATATAATTGATTACAGTCAGCATATTAGTTCTATTATTAAATTCAATCAAATTAAACATTACAGTATAAAATCCAAATATAATTCCATTTTCACTTTCGGTCAATTTATAATAATATGATTTTCTTGTTTATTTTTGTGATCTGAGTCTTCTTGCTATTGCCCCATCTCCCTCCACTGGCAGAGCTCTGGCCCCTCCCGTGTCCTGCGTGTCCGTTGTGGTATCTGGTGGTTTCTCTAGGAATGTTTTATTTTTTTCCATAAAGGCCTGCGCCTCTATGGGTGAATTAATTCTAATTCTTGTCTCCTCCCAGAATATCAGCATACCTTCAGGCATCAACCATCTAAACCACACCCCTTTCTGGTATAATTTATTCGCTAATTGCGAATAATTTTTTCTTTTTTCTCTAATCTTCTTAGGGATCTGCTTCAGAATGGTTATCTCCATAGCATGATATATCAATGCTTGCCCCCTTTGTACACCCAGAATTTCATCTCTTGTGCTTTTTCTAAGAAATTTAATATGAACCTCCCTGGGTACATTGTGTGTTCTAGCGTAAGCTGAATTCACTCTATAAACCAGATCTATATCCCACCCCATCTGTTGTTTTTCTTTGTGTGTGTAGTCAGCCAGAATGTTTGTCATGATGTCCCTTATATTTTCCCCATCTTCTTCTATAACATTTTGAAATCTAAGATAATAGGACATTCTCTCAAATTCTAATTTCATCTGTTGGATGTCAAGATCTTTGTTCCCTTTCTGCACAGCTTCCACCCCCCCCCTCACCTCCTCCACCCCCCCTTCCACAAGATCCAGTCTCTGTGAGTTCTTATAAATTTGGGCTTGATTTTCTTTAATTTCATCTTTCATTTCCCTTAGCTGTTTCTTGATTTCCTCCTGGCCCTGTAAAATTTGTTGAAGCATTTGTTGAAAGTCCATCTCTATAGTCTTAGGTTGCATCAGTTCTGTTATCTTGGACTGTGTGGCTGGACTGGATGTTACAGATGTTGGAGCAGATGTGGCAAAGCCAGATTTCCCAGGAGGTGGTCTTTTGGATGCCATCCTTTATAACATTAGAAGTTCAGTCCATATATAAGATAAACAGTTAGAAAAGAAGGGTAGCCAGGTGAGGTCCGGGAGCAGAAGAACCAGGCAGAAGAGAATCTCTCTAATAAGTCTGGCAATAGATGAAAGGTTTCCCCTAGAAAGTTCAAAAAGACCAATCCACAAGAGATTCCTCTGGGAGACACGGAGACAAAGACCGGAAGCCTGAATTTTAAAGGTGGAGTCAGGTTTCACAGTTCATAAAGACAACGGAAGTGTGCCATCTTGCCCTGCCAGTTTTGGGCACAGAGGCATATCAAAGTTTTAAAAAGTTCCAAAGGTCCTCAAATCTCAGTAAATAGTGAAATTAAATTGCAAAGAAAATCATCCAACCTGGGTGAGGCTTCATTCGTTGGCTCTCCCCCCTCCTCCTTCCCCGGGGGCTGAGAGCAAGATTATTCCTCGCCGCTTATCCAAGGGGGGGGGAAACCCCCCTCCCTCCAGCCGCGCCTCCAGAATACTCCGAAAGTTATTTAAAGAAAGCTAACTAGTTCTTTGTGCAAAATAGGGCATGGAGAGAGAAGCAGCCTCACCGCACCGCAGCTGCTTCCTTCACTTGCTTCATTCTCCCGACGGCTTTAGCGAGGCGCGAAGCGCAGAAACGCGAGGCGCCCTCCGATCTAGCTCCCCGGTGCCTTGGGCGCGCGAGAGACCTCCCGCCGGCCGCCGCCGATGCAGGAGCTCCCCGCGATGCCGCCCCTCCGGCAGGACCCCTCTGAGGGGTGTCCTGTGCCCCCCAAGGAGTGGGGAAGCCCACCGGAGAGCCGGAGCGGGCAAAGAGCTGCCCGTCGCCGCTGCCGCCGGAACCGGAACCACTTTACACTGTTTCTTGACCAAAAGCCTCATCAAATCAATAGAAATAGCACAAATGTGTTCAACTACTTGAAATGGGTTTGCCTTCTCCAAATGTTCAGCAGTTATAAGTTATGTCTGCAAACTCAGAGTATTATTTTTCCAACTTTGGCAGCTTCTGAGTAGCATACAAAGGGCCTTTGTCTTGCATGCAATGTGATTAGAAGTTTTAATACAATGTTTATGAGATTGTAAGAAAAGCAAGCCAGCATTCAGAATTGTCAAGAAATGTAGTTGATTAAATAAAGGTAAAGGTTCCTCTCGCACATATGTGCTAGTCATTCATGACTCTAGGGGGCCGTGCTCATCTCCATTTCAAAGTCGAAGAGCCAGCACTGTCCAAAGACGTCTCCATGGACATGTGGCCAGCATGACTAAATGCTGAGGACGCACGGAACACTGTTACCTTCCCACCAAAGGTGGTTCCTATTTTTCTACTTGCATTTTTGCATTATTTTGAACTGCTAGGTTGGCAGAAGCTGGGACAAGTAACAGGAGCTCACTCTGTTACGCAGCACTAGGGATTTCAACTGCCAACCTTTTTGATCGACAAGCTCAACGTCTTAGCCACTTAGCCACCACATCCCAGAGTTGATTAAATATAAGTGTGGAAACATGACAAAACTGGCATGGCATGAACAGTCTTTAAGGAGGCCTTCTGACTGTAGATGTAGTCTACATACATGTCAGGCAACTGATAACATTTTCCCTATACTTTGAATGCTTCATTTTGCAGGAGGAGGTCACAATACTGAATAAGGCACAAGTAATCTCTCCCTCCACACCTTTGTCAATGAGGCATTAAGGCCTGAGCCAGCCTATTCTATTTAATAAAGATCTACCCCATTTCATTGCACCACTCATGAAGTTTCAACCAAACTTAGCACACAGATACCCTATAAAGCTAGCTATGATTTCTGACTGCAACTAATCAGGATATTCTTCCTGTGCCTCATGAAGTTCAAAGCCCAGGAGAGGGCATAAAACCCTCTCAGGGACTCTCAGTATCTCTTTCTTTTTCACACAGGAGCTCCAAGGCATGTGATCCTGTCCACCATTAAACCATCTTTCTAAGCAGCCCCCATATTTCCAAAATCTTTTTCCCCACTTGGAATTGAACCCAGAAAGATATTTCTTCCAACAATATAATGTCATTACTGCTCTGTCTCCTGGTCTTAATTGAGGGGGGGAGCAATTTACAAAAACAAGTCACCCCAACTTATTTAAAATGTCTTGATATTCTAAGAAAAGCTATAATAGAATATCAATAAAAATGTTTTGAAACAGCCATCCTAAAAGCTTGATGGCAAAGACAGCATCTGGGCCTTCCCATCAGGCAATGCTGAAGAAGATTCATGTGTGGAAGCGCTTTACAGCTACAGTTACTTATACAGTTCTTATTTCAGAGTTCTGGTCCACCTTAAATTTAGCAGTTCAGCTGATGTGGAAAGGAAGAAAGGTGGGAGCCATCTTAATCTTTTGTTCTTCCTTAATGTCCAGTTCCAAAATTGCAGTTATTTATACAGTTCTTATTTCAAAGTTCTGGTCCACCTTAAATTTAGCTAATTCAGCTAATGTAAAGAGAAAGAAAAGAGGGAGCCATCTTGATCTTTTGCAGAGAGAAAAAACTTCGTATTTTTCCGGTTCTTGGTTTTATTATTTTTTCCCTTGTTGCCTTCCATCTCTCATTGGTTATAGTTACTCAAAATATATTAATTGGAACAAACTTGCCTACGGCCAAATTCTGGTATGTTTCTCTTCACCTCCTGCTTTTCCAAGTTCTGGTTTATGGCAATTGGTTAATTAAATCTTCCTGGTCAGAGTTTTGCATTCCACTCACCACAGAAGCAAGATTAGGTTATCAGTGAGAAAATAGTGCTTTTTTCTTGATTTTTTCCCCTTGTTACATTCCACCTCTCATTAATTGCAGTTGCTTGAGATATGTTAGTTAGAAGAAATTCGAATGGAGCAAATATCCTCGGTATGTATTGATTTTCATTTCAACCTCCTAGTCTCTTTTAAAAACACAATCTTTTCAAATCCAAAACCAAATTTAGAGTTTGTATTTGAGTGGGTTTGTCACATCTCTACTTTCTCCTTTTCTGTCCAGATTTCTGTCCACACGCGTTTCAAGCAAATGGCTCTTTTTGCGCTAGTGATTCAACCCTCCATTCCCCCCCTTCTTTCTTTCTTTTTGCCAGAATCCAAATCCGTCCATTAATATTATTTATATTCTCAAGGTTCCTTGCCTTTTCCAAGTTCTGATTTATGACTGTGGGTTAATTAGTTCTTCTTACCGGGCTTTCATCTCATCCTGCATGCTCCTGTTCAGCTGCTTTGGCTGGAAGCCAGCTTCCTGTGCAGCCATGTTCCCATGCTGCCACCCCAACTCCGATTCAGAGAGCAAATCTCCGACCTACGAGGCACCAGTTGCACTCCCTCTGGGTCGGATGAGACTCTGCCCCTTCTTCACCCAAAAAGGATCGCAGAATTGGTTTGTCAAACAGAGTTCATGTGAGACTCTTCAGAGCTTACACTCCTCTTGTCTGTCCAGCTGGGGAACTTCCAATCGAATCCAATGTGAACCATCCTGGAGGAAGATCATATTCTACCATTCTCCATTTTTTTCCAAGATTAGATTTAAGGATTCTTAACTCATGAATATTCTCTTTATCTTTCTTGGGCAGCTCTTCCTAACACCTGTGTAGAAAGTTAGCAAACATCCTTCTCCTAGAAGAATGAAATATTCTAGGAAATATTTAAAAGGCAGAATATTATACCTCCCTGGATGAGAAAAGGAGAAACATGTTCTTGGAAAGCAGCCCCCCACCTTTGTTAATAGCCCCAGAAAGTCTGGTGCCAACCTATCTATAAGACAAAACACTGGGCCAGCTTATCTACAAAACAAAAGATCTTCACCCTCAATACATAATAGGATTAGTCCTCTACCCATCTCATCACATGGCACCTGGGAAGATTGTATCATTCAGTAAGGTTCAACCGAGCCTGGGACTCAAGACAGCCCACAAAGGTATGCCTGCATGGTTCCATGGGAGTCTGACAACCAATCAGAATACATGCCCTTGTCGCAGGAGCATGTTCAAAGCCCAAGAGAGGATATAAATTTCTCTCTGTCTCATGCATGTGCTCAATTGCCCATGACCTCAAACCATGTGATCCTGTCCATCATTAAACCATCTTTCCAAACAGCCACCGTGTTTCCAGTGTCTTTCTCTCCACTTGGAACTGAACCAAGACTGACATTTCTTCCAACACCTGATAACTCAATTTAATTTATTTCCCGAGATTTAAAATACAGATAATTAAATGCTCTTTTCAAAACCGTTGGTCTCTAAATATTGTAACATGAAATAGTAATAAGGTGTGTGTAAAATATCTTTAACATCTAGCTAGGGATTAAGTGCGAGGACTTGCAAGAGAAAATGCATTCCAGAGTAATTTAAACCCTTAAATGAGAGTTTAAGTTCCCTGCGGCCAATACGCTCACACAGGGAGGGACTTCTCCTGGTGCCGTCCACTAGGCAATGCCAGCGGGCGACACCGAGGAGTAGGGCCTTCTCTGTGATGGGCCCAACCCTCTGGAATGACCTCCCCCCCGACATTAGAACCACTTCTGACCTCCGCTCCTTCCGGCAAAAACTGAAGACCCACCTGTTCCGACTGGCAGGCCTGGCATAATTCAACTGTCCCTCCTGGCAAATGTATTATATCTGGTTATTTTAGGGGTTTTTTAATCTACTGTATTTGTTTTTAGGGGTTTGAATTTATTTTATATCTGCTTTGTACAGTTCTTTTAACTACATTTTAACCTCCTCCATGTCAATTGTCAACTGTACATATTTAATTTAATTTTATTGTATCCTGTTATATTTTGTATGAACTGTACACCGCCCCGAGTCCCTTGCGGGAGAGGGGGCGGTCTAGAAGCATTAAATATTATTATTATTATTATTTTAGGGAAAAATATAAGTCCTGTAAATTAGCTTATTGCTGCAAAAATCTACTTGAATACAGATGAAATGATACTGGGCTACTTTTACCCATTACTGTTAATTATTTGGAATTGGTGGGTAAGCAGATGTTCATTAGATGGCAAGTACTAAAAATCCTTTGTTGAATTTGCTCAGAGTTACTTTGAACTGTGAGATGGGTGGCAAATAAATTTAATGATGATGATGATGATGATGATGATGATGATGATCATGATCATGATCATGATCATGATGATGATGATACTTGAATTTGCTAATAAGTGCAGAAAATAATCAGTCACATGGTTGTTTGTGAACCACAAACATCTAAATGCATATTGAATTGAAATTAGAACCACATGCTGCAGAGAACAAAAATTAATACAAATACATTCCATATTCTTGAGCTTTATTTTAAAGCCAACTTTTGTCTGCTTACGCTCAATGCACAATGTTCCACACCCATTTTTTTAAATTAGATTATATCTTAAGAAAGATTTATTCCTCTATCAGCAAAAGAAGTACTTCACTATCCATACGTGTGTACGTATGAGAGAGAGTGTGTGTGTGTGTTTCATCATATATATATATGCTGGTTTTGTTGTATTCGGGTCTTTTCCCGTGTAAAGTTGAGATTGTCTTTGCAACGTTTCGGCAGGATCGCACCTGCCATCTTCAAGCGTAGGCTCAAAATGTGGCCTTAAAATGGGAACGGAGCTGCCGTCTTTCTGTAAGTCTTGGTGGGAGGGGATGGGGTGCTGGCTTTGTTGATTTCATGTCCTGTAGCTTTAAGGTGCTGGAAAAGGGAAGAAGTTTTTTCTTTTTTTCTTACTGCGTTTTTGTGTTCTGTGATGCGTGCATTTATTCTCCTGTTTGTTTGTCCTATGTATAGTGCACGCATCACAGAACACAAAAACGCAGTAAGAAAAAAAGAAAAAACTTCTTCCCTTTTCCAGCACCTTAAAGCTACAGGACATGAAATCAACTTTGAAGGAGCCAGGTTAATCTCCAAAACAGAACACCTCCACAAGAGAATAATCATGGAAGCCATTGAAATAGAGAAACACCCCCACAACATGAACAAACGTGATGATACCTCCCGCCTACCAAACATCTGGAAACCAGCCCTAGCCAACAAACGAACACCACCCACCACCCAAGCCGTTATAATACAAAACAACAATGCACACGCAGCCTGCACCAATCAGCACCAATCTACCAATCATGATACAACCACACAACCAATCATTCCACTTACTGAAACAAAGCCAGCACCCCATCCCCTCCCACCAAGACTTACTGAAAGACGGCAGCTCCGTTCCCATTTTAAGGCCACATTTTGAGCCTACGCTTGAAGATGGCAGGTGCGATCCTGCCGAAACGTTGCAAAGACAATCTCAACTTTACACGGGAAAAGACCCAAATACAACAAAACCAGCATACCTACACCCGTGAAAATCTACGAAAACAAATATATATATATATATATATATATATATATATATATATATATATATATATATATATATATATATATATATGCTGGTTTTGTTGTATTCGGGTCTTTATATATATATATAAAGAAAGAAAGAAAAAAACTGGACTAACTTTTTTTTCAATCATTTTTTAAATTTTTTATATTATTTATTCATATCACTGTGTGAATGGTGTGGTAACTGGGTAACATACATTTCAATACACATAAACATAGTCTTCTTACTCCTATATATTACATTTTGTTTCCATTGTTTTATATTATTTATACATGTTTTGTATTATAACCCTTCATTTCTGAACCATCTTTCTGTCTTTTTAATATCTTAATATATAACTATTATTTTTCCCCATTATTTTCTATCCCTATTTCAACTTTCCCCACTCCTGAAACTGGACTAACTTGACTTAGGGTGATGGAAGTTATAATCAAATACACCTGAAGGATTCTGGAGAAAGCTGCAGGAATTAAAAATTGCCGATACTGTATGTTCACATTTACACAAAACCCCCAAGTCTACAGAGAAAAGACTTCAACAGCATGTAACTACAGAGAGGGTGCCTGAAGCAATAAACCTTTTATGGGATTAATTGTGAAAGGTTGTTCAGCTTTTGCCTGAAGGAAAAGAGACAGCGACATACTTCCACTGCTCCTTTGGAGTCCATGAGAACATTTTCCAGTGCATAAAAAAACAAAACCTCACAGTATTTTTTTTTTTAAAAAGTGGTCAGCCTAGGAATCCTGTCTGATCCTCCCCATTTTCTTTTTAACTCCAGAGCCATTTTTCATTTCCATCTCTGGGTTGAGGTTCTGGGTCCTCCTGTACTTGTTTCAACATTCCCTCATATGGCTTTGCTTAAACAATAAAGCAATAAAAGAACATTCGTGTCCGCCTCAGTCTGAGCAATGGGAGGCTGTGAAAAGGGGAACAAATGCTTGAGATGTTGCAAAGGTATTGACATGAGCTACTCTCTGGCTGTAGGCAAATTTCTATTCAGACATTTTGGGATCTGTTAAATTTCTCCTGAAAACTTTCCAGACTATCCCCTCATTTTACTCTATATTCATACTATTTTTTAAAGAAATGACATTTCTGGGTGGTGGGTGGGAAGAGTATTGTTGTTGTTTTTCGTTTTCTTTTTAGAAAAGAAAAACTCAAAAGCAGGACTTTGCAACTTTTTTTAAAAAAAGATTTTATATTCTGAGCACATCACTTCTTTGCTCCTTTCCACAATGCTTCAAGTGGACCAATTTTGACTAGGTAGCAAACCACTTTAGCAATAAATCGACTTTCTCCACTGCTGATCTCTATCATGGTTCTGTTGTGTCTAATTTGGTGCCAAATAGAATGCGTCTGTGCTACCATTTATTATTTAATTTGGTAAGTTACCACCTTAATGACTGTTTAATTTTGGCAAGTGATGTCCAGCCTTTCTCAGCCAGGTGGTCCCTAACTGTGATGGAACTATAACTCCCATATCCAAGGTCCCTTCCAATTCTGTTATTCTATGCTATGCTATGCTATGCTATGCTATTCAATACATGTGTCTTCATGGGAATCAGATGGATTTTGGGCTGGAGAAGCTTGTCCTACATATAGATCACAGACCAGTAGGGGGAGCCATGCTCATGCTACTCTGAACATGTTCCTTCATTGAGCATGGTTCCATAGTTCCCCTTGCAGCACACATAATGCCTTCAGTCCTTTGTGTATATTTCTAAACCACTTCATTTGTCGATTTATGGTACATTTATGGATATATACAATGAGCATGTTATGCACAAATAAGTGGTGTGGCTTATTAAACAAGCCATGATTAAAATATCTTGGCTCAGCTTTTGCATGGATTTCAGCCATTGTGTTTCTTCTTATAATGGGCCTTCAAAAGAGCTACCCCTGAATGAGAAATCATTTGAAATCTTAAGGATGATTTTGCCTTTCATTGTTTACCCCAGCCTTTTCAAACAAAGTGCTCTCCAGATCTTTTGGAGCACAACTCTTAGTCCCAGTCTGCATGTTCAAATATCACAAATTATTAAGGTTATACTTAAAACTCTTGGAGAACAGCAGAGATGGTATTCAGCTGGTTTAGACTGGTTCGCCCAAACCTGTAATGGCGACATGCACCCAATCAGTCTGGCTCTATGACATCCTATGTAGCCTCCTTTTCGATGCTGCACGCATGCGTGCATGCCACAAGTGTGGGCAAAGCGCATGCACGGAAGGCACGCGTGCAATGTGAGCATGCACGCACTCACATTTGTGAATCAGTGGTAAACTTATGTGAATCCCACTGCTGGAGAGCAACTTATTAAGAAAGGTTCGCCATTCTAGCATCTTTAAACTAAGAAGCCCATTAATCTTTTTTTTTAACACACCAGTGTCATCTTATATTGTCGTTCTCTTTCCTGCTTTCAAAACCACAAGAGATATTTTCAGTGTGCGTGGCTTCCTGACCACCAATTTTTGCTCCATAAGACTACCGTGAACACCTTGCTTTCTTGGTATGCAACCCCCCCCCCCTCTATCCCCATGAGCGTGGGAGAAGCTTCTGCAGTTAGTTAGGCTCATTCGACACAAGTGATAAGGGCTTGCAAGTTGCCAACACCATTCCTTTATGGAAAAATATTTTCCTCTGTGATTAGCCCACCATACACCATCAATGCTAAAACACAGCGTTTAACTTCCCAAGGGAACATTTATATCCTGGCCAGTGACAGGTTTGCTTTGTTCTTTGGCCAGCCTTGGCTTAGACTCCAGTGCCGGTGAACACCTGCCACATATTGAATGACCAGCTCCCTTGGGATGGGTGGGGTATCAAGTGGGCGGAGGAGCAGGGGGTCCACGCATCAGCCAATGTGCTTGCAGACGCTTCCCGTTGCTGGCTGCTTAATTGAACAGCCAGAATGCCTGGCTGAAGACCTGTGCCTGAAAAGCAGCAGAGGTTATTTGTTATTAGTAACAGCAGTCAACACTGGGAGCTATATTCAGCAGAAACAAGGAGCAAGCATAACTCTGAAGAACGACCGTAGCAATCTGACCAATGAACGAGAGGGCTATAGGACTGGGGTCTCTCTTATAATGGAGCTGTTAAACCTCAATTATTCTCCAAGAATGTAAGCTTTCAATTAAATGCCACCCGTTCGAATTGTTCTCAGAAAGAAACAGGCTGCCTTCATTATGCCTAGAGGATTTGAAGTAAATAGAATTCTTCCATATGGGTTGCTCCCCCCCCCCTCTCCCTCCCCCCCTCCCCCTCTCCCTCTCCCTTCTGCTGGAAGAATATCCTGCAATAACAGCTGGGCCCTTTTGCATACTGGATTCTCACATTTGTGGCCACAAAACCTTTAATAAGGCAAAAGAGGCAAAAGCAAATGGTCCCCCTTTCCTTTGTCATGAATAGCTTTTATTCAGTGCCCTTACTATTTTTCTTTCTGGAAGGGTCCCAAAGCTATTTATAGGCAGAAGAATAAAAATAGCATTCAATGCAAACATGAACAATAAAATAAATAATAGTAATAGCACTCAGATTTATATACTGCTTTACAGCCCTCTCTAAGGGGTTTACAGAGTCAGCATATTGCCCCCAACAACCTGGATCCTCATTTTACCCACTTCGGAAGGTTGGAAGGCTGAGTCAACCTTGAGCCTGGTGAGATTTGAACTGCCAAGCTGCATGCAGCTGGCAGGCAGCAGAAGTAGCCTGCAGTACTGCACTCTAACCACTGTGCCACCGTGGCTCAATCCTTTTAGCTTTAATCCCTAAAATACAAATGTTACATTTAAAAGAAGAAGAAGAAAAGGTGAATAAAATAGGCTATCTTGCATTCTTGAGACATAGAATCACCTCTTCTTAGAAGGAGAAGCTTATGAATGGCCCTTCAATCATTTGGGTCCTCATCATCACGTACATCCTCACAAAAGGCGGCTAGCATGCACGTTAGCATGGTAGATTTCTGAATGAGCCATATTTTTAAAGCATCCACCAAAACCGAAATCCATCATAGCATGTGTTCCCAACATTGCACCCCTTGATTGAAGTCAAGATGATAGCCACAGCTGCACAATTACAACCCCTATTTTCAGTTTTATGACTTCCCTCCCCAAGCAAGCATCTCTGACTCTACATGTGGGTTCTACAACTTCTAAAATTCAGTTCTGAGGTTTATTGTTCCCATAAAACTGGAAAGTATCCATTTTGGGGAAGGCTGAGATACTGATTAATTGCTCCACAGCTCAGCCAAACACTGAAAACTTTTATTTACTCAAAACGATCTGATGTTGCTAAAAGCTTGAACTCTGAATTTGCACGTAATCAACAATCACACACGCTCCTTAAAATGATTTCTGGTACCCACAGGGCCTGGAAAAAAGTCTTAGCTGATGATTCTCACAACTTTCCCATCAAAATCAAATTCACAGAGCTATCTCTCTGCCAATAATGTGCAATTACCTCAAAATACTTGACTATTATTTGGGTGCTGCAGACAGGGAAAAGAGGACTCTCTGTTAATTCATATACATTGTCATACTATTTCTAAACATATATGAACATTTATATCTGAAATACGTTTCTTGCTCTCATTACAGTGAAGAGGTTTGGGAACAGATTTGCTTGCCTTTTTGCTCAAACTGTTGTCTGAGTGAGAAGTGTTGAGGGGTATTTTCAAGACTAATGTTTTTCAATTTTAGCAAATTTAAGATGTAATCCAGCTGAGGAATTCTAAGAGTTGAAGTCCACACATCTTAAAATTTCTAAGGTTCAGAAATACATTTACACAAAGAAAAACAAAATGCACAGGTACAGTATATGTGGTACTTTACTCAATAGTAGTAACTGTGAGAGGGATCTTGGAGTCCTAGTGGACAACCATTTAAATATGAGCCAGCAGTGTGCAGCAGCTGCCAAAAAAGCCAACACAGTTCTAGGCTACATAAACAGAGGGATAGAATCAAGATCACATGGAATGTTAATTCCACTTTATAATGCCTTGGTAAGGCCACACTTGGAATACTGCATTCAGTTTTGGTCTCCATGATGTAGAAAAGATGTTGAGAGTCTAGAGTACAGAGAAAAGCAACAAAAATAATTAGAGGGCTAAAGTATATGAAGAACAGTTGCAGGAACTGGGTATGTCTAGGTTAATGAAAAAAAAGGACTAGGGGAGACATGATAGCAGTGTTCCAATATCTCAGGGGTTGCCACAAAGAAGAGGGAGTCATACTATTCTCCAAAGCACTTGAGGGTAGGACAAGAAGCAATGGGTGGAAACTAATCAAGGAGAGAAGCAACTTAGAACTAAGCAGAAATTTCCTGACAGAACAATTAATCAGTGGTACAACTTGCCTTCAGAAGTTGTGAATGCTGCAACACTGGAAGTTTTAAAGAAGATGTTGGAGAACCATTTGACTGAAGTGGTGTAGGGTTTCCTGCCTAGGCAGGTGGTTGAACTAGAAGACCTCCAAGGTCCCTTCCAACTCTGTTATTCTATTCTATTGTTCATGTTAGGATCCTACATGTAGACTGGATTGAGATGACCAACTCTTAAGAGGAATCACTGCAATATCTATTTTATACAAATGATCCTCAACTTACAACCACAGTTGTACGAATTTCTGTTGCTCAGCAAGCCAGTTGTTAAGTGAGTCACACTTTGTTTTACAACTCTTTAGCCATGATGGTTAAGTGAATCACTGCAGTTGTTAAGTGAATCAGGAAGTTATTAAGCAAATGTGGTTTCCCCCATTGGTTTGGCATGTAGGAAGCCAGCTTGGAAAGTAAAAACTGGTGATCGCTTAAGCGCAGGACGCTGCAACAATCAGAAATATATGCCCGTTGCCGTGTGCCCAAATTTTGATCATGTGATCATGGAAAGGCAGCAACCAACATAATTACAAGGACATGTGATAAGTCATTTTTTTCAACTCTATCACATCATCAAACAGTCACTAAATGGATGGTTTTAAGTGGGGAGCTACCTGCACGTTTTAGGCCATTCTAGTTCTGTTTTTCACACATGTTGACTTAAGGTGTTTGCAATATGTTTAACTTCTAAATAAAAATGACTACTTCCTTTCCTCATATATGCTCTTATAGCGTATAAGAGTGTGTGTGTGTGTGTGTGTGTGTGTGTGTGTGTATGTTACAACGCCTGGTATGTCCAAATATGGGAGGGAGCTCACTACTCCCCCTTTCTGTCCTTCGGCTCATTACGAAAGACCATCCAGGCAGAAAACCATATTTTTTATTTTTAATGTTGCCTTTGCTATGTTTGTGTAGTATTTGTGCTGATAAATAAATAAAGGGAGACTAGTATAGATCTACTTCAAGCTATTTAGCCCTCTAAATAGGTTCTAATCCCAGTAAGGGTATGGCTAGCTGATGAGAGCTAAATAGCTTGAAATAGATCTATACTAGTCTCCCTTTATTTATTTATCAGCACAAATACAACACACACACACACACACACACACATTGTATAGCATAGACTATAAAGAAAAGAGGAGCCCTACTTTAATTGCAACTAGTTCTTCATTCCTTTGGGGTTTTTTTTAACCTTGACTTTATTACCGGTAGTTTTATAAATAATACAAGGTAGCGAGCATACCTACCGTTCCTTCCTTCTCCTATTTTCCCGACAACCCAGCAAGGTGAGATGGACTGGGAGTGATTCATTGTTCATGGTTATATAGGAGCGAAAGGAATGTAAGAAGGTTGAGCAAGACGTCTTTTGGTTTCTTTTATTATTTTAATGCATTTTGGTTTGACCCATTGTTTTTGTGGGGATTATTTTTAATGCTTTATTTGTATTGGTTGGCAGATTCTTTTTACCTGCCTTTGTTTCTTTGACTGCCTAGATCAAAAAAAGGGTTAATAAAAGTATGAATGCAAGTAATTGCTTGGACGCTATTTGAAACCTTAGCTGTCGCAACACAATGCAAATTATACAAAGCAGAATTCGAAGACCCCTGTCATCAAGGATGTCCGTCACTCAGTGATTGATGACCCGCCCCTAGAATAGAATAGAAGCATTACCTCATGATTGGGTTATATAACTCAGAGCTCTTGCCCCATTCAAATGTTGCCCTGGCAACATTTCAGGATTGGCACCACCCTGAACGTCCCTGAAAGATTTTTAGCAAACATGAGCAAATGCACTTCTGAATGTACAAGTCACTTCAGGAATGGTAATCACATACCTTCCCTACTGGTTCGCAAATGTAAGTGCTCTGCCTTCTGTGTATGCGCTTTGCCTAAAAAGGGGGCCTAAATGGGATGCCGTAGAGCTGGGGTGGGTGGGTGGAGCCACCTGCGATTTCCAATAACGGTTCAAGTGAACCGTTCTGAACCAGTAGAATACCGGAACTCCTGTTGCTATGCAAGGTGGCTGTTAAGTGAGCCACACCAGAGGTGGTATTCAGCAGGTTCTGACCAGTTCTGGAAAACTGATAGCAGAAATTTTGAGTAGTTCGGAGAACCGATAAATATCACCTCTGACCACCCCCACCCCCCATCTATTCTCTGCCTCCTGAGTCCCAGCTGATTGAGAGGGAATGGGGATTTTGCAGTAACCTTCCCCCCGGAGTGGGGAGGGAATGGAGATTTTACAGTATCATTCCCCTGCCACACCCACCAAGACATGCCCATGGAACCGGTAGTAAAAAATTTGAATCCCACCACTGAGCCACAACCAAAGTTTTTGCAATGGTTTTTGCAAGTGAATCATGTGGTCATTAAGCAAATTTGACTTCTCTCACGGACGTTGCTCATTGGAAACCAGCTGGAGAAGGTGCAAATGGCGATCACATCAGACTGAAATATTGCAACTGATAAAAAATACATACGGGTTTGTGGGAAACCCCCCCCCCCCATCCGAAGAATGAAATATTTTGGGAAATATTAAAAAAGGCAGAAAATTATATTTCCCTAAAGGGAGAAATGGAGAAACGTGTTCTTAAAGACAGAAAGCAGCCCCAGTCTTTCTTAATAGCCCACAACAGACGCCAGCACTTAAGAGATAAAGAACTTATTGAAAGAGGAAGACAACTATCTAGATGACTCTATTCATAACCAAAGCAAATACTGCCTGCAGAAGCCCATTCAAGACAGGATATTTGAAAACTCCTTGCAGCAACGTTTGACAGCTAACAAAGGGAGAATGGTAGGATTAGAAAGCAGCCCCTCACCCAAGATCTAGCACAGAATGAAAGCGATTAGCCACAATAGGCCTTGCCCAACACTCTTTCAGAACACACGCCCCTTCTTTGCATAACACACACACACACACACACACACACACACACACAGGTATTTCAGGATCTATATAAAATCCTGGCACTCATCTAGCTAATTGTTCAGCTGACCTAGAACCACACACTATCTTTGTGTGTGGTTCTGCTCCTCAAAACAACTTTCCAACCAGCCTCCATGTTGTTTCCAGCATCTTTCTCCCAGCTTGGAACTGAACCAGATGGTTTTTTGTTCCAATAGGTTACAGGGAGGAGTGGGCTGCTACGGGTTCTCCCGGATTCAGCAGAACCCATAGCTAATGTTATGGTCGGTTCAGAGAACCTTCAACTCCAACCCTTGGCTGGCCTCACCCATTCCACCCCTCCCTCTCTGCCCCTTCCAGGAGTCTCCACACAGCCCGTTTTGGATGTGAGATAAGTGCAGAGCCCATGCAGAGGCTCAGGGAGGGATGAAAATTGGCCGCCTGGAAGTTACAGAGGCCCATTTCTGGAAGACCTCCAGAGGGCCTTTGGAGCCCATGGGAGGCAGTTTTTGTTTTCCCAGAGTCTCGAGGAAAGCCTCCGGAGCCTGGGGAAGATGAAAACGCCCCACCCCCACCCCTGCCATGGCAAAGGAGGCTGACTAGGCCACGCCCACCATGGCCACGCACACCCAGCACCTGGGCAGAGAAGATGTTGCTGAAATTTTTGAAACCCACTCCTGGTTACAAGGTGCCTAAATTCTGACAGGAGAGGAGGCGGAAACAGGCACTGCAACAGTTGTAAGTGTGAGGACTAGTTTTAAGCTACTTTTTTCAGTGCCTTGTAACTAAATGAATGGCTGTAAGTCAAGGGATTCCTGTCATGGGCTCGGCTCAGCTGCTAGATCGGTGTTTCTCAACTTTGGCAATTTTAAGATGTGTGGATTTCAACTTCCAGAATTCTCCAGTCAGCAATGCTGGAGGTTGAGAAACAGTGTCTCTCCAGCTGTGGACTGGGTGGAGGGGGAATCCCATAGGAAGAAGTCTCATCTCATACACCTCCCCCTCCTTGGAGCCCCCTCCCCCAAGCAAGAGACCTTTTGCTCTTCTCCTGTTGCTTTCCAGGGCTTCTAAAGGCTGCTTTCTCTCTCTCCCTCTCTCTCTCTCTCCCCCCCCCCTCTCTCTCACACACACACCCTTCACAGGGCTTTGTTTTTCTTTCTGACTTGTCCTATCACGAAAATAAATGATGAGAGGGAAGAACAAGGAATGAGGCAAAAATCTTTTTTACACTTGGGGAACAAAACCGGCAGCTGTTTAGAGGGGCACAGCTAAAATATCAAGTTCCTAGCCCTGTTACTTTTCTCCTAATCAAAGCTAACTTAATCAGCCCGATTCCTTGTTTTTTTCTGCACTTCTACGTGTATGTGGTGCATTTGTGTAAGGTTTCTGAAGTCCAAGATTTAATGCTGCCGCAATTACCAAAGTGAACTTGGACAGGGAAGCTGCCACCTTAGTCCATGGTTAGAACTGAGGTGATCATAAGGCTGCTTTACCGTGGAGCAGTGATGTGTGGTGAGGTTTATGGCTGGTGAGGCTGGTGATGTCATCAGGAAGGCGGGGAATGGGACCATGTGTGCAGGAGGATGAGGCAGCCTCAGCCTCCTGCACACGTGGTCCGATTCCCCGCCTTCCTGAGTCAACATGAAGGAGACCGCGGAATGTGAGCCGGCGGAGCACGCTCCGTGGTCCCCTTCATGTTGACTCAGGAAGGCAGGGAATCGGACCACATGTGCCTTTTCCCTTTTCTTTTTCTTTTCATGATGACAGCGGTGAGGCTCTGCCTCCCCTGCCTCCCCTGACCGCACGTCCCTGCCGTGGAGGATTGCTGTGATGATCGAGGGTTGCATTTAATGCTAATGAAATGCTCTCCTTTGCCCAAGGTTTTCTATTTTATTAATTAGGAAAAGT
This sequence comes from Natrix helvetica, assembly GCF_964273705.1. NCBI lineage: Eukaryota > Metazoa > Chordata > Lepidosauria > Squamata > Natricidae > Natrix > Natrix helvetica. The sequence continues at coordinate 121,004,205 of NC_138554.1, forward strand.
AAGCAACCCCCCCAAAAAAGCAAAAATATCAAAACAGGAAAGAAATATGTATACACACCAGAGGTGAGATTCTACCCGTTCACCCCGGTTCGGGTGAACCAATAGTGGCATTGACAAGAGGCTCTGCCCACCTGCCCAGACATCATCATGGACACTCTGCGCACAAGCTCCATGTTCCAAACCGATAGCAAAGGAAAGAGGACTTCATGCCTGACACATAAAACATAAAACAAAACTTACACTAGTGGGAAGATTAAAATGAAAATATGAACAAATAAGTATTGTTAAACAATTTTATTTAATGCTTTAGCTTTTTGTGAAATATATTATATAGTATTCAGAGAAATACTTGCTAAAGTAAGGTAAATTTTTGCTAAAATTTGGTTAAACTTTTATAAATACATACAGTAAGTTTTTCCATTGTCCAATTTTGGTCTCCTAGACTTGTGTTGTTGGCCAGGTAATGTTGTGTCAGACTGATTCTTGCTGCTGTCAGCATATTGCAGAATAAGTTGTGATGCTTTCAATTATACTCTTTGGCATCATGCCTAATAATGATCCTGGTAAAATTCCCTTAATGCTTGACAGTACCACAGAAGAAAGATATTTATTTATTTATTCATTCATTCATTCATTCACTCACTCACTCAGTTGTAAGACCATATATCTCATCAAAACAATTCTGTGTACAACTGGTGGAAAAAAAACCAATCCAATAAAGACAGATTTAAAACCATTTGACAATCAGTTTAAATGAGTATGTACTATCAATAGGTATTACCAACCACAAATTAAAGAACCCTTTAATTCAGAGAATCTGAGTCAATGCTGCTGTTTCATGTAGCCACTTTAAGTCAAGACTAACTAGAAGGACCGTAAGAACAACAACATGACAAAAACTCTGTTCTTATTTCAGAAATTTGATGGTGATCTCTTGCAGTTGTCGATAGTGTTCTGAAATGCGAGTTCCCAGCACAAGAGTGGTTTTTTTTTTCCTCCTGGCTTGAATGTGAGAGAGGAAAGGAAAGTTTGTTTGGACATATTTGTCTGTGGTGCAATTTTGGATTTTGATCAGAATTTTGGAAGAGATGTAAGCAGCGAGACTGTAATTAAAACCAGAAGAATAGAAAACCATCATACTTGACTGAAAGCACAACACTGCTTGTGCAACAAACCGCTTGCTTAAAAGTTGGTGTTTAGCAACTTGTGGCTGGGCACACCCAAAGCGATTAGTTGTTTAGAACAATGTTTATGTTTGACCTGATTTAGTCCAACCAGGACTAAATGTATGGCAGTGATGTTTATGAGCTGTTTTCCATGCCATTAACCTCAGCCAAACACCAAATTATCTTGCAAAACAGCTGCAGACCAATCCAGTATAGCTATTGTATTGCTTATTGGGGTATAAAAAATATTTTTTTAAAAAAAAAACCAAATGCTGAATTGGGAGCATAGTGAATGGATAGAAATTTTGGAGATTGTTGCCTGGTTCTTGGCATGCTGGTATTTATTCTATATTAGTTGGATACTCCACACATTTGACATTTTTGTAAACGCTCATGAATGTACCCTTACAAAAGGCAACCATCTAGGTCAGGGGTGTCAAACTCAATGTCCGTGGGCCAGATCCAATCCGTGGGGTGTTTAAATCTGACTTGGAAATAACAAAGGACTAGCCTGCAGTGTCTCTGGCAGCCCAAACGGTCTGGATGGCCTCCTGCAGCACTCTGCCAACTAAAAAAAGGATAAGGATGCCCCCCCCCCGCCTCCCCAGTGTCCCATTTTGGCCGGCAGTGTGCTGCAGGAACATGTCCAGGCTAAAAACAGGGGATGGGGGATCCAGCCTGTGGGGTGCTTAAATCTGGCCCAAAAGCCTGGAAATAGCAAAGGATCGGCCCACAGTGCCTCTAGCAGCCAAAAAGGTCTGGATGGCCTCCTGAAGCACTCTGCCAGCCAAAACAGGGTGCAGGTGGCCTCGGGTGGCCCTCCTGCATCCTATTTTGGCAAGCAGGATGCTGCAGGAAGTGTCTGTCCGATCTCCCCTCTTTCCCCCTACTTCCCCCAGGCGACGCACAGAGGAGAATTACAATGAAATTTTGAAGAAATCCAGTTTAACAATCCTGATCTAGGCGAGTACTCAGAGTGGCTGGTTTATGTATCTGCCGAATTGTTCGAATAACAGGTTGTTACTGCATACCTGTTATGTGTCAATGAGTCTCTTCCTGAAGGTTGGTCAAGAGGAGTGTTTCTCAACATGTCAGTTTTAGATTGGGTGCACTTCAACTCCCAGAATTCCTCAGCCAGCATAATGAACTAGATCCTATGATGACAGGATCAGAAACCCAAAGCTAGTAGAAACAAGCCACCTTTCCTGTTTAAATTGACCTTAGGTCAGAGGTGGGTTCTAGCTGTCTCTACTGCTGGTTCGCTCATGGCCATGCTGCATGCTTTGTGTGCATGCGCCACTTGATGTGTACTCTGCACGCATACGCAGTATAATAAAAATTGCTCTGTGCATGTGCAGAAGCAAAAACCCAAGATGACGCCACCTAGGGCAACGCCGTGAGAACCGGTTTGGGAGCATGGCAGGCCTTGGTCGCTGCCAGTTGCAGTGACCTAGGCTGCCAAACCACTACTGATTCAGCCGAACCAGTCCGAACCGGTAGGAACTCACCACTGCCTTAGGTATTAGATAAGATCTGAAAGACATTTTTTGAAGTGTGATCAGCCACTTCTCAGGAAGATACCTCTTTAGATACAAGACATCCAGTCTCTCCCACAATTCAATCCAAAATGCCCATGGAAGACTATCTGCAGAAGCCCAAACGGGCCCAAAAGAGTTGGGAAGATCTTGACTCATTGACCACATCATTGAAGAAGTACAGTGGATGGGTGTCCAAAGCAACAATTAAGTCAAATGAATACAGAAAACAGTTTTTTAATAAAATGTATTTAGTTGCCTCAGTCAAATGAAGAAGGATACTGGACAATGTTCCACTGCAGTTTGAATAAGGTGAGGATGAGTCCTCCAACTCCCTGAGACTTATTCTGGATATGAATTCTGGAAGCTGAGTTCTAAGAGTACCTCAAAAGTACCAAATCAGTTGCAAAAGATCTTTGCAATAGAAGAACAAACCACACATGTGTTAAATATACTTGAATAGAATATGTGCAATCAGAGACTTCTATGAAGAATGAGCTGCATTCCAAAAAGTAATGGGTTGGGCTAGTATAAATACCAAATATCATTGTGTTTGTTTATTTAAACATTTCTAGACTGCTTCTCACTAATAAGCTATTTGCAATTAGTTGCACTTAAAGTAGGAAATTAAAACAGTTGATAAAAGTGTACATTAAAGGAGTATATACACAACATACAAAATAAAATAAGTAATAAAACAAACATTTTAATAAATCCTGGATTTAGTTAGTAGTAAACAGTTACTCTTCTGTCTCCAGCCTTCCTTTTTTACGGAAGGTTCTTGAAAGGGTAGACTGATCACTCCAAAACAGTGTTTCACAACTTTGGTAACTTTCAGATATGATCTGGATTTCAACTGCCAGAATTACTCAGCCAGCAGAAGGAATTCTGGGAGTTAAAGTCCATGTGTATTAAAGTTGTCAAGTTTGAGAAACACTGCTTTAAATGAAGTAGATTATCTGGATCCAAAACCTACCTGATTTCAGGTTTGATAGGGGAGGGATATAACATTGGCTACACTAATACATTACTTTTGTTGATATTTAGAAAGACATAGTGTATTTCCTTTTTGCTCTTATTAGGCCTCTGGTAGACTTTGGTACCATAAACCATAGTATCCTTCTTGATCACTTATAAAGGATGGAGATTGAGGTTCTGAACTTTAATGGTTCCACTCCTTTCTCAGCAGCTATTCTTCATTATACATCATCATTCTGGGCCACATTGACCATGTGGTCAAAATCATGGCCCAATGTCTAGAGGCTTTTAAAGTCTAGATTGAAAGAAATAGGTTGAGTTTTTCTTTCTATATAAACGTTCTCTGTTGGCTGTGATGTCAAAGGGTTGGTACTTCCTCTGAAATAGCAGATCCAAGATTTGGTGATCCTTTGGGGCTCATAGCTAATACTGGATGGTCAGATAGAACCTTAGACAGGGGGATTTTGCCCAACTTCACTTAGTTATGGACTGAGTAAACCTGGGAGCAGCAATTATTCCCCACCCGGTTGAATTATTTCCATGCACTCTTGACAAATAGCATTGTTTACAATTTGATACAAATATTGGTACAAACTGTAGCAGCTCACAAATGTTAAGTGGCATTAGGAGACCATGAACATATCACAGCTGTACAGCATGCCCTCCATTGTCTACTAGTAGGCTTTTGTGTCCTGTGTAAAATGCTGGTTTTAATCTATAAATGGCTTGGTATCAAAGATCACATTAGGACACAGGTAAGAACACTGTATGTGGAAATAGGCTTTTCTTTTAAAACCAACACTCTGAGGCTGGGATAGAAATTCACAATGAACCAATGAAAATAACAAAGAACTGGAGTGTTATATTCCAGTTCCAATCCTTAGTACTACTCCAACATTTTTAATTAACTGAACTTTTCAAAATATATTCAAGGGGAGACACATGCACAATACGTTGCAGTAATCTAAATGAGAAACTACCTGATAATAGCTTTTCATACTAGATTGCTTTTGTCCATTTTTATTTGGTTCCCTGTTTAATAAGAATTAAATAGCATTAATATTTCTCCTTAGTCATGTATTCCATAATGTCGTCATATTGCTGTTTTACAAATTAGCATTTGATTATAAGTTGGCAGGTCTTTAGAGATAACATGCTATTCTGAAACCTCAAGAGGGCATCTTCGCAATGGAGTTATGGGGCTAAAAAACATCCAGGGCTGTGAAATATCCCAGTCATTGCTAGGAAGATGAGTTTATTCCTGTGGAGAAATAAAAGTTTACATTCTCCACCTTGTCAATTATCAGCAGTTCACTTCTTTCCTGTCAAGTAGATTAGAAAAGCTTCAGCAAACAAGCAAAAAGTGGAAATGGATTTCATTTAGTACAATTCATTTATTTATTCTATTTTTCTGCATGGATTTTGAAGAGGAAATGTAGGCTAGCAAGAGGAGCAATAATGAAGACAATGTGTTGTAAAAGGAAAAGAAACTAAACATATAAGGAAGTATCTGTGATCCCTTCACTCCAGTTTCTGCCTATCCCATCCTTGTATATTTGAGACCATGTCAACCAATCCTTCTGCTGAAATATACGTATTTTGGGAGGACATGAACCATTTACTTGCAACATGGTTTCTAATCAGTTTAGACTCATTTCTCATCCTCACACAACTCCAACAGGATTTCAACTCCCAGAATTCCCCAGCCAGCCAAAAGAGTTGAAATTCGTGAGATTGAGAAATACCTGTTCGGATTGAATTTTTTTGAAATAAATAGTCTTCAAGTTACAACCACTTGTTTAACAACTGTATTAAGTTGTTAGTTAGGGTAGTCGAAGTTGTGACGGTGCTGAAAAAAAGTGACGTATGACCACTCCATACACTTTTTAAAAAAATGTCTATATCACCCATCTCTCTAAGAGGGCTTAAAGTTATATAATTAAAATACAATACAAAAGTTTAGAACAAATAAAAACTAGACATCTAAAATGTAATTAATTTAAATTAAGATGGAAGAAAGGAAGCAAAGTGCAAGTGAGGGGGAGGATCTCAAAAAGGCGACTTTCTGAGATTAGTTATTTTCTTGAAGATGTTTCTTTTTTAAAAAAAAATTATTTTGTTCGTACAAACTTCACATCTTTGCAACACATTACATTTTTTACCTATCTGTTGTATCTGTTTTATCTATACAAATATATCTTTTATAACTATGACTTCATATATTTGTGCATTTACATTATTTCATACATTTTTTTTCATTCTATATGTAATATTCTATTCTATGTATAACAGTTTTTACTAGATTTATGTCATTTTGTGTAATATATAATAAATCTTTTATAACTATGACTTTATATATTTGTGCTTTTACATTATTTCATACATTTTTTTTCATTCTATATGTAATATTCTATATATTCTATGTATAACAGTTTTTACTACATTTATGTCATTTTGTATAATATATAATATATTAAATCTTTTATAATTATGACTATATATTTGTGCATTTACATTATTTCATACATTATTTCATTCTATATGTAATATTCTATATATTCTATGTATAACAGTTTTTACTACATTTACATCGTTTTGTGTAATATTTATTTGCTATAGTCTATCTCATATTTCAATCTTTTAATCTTTTTCCGGTTTTGTAGTTGTCTGTTGTTTTGTTGATCTTTCTTCCTTTCTTTTTTGCTTTCCTGCTTTTCCCCTCCTTTCCTCTAGCCAATTGTACAATAAATCCCATATAGAGTAATATTCAGATACGTCTTTTTCTTTTTGCTCTTTTGTGAGCCTATCCGTCTCTGCACATTCCAATATTTTTTAAATTACATTTTCTTCTGTTGGTATATAATTATTTTTCCATTTTTGTGCAAATATAATTCTCGCTGCCGTAACGATGGGTAAAATTAAGTATCTAGTATTTTTTTCATAATTTCCTTTTATAATCCCTAACAAAAATAATTCAGGTTTTAGTGCACTTTGAGGTGTAATAATCTCTTCTAGCCAATCTTTTATTTTTTTCCAATACTTTTTCGCAGCTGTGCACATCCACCACATATGGTAGTATGTTCCATGTTGTTTGTTGCATTTCCAGCAGATAGGTGAACACTCCGGGAACATTTTTGCAATTCTCGATAGTGGGAGGTGCCATCTGTAGAACATCTTGTACATCTTGCAGATGTTTCATTATCCAAATTATGTAAAGCCACCAGTGCTGGGGTCTGCCTAATCTATTAACCACCTCCAAGATGCCACACCGCCACTGAGGCCCAGGCCTGCTGGAATCCCATTCAGAAGATCAGAAGGTGGGTGCAAATCTCACCTCGAGGGGGCATGATGTTCCAGATGGTGGGAGCCACAGCAGAAAATGATCTTCTAGAATCCTGCCAGCTAAAATTCCTTGACTGATAGCATGCCTCTGCTAACAACACAAGTGGGGCGGGCTAATCCGGTTCTCAAATACAGACAGTGGTGGGATTCAGCCAGTTCAGGCTGGTTTGGGCAAATTGTTAAATTGCTGGCTGGCCCCACCCCTCCCTGCCCCACCTCTTCCAGGAGTCCCCACACCCCCCCCCCATGGCCCGTTTTGCTCCCAGGAGGCTGTAGGGAGTCCTAGTAGGCCTAAATAGGGCATGGGGGGGGTGAGTCACGTTGCCCCCAGGGCCCATTTTTGCTCCCAGGGGGGTTCAGGAGGTCAAGTGCTGCCTGTGACACCTCCTGGCCATGCCCACCATGGACACCCAGCCAGTCATTAGGGCAGAGAACCAGCTATTCAATTATTTGAATCCCAACACTGAGTAAAGAAATTTATGACCAAGCACCCCCATTGTCATGTGATCAAAATTTGGGCATTTGACAACCAGCATGTGTTTACACTGGTTGCATCATCTCAGACTCACATGATCTCCAATTGTGACCTTCCCAGGGGACTTACAACAATGCAGGAAGCTGGAGTTTCTTAACAACCGTGGTAATTCACTTAATGATTGCAGCAAAAAGATTGTGATATTGGGTATGGCTTACTTAACAACTGGATTGCTTAGCAATAGAAGTTCTTGTCTGAATTGTAGTCATACATTGAAGATTACTACAGACTTTCCTTTATCAAATCTTAGGTTTTAAAAAAACACACACACCATATCATTTTACAGAAGTAAAAGAAAACTCTTTCTCCTTTGAACTTCACCTGGCAGATCTGTCTGGAGCAGATTGCACATATTAGAAGATTGTGGTCCATTAGAGGCTGCTGAATTAGTCAAGCTGTGGGCAGAAAGAGGCTGGAGTAAGCCTTTGAGCTTAGGAACATCCTTCGCCTGGTCTGACAGCTGGAATTTGGAGTGTTTTTCCAGCTGCTTTTGAGGGCTCCGGCTATCACCCTATCCAGATGTTTAACAACCCTCATTAGGCCTCAAGTAAAGGCAAAGTTTTGTGGGGGAAAATAAGCCATAGCTTCATTTATCTATTATTTTAAGATTCTCCTAAGTAGTTGGCAGAGACAAGACAAAGCGATACCTGTGGGACTTTGTAGACAGGAAGAAATCCAAATAGCCTGAAGCGATGCTAATATTCCAGATTCAGCCCATACTCAAATCCACAGAGGAAGAGAGATTCTATGAGGCATTACTACGAAGTCTGGTAATGTCATTAGGATTACAGAAATATTTTCGGTAGAATTTTAAGGTACCAAATGAGTTTGCCAATAGTGAATGAGGTGTGGTGCTAACTATCCTTATGGAAGCAGCAGCTGTGTATGTAATTAGCCCCCAAATCATTTCTAATAGTACTTACTCACAAAGAAACCTCAGAAGCTAGCTTATACTCACACAGAATCCAACTGAATTGAGGTGGTGTGTTTATTTCATAAATAAATAAACAAATCTTTGATCCAAATAGTTTGTTATTGTACCATTTACATGCACTGCAGATTCATTGAGCTTTAAGTCCAAATTCTGTCTGTTTCCAAGCTATTGAGAGAAGCCCCATAGGCTCAATTCAAGCTAAACTACAAATACTGATTTAGGTACTGTCGCCCCAGTTCAGCTCTGTCATGCCTGCGTGTGTACCTCCCTCCGGCCAGCTGGTCATTGGGTCTCGGCCACACATGCATGTGGGGCATGTGGGGGGCATGCTCATATGTGGGGGGCAGGGCATGGGGGCACACACATTCACAGGGGGTGCATGTGTATTCATGGGAGCAGAGAGCATGCAGGGTTCACATGTGCATGCAGGGGGTTGGGACGCATGCACAGGGCCACACATGTATTGCATTTTGGGGGTTCGGGCATGCGCTTTTGGCACTCGGTCTGGAAAAGGTTAGCCATCACTGGTCTACATTGTCACAATATACTAAACTAATCCAAGAAAATCACATCAACCTTAAGCCAATTACTGATTAGCAATCTTTCTCCTGTAGTGTATGAGAGTACAGCTTTTCCAAAAATTGGGAGCTCAATGTAGAATCTTTCAACACTCAGATTTCATTACTTCTCTTTACTTTTTGCTGCAGAAGCATATTACTGCAATTACATAATGTTTTAATATGTTAAATATAATATTGTCATATTGACTTTGACCCAGGGGTGAAATGCTACCGGTTCTGACCGGTTCGCTAGATCACATGACACCACCACCACCACCAAGCCACACCCACAGAACTGGTGACAAAAAAAATAGATTTCACTATGGCCTCACTTCTGTATCAGGCTTGGGCACTGGAGAACTTCCACATCTCTAGCTATCTTCTCCAAACCCTGAACTATATCTTAGGGTAGTTAACTTGGAGAACAAAACTTGTCCGCATATATCCTTGCAGTCAACTATGGACCTTTAAAACATCCTATTATGCTTTTTTCCCGTTGCTTAGATCCAAACTTATTTCCCAAAATGAGAATTATTATCAATAAATAAATTTATTATTAATAAATAATAAACATAATATACATAGTACACATAATAAACATTATTATCTCATTTATTCAATAAATACAAATAATAATTCATTATCAATAATAATAATAATAATAATAATAATAATAATAATAATAATAATAATAATAATAATAATAAATTTATTGGTATTATTACTTAGAGGAGGAGGAGGGTTCTGTTGCTTTGCATGTATATTGAGTGCTTCTGTACTGGAGATAAATTCTTTATGTGTCAAATCACACTTGGCCAAATATTCAGTTCAAAAGCGGAGATTTCCTTTTAAGTGGAAATTGAATAAAAGTACAGTTCTATGATGTAAAAATAGTAATACATAGGAAAAATATCAGGGGAAAAACAGAATTATTTCCCCTATTTGGCAATTAGGTAATGAAGTGGTAAAAGGCACTGATTTTTTATTTTATTTTAATCAAGCTAAACTTCCCTTACTGGCGAATCTTGTTTAGACAGGAACACAAAGACAAGGACATACTTGATGACTTTAAAATTGTAGTTGGTGGCAAAGGCTGCAGCATCCATCACTTTATTTCTGAACAAGGAGCAATTGGAGCAAGGCTGAGCACTGCCTCAAATTAAGAAAAACAAACAATCCATTCAGCTCAGTATTGTTAATACTGAGGTAGTTCTCTGTTTACAACCACAACTGGGCCCAGAATTTCAGGTGTAAGCAAGGCAGTTGCTAGGTGAATCCGGCACAATTTTATGGCCTTTTTTTGCCACTGTTGTTAAGCAAATCATTGCAGTCACTCAGCAAATCCAACTTCTCGTACTATCTTTGCTTTTTGGAAATGGCTGGGAATGGTGATCATAAGATCCTGGGGTGATTTAAATGTTGGGAAGCATAGTGATCGCCAAGCAGCACTTACATCTGTGGAGATGTTACAATGGCTGTAAGTTCAAGGATGGGTTGTAAGTACCTCAATCAGTGCTATTTAACTCTAAGTGGTCTCCCCGTCCCCAAAGCAAAGAAGTATTGGAGGAAAATCTACACATGGTTGGAAAAGATGTCTGAACAATGTATTGACCTGAAACCAGAAATATTTCTGTTGGGCAAAATGTCGGAGGATTATGACAAAGGGGCCACATATTTAGTTTTGCATGTATTTACATCAGCAAGGATAGTAATAGCAGCAGCAATAATAATAATAATAATAATAATAATAATAATAATAATAATAATAATATAATAATAATAATAATAATAATAATAATAATAATAATAATAATAATAATAATAATAATAATAATAATAATAATAATAATAATAATAATAATAATAATAATAATAATGGATCTGCACGTATATTACGAAAGTACGTTACGACGTCCTAGGCCCCTGGGTGGGACCCGACTAGTAATCAATGCCAAATCCAGTGAAACAACTGGCTGCTGTGATACAATTGAACAACAACAACAACAGCAGCAGTAATAATAATAACAATAATAACAATAACAATAACAATAATAATAATAATAATAATAATAATAATAATAATAATAATAATAATAATAATAATAATAATAGGATAGTAGTATTTGCAAAATACTGGAAAAGCGAGAACACCCCATCAGAGGAGGAGTATATAATTAGGAAAATCTTAGAATGTGGCCAAATGGACAGACTGACTTTAAAAATAAAAGATAAAGAGGACACAAAATATTACTTGATACGGAATACATTTTATGAGTGGTTAGAGATAAGAGGTAGAAATTAGAAGAAGAAAGATTATTGCTATGTATGCATTAAATATAAAGATGATATATAATTATAAATAATTCAATACAGTCAACAAATATATTGCAGTTGTACAAGTATAGAAGCAGAAATAAGCCAAGGCAAATTTAGCTAAAACATTCATTGTATTATTATTATTATTATTATTATTATTATTATTATTATTATTATTATTATTATTATTATTATTATTACCTGTGTGTGTGTGTAGATAGATAGATAGATAGATAGATAGATAGATAGATAGATAGATAATAGATAGATAGATAGATAGATAGATAGATAGATAGATAGATAGATAGATAGATAGATAGATAGATAATAGATAGATAATAGATAGATAGATGATAGATAGATAGATAGATAGATAGATAGATAGATAGATAGATAGATAGATAGATAGATAGATAGATAGATAGATATAGAGAATTTTTCTCCACCCTGTTTCTGTAAATGATATATTCTGACAATGTACTGTATTCAAAATTTTTGAATAAAATAATAAAACTCTAAAAACAACCCTTCAAATGGTCATTAAACAACTTGTTGTAAATTGCGGACTAACTGTACATCAACCAGCTTTCCAGAGTCTTTCCATTTTGTTCCACATGAAGAAAACATGTGGTTTGACTATAAGACCTTTGTCATGCCTATATTACGAAGTAGGGAATTTTATTTTATTTTATGCCAGAAAGGCAAAAACAAGTGTCTTTTACTTGGATCCCCCCCCCCACTCCACTTTTCTGGAAGCAGGCTAATGTAATGCTATAGGGCTTTTCATAGAAAAGAGCAGCTGGGACCTTTTCATTCCTCTAGCTGGTGTAAGAGGCCTGAACGTCCTTCAGCTTGCTTCTTCAACCTTGGGAGATCAGCCAAGTTCAGGGCAATGATTTGGAAATGGTTAGGGCAAACCCAGAGTTGAGCTTGACTCTTGACTTCATAAATCCCAGTGTCAGAGCTCAGTCATCTGTTCAACTCGCTGAGGGATCAGAGTGAAATTCTACAGTGCTTGGATTCCCTACATTTTTGAGGTTTTTTTTTTTAAATTAATCATTAGTTGCTCTGGCAGCCTTCTCAAATGCATTGCAGCCTTGTTTAATCAGTCACAGTCAAAGCGCTGACTGGGCCTAATTGTAGTACAGTAATCAGAGCACAAAGAAGAAGGGGAGAAGGAAAATGCTGGTCCCAAGGAGCATGGAAGGCGAAGTCTTTTGTTCAGATCCAAACATTTGGGCTCCCACTGGTTTCCTTAGGGGAAAAGTAGAACTTCTGCCCTTCAACAAATATGAAAAATGAATAATCCCCATTGTTTACTTATGGGGTTTATTTATTTATTTATTTATTATTCACACTTATAGACCGCCCCCTCTCCCGGAGAGGACTCGGGGCGGTGTACAGTCACTAAAATACATTCTAAAATACATACATAAACAATTAAATTAATACTGGTGAAGGAGGTTATGAGACTGTAATCGAATAATAAATATAATACGTTAAAAGCCTATAAACCCTTAAAACCCAATTAAAATAAATAAATCCCGGGAGGTAAAACTAAGACGGTGCCAGGCCAGCTGATTGAAATAGGTGAGTCTTTAACTTTTGCCGGAAGGAGCGGAGGTCGGTGGTGGTTCGAATGTCTGGGGGGAGGTCATTCCAGAGGGTTGGGCCCATCACAGAGAAGGATCTACTCCTAGGTGTCGCCCGCTGGCATTGCCTGGCAGACGGCACCAGGAGGAGCCCCTCCCTGTGTGAGCGGATAGGTCGCAGGGACGTGTGTGGTAGGATGCGATCCTGCAGATAACTAGGTCCTCTGCCGGGTTGTGCACTATATTTATGGGTCAATGAATAAAAGCTTGGCCAGAGATTACAGAAGTTGGCCTGCAGTTCTCATGATTCTTCTTCATTGCCTAGGGTGAATGGGAGTTGGGGAACATATGATTTAAGCAATGCCTGGGGAGCATATGATTTAAGCAATACCTAAGATAATTTGTGTATCCAACATTGCAGAACTAATATTTTCGAAGGAAGCAAGGAATTAATTTTTAACAAATAGATAGTTGAGCTATATGTAAACCAGCCTCCAAATATAATCAAATATAAATACCAATTACAAGTATAATGGGTACTCAGAAGAAGGAGGTTAAAAAACCTGGGTTGTTGGGAAGTCGTAGAATGAACTTAAAGTTTTGTGTAAAACTGAAATATGTCTTTGCTTTTGAGGGATCATCTCACAGTTTTACCTGTCATGGAATATATGCAAAGAGTTCTTGGTCAAAATGGAGCTAAATCAGTGGTGGGATTCAGAGGTGGGTTGCTCCTGGTTTGGCCTGGATTGGGTGAACTGGTAGTAGCGGTGGCGGGAGGCTCCGCCCACCCAACTGGATGCTTCTGCACATGTGCAGAAGCATTACACACATGAGCTAACTGGTAGTAAAACAATTGAAACCCACGTGGGGCAAGGTTAGTGGGCATGATGTGGTTTCATGGGCATGGCTTGGTGGGCATGGCAGGGGAAGGATACTGTAAAATTCCCATTCCCTCCCGATCAGCTGGGACTGGGGAGGCAGAGAATATATAGGGGCGGGACCAGTCAAAAGTGGTATTTACTCGTTCTCTGAACTACTCAAAATTTCTGCTACAGGTTTTCCAGAACTGGTCAGAACTTGCTGAATACCACTTCTGGGTTAAACACCATATAAACCCAGTGAATCATTTCTGAACTGATTGCTTCCAAATACTCTTTACTCACTGACTGAATGTAGTTTGAATTGTTGTCTTCTCTTAAATACATACAATTTAAGCAAACTATTTTTGAAGTTTGTTAATGGCAAACATGAATGTTTTTGCAAATAAATACTGTTTCACTAAACTATGAATTATCTGATGCTTATGAGACTTTGATGGCCAGAGAATTATTAGTGTCTGATACTGGCAACAGGTCAAATCATTGAACATTCATATAAAATGGTTTCCCTTTTGTTGGTTCATGTCATTGATCACAACTTCCTATACTACATATTCCTATATTACAAAAAATATTTGGTATATTATTATCTACCCAGCCATACACTGTCTGCAAATAAACTGTAAATATTGGTTTCATATCAGAATCCATATGAACACATTGTTCATACTTTTGCATTTACTTATTTGCGGTTTTACCAAATTGAAATATTGAAATATGACGTCAAGCTCTAATCCAGATCAGAGAAAGCAAAGACAAATAGCAAATTACACACACACAGAGAGAGACACATACCCTTTTTAAAATACTTTGGAGTGTTTAAATGATGAGTTTCTTCTAAGTTAAGAAATGGATCTTATATGCCTCATGACCAGTATCATCTTTAAAATATTGATTATTTATGAAATACACTCCTTTTTTGTTTTATTAAAGTTCCTTGGGTGGGTTGAATGATTGATGTTGCCTTAGAATTAGGTTTGGAGTTGCTTCATACAGATGTGTAGAATAGCGAATGCATAATTACAATCAAAATACATATTATTGGATAGGGTTTTTCTCTAAGGAATCTGAAGTGATCAAGCAGAAATTGTTTCTTGTATTCTAATCCAATCAAGGCATATGAGTAACTTGTGCTGCTTTTCTCTCTTGTTGTCATCCATATTATCTGAAAATGTTTGTCAATTTTTTTTAGACTCCAGTGTTCATTACATACATGATACTAGAACTATTTGTTTATTTATTTAGTTAGTTAGTTTGTAAACCATGTACAAGATAACAGATATAAATATAAACATGGACATGAACACAGGAAATGGGTATGAATAAATGGGGACAGTAGGACAGGGACAGGAGGCATGCTGTTGTGCTTATGCAGGCCCCCTTACAGACTTCTTAGGAATTGGGGGAGGTCCACGGTAGACAGTTTAAGGTTAAAGTTATGGGGATTTGGGGATGTAACAACAGAGTCAGGTAGAGCATTCCAGGCATTAATCGCTCTGTTGCTGAAGTCGTATTTTCTGCAATCAAGTTTGGAGCGATTTACCTTGAGTTTGTATCTATTGTTTTCCTGTGTATTATTGCATGTATTAAATGCTGTTTTTTTTTAAATGTTGTTGGCTTTTTTAAGGAAATGTCCATTTATCAAGCCACCATGGTGTTATTGTACGTCTTCTATTCAAAAAATAAGCCTCCTTGAATTCAATTAGGCTTACGCTCTCCCACCCCTTCGTGTGGTTAACTATTGAATAAAGCACAGATTTAGTCAAAATGAAACAAGCCATTTTGTGTGTAAGTTCAATTTTTTTGACAGATGTTTACTGTTCCCTGACAGGGACTTTACACAAGAGTTGATAACTCAGAAGTCTCTCAGAAACATCTGGTCAGAACTGTAGAGGGCTTGGTTCCTCCATTTTACTGACAGCATCTGACGCAGGAAGTCCATCAGTAGCATGGATATGAGTTGTTGAAAGATTTTTTTAGCAATCTGAATTCAAAACCTGGCTAGCACAACCTAGCCTCCAGAGGGGTTTGAGGGAAGCAGATTTTATTCTGGAAAAGGTGTGGCACCAGAGGTGAAATCCTCCCCGGTTCAGCCGAACCAGTAGAGACGAAGCTTCCAAGCTCAGCTGTGAGCTGCGCGATCATTGGAAGCTCCCCCACACACACAGCTTTTTAAACCATTTTTTTCTGCCAGTTTGGACGAATAGGCAGGAATAAATGCTTTTTTAAAAAGGGGGGGAAGCTTCCAATTGTGTGGCTCACAGCTGATCTGCATGATCGACATAAGTCAGTCCCCCCCCCCATTTTTAAAGCATTTTTCCTGCCTGTTCACCCAAACTGGCAGGGAAAAAAGCTTTAAAAAGTGAAAAAATGTTGGCCACGGCCACCCAGTCACATGACCCCCCCCTACAAGTTACGCCCACAGAACCGGTGGCAAAAAAAAATTAATTTCACCACTGTGTGGGACCTCTTGATTTTGCTTAGCCCTGGCATTATTGCCAATAGTGCAGAATGGCTGGAATTGTAATGTAACATCTGGAAGGCCAAATGTTTCTCATGCTCCCTCATTCTTGGGAGTCTAGGCATTTATTCTTAATTTTAAAGCAAGGTAACTTTGGGGAACATTAAAGATTCCTGTTTTGGGTTTTTGAAAATACTTGTATGCTGTGGAAAAACATATCAAAAAGCTTGTGTGTCAAGTTGAAAGAATCATATTTGAGTGTTTCCTTTCATCATCATCATAGATATTATTGTCATTCCTTGATATTCCAAGGCAATCTCATATCCAGATACT
Organism: Natrix helvetica; assembly: GCF_964273705.1. Classification (NCBI taxonomy): domain Eukaryota; kingdom Metazoa; phylum Chordata; class Lepidosauria; order Squamata; family Natricidae; genus Natrix; species Natrix helvetica. The sequence goes on from NC_138554.1 coordinate 121,020,835, forward strand.
TGCTATACCCAAGTAAATGTAATATCTTAATATCTGCAATACCTTGTTTCTTTTATTGAGAAACCATGAATTAATTTGTTTGTTTGTTTCAATTTTTATGGCCACCAACCTCAATTTTATGACTGTGGGAAATCTTGCTGATTTCCAGTTGTGTAACTGAAACTAGTTACTGTATATGCTGGTCTCTAAGTTTTCTAAAATCTTGTGGTTCCGTTTGCAGCTCCGGTTTGCAACTCCGTACAAAAATATATGTATAAAGGGAAAGCTCATAGTTTGCTTTATCATGAGAACCAAACACAGAAATTAGATAAAAGTTTATATGTTTTTTAAAACTGCAAACTGATGTGGAAATAAAAATGATGGGATGAATTTAAGATTGGCAAGTTCACTTAGCCTGAATAGCCATATTTTCCATTACTTTAAAAGCCCAGAGGGTAAATCTTTGGCTTAAAGACTTCAGTGTTTAAAATATACTTCTATAGTGATTGTGGAGGAGTCTCTATACTGTGTGATCCATGTGGGTTATACTAGCAACCAAAAATGTATCTTCCTAACAGATTTCTAGAGTTTCTAATGTGGAAGCCAATTGGTAAAAGAGGAAGATGTGCTACCTCAGACAAACACAAATTGAACAGGGTTTTTCTCTAATCCAAAAGTTGATTGAAGTATCTAAAAGGGTTTTTTAAAAATATATATATATAATGACTGTCATGGCTTCTTGTGTCAAGTGACCTGCATTTTTCTATATAGGAAATCTAAATGTGTCTTAATTCAGAATTTGGAAATGGAAAAATGCAATATAAGAGAGACTTAAAGGAGACAACATCAGTTTTGTTCAAAGCTTGGTTTATTAAAACGAATTAATGTTTGTATGAATACTTCCCATCCCCCATTTTTTATGGATTAAAGTCATTTCTCATTAGGCAACTTGCAAACCTATTGTTTGTCTATCCTATCTATAATTACGTTTATTTTGCCAAGTTTTATTATTAGCCTTAAATATGGTGCAAACAAAAACTAGAATAAAACGTTCTGATGCTTGTTGGTTCATAGAAGAAAAAGACAGGAAAGTCTTTATCCCCTAACTTTAAATTCCTTTAAAAATGTCAGGAAATCAATCAGATCACCTGAAATTGGCTAATAGTTCTAAATCTAACTACGCATTTTATTAATGCAAGAAATGATCATTTGTTTGCCATATTATGAATCCAGCATTACAAATTCAGATTAAAATTCTCTGTTTTGGCCATCTGAAGTTTATCTGAGTAACTGGGGATATTGTAACCAAAGTACTTGTTGTCAAAGTATATAAATATTGTATTGCCCTCCAAAGCCATGAATGATGATCTAACACATCACAATATATCCTTATTGGGTTTTTCCAAAGATGCTTTGTTTATTACAATCAAACAAAATGAAGGGAGTAGCTGCAGTCAAGCAGACGTTTTAAATTTATCGTAACCTTGGCATAGATTAACAAGAAAGCTGTTTTAAAAAGAAAGGGGCCATGAAAAATAAGATCTTTTTCTTTTTCTTGGAAAGTAAAAGAATTAATTTTGGGAATCTGGATACCTTAGCGCAGTGTTTCTCAACCTTGGCAGGTTGACAATGGGTGGACTTCAACTCCCAGAATTCCGCAGCCAGCCATCCTGCCTAGGGAATTCTGACAGTTGAAATCTACCCATTTTCAAGAATGGTGTAATTGAAAATAATCCTGTTTTTATTTCATTGTAGCCAAAAGGGGGAAAAGGAGTTCCTCAAATTATTTTAAAAAATCAATAACTTGGTTATCACTTGGATCATGTGCCTAATTAGCAAAAGCAATAGCATTTAGACTTATATACTTCCCTGTGGCATTTATAGCCCTCTCTAAGTAGTTTATAGGGACACAGTGGCTCAGATGCTGAGCTTGTCAATCAGAAAGGCAGTTTGGCAGTTCAAATCCCAAGCTCTGTGTAAGGGAGTGAGCTCCCATTACTTGTCTTAGCTTCTGCCAACCTAGCAGTTCAAAAGCATATAAAGATGCAAGTAGAAAAATAGGAACCACCTTTGGAGGGAAGGGAGCAGCATTCTGTGCGCCTTCGGCGTTTAGTCATGCTGGCCATATGACAGCACTGGCTCTTTGGCTTTGAAACGGAGATGAGCCCCTCACCCTAGAGTATGAGCACATATGTAGCACATATGTGCGAGGGGAACCTTTACCTTAAGTAGTTTACAACGTCAGCATATTGCCTCCAACAATCTGGGTTCACTTTACAGTATTGACTTTGGACGATTGTAAGGCTGAGTGAACTTTGAGCCTTATCAGGACTGAGTTCCAGACTGCAGGCAGAATTTGCATTCGGACCACTGTGCCCCCAGAGCTCCAAACTAACCAAACCCTCTGGACTATGAGAGCTTCCTTTTTACATCACACACCTCCTGCCTCCCTTTCTTTAAATTTCCTTTGAACTAAGCCTAAACTGTGGTTCTATTAATTTGCTGAGCCTCTTTTGCAAAGGTCTTCCTTGTTCAGTTAATGATCAAATATTCTTATTAAAAGTTCATTAGATGGCAGGAGTGTCCTCATCAGGGGTGGGTTCCAGCTTCTTCTACTGCCGGTTCGCTGAGGGATGTGCTTTGGGTGTGTATGCGCTTCGGGCAGGTGGGTGCTTTGGGCGGCCATGTGCTTTGGCCATGGCACGCTTGATGCATGCTATGCGTGCATGCACCGTAGTAAAAAATTGCTTCTGCACATGCGTAGAAGCAAAAAACAAGATGGCGGCTCCTACAGCGCTGCTGATAGAACCGGTTCAGGGGTGTAGCCGGCGGAGTTACTACCTACTCGGCTGAGCCCCTCTGGACCGGTGGGAACCTACCCCTGGTCCTCATCCCACATAGGATCTGTACATTCCTATTCTTAAATTAAAACATCATGGGCCTCTTTAATGACCTGGGAACTTATGATGCTAGCACACGGCTGACATTCAGAGTGATTTCCCATCCATGAGCTCTTATGAACTTGGGTTACGTTTCCTTAACGTTGTTCCTAGAACTCCCTACAGTGCATTTGGCAACATAAATGCTTTGCTGAAACAAGGGGTTTTAAAGTATTTTCAAAGGAAAAGGAGAGGTAGTTGTTCTTAAATCATTTGCCTGATGTAAAGCAGGTTTTGTGTTGACTTGGCAAATGCCAGGAGAAGAGTCAAGATGAAAGGGATGACAGAAATGTCAGCATTTTTGAGGCTCCCTACCTCTCTTGCCAAATAAATCAAAATCGGCAGCAAAGTAGCTGGGGGGACAAAAATAATAGGGAGAAAATCTGCAAGATAACATCTGTTCAAGTGTCAAAATTCATTAATGAAAAATTCGGGAAAACTGCAAGCCCACTCAGGGTAGTTGTAAAATCTGTGATTCTCAGCATATGTGCAAGTCAAGATCACATTATCATTTTTCCTCCCATCAGATGCAATTGCATCCAACAGATCAAAAGAATTCTGGTGCAGCTTAAGGAGCATATGAAAATGCTTTACGCATGTTGTTACTCAGAAACTATTTTTAAACTATTTTTAGCTTTGTTGTAGTATGTTGCTCGGAATCACTTCTTTTTGTGAGAAGGCAGTTATATACATTTGATAAATATATAAACAAACCTTAGGGGCTTTCTGCTTAGAAATTGGATTGCAAATGCAATAGATGTTGAAAATTCAAAATAAAGCACGGTGACATCATCACAGTGTAAACAAACTTTTTCAATAATAAAAACAAACAAACAAACATGGAAGCAGATTTTAAATCATTTTTAATGGAATATTTGCATGGCCCTCAGATCTACAATCCCTTTCAGCATAATGTCTATGATTTGAAGAAGAGAAAAGATATTAACATTAAACAGGCATGTAAAACCCCTTTTCTCTCACTAATTATTAGTAAAATAATTGTTGCAAGTTGTTCAGCCATATTCTGAACTTTACTCCTTCTTGCGTGCCAAATATATCATGTGAGAACCACGTCCGTCCTACAAAATGCGTTTGTATGTCGTAGTTATATGAGTGAATCTAGGAGGGACTGTCAAAGAATGGTTAAGAGGACATAAAATATGCAAATCTTATTTCGAAGTAGTAAAGCACGGAAAATGTGCTGAATTATCTGATCACAACCACCTAGAAAATCATTTCTTGCTTCACTTGGCTTTTCCTCTTGTTCATACAAAAACTAATCTAAACCACACTGAAGCCTTACTTGGTTTGCCTTCCTGTTTCTACAACAGTCAACCAGATTCTCCAACCACCATTGTTGCTCCTTGAGATCTGCAGGGAGCAAATGCCAGCACTTGTACCTACTGACTACACCAATCTCCATTAATTTGCCTCTTTCTAAAGTCCACGAAACATGAGTAACACTTCTCTTGTAGATTTTCACTACAGTAGATTAATCTTTAATTAATCTACCAAGTTTGGGATAGGGACCTCAAATAAACTTATCATGGATTTTGTTTCTTATTTTTAAGCGAAGACCACCAAAACAAAAAACTCCAGTGGAATGACTGAGTTCATTGAATACACGAGTGTTCATTTTGGAATACTCACCATATCAGTCAAAAGGACAGCATATCAATTAAATAAACAAATAAACAAACCTTTCTTAGAAAAGAAACAATGTCAGAATACATGTACGTTGTAAAGCTCACACAACACCATCTATATTTAGGAAAGTTACATTTTACATACAAAATACCAATAGTCCTTGACTTAAAACTGCTTATTTAGTGATTGTTTAAAATTACAACCACCCTGAAAATGGTGACTTATAACCATTTTTCACATGTTGCAGCATCCCCAGGTCACGTGATCAAAATTCAGACTGAATATGGATTGATCTGGGCATTTCTAGTTTGGGGCTACTGGTCTCTCATAATATTTCTATTTATATCTTATGTCATTCTTCTAAATCTTACCAGAACTAACACAAAGCACTTTGGCAGGAAAAGAGGGAAAATAGGAGTGGTGAGGTTCGGATTACTGTGTTGAAATTATGGTTTACTTACACATAATCTGCCTTATTTTGAAGGCACCAGAGCTTTCCCTTGGGTCTCTTGTTTCACACTGCAGGGTGCTCTGACCTTTACAAAACTTGGATTTGGAAATTGATTGCCTTGGTATACTTATGAATGATGCCATAAATTCCATAAAACTACAGGAAGTAGTTAGGAAAGGACATATAAACCCTAATCTTCTTTGACATCTCTCAGGGTCACTGTAAGCTTAGCGCTTTTTCTATGTCAACATCAATGGCCACCAACTGTTAGCGGAATTTTCTTTCTGCAGCAAGGGTTCTCCATTTGAGTAGCTCGCGGGTCATAATTTCAAAGGAGTTAAGGGAAGTAAGTCATTTTGTATAAAATAGTTAAGTTTGAATAATTATTAGAACCAAATGGAAAAAAGTATGGTGCTACTCTCCCCCGTCCGTTATTAAGTACAAGATATAAAAATAATTCATCCGCCTGGCCTTTGCAAGCAGTGAAAAAGAGGAAACTACATGATGTCAGAGTTCCAAGTAACACCCCCAATGAAAGAAGACTCTGAGGATTGAGGTTCCATTTTATTACAGACGTCATATTGGCACATCTGGGAAAACCCAAATCCAAGTTTTTCCAACCCAAATTAAACTCCATGTCCCCACCCACATGTCCATCACATGGCCCAATCATGCACCATCCCAACTGGAGACGCCTCTCAGGTGCAGGGCAAGATGTCCTTGACTCTCTGAGAAAGGAATGTAATTATGACAATATATATCTTCCATACTCCATATAATCCCCCTCTCATTCTTCCACAGCATTGAATGTGGCAGGCCTAAAGGCCTAATGCAAAAGATGGCTTCCAGTCCTGTCACATGAATGGACAGTGGATTATGATTATGACAAATTGGCATAGTGTGAATGAGCAAAGGGTTATACAGTATAAGTGGAAGTCAAGAACTAAACATACCCATGTATCCCTTGCCTTTCATGCATGTGCACATACTCCAAATACAGCACTCATCTGGGTTTTCTTATTTTTTTTAGTGTATGGCATTTAATGTCAGGGAAATCTACAAATGCTAGACACAATGCAGTCCTGACAACCTTAATTGCTACTTTATTCTGTTCGGCTGTTGCATCCTTATCCTTGTCATCATAGGGAGCAAACTAGCTTAAACCAGCTGACTAGTGGTACTTGGGTTGCTGGTTTTCTAGGCTCCTCTGCCATCTTGCCTTGCCCTCACCTCATGTTGCATTATCTTGTGTCTGGCTAGGCCCAGTGCTGGCTTCTGCTCTCCACATGTACATGAATGCAGCTAGAAACTACCTGTTTATCTATTTGCAGTATTGCATGCTTTCAAACTGGGCAGGAGCTAAGGAAGAAATGATGGGAGTCCATGCTTCAAGCTGGGCTTGAACTGCTGGAGTGCAGACCATTTCTGGCTGGCAGTTTCAGAGTCACTGAGCCGCTGTGCCACCGTGACTCCACCCAATGTTTTCTTTCTAGACAGAAAGAAGAATGAAATAATAAATTCCTTCTTCCTGGTTGTAGACTTTAGGAGAAACCCTCCCATACTACTACCACTTACAATACTAGACAACACAGTATCAACAATAGAGACCTTCAAATTTCTAGGTTCTATCATATCTCAAGATTCAAAATGGACACCTAACATCAAAAACATCATCAAAAAAGCACAGCAAAGAATGTTCTTTCTGTACCAATTCAGAAAGCTCCAACTGCCCAAGGAGCTGCTGATACAGTTCTGCAAAGGAATTATTGAGTCTGTCATCTGCACTTCTATAACTGTCTGGTTTGGCTCGACAACCCATATAGACTTCAGAGGATAATTACAATTGCAGAAAAATAATTACTACCAACCTGCCTTCCACTGAGGATCTGTATACTGCACAAATCAAAAAGCGGGCTGTGAAAATATTTATAAACCCCTCACATCCTTGATATAAATTGTTTCAATTCCTACCCTCAAAACGACACTGCAGGGCACTGCACACCAAGACAACTAGACACAAGAACAGTTTTTCCCCAAACACCATCACTCTGCTAAACAACTAATTCCCTTAACACTGTAAAACTATTTACTAAGTCTGTATTACTATTAATCTTCTCATTGTTTCTATCACCCCTCCTCCCTCTTATGACTGTATGACTGTAACTTTGTTGCTTGTATCCTTGCAATTTATATTGATTGTTTCCTAGTATGATTTGATTGTTTATTTGTACCCTATGACTATCATTAATTGTTGTACCTTATGATTCTTGATGAATGTATCTTTTTTATGTACACTGGGAGCACCAGTGTACAAACCACTGCACCAGTGATGGGCAACCAGTATGGTGCAACAGGGCCCAGCATCCACTACATGAATGCGTGTAGTCTGTGCATGCATCCTTACCTTCTGCGACGCTCCGTGACACTCCAGCTGCTCGGTGGACCGTCAAGCAGATGCCGTATGCTGCGTGTGCGGAAGTGCTCAAATGCAGGTAAGGAAGGTGGGCGGGCAGGTGGGCTATCCAGAGCACTGTATCGGAACGGTATCTGGTGCTCCCGGCAGGCACGGGTACACCCATAGCGGGGCGTACCACCTGCAACCAACCACTGATATGCACCAAAGACAAACTCCTTGTGTGTCCAATCACACTTGGCCAATAAAGAATTCTATTCTATTCTATTCTATTCTATTCTATTCTATTCTATTCTAGTGATATACTACATTTTTTCTTACTCAAACAGAAAGTTAGCCTAGAGATCTAATAGAGTTGTGTTCAAAACCCAGGGCTCAGTTCAAGTGCTGAAGGGGATTTCCAGGGACTGAGTCAGAGGCAGCTATCAAATGGGAGTTAGGAATATGGCTTTAGAGCAGTGGTTCTCAACCTGTGGGTCGGGATCCCTTTGTGGGTCAAACGACCCTTTCACAGGGGTCGCTTAAGACCATTGGAAAACACATATTTTCAATGGTCTTAGGAACCGAGACACCAATTTTATGGTTGGGGGTCACCACAACATGAGGAACTGTGTTAAAGGGTCGCGGCATTGGGAAAGTTGAGAACCATTGCTTTAGAGCAAGAAAGTCCTAAATAAAGTTAGGCTGAAGAGATAGAACCAGGAAGACCATTATTCATAACTTTAGCTCTCAGTAGTCTGTCTCGTTGCTAGAAGGAAGAGTTAAGTCTATATTCTGGGTTTAGGCCCACCGTGAGAAGTACCCTTTTTCAGGCCATGGAAGTGTGGTTTAACCTCAGGCCATCCCTGAGTTGATTTTGGCTAAAACTGACCTCTTTTTCTCAGCTTTGATTGTTTTTCATATTTGCACTAGTCTAACCCTGCCAATTAAACATGTCATGTGAACATTGCCCTTCAGGAATCAACAGCTCTCTTGACCGGGCATGAATTTTCCAAAGGAAGCTCCAAGCTGTGTTAGGAACAATCAGGTTTCCTCCCACACAAATTCTGATTGCAGAACTGATTCAGCATAAGTTTCTCTATTCTTCTTCTCAATTAGAAAGAGTCATTTTCCCCACACTCTGGTGGGTACTGCATTCTGGAAACAGAGAGGAATTCCCTGCTATCAACAAATAGTAAACTTCTGTTATGAAATTTCTGACACATTCTGTATAAAGACCTTTAAGGAGAATCAGTGTAATCAAGACCGTCTATCATAATCAGAACAAATTCACTGCTTAACATTTTGTTTGCCAATATTTCCATCCAACTAACTTGTCAGAGCCCGTGATAAAAAAAAGTATTAGAAACCTTATCCTGTAAATTATATCCTGATCAAGAACTATCTGTACCCCGTCACCTTTTAATCAATGTTTGGCTGAGATCTGAGCAACAGAGTATGAAGAGTACTTGAAACAGATTAAAATAATTATTTACAAACTGATTCCTCCGAGAGAAATACAGTTGTTTTCATCAAATAACCATGCCTTTCCCCTTGATTTTTCAACTGACTATATCTCAATAAAGCTTCAAGCTGAATATGCCCCACCCTGATTTCTAATGTTTTAGAATTTCATACAGGCTTTCATTTCTATAAATTGTTACTAGTTTAATCTTTCCATATTTTTTTGGATTTATGCTTAACTCAGAACAAAATTACAAAACCATGCTCCTTTGGTAAATATATTGTGAGTGGATTTATCCAGATTAGTTCATGTTTGCACTGATTTTTTGAATCGTTGGACAATTCCACAAATAACATCCTGCCCATATCTTCAGATAGGAGGTGGTATTCAGCAGGTTCTGACCAGTTCTGGAGAACCGATAGCATAAATTTTGAGTAGTTCAGAGAACCAGCAAATACCACCTCTGACTGTCCCAGCTGATCGGGAGGGAATGGGGATTTTGCAGTAACCATCCCCTGGAGTGGAGAGGGAATGGAGATTTTACAGTATCCTTTCCCTGCCACACCCACCATGCCATACCCACCAACCCATGCCACGCCCACCAACCCATGCCACACCCACCAAGCCATGCCACACCCACCAAGCCACGCCCACAGAACTGGTAGTATAAAATTTTGAATCCCACCACTGCTTCAGACATTTTCAGAAATTGAATATCATGGAGACGACAAATGTGGGGAAGTGGTGGTCTTCCAGGAGCAAGTGAACTATAGCTCCCAACACAGAAACCCCATTTATAGGATTTTAATTATGGAAATCACAAGAAATCTGAAACCTTGCGGAAAGTTATGTTATATTATCATAGCTGGTAAAGCATTGATATGGCTCTGACTGGTCCTAGAACATGCAATTATTTGAGAATTGTTTTAACCTATAGAAGATTGCATGTGTGTGACATGTAGCTGTGTTTTTAAACCTGCTATCATAGTGAATTACTACAAAATTCTCTATAAAGAATAAAACCTACTTCATATAGTCTGGTGGGTGTTCAATCATTTGACTTGCCTCACATCATTGAATGAAGATTAATTATCTTAGGTCCACATATAAAATGTATAATGAAGTTAATGTATATAAACCTCATAATAAAGTTAAAAAATACAAGTTATGTATACGGTATGTAGATTTCTGTATATGAACACAACATGAGTTTTTATAGCATGAACACATTCAGCAGAGGTTGAAATGCCCGTCCATCATCCTTGAATAGAAAATTATACCACTGTGAAGCTGGCTGTGTCCAATATTGAGACAATTGGAGAAAGTATTTAACACCAGTGGTGAAATTCAATTTTTTTTTACTACCAGTTCTGTGGGCGTGGCCTTGGTGGGCATGGTGTGGCTTGGTGGGTGTGGCAAGGGAAGGATACTGCAAAATCTCCATTCCCATCCCACTCTTGGGCCAGCCAGAGGTGGCATTTGCCGGTTCTCCGAACTCAAAATTTCCACTACCTGTTCTCCAGAACCTGTCAGAACCTGCTGAATTTCACCCATTTAACACCATTAAGCAAACACTGTCTTAGGCTAAAAGGGAGGAGGGAATGAGAAAGCAAATCAAAACTAATTCTATTTTGATTTCCTCCCCCTTCTCCTCCCCCTTCTTTTTTTCTCTTTCTTTCTTTCTTTCTTTCTTTCTTTCTTTTTTCTTTCTTTCTTTCTTTCTTTCTTTCTTCTTCTTCCTCATCTCTCCGGCTCGATTTCCCCGGCGCTACCCCCCACCGCGGGGAGGCGGAACCTGATTGTCCCAGATGGTTCCGCCCCAGGCGACTGATGGAACCGGATAGGTTCCAGATGGAGCTTGGGCCACTTCCTGTAGCCCTGACCCGCTCCCGGATGGAGGACCTAGTGGCCGCTTGGAATAGGGCGGCTGCTGGGGCCTTGGACGGGGTAGCGCCTTTGCGGCCTCTCCTGCGGCAACGAACCACCCTGGCTCCTTGGTTTACCGAGGAGCTGAGGGTGATGAAACGCCACAAGAGACGCCTAGAAAGCAGGTGGAGGTCCTCACGCTCTGAATCTGACCGAACACAGGTAAGAGCCTATTTACGGACTTACCTTGTGGCACTGAGAGTGGCCAAACGTAGACACTGTGCCGCTCTTATTGCGTCCGCGGATAACCGCCCTGCCGCCCTGTTTCGGGTGACCCGCTCCCTCTTATCACAGAGGCCGCGGGAAGCCCCTTTGCAGGGTAGAGCAGAGGAGTTTGGGGAATATCTGCAGGACAAAATCGCTCAGATCCGGAGTGGATGGGCCCCCTTCAGTGGACCAGGGGAGACGTCGGAAGCAAGTCTTGAGACACCACGCTGGGTGGGGTTTGACTCTGTTGCCCCTGAGGATTTGGACAGGTTACGTGGGCGACTGCGAGCCACCTCATGTTTACTGGACCCGTGTCCCTCCTGGCTTGTACTGGCATCCTGGGAGGTTACACGAGGCTGGCTCCTGGGTCTGGTGAACGCTTCACTTGAGGAGGGGTCCTTGCCGGCCGCCTTGAAAGAGGCGGTGGTGAGGCCCCTGCTCAAGGGGCCTTCCCTGGATCCGGAGGAGCTAGCTAATTACCATCCCGTCTCCAACCTTCCCTTTTTAGCGAAGGTTGTAGAGAGTGTGATGGCACAACAGTTCCCACGTCACCTGGAGGAAACAGACTATCTAGATCCGCGCCAGTCCGGCTTCCGACCCGGTCACAGCATGGAGACGGCCTTGGTCGCGTTGGTAGATGATCTCTGGAGGGCCAGAGATAGGGGTTGTTCCTCTATCCTGGTCCTATTAGATCTATCAGCGGCTTTCGATACCATCGACCATGGTATCTTATTGCGCCGGCTGGAAGAGGTGGGCGTAGGGGGCACCGTTTTGCGGTGGTTCCGCTCCTACCTCTCCGACCGGACGCAGTGTGTGTTGACAGGGGAGCAGAGGTCGACCCTGAGGTCACTCACCTGTGGGGTGCCACAGGGGTCGGTCCTCTCGCCCCTCCTGTTCAACACATACATGAAGCCGCTGGGTGAGATCATCCGTGGTTTTGGGGTTGGATACCATCTGTATGCTGATGACACGCAGCTGTACATTTCCACTCCAAACCACCCCAACGAGGCCGTCGAAATGATGTCCCGGTGTTTGGAAGCCGTTCGGGTCTGGATGGGGGACAACAGACTCAAACTCAACCCCTCCAAGACTGAGTGGCTGTGGCTACCGGCGCCCTGGTTCAACCAGTGGATGCCATCGCTGGCCATAGGGGGCGAACAACTGCCCCCCGTGGAACGGGCGCGCAATTTGGGCGTCCTCCTTGATGCCCGGCTGTCGATGGATGACCATGTGACAGCCGTGGCGAGGGGGGCGTTCCACCAGGTTCGCCTGGTGCGCCAATTGCGCCACCTATTGGATCGGGACACCCTACGCACAGTCACTCATGCGCTGGTGACGTCTCGCCTGGACTACTGCAATGCTCTCTACATGGGGCTCCCCTTGAGATGCACCCGAAGACTACAGCTAGTTCAGAATGCGGCCGCGCGGGCCATCATGGGAGGAACAAGATACTCCCATATAACACCACTCCTGCGCGAGCTGCACTGGCTACCTGTGGTTTTTCGGGTGCGCATCAAGGTGTTGGTTACTATCTTTAAAGCACTCCATGGCATGGGACCTAGTTACCTGCGGGATCACATCTCACCTCACATGAATGCATGTAGGAGTAGAGCCTTCTCTGTGATGGGCCCAACCCTCTGGAATGACCTCCTCCCCGATATTAGAACTACTAATGACCTCCGCTCCTTCCGACAGATGCTTAAGACCCACCTGTTCCAATTAGCTGGCTTAGCCGATTTATAGCTCCATCTTTCACCTCCTGGCAAACATCTTATTGTGGAATTTTTAAGGGAATTTTAATTTTATTTGTATTTTTTAACTAAATATGGTACAGTATATTTTCTACTTCCTCCGTCTATGTCTATGTTTATGTATATGTATATTTATGCACATCTATTTTGATATGTATATGGTTTTTAATAATGACTGTACACCGCCCCGAGTCCTGTTTTGGAAAGGGCGCGGTTTATAAATAAAAGTTTGATTTGATTGATTTGATTTGATTTGATTCTTCTTCTTCTTCTTCTTCTTCTTCTTCTTCTTCTTCTTCTTCTTCTTCTTCTTCTTCTTCTTCTTCTTCTTCTTCTTCCTCCTCCTCCTCCTCCTCCTCCTCCTCCTCCTCCTCCTCCTCCTCCTCCTCCTCTTCTTCTTCTGTATTTTACTCCTTATAATACATAATGCAGAAAGTTTGGAAAAAATTCCAAATGACTTATCTCTGAACTTGCTAGATTTATTTGCTTACAAAGACACTTTCTTAGACAAAGTCCATTCTTCCCACATCATCTCTGTGGACTTATTTCAAAAATATTTTGAAATAAGGTATGTCAAAAAAAGATTACAAGATTGAGTCTTGTAAATGAGGCGATTATGAATCTCCATCTACTCTGAATGGTACCAACTACATAGAGCAAAATCAAAGGAGCATCTGCATTTTGGTACGTGACCTCCTCTTTGTGTCTAGATGCTATCTAGATACTGTATTATCTTGCAAGTTAATTATACTTTAAATGCTGTAATAGTATTAGGCCTCCCTGAACAAAATTGCAGACTGCTTATTTAATTCTTCCCAAATGTATAGTCAAGGACTATAGTAAAACTACATCAATCAAGCACAAAGTTATCCAGCCAGCATAAATGCCAACGTCTTATTTACAATCTTATTGCTTTACTTGAACACATAGTTGGAAATAAATATATTGGTAAATATGTGCCTAGTGAATTCTTCTGTGGAGGAGGTCTTGTTCTTAATATTGGCTTTTGTCAATCTTAAAATTGACCCTGGTTGTCAGGCAGCTCTCTGGGATAAAACAAGTCTATATTACGGCCTGCATGGAAACACATTTCTTGTAAAGACAAATTAAAGAAACCAGGAAAAGCAAATGTTCACAGAATCTAACCATTTATGGCTTCCCAGCTGGGGAAATCACTTACTGTCCAGACTGAGGAGCACCCATGTAAAAAATAAAAATAAAAATAAGTAGCAGACATTGTTTTTCCAATGGCATGAACTCAAACTATGCAGAAAGCTGCACCATTTATGTAAGAAAAGCTTTTTTATTTCTTTTGGCAGGCTGAAAAACTGGAGCACATGGTCAGCAAGAATTCTACCTCTCGTCTCATAATTACAAGCACAATGTGATGCTGGATTTAAGGTGATTTTCTACACAAAGGGCACTATCTCTGTTGAGTCCTCAAGCTCTTGCACTACTACTTCTTCACTCTACTCTCTTTTCATTTGGAATGTTTTCAAATAGGGCTTTTCTTGGAGGTCATCCCAACTGATCCTGCTTGTGCGTTAGTACACAACCTTTCTCAACCTGGCACCTTTCAGATGTATTGAAGGACAAATCCAGGGTGAAATTCAGCAGGCTCTGACAGGTAGTGGAAATTTTGAATAGTTTGGAGAACCGGCAAATACCACCTCTAGCTGACCCCAGAGTGGGGTGGAAATGGGGATTTTGCAATATGCTTCCCCCAGGAGTGTGGAGGGAATGGGAATTTTGCAGTATTCTTTGTCCAACAAGCCAAGCCTGCAGAACCGGTAGTAAAAAAATTTGAATTTCACCACTGGATGTTCCTAAATTCTCAAGTCAAGAGCTAGAAAATAACAACTCAATGAGTCCTGAACTGGCCTCATTAATGGATCTAGAACCCTTTCCATACTAGAGCAGCTAAAGCAGTTTCTCTAATCTACCTATTGGACATAACAGGATATATACTGTATTTTTCTGAGGGAACTTCCTGTGGAGACCCCTAAGAACATCAATCATTAAGCTTTCTGAAAGGATGAAGCAATGCAAGGCTCAACTGTGAAATTCATAGAAAAAAAAATCAGGTGATGGATTTCCATGAACTGTCAGGCTTAGTGGTAAGGGAACTGTTTTATGGGACAAGCTCATATCTTGTGATTAAAATGATCTCCCTATATGACTGGGCAACACATTAGGAGACGAGAGTGTATAAACCTTTTCTAGTGAATCCCTTCCTCCAAAGTTTTCCCAGTAAAGATAATTATGATAGATAATCGTCAAACTGAACTTCCTCAACACACACACACACACACACAGACACACTACCATCACCACCACATATCACATACCACAAGACCAATCTGTCTCTGGGGAGTTCTCAGGCATTCCCTAAGATTTCTCCTTTTGTTCTAGTTCCAAGAAAAATGAGAAGATAGTTTTGGTATTCCTATCCAGAGTCAATATGGAAGCTAATTTTCTAGACTCCAAAGTCTTGTATGTCTTTTTTAAAAAGACATACAAAGACAGTGAGAGAAGAAAAGGCGGGGGGGGGGGGGAATAATGCAGAATTCAATTAAATCAATTCTATTTCTGCTTATGTTTTCTGTGGAAAACGTCTGTTCAGATTCACCGTTTTATGAAGTTTTCCCAAAGAGCACAACAATGACAGATTGTGGTCAGCATTCACTAGTATTCAGGGCCACAGTCCTACCATTATTCAAATGAAACAACTAACTTGAGCCTGCAGATTCTGGCAAATGAAAAAAAAAAACTCTGCTGAGTAAGGTTGCCATCATGGTAGAAGATGCCCCTCAGTTACCTGTGTTGGAGTAAAGTTCAGGTGATCGCCTTTAGCATCAGGCTGGGCAACACCATTTCTTGCAACTGCTTTGAGGTTAAATTACACTATCTGTGTCTATTTGCAGCACATTTGTCCAACATGGGGACTTTCAACATGAAGTCCCTTCCGGGAGAGGGGGCGGTTTATAAATTTAATAAACTGAAACTGAACTTTCAGCTTATATGGTTGCGCAATTGGGAACTCTAAATCTCAACTAACAAATGCTCTGTCCTACACATTGGCAATAAAAATCAGAATACCAAATAAAAGTTGGGCAGGAACTTCCTCGTAGACAACCCCCACTCTGTCAAGGACCTAGGAGTACTCATCTCAAACAATCTAAGCCCCAGAGCTCACTGTAACAGCATTGCCAAAAAGACATTAAGAGCTGTTAACCTAATTTTGTGAAGGTTCTTCTCCAGCAACAAGGTACTGCTAACTAGGATATACAAAACCTTTGCCAGACCAGTTTTCAAATACAGCTTGTCTGCCTGGAATCCACCCTGTATATTGGACACTAATATGATCAAGCAGGTCTAGAGGTATTTCACGAGAAGAGTCCTCCACTCCTCTGCTCACAATAGAATCCCTTATGCCAGCAGGCTCGAAATTTTGGGCTTGGACAATCTGAAATTGTGCCACCTGTGGTCAGACCTAAGCATAGTACACAAAATTGTCTCCTACAACGTCCTACTGTAAATGACAACTTCAGCTTCAACCACAACAATACAAAGGCAAACCATCAATGCAAACTCAAGGTAAACCACTTCAAACTCTATTGCAGAAAATACGACTTCAGCAACTGAGTGTTCAATGCCTTGAATGCTCTACCCGACTCCATTGTTACATATTCAAATCCTCACAGTTTCAACCTTAAACTGTCTACCATGGACCTCACCCCATTCCTAAGAGGTCCGAAAAGGAGGCGTGCATAAGCACACCAGCGTGCCTACCATCCCTGTCCTACTGTTCCCATTTACTTGTATTCATGTCCTTTGTTCATGTCCATGTTCATACTTATACCTGCTATCCTGTACATGTTTGACAAATAAATAAATAAATATGACATAAACGGCTATCCTGATAAAAGATTATGGCATCTGAAGTCCGACACATCTGGATCAGTGATGGGATTCAGCCAGTTCACACCTATTTGGGAGAACAGGTTAACTTTCTAAGCAGTACAGAGAACCAGTTGTTGGAAGAAATCTCCTTTTGTTTTTTTCCACTTTACAGGGCTAATCCTGTAAGGAAGGTAGGAAGGAAACATTCTGATGTTGTTTCTAGCCTAATCTTTATTCCCCTGCTTACAGAAACTGCCTCTCCAGTTAACCCTTATGACATTGTAACAGCTAAGGCGAAGCGCCCATCATCGTGAGTGACATTAAGCTGGCCACGCCTACCCAGTCACATGACCACCAAGCCATGCCTACCCAGCTGGTCATTAGGGGAGAGAAACGGTTATTAAATTATTTGAATCCCACTACTGATCTGGATAGCACTAGAGTGGGGAAGGTTGGCATAAATGCCAATCTGCCAGAGGTTTAACACCCCCTCCCCAACCTATTATCATAAGCAGGAAGTTTAGCTGTTCAGACTATGGATATACAGCCTGATCTTAAAGTAACATCCTACATTGCCCAATTTTTCTTGTGTTTGGTTTGGAATGAATGGCTTGTGTGCACAGTACATGCCCTGAGCTTACGATCCTATTCTTCTCTATAAATCAAAACGTGTCTGTTTTAAAATGTGTGTCTTTCATGGCCAACCCACACAAATGTTCATCCCTGCAAGTATGCCCCATCATAAAAGAGTTTAAATGTATGCTACATGCTTATACCATTGTGCTGCTGGTGATAAAGGATGTTTTCTTTTGCTGACACTGTACTTCAAGCTCCATGGAAGTGATTTCCTCCCTTATGATTGCTGTTTGAATAACATTTCCACAACTTAAAATGTGCACAGCAAGCATACTGGATATTTTTTAGAGTTGGATTTGAAAGGGGGGAAACTTGGCCGCACTTGGAAAGAATTTGAACAGATGTTTCCAAGCAAAGATACAAGTACTTTCTTGTCTTAAGGGCATTCCCTTGGGTGAGACAAGGATAAAAGACCAATGGTGAGTTTTTTGCATTGTAATTATAAAAGGAATACTCATGTTGCAGACCTAAGTAAACCCTGCTGCTAGTTAGAATTTACATGACATAGAATAGAGGAAACTGCTTCAAATGTAATTTTTTCGTACAATGGTTTTGTTGATTTCTGGCCTTCCAAGGAATTCCCAGTGTGGTATACAACAGAAAAATTAGAAATATATTTAAAGCAGAATTCAATTTAAATAACAGCAACATTCTAAAACATGATACATTTCAGTAGTGTAAAACTGCAGGCCGTTTTAATTAAGAAGAAAGTGTGAGAACAAAGCAGTAAAACATTTGCAAATCGTATTGATGATGCTCAACTTAGCACCATTTGCTCAGTGACTTTTCAAAGAGATAATGGCACTGAAAAAAATGACTCATGACTGGTTCTCGCCTTATGATCATCCTCACAGTGATATCATCAGAATTTGGGCACTTGGCAACCAATGTGAATTCATGACAGTCACCCAAGATCACGTGATCTCCCTTTGCAACCCTCCCAGCCATCTTCCAACAAGCAAAATCAATGAGGGAAGCCAGATTCACTTTAACCACTACATGATGAACTTACCTGCAGTGATTTGCTTAACAATCATGGCAAAAAATTGGATACAACTCACTTAACAATTGCCTTGCTTAGTAACAGAAACTCTGGTCCCAACTGCTATCGTAATCTGAGGACTACCTATATTAGAGCAGAAGTGGCTAGAATGCGGCGCAGCGGGCTACTCCTAGTGACTGCCGGCTGCCTGCAATTTGGCAGTTCGAATCTCACCAGGCTCAAGGTTGACTCAGCCTTCCATCCATGAGGATTTTGGGGAGCAATAGGCTGACTCTGTAAACCGCTTAGAGAAGGCTGCAAAGCACTGTGAAGCAATATATACCAGTGGTGGATTTCAAAAATCTTCACTACCGGTTCAATGGACCTGGCTAGGTTGGGGAGGGGGATGTGACTGAGTGGGTGTGGCCAACTTGACATCACTCACTCCCATGCCAATTCAGTCACATGACTCCCACCAAGCCACACCCACAGAAAAGGGTAGGAAAATTGTTGAAGTTTTTCTTTATTGTGCAAGATATTTCCCTGCATACAATGGCTGAGAGACGCTGGTGGTGGGGCGCAATTTGGGCGTGACAGATGGGGCAGGGGATGGGGCAGGGCAGGGAGGGGCGGGGTATAAAAGAACGCTGTCAGACTAGGGCTGATCTGAAATGTTCCTTTCAGCTTGATGATTTTAGAAAATGGAATTGGATAGTAATTATTTTGTTTTCTTTCTTAATTTATAATCTGTTTTCCTCCAGGAGGCTTAGCTCCGGTCACCCAAGCTTTCCCTCCTTCGTCGTCCCAAAGGTACTTTTTCAAAGGGCAACTGGACTTTTTGATTTTTCTTTGAAGACATTTCACTTCTCATCCAAGAAGCTTTTTCAGCTCAGCTTCTTCAGTTCAAGCTTCTTCAGAGATGAAGAAGTTTCTTGGATGAGAAGCGAAACACCTTCAAAGGAAAACCAGAAAGTCTGCATAGACATTTCCTCCTTCAGTTCTCCCACCACTACCAACTATGAGATCATTTGAGCTGAAAGATAATGACAGACCTCAAATCACCAGTGACCTTCAAAAGCTGAACGTAGACTTGCATCTAGATCTCCCCAGCCCTATTCCTAAACCTTAACCTTTATTCTATACTGACTTCAGCCACCAAGACCTGAAAAACTGTCTTGAAATAATTGGTGGAAGATATTTAATGAACAAAAATTAGATCTGCAACAAAATGTTGGAAGGCAGCAAATAAATGCAGAGCTCTAGAGCTGTATTATACAGACAGGAGGAGGAGTAGCAGTAGCATAACAGTATAATGTAATATGAAGACAAAGAATAAATGTTTGCAAAGGAAAGAAGGATTTGTGAATATCATGGAAAAAATAATTAAAACCAGGCATAGCTGCAGCAATGAAATGTATGCTTGTAGCCCAAAAGAATATGCTAGCTTTGCTGCATCTCTGGCTGTTCAGTTGCAGAAAGCACCAAGGTACATTTTAAGAAATACATACCTTGAAGAAACATATATATTTGATCACTGAAAGAGAACACATTGGGGTTTTTTTTCGTCTGTTCATCTGCTTTCACTATCTTCTTGTCAAAAACAATAAAGAAGTGATCTTTAGGTTTTCTTCTCCATGGTTTACAGCAACTTGATCCTATACTATGGATCAAAATTGATCGGAATGGGGTAAGTTAGGAGACCATTTCATCTCTCATGGGCTTGATTTCAATGAAAGACTTCCATTGTTGCTTTTGAAAAAGAAATCTGTGTTGACTATTCCAATCCTTAAATCCTTGCAGCAACAGTTTTATTTTGGCAGGAAAGTTGGTTTGATAATATTTTAGAGATTTAAGAAGCAACTTCTCCAGTCTGTTTTAGTCAGAGCAGGTTGGTTGGTGGTCTTTTAGAATAGGAGTTGGGAAAAGAAATTATATTAAGTTAGTTCACTTAATTTGGTTCACTGAATAAACGTAGTCGACATCACATAACTCACTAAGCCATAAATCTTGCTTTTCAAAATACAAAGCCTGGGTGTATACATAAACTAAACTAAAAGAAAACAAACCATAATATGACCTAATATGATATGTTAACCCAGCTGGTAAATAGACATGATTTTATAATTTAATTGTGCTAAAGATTGACAAATTGTTAATTGTTGAATTTCAAAGATGATTCTACTTTCTCTTGTTTGTCCTTGATTAGCAATTCTACTGTTAAATGACTTCTAGCTTACGATGTCACTGAAAAAGTAACTTTATGAAAAGCTGGCAATGAGTCGCAAACATCATCATGTGATGTCAATCTCAGTGGCGGAATTCAAATTTTTTTACTAATGGTTCTTTGGGTATGGCTTGGTGGGAGTGGCATGGCTTGGTTGGGCGTAGCTTGGTGAGTGTGACAGGGGAAGGATACTGCAAAATCTTCATTCCCTTCCCACTCCAGGGGAAGGTTACTGCGAAATCCCCATTGCCACCCGATCAGCTGAGACTCGGGAGGCAGAGAATAGATGGGGGTGGGGTCAGTCAGAGGTGTTATTTATTGGTTCTCCGAAGTACTCAAAATTCCGGCTACCGGTTCTCCAGAACTGGTGAGAACCTGCTGAATACCACCTCTGGATGTTATGCTTAATGATTATGGGTGATTTGCTTAACAACTACAGTGTAATTGTAAGTCTGGCAAATGTGATGGTTGACTTAACGACTGCATTGCTTAGTGATGGATATTGACGGTGACAATTTCAATTGTAACCAAGAGTATTCACTTTGTCATCATTGTAGTTAATGAAGGTTTTAAGTAACTAGAAAGTCACAAGACTGAGAGAATCACAAATCTTGGTATTTGGGAGAGCTATTAACTAAATCACCAGAAGTAATTTTATAATAAAATTCTGGATCAAATGGGATAGTTGTGCATATGTACTTAATATTATACATGAGCCAAAATAGGCTGGGAAGCAAAGATTAGAAACACCGAAGGTGGTTTTATATTCTTAATCTCATATAGGGAAAAGGTCAAGAACAAAAGCCCTAGAAAAAACTGTAGATGGTAAACAGAGTCATCATATTAGAAAGACAAATCATGCCAACTTGGAAGATAGCGGTGAAGCTAGCATATTAGATATAGGTAGACCTCAATTTAAAACCATTCATTTAGTGACTGTTCAAAATTACAACGGCACTGAAAAATGTGACTTATGATCATTTTTCACACTTACGAACATTGTAGCATCCTTGTGGTCATGTGATTTAAATTCAGATGTTTGGCATTGGCACGTATTTATACTGGTTACAGTGTCCCAGGGACATGTGATCACCTTTTGTGACTTCTGATAAGCAAAGTCAACGGGGTAGTCAGATTCATTTAACAACGAAGTTACTAATTTAACAACTGTCGTGACTCACTTAACAACTGTGGCAGAAAAGCTTATAAAATGAGGCAAAACTTACTTAACAACTGTTAAGTAAGTGTTAAGTAACAACTGTTAGCAATAGAAATTTTGGGTTCAACTGTGGCCCTAATTCAAATATTCACTACAATGTAGTGTTTTATAAAAGTCAGCTATTGGTATTATGGGCTGGACAAAATAAGTGTAAAACCCAGTATTGTCACTCAGGTCTACAAAAACAACAGAATTGTGATAGTTTACTCAAAATGAAGGGCCAGAAGATTAGAAGGCTGGTGGGTCTTACTTTAAGTCTTGAACAACAGGGAAGATGCTCTATCCCGCAGAGTTATGCATTTCAAGATTTGAGATCTCTGGCTTGCACTTTCAGAATCAGGTAGGGTTGAACGCATTGACTTTGTCTCATGGTTTGCAGGGGTTAGGGAGAACCTCTAGCTAAGATTCTGTGCAGTTCAGGGAATCCCCAAATCCCACTCCTGGATGGCCCCACCCGCCCCTCCCAGGAGTCCCTACGCAGCCCATTTTGGATGCAGGTAAATGCAGGATGCGCATGGAGGCTCGACTCCCCCTCCCCAAAAATTGGGCCTACCAGAGATTCAGGAAGGGCGGAAACGGGCCCATTTCTGGCCTCCAGAGAGCATCCAAAGCCTGTGGAGGCCGTTTTCGTTCTCCCGGAGGCTCGAGGAAAGTCTCCAGAGCCCAAGGAGGGCAACAGACACACACCTCGCCACGGTGCAGGAGGCTGAATAGGCCATACCCACCATGGCCACACCCACCCAGTAACCAGGCAGAGAACCCCTTGCTAAAATCTAAAACATTTTAAAATTCCTAAAAGTGTGAATGTTTATGCACATATCTGGAGGATGCAAATTAGATAAATATTACTTGAATTTTGGATCCTATTTTTCTCCATCATTACAAAGAATATAGGCATAGTTCTTTTCCCAAATCTGTTTGTGAAGCACTAACATATCCTTCCCCTCCCAAACACATACTGAATCAAGAACAGAAATCTCACATGCGTATTAACTTTCCCTGGGTTTCTTTTGTAGGAATTTTTTTTAAAAAAATCTGTAATTTTCCATCTCAGGATAATGTCCAAAAGCTTTGTTTATTTGTAAGACCTGTTGGAAATGATTAAGTGGAGGACAAATGCACTTATCTCTGAAATATATAAATATAAACGTCTATCATCTTGTATTGCATTCCTTCACTGAAGATATGGGTTTCATATACAGCTTTGACCTGGGTGGAAAACCTTATTAGGGAAGGAAAGAAGACCATGATTACCATGTGCTTGGAATTTCATCAGCACTTAGAACTGTTTGTCTGGAAGGCAGTCTTTTAAAAACAAGATAAATTGCATCATGCTCCCAAAGTACAATTTCTGGCTAATAAATTGTTTCAAGAAATAAAAATAATCGGAACACGAGGGCTTGGAAGAGCATTCAGGGTCTGTAAAAAAGCCTCAATCAGAATAGAATGCACTCATCTAGCAAAGGTGAAAATCCTTTCACCTGATATTCCCAAAAGTTTTTAAGAAGGCAATTGGACTTTCTTGTGTTTTTTTTCTTTTGAAGATGTTTCACTTCTCATCCAAGCAGCTTCTTCAGCTCTGACAGGATAGTGGGGAATGGAAGGATTTATATTCTTTGCAGACAGCTGGTGATTTGCATTCTTTTAGAGGTTTATTTGTGTCCTCAAGGTCACCTGAATAGTGCTCCTGGTTCCTGTAGCCTGCAATCCCGCCCCCCTCTGGAAATCCATTCCTACTTCCACACCATTCAAAGGGTGTTTATCCCGAATTGTATTGCTGTAGAGAATATCAGTCATCCAGATTGATCATAGACAGCCATGACCATGACGACTGAGAATCTAAGAATGTCGAGGAAAGCTTGGAGCAAAAAAGCAGAATTTGAGGGTATTTCTCCAGCACTCCAGACTTGAAGTATGAACTTTTGAATAAGAGCTTTTATCTTGCCTTCTCACATCCAGCCATGCCAGAGCAAAGCAGCAATATTCTTACTACATTTAGAATAGAATAACAGAGTTGGAAGGGAACTTGGAGGTCATCTAGTCCAACCCCCTGCCTAGGCAAGAAATTCTACACCACTTCAGACAAATGGTTATCGAACATCATCTTAAAAACTTCCAGTGTTGGGGCATTCACAACTTCTGGAGGCAAGCTGTTCCACTGATTAATTCTTCTAACTGACAGGAAATTTCTCCTTAATTCTAAGTTGCTTCTCTCCTTAATTAGTTTCCACCCATTGCTTCTTGTTCTATGCTCAGGTGCTTTGGAGAATAGCTTGACTCTCTCTTCTTTGTGGCAGCCCCTGAGATATTGGAACACTGCTATCACGTCTTCCCTGGCCCTTCTTTTCATTAAACTAGCTATGCCCAGTTCCTGCAACCATTCATATGTTTTAGCCTCCAGTCCCCTAATCATCTCTGTTGCTCTTCTCTTTGCTCTTTCTAGAGTTTCAACATCTTTTTTACATTGTGGTGACCAAAACTGGATGCCGTATTCCAATTATCTGATAGTAATTCTTGCCAAACTCAATAGTGGTTAGTTGGAATAGGATTATACTATGCTTAAACTAGCCAATATGCTTCATTGGCCGAATTAAAATTCTAACTCCTAAACCTGTACATGTTTAGATAGATAACTTTTAGTCCTGGGTTGTTTTCATTGTTGCTTAGCATGTTGTGTTCAGCCTTCCTGGTTAGTTTCCATTTCAATATACAGGTAGTCCTCGATTTACAACAGTTCATTTAATGACCATTCAAAGTTACAACAGCACTGAAAAAAGTGACTTATGGCCAGTTTTCACCCTTACGACCTTTGTAGCATCCCCAGGATCACATGATCAAAACTCAGATGCTTGGGAAATGACTCATACTTATGACCCAAGGTCATGTGATCACCGTTTGCGACCTTCTGACAAACAAAGGCAATGGGGAAGCCAGATTTTCTTAACAACCATGTTACTAACAATTGCAGTGATTCACCTAACAACTGTGGCAAAAAAGGTCATAAAATGGGACAAAACTCACTTAACAAATGTCTCACTTAACAACAGAAATTTTGGGCTCAATAGTGGTAGTAAGTTGAGAACCAGCTGTGTTGCAAGTCCCAAAATGGATTGATTCAATTATTCAAGTGTTTTGGACAGACCCCTCCAAGGAATGTCAGGAGAAAACAGATATAACTGGAATATTGTGACCTTGTGTTAGGTTCCCAAAGGAACAAGAAGAGAAAATGGTTGTTACCACTTTATTCTCTTATCCCCAAAGTGCTTTTTCAAAAGGCAACTGGACTTCACTTCTCATCCAAGAAGCTTCTTAGACTTCACATTTATTATCTTGCATTTTCCAAAGTTACTGGCTCTGGTTCAATATAGGTGGAAAGAAAAAACAAAGGTAGCTAAGTGACCTATAGAACAAGTCAAATAGATATTGGGTTGTAGAGGGAATCATAGGCATCTACCAGTAACTTCAAATGTCCATTTATTTTCTGCCCAAGGGCTTCCAGTGAAAGAGTCCAGAATCAATGGTGCATATAATAGAAAAAAAGTGACAAAATTACAATTAAATGTGTTTTACTTTAAATAGCAATAGCATTTAGACTTATATACCACTTCACGGTGCTTTACAGCCCTCTCTAAGTGGTTTACAGAGTCAGCATATTGCTCCCAGCAATCCCGGTGCTCATTTTACAGACCTGGTAAGGATGGAAGGCTGAGTTACCTTTGAGCCTAGTGAGATTCAAACTGCCAAATTGCAGGCAGCTGGCAAAAGTAGCCTGCAGTACTGCATTCCAACCACTACACCACCACAGCTCTTGTATATATGATAAAACTTACTTCAAGAGGTGAAAATGCAAAGACTTTGAAAGCACTGCAGTGTTTCGCTGAAAATAAGACAGGTCTTATTTTCTTTTGACCACTGAAACAAGCACTTGGCTTTATTTTGGGGGAGGTCTTATTATTTTTGAGGTGCAGGAGGCGGCGAGTGTGGTCACTTCATGGCTGCTGCTGCGTTGCAATATTTTCAGGGAGGGCTTATTTTGGGGGGAAGGCTTATTTTAGCGCATGCATTCAAAAGCCTAATTGGGCTTATAATTTGGGGAGGTCTTATTTTTGGAGAAACAGGGTAGTAATAAAAGCTAAGGAGCAACATGAAAAAACTGAGATGTTAACTTGAAGACCAAGTTAAATGATTACAACAACCAGTCTTAGAACAGTGAAAATATTGAAGTGGTGGATACATTTTGCCTTTTATGATCAGCCATGAAAGAGGAACAAGTAGCCAAGAAATATGCTATAGTCTAATACCTGATAGAACAACCATGAAAACCTAGGAAATGATATTCAAATGCCATGATGCGTATATACCCTAGAAAAGTCAAAAGAGTCAAAGTGTAATGATCCTAGTGACATTATGGAAATAAAAGTTGGACTTTGAAGAATAAGAAAGAAAGGAATATTAATGTTTTTGAATGTTGGTGTCACAGAAGACTGCTGATCATACCCTAGAAAATAAAGGGATCATTAAATAAATGAATCCAGATTTCTTACTTAAGGCAAAAATGTCTATGTTCAAGTTATCCTATTAGTGAACACATGATGTGAAGACTTAATTCTCTGGAGAAGTTAATATAATGCTGGGAAAGGTGGAAGAAAAGAGAGAAGAATAACCAGCAATATTAATCCACTCAATTTCATCAGTGATGGGTGCACAATTAGAAAACTTGAAGGACCAAGTTAGGAACACATTCTCATGGAGAAAATATACAGTATTTGTGTCATTGCTAAACGTTGATACCAAGATGAGCATTCTTGCTCTAGGCTAAACTCAATCTACCCATTGAGTTAATTAAACTGTTGCAATTATTCTGAATTCAAATCATCATAAATTAAGTTTGCTTAATAATGCTCTAAACTTTCTCTATTGCTTTCCATTTTAATCACTTTAATTCATCCAACACTTACCGTTAAGATCCATTTATGAGGTTTTTTCTCACCCCAACTCCCTCTTTTCTAGAAGCTACAACTCTATGGTTTCGAGGTGTTCTGGAACAATATCCCTTTTCTGGAGTGCATATTTTCTTCTCCTTCTAAGTGGTGCATGACTAATCTTTTTGTGAGAATATCTAGACCTAGAAGATTAGGTAGTCAGATTGTACATTGTTGGAAATGTTTGATTCAGCATTGTTGCAATTTTTGTTTTACTTTTTTTTTGCTTATTTAAAAATTGAGTAACTTGGATTGTGAATAATTTCAGTAAATAAATGAATTTAGATATTTCCCTGAATGGAGATAATGCTTATCTCAGATTGTCCATTCTTATCTGAGCTGAACAGAGCTAGGCAGATGTGAAGGTGAACTAAAAGACTTGTGTTCTAATAACAGATTGTGGATAAAAGGTTTCACACAAGGTTGCTCATGACCTTAAGTACATGTTGTTTACTCTAACAAATTACATAGTATTGGATCTGATCTGACTATCTACTGGGCAGTTTTCTCTGGGACTTAGCAAAGTGTGCTTAGAATGATGGAAGGCACTGTTTCAATTCAAAGGCATCAGATTGGAGATGGATGGTGTCAGGCATTACATATTATTAGCTTTTTCTATCTTGTATTGTATCATGTCTTCTGCAGTCATGACATAAGCCTAAGATTGAAAATCAGGCTTGTCAGACTCTACATCTTTTCTATCCTGCTCCAAGGAGTGGGGAGTTGGTCTCTGACAGAAAGCCACTTGAAGAGACTAGAAGCATTCTGAAATGTGGATTTACAGGTGGTTGTTACGTATAAGTTGGGTTGACAAAATCAGAAATGAGGAGGGGATAAGCCACTTGGGAAAACCAAGGGAAATCATCAAACTGTCAAAAAGCAAAAGATAGAATATTTTGGACATGTAATGCAATAGCTAGAAAAATATGGCATCCTTCACTTAATCCTCCAGGGAAAGATTGAAGGCAAATGAGGTCCAGGCTGAAGAATAACACCATGGCTTCAGAATCTAAGGCACTGGTTTGGATAAAACTCAACAGCACTTTTTGGTGTTGCTGTTAATAAAAATAGGATTACCAACATGATTGCCAACATCTGATGACAGATATGGCACAAGAAAAAGAAAAGAAGAAGCTCCTATTATCTCTTTTAATCTGGATCTATGTTCCCCCAGTGACTTAAAGCATTGCTCGGCCATTATTGGGATGATACGAACCTGTCTTTTTGGGAGCAATCAAGTGATTATACAAGCTGCTTTTGTTCTTTGTTCTTTGCACCACAAACATGTCTTCATATCTTCTTTTTTGCTTTTTCTTCACAGTTCTGAATTCATGTCATTGCTGTGAGCAAGACAGCCTTAAGCCATTCATAGTTATATGACAGATAGCATTTTCCACTCATTCCAACAGCATCCAAGGACAGCTTCAAAGTACAAAATCTGGCTGGCTTTGCTTCCCATTATCTTAAGAGTCAGGAGACTACCATTACTTGAAAGAGGCTGGTTAGGATCAGCAAATTCTGTTGGGGGAATTTTCTTCCAACTAAGGATAAGTGGACTACCCTTTAACTGAAGAATAAGGAAAGGTCATTGGTGGGAATCTTGATGTAACTTCTTCCCAAAATCAAAGAAAATAGCACAAAGGAAGTGTTTCAAGATGTAAGTGGCTTAGTTTGATCGTTTTAGTGTAATCTGCAACTAATCCTTGGATTTTGATTTTGCAATCTTTGTGGGAAAGCAAAAATTTTCAAAATCAAGTCTTATGAATGCTGATTTTGGCTTCAGCACCTTTGAGAAGTAGTTACTTTTACTGCCAGACAACAGACAAGCAGAAATTAAACCACAAAAGTTGAAATGTGATGTATTCTGTTTTTTCTTCCCCTTTTGGCATAAAGTTAAATAGATGTTGTAGACAAAGGTATAGAATTATGTAGCCTGAGACAGGCTTTTATGTTTCTGAAATAATTTAGACATAAAGAGAATAGGTATGCATATCATGTCGGGGTCAGTTTTTAGGGATGAATAAATTTGTTTTCCTGTTTTCCTGTTTGTTTTTTTGCCTACTTAAATTTGATTGGGATATTTTAAAAACATTTCGCAGAAAAAGTATACATTCTTCCTACTACTGAGATTTTTGTACACATTTATGCTTTGTTTTACTTATTTGAATTTATTAACTACCCAGTTACGATAGACTCTCTCTAGCTTAAACCAGGGGTGTCAAGCTGGATCTCTTCAAGGGCCGGATCAGCATTGGAGCTGTCCTCCATGGGCTGGCCAGGGGGAGAGGGGAGGCGGGATGGACGACAGACAGGATAGACTCCTCCTGCAGTTATAAAAAAACTACACAAAGAAATTAGAGAAATTGGATTGAGGAATATTTGTATAATAGGAGATTATAATGCCATAGTGCAGACAGTAAAAAAGATTATGTAAGTGACAAAAAAACTAAAAATAAAAAAGTATTACCAACAACTTGCTTTGAGATGATGGAGGAGCTAAATTTAATAGATATTTGGAGGAAAATGGAACCAGAAAAAAAAAACAATTTACTTTTTACTCCAATCCACATCAATCCTGGTCATGGATTGATATAGCATGGATGAATGGGGAAATTGGGGCAGAAATACATACAATTGAAATATTACCAAATACGTGGGCAGATAACAACCCTATTAAAATAATTTGGAAAGGAAAAAAAACTAGACAAAGATGGATGTTAAATTTGCAAATATTAAAATAAAAAGAATTTATTCAAAAATGTAGAAACGGATTAGAGTTATTCCTTAAGGAAAACACAAAAGAACAGACATCTATACAAATTCTATGGGACACTATGAAAGCTTATTCCCGCAGAATTATTATAGCATATTCAGCAAATAGAAACAAAGAGAAATGGGCACAACAAAAGATATTAGAGGAGGAAATTAAAAATTTAGAAATAGAATTACAAAACAAGCCACAGAATGACAAAATTAGAAAGGATTTGATGTTAGCAAAACATAAATTAAATATAGCAGACCAGGAAGAAATGGTAAAGGGCCTAAAACTAACAAAACAAAACTTCTTTGAGCAAGCAAATAAACTGGGGAGGTGGTTGTCACAGATTGAGAAAAGAGAAAGGAAAAGGATTAATATATCAATTTCAAGAGGAAACTGGTGAATTACAACATACAATGGAAGGGAAGAAAAAGATTGCAAACAAGTACTTTGAGAATCTGTATAAAGGGGAACAAGTAGATGAAAAACAAATAAAAGAATATCTGAACGGAGAAGAAACACCGCGAATAACAGAAGACATGAAAGAAATGTTGTCAAAAAAAATGATGAAACTAGAATTGAAACAGGTGATCCAAAAACAGAAAAATAATAATACTCCAGGCCCAGATGGATTTCCAACAGAATGGTATAAAATAATAGATGAATTGAACAAATTGATAGAACCCTTGATGTTGGAGATGTATAATGAGATACTGATGAAAGCAAAAATACCGGATTCATGGAGAGAAGCACATATTCCATTAATATTTAAAGAAGGTGCAGTTAAAAAATAGATTCAAAACTATAGGCCAATCTCATTGTTAAATGCCAACTATAAAATATTCACAACAATAATAGCGGAGAGACTGAAAAAATTATTAAATAACTATATACATCCAGACCAAAATTGATTTCTCCCAACAAGACAAATTAGGAATAATACCAGAATAGTAGCAAATATCTTAGAGTACTATGAGGCGCATCAAGAGAAACAAGTGGCACTTGTTTTTCTGGATGCACAGAAGACATTTGACAATTTAAATTGGGAATTCATGATGCAACAAATTAAGAATATGAAATTAGGGGACCAATTTGAAAGATTAATAGAAATGATATACTCTACCCAAAGGGCAAATATATTATTAAATGGGGAAAGTACAGAAACCTTTAAAATAATGAAAGGATCTATCACCTCTGCTCTTTATCCTGACGCTTGAAAGTCTGCTAATAAGAATTAGACAAAATTTGGAGATAAGAGGAACTAAAATTAAAAGAGAGGAGTATAAAATTCAGGCCCTTGCAGATGATTTGGTATTCATTATAGAAGATCCGCTAGAAACAGAAAACAGGAAATAGTTTAATGCGAGAATTAGAAAAATATGGAGATGTAACAGGGTTAAAGATTAATAGAGAAAAGACTAAAATAATAACTAAAAATTGAAGGAAGAACAAAATAAAGAATTAGAAAGAATAATAGGACTGCAAGTGACAAAGAAAGTTAAATATCTTGGAATATGGCTAACTGAAAAGTGCTCAACTATGAAAGAAAATAATTACAAAATTAGTGCAACAAATAAAAAAAGATCTAGAATTATGGGGGAAACTACAACTATCATTATTAGGGAAAATAGCAGCGATAAAAATGAATATATTACCGAGACTATTATACTTATTTCAAATAATCCCCATAAAATTAGAAAAAAATTTTTTTGTTGAATTGAACAAGATTATATTAAAATTTATATGGCAAGGGAAGAAAGCCAGGATAAAGTTGAAAGCTCTACAGGATGACAGAAGCAGAGGTGGTATGGAACTCCCTGACTGGGAGATTTATTACAAAGCAGCAGCATTAACATGGATTAGGGATTAGATAAATTTAAAAAATAAAAGAATACTAACATTAGAGGGCCACAATTTGCAAACGGGATGGCACTTTTTCCTATGGGAAGAGGATAAAAAAAAATACTTTAATAGACACTATATTAGAGATGATACAGGTCTGGAATAAAATTAGAGAAAAATACTACATGAAAATACCGACATGGCTTTCCACTATGGAAGCCAGGACACATCACAATACACTAGATCTATCGAAAATGGCTAGATATAGTGAAATGGTAGACATCCAAGGAAATTTGAAAACAAATCAGGAATTAAAGGAGCAAAATATAAATATAGATTGATGGCCATACCTTCAACTACAATCGAGATACAAAACAATGTAAAAGAATATGGTATATACACAGAATTACAACAAATAGATAAAATTTTAATTGGCCCAGAAAATAAATTCATAATGAAAATTTACAAATATTTATTAAAAGTAACATTAGAAGAAGAAAAAGTTAGCATGATAGCGAGGGCCAAAAACAATCCAGATCTAGTGGATTGGGAAAGAATTTGGAACACAAATTATAAACTAACACGATCAGTAGCATATATGTATAAAATGTTTTATCATTGGCATTTACCACCAAAGAGACTGGCTAAAATGTACCCAAACATGAATCCGACCTGCTGGAAGTGTAAAAAAATACAAGCAACTTTCTATCACATATGGTGGACATGCCCGGAAACTCAAAAATATTGGACAAAAATTTGGAAATGGGTGCAAGAAATTACAAGAGAACAAATAAAATACAAACCCGAGCTCTTTCTGCTGGGAATAATCAAAGGGAAATATACAAAGAAGAGTAAGTACATATTAACACATCTGCTGACCACAGTGTTTGCCCAATGCTGGAAACAAAATAATATCCCCTCGGATCAATTAGTGGTACAAATTTTTTTGGATTGTGCAAAGAGGGACAAATTAACACTAAAATTAAAAGACAAAGAATATATATATGTAGAGAGAGAGAGACAGAGAGAGAGAGAGAGAGAGAGAGAGAGAGAGAACAGTGTATAAAGGTTTATAAACATAGAAGCGAAATAATATTTACATGTACAGGTATGATGACATAATAATGTTGATATAATGACTGTAAGGTGTTGTAGAAGGAAAATAATAATAATAATAAAATTTTAAAAAGGCATTGCTCAACCAAGGCATAGACACTGCTTACATAAACTTACTACAATCAGTATATGGAAAAAAACAATGGCAACAATTGGCCTTAATGATCTTAAAGTGAAAATCAACTCAGAAGGAGGCATATGACAAGGCGATACAATAGCACCTATCCTTTTCTCGGCCTGCCTTGAAGAAGTATTTCATAAATAAGTATGATTTGCAGATTGTGTTGTTCTCTTCTCACAAGATCCAGAAGAGCTACAAAGACACATACAAGAACTGCACAAAGCAGGAGAACCATTTTGCTTAAAAATAACCCTGAACAAGAGCCAGGTTAATATTTGGTTTATTTGATTAACAAATTCACCAAAGAAAGATTTTTTTTTATATCTGGAGAAAATCTAGACATAGTAGACCACATAGTAGACTCTACATATATCTTGGCCAACAGATCTCAATGGAAGGTGATACAGTAAAAGAAATTGAACATGTTAAATGTGGTTGGCAAACTAAGCATAATTTTTAAGAACAACCTTCTCCTATGTCTGAAGAGTAAAGTTTTAGATTGGTGTGTGCTACCTGCTTTAACATATGCTGGTGAAACATGAACACTAACTCACAATTGATACAAAAGCTACAAGTGGGTGCAAAGAGCAATAGAAAGATACTCAACATTACAAACCAAGACAAGAAAGGCCTGCACATAGATTGGAGAACAAACGAAAGTATACAATATCATCAAGAGAACTGAACTGAAATGAAACTGAAAATAATTGAAATGGAAAGGTCACATAGCAAGAAGAACTAACTCATGGCAGGTATACCAAGGCAGTCATAGAATGGATCCCAGTTGATAAAAAGCATCCATGAAAGAGACCTAAAACAATGACATCAGCAAATATTTCAGGCCCAGATGGCAAAAGAAAGCTCAGGAGCATATCGCTTGGAAACATGTAGAAGAGGCCTTCATCCTGCAGTCAATAAACAATGGTTAAAAATGATGATATGAATTTTGTATATACAATACAATAGCAGAGTTGGAAAGGACCTTGGAGGTCTTCTAGTCCAACCCCCTGCTTAGGCAGGAAACCCTATACCGTTTCAGACAGATGGTTATCCAACATCTTCTTAAAGACTTCCAGTGTTGGGGCATTCACAACTTCTGGAGGCAAGCTGTTTCATTGATTAATTGTTCTAACTGTCAGGAAGTTTCTCCTCAGTTCTAAGTTGCTTCTCTCCTTGATTAGTTTCCACCCATTGCTTCTTGTTCTACATTCAGGTGTCTTGGAGAATAGTTTGACTCCCTCTTCTTTGTGGCAAGCCCTGAGATAGTGGAACAGTGCTATCATGTCTCCCCTAGTCCTTCTTTTCATTAAACTAGGCATTTCCAGTTCCTGCAACTGTTCTTCCTATGTTTTAATCTCCAGTCCCCTAATCATCTTTCTTGCTCTTCTCTGCACTCTTTCTAGAGTATCCACATCTTTTCTACATCGTGGCGACCAAAACTGGATGCAGTATTCCAAGTGTGGCCTTATCAAGGAATTATAAAGTGGTATTAACACTTCACATGATCTTGATTCTATCCCTCTGTTTATGTAGTCTAGAACTGTGTTGGCTTTTTTGGCAGCTGCTGCACACTGCTGGCTCATATTTAAATGGTTGTCCACTAGGACTCCAAGACCCCTCTCACAGTAACTACTATTGAGCAAGGTACCACCTATACTGTATCTGTGCATTTCATTTTTCTTGCCTAAATGTAGAACCTTACTCTTTTCACCATTGAATTTCATTTTATTAGCTAGTGCCCAATGTTCAAGTTTATGAAGATCCTTCTGTATCTTAAGCCTGTCTTCTGGAGTGTTGATTATTCCTGCCAGCTTGGTGTCATCTGCAAATTTGATGAGTTCCCCATTTATTCCCTCATCCAAATCCCTGAGATAAGTGGCAAACAGAACAAAGGAACCTTAGTTACTTCAACAAGTAAGCAACAGAAATATCCACTGTATTTTCGTTATCTTTCAAAGGGGCATTGGGTTTGAGGTTGGTAAAGCAAGAGCCAGCAATTCCCAGCTGTTATATGGCCACTAAAAGCCACACCAAACCACTCTTAATGCAGGAGGGAAGAAGGTCCTCTATGCACAACTTTGTCCTGCCAGTGGGAAGTCCATTTGTATTTCTTAATGATTGCTAACAGTATTCTAATCTAGCTGAGCTGCATCTTTGAGACTACTGACAAAGTAAGTTGAGAAGTCAAACTATGTTTTGAAGGATCAAGTAAAACATTTGATGAACTTCCAAGACTGGGTCACAATTCTGATAGAGGCACCCAGCTGAGGGTGACATCTATCTGACCTTGAGTGATTTCAAAAAGCTAAGTAGTTTTAGACCTAATTAATATATGGATGGAGTGGGAGACCATCAGGAAATTCCAAATGAGAAAACTGGAGAACATCCTGGAAGAACAGAAAGACATGTCATTCCCATTTTGTGATCAATGTGGTATAAAGTTATTTTTCAGATGTGTACGGTATCTCTTTGAGAAATGGGGTATAAATGGAGAGAAATGTAGGAACAATAATACATAATAAACAAAGTCTACAAGTCTCCTTGACAATCAGCTTACAAGATTTGCAATCACTAATGTTACAATGAACGTAAAGGTTCCCCTTGCACATATGTGCTAGTTGTTCCCAACTCTAGGGGGCAGTGCTCATCTCCATTTCAAAGCCGAAGAGCCAGCACTGTCCAAAGACTCTCTGTGGTTATGTGGCCGGCATGACTAAACACCAAAGATGCACGGAACATTGTTATCATTCCACCAAAGGTGGTTCCTATTTTTCTACTTACATTTTTACATGCTTTTGAACTGCTAGGTTGGCAGGGACAAGTAACAAGAGCTCACTCTGTTACACGATGCTAGGGATTCGAACCGCTGAACTGTCAACCTTTCTGATTGACAAGTTCAGCCTTTTAGCCACTACGCCACAATAGGATAAGTTAAAGGTTACCATACTAGAATCTCTAAGTTTAGTGAGCTTGATGGGTATTACATGTAAATTATATGTACCTTATACAAGAGGAAGGAAGGAAGGAAGGAAGGAAGGAAGGAAGGAAGGAAGGAAGGAAGGAAGGAAGGAAGGAAGGTTGGTTATCCATTTCTAATCACAGAACAATCTATTGTTGACTTGCATCATTTCTCTTACAATCCAAGATTCCTGATACATTATCATTTGCATTGAGATCAATGTTATCTTAGATTGGAATACTAGGCTGGCTTATCCACTGGAAAGCAAGAGCTTTGGGAGCTGGTTTAATTGAGGAGGAAGAGTGATTGAATTGAATATACTTTGGCTAATTGAACTATCCATTTCACCAATGTACAGATTTGCATGTATCTCACTGCACAACAACCATTACACAAATGCATGGCATAATACAAAGGAACAAATCTATCAGAGCAAGATTCAGCAGTCCATCTGCATCTGAAAGATAAAGACCATTCTTCTGAAGATAGCAAAGTCCACATTCTGGACAAAGAGGACCACTGCTTTGAAAGAGGAGTCAAAGAGGCCATCTATATTAAAACTGAACAGCCCTCTCTCAACAGAGGGAGAGAGATATGACACCACCTATCCCTTGTCTACAACACAGTCCTTTCAGAACTCGGAAGAAGATTCCACACCCATTTGGACTCTGATTCAGGTGACCCTGAGAGTTCCGATAAACCCCCAAGTGGCCTCAGTGACTCTCAGAAAACTAACGATCAACTTTCAGATGCTAATGACCAAATGACTGCAAGGGATATAAATCCTTCCATTTTTTGTCATTCAGCCAGAACTGAAGAAGCTTCTTGGATGAGAAGCAAAACCTTTTCAAGGTAAAAAACTAAGAAAATTTAGTTGCCTTTTGAAAAGCACCTTTGGAACAAACATGATCTGGATGATTGAGAATCTTCATAGACCCTTCCAAGGTGGAAATCCCCCCACCTTTTGGACCCCAGGCCAATCAGTAGAGCCAGGTTTTGAGAGTGGGGCCAAGAGAATGGGGCCAGATCACACCTTGGGGATCATGATGTTTTCCAGACAGTGGAAGCCATGGCAGAAAAAAAAAAACCCTTTCTCCTGGAGTCCACCACCTGGAATTCCTTGATTGATGGGGTATACGACATGGCCATTCTCCCAGAATGGGAGGGTAACATCAACCAGTGGTGGGATCCTGCCAGTTTAACAACCAGTTCGGTGATAGTGTACACAGTTTTAACAAAATTTACCTTCCACGTTACTTCTGGGGCATAAACTAACAGCTGAGGGGGTGACAATCCGCTCTGTCATGCAAATCAGCTGAGACGTTATAGGTAAGTAAAGTACAGGGGCGAACAGGCGGGCAGGCGGGCACACCTGATCGTCAGAGTGAACTGGTTTGCTCCCTAGCTGATCGTCAGAGCTACCGGTTTGCCCAAACCAGTCCAAAATGGCTGAATCCCACTCTTGACATCAACCCCACTGGAGTGAAATGTTTCCTCAGATAGAACGACCCATGCCATAAAGGGCCTAAAGGTCATAACAAACACATTTAATTGGACCTGGAAAAAACCAAGCTACCAATGTTCTCTCTACCAGCCTAATTTGTTACCTACTGTATAGATAGTTTCAGAATAAACGGATGGCATATGAATTCCAGTTAATTTCTGATGCACTGAATTCACCAAAAACATAGAACTAAAAATCTATTGATCAAAACCCTACCTAGGCACTAGCTGCATAATCATTTGGGAAACTGATTTAATTGCCAAAGAGCAAAGCTCTAAAGCCATTTTCGGAATGATAATGGCTTTTTGTAGTTCTCATAGTTTCATAGTTTTCATGTTTGAGTTATTGATTCTTAAGTGGCTTAAAGAGAAAGTGAAGCAAAATAGCTGGTAAAAAAGAAACAGAGATAGTAAGGGTTAAACAAAATAAGCAGAATCAAGTCAAACTGTACAAAGAAGTTTATGAAGCATGAATTTAAGAAAAAACACAGGCTTCTCACTTAGTTTCCAGGAATAAAGCAAGGTGTATTGTCTTTACAAAACACTAACATTTATTCATTGAATCTGTAGTAACAGGAGACTACATTCAAGATTTCTGATTATGCATATAAATCTTACAGACAACTTCTTTTCTTTTCTCCGAAGTATGAATGGAGGGAATGAGAGATGGAGTCAAAGCAAAGTGAATTAATTCTAGTGAATGGAATCAAATTCATATTTTTCCATTTTTTAAATTAAAAAACCCATAGTTTTTGAATTTATTATTTTTCACTTTCAGAAGCTAAAATGTCAGTGGTTTTCAATTGAAAATAAGCACTTCCACTTTTACAAATGTAGCAGTGAACAATTTTCTTCCCTGACTTCTCATTAAACTTTTGTCACCCACCAACTTAATATTAAAATAATATTTTAACTCACCTCATTATTTCCCACAGTTACTTAAACTTTTATAAATGGATACAGGGGAAAAAAGGAGGGAAAATACTGTAATTGTTTTCAGAAATTTCCTTTAATTATTGGCACTGGAAGTAACCTTAGTAAGGGGTTTTAAAAATCATTTAAAGTAAAGCAATCTCCCTAATTTATTTAGATACATATGTTAACATAAATATTTGTATTTGCCTTGATTTTTGTTCTTTGAATGGAATAATAAATAAAAATGTAAAATCTCTTAGCATAACTCCTGGTTTTGCTATAGTGCTAGTTCTGGTTTATTTCTGTCTTAATTTTCATAGAGAAATCTGCTACTCTGTAGTCCAGATTATCAGAACAATTGGCTATATTTTCAAAGCTGTTAAAGACAGTTTTCTCTCAAGCCTATCAAGTTGCAGAAAATAGAGCATTGATTTTACAGATTCAGACTTTGTCCAGCCTCTGACTGCCACACAGAAAGAAAGAGAGATATAATTCTGAAACATTTTTATAATGTACAAAAAAGGAAGAGGCAATGAAATTGAAGAGCTACTGAAATTAAACCAAATGGAAAGTGGTTGATGTATTATGGACAAAACAAGGATAGTAAAACATTATTGTTAATTCAGAAAGCAATTGAAATTCATTCTTTGCACTAGCATAAAGATCAACTACCTTCTTGACCTTTTAAGAACACTGTCTTCACCGATGCCCATATGTTGTCTAAGACAGTTCTGATAGCTACAGTTCCATTTCTCAGATCAAATCTTGGCACTGAAGCTGATGCATATTGAAATTTCGCTTCACCAGGATTGCTTTATGTAGTGGAACAGTTTCCATGTACAATTCATTTGGGCATATGAAATAATCTGCAGATATTTACATATACTTAGCACTTGCTGGAGAAGACTCATGCGAGTCCCTTGGACTGCAAGGTGATCAAGCTGGTCAGTCCTAGAGGAGATCAACCCTGACTGCTCTTTAGAAGGCTAGATCCTGAAGATGAAACTCAAATACTTTGGCCACCTAATGAGAAGAAAGGTCTCACTGGAGAAGAGCCTAATGCTGGGAAAGATTGAGGACAAAAGAAGGGGATGACAGAGAATGAGGTGACTGGATGGAGTCACCAAATCAGTAGGCGTGAGCTTAAATGGGCTCCAGGGGATGGTAGAGGACAGAAAGGCCAGGAGGAACGTTGTCCACGGGGGTATGATGGGTCGGACACGACTTCGCAACTAACAACAGCAGCCCTTGGAGAATCAGTTTAGTATAGTGGTTCAAGTTTGGTTTAGATACCATGGGACTGTAAGTTCTAGTCCCAACTTAGACATGATAATTGTTGGGTGACTTTGGGTCAGTTACTCTCTTTCAGCTCAATCCACCTCACGTGATTGCTGTTTTGGGTTGAAATAGGAGGAAGAAGGAATATTATGTATGTTCTCCACTTTGAATTTCTTATAAAGTAATAAATGTGAGATAAAAATCCATCATAAATGTACATACAAATATAAATACTTGGGCTATGAGTCTTGTGAAAATAATGATTTGTTGAATTCATAAGTTGCATTTCAGCCAAAGAATGCTAACTGCCTTGAGCTCCATGAAAAGCACGATTGACATACACAAAAAGAGCCTGTTAATTCATCCACCAAACTAACTTACATGTTGCAGTGAAATAGTTAAGCCAATAATATGCAAAGTTGAAGGTTTCAAACATTCATCTCCCAGAAGCTATCTGGGACTTTATACCCTGTGTCCACCTCCGGATCTGAAATAATAGCTTGTAGTTCCTGCTGTTACCCATCATCTCTTCTAGTTTTCCTCCCTTAATCCCAGTATGTGAAAGAAATAAAGATTTTTATTCCTTATGCTGCCCTTTATGGCAATTACCCTGTTTATCTGAAAATAAGACTTCCCCGGATAATAAGCCTAATCTGGAGTTTGAGCGCATGTGCTAAAATAAGCTCTCCCTTGAAAATAAGCCCTCCCTCAAAATATTGCAAAACAGCAGCAGCCATGAGGTGACCCCGCTCGCCAGCTCCTGCACCTTAAAAATAATAAGACCTCCCTGAAAATAAGACCAAGTGCTTATTTTGGGGGTCAAATGAAAATAAGAACCTAATTTTTGGGAAAATACAATAGAATATATTTTAAAGTCAAAATAATTGTTATATTGCACGCTCCTGGCCATGTGTCATAGAAGTATGTTAAGTGGTGATTTCAGGCTTTTCTTTCTTTTTGAGAGAGAGGCCAATCATACTAGACATATTATTTATATTTCTATGTCTATTATTTATAGACATATCATACATGGACTTGCAATATATCTTAACCTTTCATCTAGATATTTTATTGGGTTTTTAATTTAGATGAAATACTAGAGATAAAATGAAGAGATATTACATTTTCTGAAACTTTAATGTCAACATGCAATGCTCTGTGCGAAGGATTGTACATCCTCCCACTCAGCTATTTAACTTTTAGAAGGTCAAAGTTCAGCAGGACTGAACTCTGAAAAATGATATTGCTCATACCACAATAAGATAAAAGCACAAAATACAGGCAAGTGATTTATCAAGGACACACAAAGTACTAAAAGATAGAAACTGTCCTTTAATTAACAGGAATAAACTGGATGTATTCTGCCTGTTTAATTTTGAAATTAATTTAAAACTTAATTGGATACTCTTGTGTTTAGCCTATTTGCAGAAATATTGCCATGCCTCTGAGCTTATTCAGAATTATGCAAATCTACTTGCTGTGCTGCCTCCTTTTCTGTTATTCTTCGCCAAAGTTACCAGGCAACAATGTGTAGAAACTGATGGAGATACTTTTCAAAATTAAGAGAGATTAGGTCCAATGGCACTGATCTAAGAGAAAAATCAATCTCATTACAACAGAGGGCATTATATGCTCTTTGGGTGTCCCTTCTTTTAATCTTCTGAAAAGGGATTTGCATCTGATGGAAACCTATTTGTTAAATTAAAGAGTGGAAAGGCTTAGATGGGAGAATAAATTACAGATGCTTGGATTAGAGAAGGGTTTGTCATTTCCTGGGTCTAGTTGATTAAGTCAGTATCTAAGAAATCAGTGGTGGAGAAGTTGCAGCTGCTTTGTGCCCTGAAAGGAGAAAAGTTCACACTTAAGAGTGGGGTGTTGTTGTAAGGCTCCAAGGCAAAATACAACATGTGCCCTACTTTATTTCTCTTATTGCAGTTTCCGAGTTAGTTCCCCCATACAGTTCTAAGCTAGAGTTTGATTAACCATGGCAGATTCACAGAATATGCAACCCCACAAAGAGTACATTATGGCGTCACATATCAGGGGTGGGATTGAAAATTTTTAGCAACTGGTTCTCTGCCTGTTTACTGGGTGGGAGTGGCCATTGGGGAGTTGTCTCATTGGCTTCTTGCACTATGGAGGTGGGGGGCATTTTTGCCCCACCCCCAGCCTCCGGAGGCTTTCTTCGAGCCTCTGGGATGGCGAAAACGGCCTCCCCGAGGCTCCGGAGCCTTCCTTTGAGCCTCTGGGATGGTGAAAAAGGCCGCCCCCAGGCTCCGGAGGCTTTCTTCGAGCTTCTGGGAGAGCGAAAAAGGCCTCCCCCGGACTCCGGAGGCATCCTCCGACCTCTGGGAAGGTGAAAACGGCCTCCCCCGGGCTCCGGAGGCTTTCTTCGAGCCTCTGGGAGGGCGAAAATGGCCTCCCTCGGGCTCAGGAGACCCTCTGGAATGGGCCCATTTCCAGACTTCCGGTAGACCAGTTTTTCATCCTCCCAGAGCCTCTGTGCAGACCTTGCATTTACCTGGCATGATGAATGAGCCTCGTGGAGATTCCTGGGAGGGAAGGGGTGGGCGGGGTCAGCTGGTCCTTGTAATTACTGGTTCAGCGAACTAAATTAAAATTAATATCCGGTTCACTTGAACCAGTCTGAACCAGCTGAATCCCACCCCTGCACATAATGCATGGACCTAATCTCAGTTCCAAAACCCAAATAAATAGCTCAGAGATACTTCACTGGGTTGGATCATTTTCTTTTCCAGGCACAAATGGATGCTATAGGAGAAGTTGAATCCTCAAATGAGAGAGGAGATTCACACACATTGAGAAACTACCCTAACAGTTTCTGCTATAAAGAATGAAGAAAAAGTTTTGTATGCCCTGGAGTTCACTCCTGTTAACTGCCTGGTGAAGTCGCTGCAGTTTTCTTGGCAAAGTTCAGAAACTGCCATTACTCCCTTCCAGTGGTGGGATACAACTGGTATGCCCCGGTATGGGTGTAACGGTGTCTGCTGGGAGCACCAGGTACCATTCTGGTATGGTGCTCCAGAGGGCCCACCTGCCCGCCCGTGCTCCTTTTCTGTATTTGAGCTGTTTGGGGCTTCCACGCACGGAGTGCACGGCGCCTGCGCAACGCTCCGCCAAGCAGCTGGAGAGTCCTAGAGGTGCCATGGAGCATCATAGGCGGTGCTGCGCACGTTCATGTGGTGGACTCCTGGCCCTGTTGCATCGTACCGGTTGTACCGGGATCCGGAACCCACCATTGCCCCCTTCCTAGGGCAGAGAGAGAGAGGGAGAGAAGCCCAAGATCGTCTAACTGGCCTTATGCCAGAAGTAGGACTAGAAGTCCTGGATTCATTGTTTATAGCCTGGTATTTTAATCATTATACTAAACTGCCTCTCTCTCTCTAATCCCCTAAACATTATATATATATTTTTCTAGAGGAGATGGTTGAACTGCTGATTGTTTGGTTGCCCTTTCCGTCACTGGAGCTGGATTTTGTTCTCCTTCTTGGAGGAGAGATTAAACTCTCATTCTCATTCCTATCATTACATGGGATTACTGCAACATTGACCAAGCAGCACAGGATCAAGGCTTCTGTGAATCTAATAGGACAGCGTGTACATCCTTGGGTGCCAAAAATACTAGACAGGCACTGGGAGTTGTATCACATTTATAGATTCTTCATAGCTTTACCACCGTGTCATAAAAACAGTGCTGAGGTTTTGTTATTTGATATTGGATATGGCACATATTCCTCACAACAGAATTTTTGGGGAAATGGCACCCCGTGGCCCTTTTTAGGGTATGCCCTTACTGTCACGGACATGATTATGGTGAATTATAGTCCCTAACTTTGTCCTTGGGGTGATATTATATTACATTGTTGTCCATTTCATGCAAATGTCACTCTTTGGATCTTCAGATTCTCTAGCAATTAACATTTGAGTAGGACTGAATTGCTACTTCTTTCTAATCCATATAAGGAAAGTGGTCATCTAAATATCTTGCCTAAACTACTTGGAGCTTACAAGTGAGCACTGGTAGTTCGACTGATTTCTAATTTGTTTCCAAGCTCAAAACCAAGTATTAAAAGACTTCTAGGCAAGATGAAATGAATCTATTTTAAGTCTGAAATCATTTGCAGAGAGCCATCATACATTCTATTAGGCAAAATAAGAAATATCTTTTGTGGCTACATCGTTGTTATGGAATTCATTGAAGACCTGTATGCTGCAAGAGTCAAAAAGAGGGCTGTGAAAATATCTACAGACCTCTCACATCCTGACATAAATTATTTCAACTTCTACCCTCAAAATGATGCTATAGGGCACTGCAGACCAGAACAACTAGACACAAGGACAGTTTTTCCCCAAATGCCATCACTCTGCTTAACAACTAATTTCCAAACGCTGTCAAACTTTTTACTAAGACTGTATTACTATTCTTCTTCTCTTCCTTCCTAGTATCTATCTCTCCCCACTTATGACTATAACCATGTTGCTTGTATCTTTCAATTTATATTGTTTTTATTGTTTCCTAGCATGGTTTGATAGCTTATTAGTAACTTTGACTATCACTAAGTGTTGTATCTTTTTATTCTTGATGAATGTGTTTTATTCTCCTTATGTACACTGAGCATATGCACCAAAGACAAATATCTTGTGTGGCCAATCACACTTGGCCAATAAAGAATTTTATTCTATTCTCATTTGATTCGATTTTCCTAGAGAAAA
Organism: Natrix helvetica; assembly: GCF_964273705.1. NCBI lineage: Eukaryota > Metazoa > Chordata > Lepidosauria > Squamata > Natricidae > Natrix > Natrix helvetica. The sequence continues at coordinate 121,064,764 of NC_138554.1, forward strand.
CCGAACCAAGATAGCATTTGAACAGGCATCGAAAACCTTCCGATTCCTTTAGGCCTTTTCCATTTGAATGTTCAAAGTTTTGCTCTGTTAGTTTGATCTAGTTAGAATGCATCCGGTTTGAGATTGCTTTGTTCTTAAATTTTATCTTTGTTTTAAAAAGTGTTCCAAAGGATTTCATTAGACTTCAAAAGCAGCACAAAATGATCAATATGAATAATAAATGAAATAAAATTTCATATGCTGCTTATGCACAAACGTTAACATAGCCTCGAATCTACACCCTGGTTAGTTCATATGCTGAAATGGTTTATTTATAACTGTTGATAACAGTTTGTCCAACAAGAAGGATATTCTAGCATTATCTCCACTTCAGCCTAAACAGCAAACCAGCTTTTCAAATTTTACTTTCGCAAAGGACAGCTTAGCTTAGGGACAGTGCATAATTTGGGTTAATTAGGGGCATTGCCCCCTGCTCTCCCACTCCCCCTGCATGTGCACACGACCCCCCCCCATGCATGCACGCAGATCTCCAACATGCGCCCCAGCCCTCCGGCATGCATGGCAGAAACCCAAATATCAGCTGGCTGGCGGGAGGCGAGTGCGCATTTGCAGTGGACCTGAGCTGGGGCAATGGCTTGCGTGCCCACAGAGAGGGCTCTGTGTGCCACCTGTGCCATAGTTTCAGCATCATGGGTATAGGTCTTCTTGCCATCCTACATCCTGATTTTATTTTGAGAACAAATTGAACAAACTTTTAGTCAATGTGTTAGCAAATCAGCTAGGAAGAATCTTGACTGTTCTGAAGGCACAGAGATCTTATGACCTCTAGATCTCTCATGTGCGCAGAGAACAGAGAGAGGCAAGTTAATCTGCTTAGGAAGTGGGACACCACCTTCAACCCCTCCATTTCCAGAGAATAAATTCAGCTTGGTTTCCATGTCCTCCTCGTTTTTGTTCCCTTGCAGCATGAAAGTCTATCCTGTTTAGCATAATGGCAACGGACCCTTCAGTGGTTATATGGATTTAGTCCAAGGTCTTTGGAGATTCTCAGTTATCCAGGTCATGGTTGTCCCAAAGGTGCTTTTTTCAAGAGGCAACTGGACTTTCTTTGTTTTTCCTTGAAGACATTACACAATTCATCCGAGAAACTTCTTCAGTTCTCTAAACTGAAGAAGCTTCTTGGATGAGAAGCAAAACGCCTTTAAGGAAAGGCAAAGTTAGTCCAGTTGCCTTTTGAAAAAGCACCTGTGGGATATAGTCCAATCTTAATGTCAGAAGTCCATGTATTGGCGGGAGTAGAAGCAATGTTTGGCTTTTCACACACTCTTAGTAGGGGAAAGATTTTCCCTTTTGCCCCTCTCTCTCTGCCTCTTGTCAAGCTTTTCCCCTTTTATTAAAAAAAAAACCTGCCATGTTTGTATTTTTTCCTTCAGAATATGAACCATCCTCTGGAATCTTTGGTATGGTTGTCAGAGGCTCAAAAAGTCATAGGAAAGTTCATGAATAGCTATTGTTTGAAGCCTGAAGGATATTCATTCCTATTTTACAATTAAATTAACTAAACTGTGCAACTTGTCCCCTGGGGCAGAGTGTTGTTGCTGAGCCACTTTAAATCCTTCCATCCTCCCTAATTCTTCACCATCTTTTCCCACTCCTTTCTGTCTTCTATTATCCAGAAAAGTCAAAAAAATCCTACCATTTTTCAGATACATAAAGATTTATCTGCCCTACTGACTCTTTCCTGTCTGTGAAAGTCGAGATCCATTCAGGTATACTATTTATTTTTATTGGTTCACTCTGGAGCTTGTACTGCTCTGCAAGATCTGCTCGATACGTGCATTTGGGGTTTTCTTTTTGGCTATGAAAAACAGAAGTTACAAATAACTCCAGCAATCTGATACTCTTGAACTGAAATCTCAGTGCTAGGCTTCGAAAAGCCACATCTTCTGCAGGCAAGTTAAGAATAATTGTAAGAGGAACTATTTTGAAAAAGTTTGTGATGCTCCAGCCTCAGAAAGCTACAAATGAGTAATAAATTCAATTTCAGTAGAGGCGGTCATAGCATGGTAAGTTTTTGTTGTCCTCTATTAAGGTTCTTAACAGTGTTTCTTCTTATTAATTAAAGTAGGACTTATGAATAGACTAAAATTTCACAAAATGGATATTCCCCCACTGGTTTTACTTTTAAACCAGTCTTTTCTTTTTTTTCTTTTTTTTAAAAAAAGAATTTAGAAATTCAATGTTAAAATTATTATATCCATCTCAGTATCTATGTGAAAATTGGTTCCTTCTGTCACATCAAACACTACTGTTTGTTAACACTTCTAGAGAGCTGTATGCAAGGCTTTCAAGGTAATGCACTTTTGCTGTAGAGATTTTCAAGGGGGGAAATTATAATGCAAATCCGGTGTTTAGTTCGATCCCTGGACCAATTCCAGGTACTCATAAATTAATTAGCAGATGTTTGCTCTTTCCAGATCTGCTCTTCTGAAGGTGAATAGGTCCTATAGCTTTTCCCACCTCCCTGAAAGCCCATATGGGTTTCTTAGCTTCTTGACATTTCCAAGAAGCTAATTGAGAATGTATGAATCTTGAGCTAAAACCATCTTTTGGGGGCAAGAAAATATCTTCTTTTACCCTCTATGATAGCTGGATACAAAGCAAATGGGCTTTGAACAAGCATAGAATGTCAAGAGAAAGTTAAGCACTATGTATGTATGACACACTAATCAATAATGTAATTGTCTTATACATCATGTGTTTATGGTTTAATGCTTTATATGTATGCAACCAAATTTATCTAATATTCTGTGTTTAAGGAAAGTATGTGTATATTTTAAAAAGTATAGTTTAGCATTCCTCATAAAACTTTGAATCCAGCCTAAAGTTTGTCAAAGGAATAAATGATTTTTGACCATTTTTAATGTAGTTTTCTCCAGGTATGTTAGAGTACAATGTCCATTGTCCTGCAATAACTATAATTATATAATAATATATTGTATATTAGTGGAAAAGCTGAATACAAAACCTCTGATTAAGATAAAGATTCCCCTCACACATATGTGCTAGTCGTTCCCAACTCTAGGGGGTGGTGCTCATCTCCATTTCAAAGCTGAAGAGCCAGCGCTGTCTGAAGACATCTCCGTGGTCATGTGGCCAGCATGACTAAACGGTAAAGGCGCATGGAACAGAGTTACCTTCCCACCAAAGATGGTCCCAATTTTTCTACTTGCACTTTTTTTTACATGCTTTCGAACTTCTAGGTTGGCAGAAGCTGGGACTTCTAGGTTGGCGGTAGCAGGAGCTCACCCTGTTATGAAACGCTAGAAATTCAAACCGTCAATCTACCGACCTTTCTGATCGATAAGCTCAGCGTCTTAACCACAGAGCCACCACGTCCCATTTACCTGATTAAGATAGGTGGATTTTAACTCCCAGAATTTCCCCTGACTGGAGGATTCTGGGATTTGAAGTCTGAAGAGCTTTAAGTTGCAGAGATTCATATGGGTAGTCCTTTAGGGATGACCATGATTGAGTCTGGAAATTACAGTCATTCGTTGCAATGGTGGTAAAGAGAGTAAGCCTATGACTACACCTGATTTTATGACTTTTTTTGCAGCAATTATTAAGCAAATCCAGGAGTCATTAAGTAAATCCATTGTATGATATGGGCTGGGTTTCATTGGAAACTGAAAGTAAAGACCAATTTCTGGCAGAACTATCCATTGTGTTTATCTGATTGCAGAATGTTGCAAACAGTGTAAATGTGAGTCGGTTGTTAAGTGTCAAAATGTGATCATGTAAGTTCAATGTTGAAACTTCAAAACAGGGCCATAAGTAGTTTTTTTGGGGAACTGTAACTTCAAACAGTCACTAAGCGACTAATCATAAGTCAATGACTATCCATACAGATAGGGAATTCTTTCATTGATATTGGTAAAAAAAAAAAAAAAACACTTGCACTAAAATTAGAAAGCAGAGAGTAGGGAGGAATGTTTGCCTAAGAAAAATACATGGTTGCAGTTCCCAAGGAGACATTCTCCAGTTGCAAGATACTGCATTGTTTGCAATAAACTATGGTTTGCAGGCTAATGATCTGGGCCCTTTGTATACCCTTTGTCTTCTGGAATGGCCATAAGGAGAGGGTCAGAAGTTTCCACTTTTGATTAAATGTCCTTCTTCATCTTCATTTTCTAATAAAACATAGACATATCTGGTATATGTACAGTGCATGAATTATAATCTTTAAAGGTTTAGGCCAGTGATGGTTAACCTTTTCAGCACCGAGTGCTAAAACTGGAGTGTGCGCGCTCTGGAGCACCACAACCTGGAAGAGAGCAGCTGGACGGTGCACATACGCATTGCGGCCAGCTGCACCTCTGGGTTCTGTCGCATGCATGCACGCCGGACAGATGGTCTGGCATGCATATGCACTGGCCAGCTGTTTTCTTCCAGTGCTCCGGCTTTCGCACAAAGGCCAGGTGCCGGCGTACATATTCGTGTCGGAACCAGGAACCTGGAAGAGAGCAGCTGTCCGAAATGCATGCACATGGTGGAACCTGGAAGTGCAGCTAACACACACACACACACACACACACACACCATAGGAACACTCAGAGGTGGGCTGCTCCGGGTTCAGCCCCAATCGGATGAACCGATAGTGGCAGCAGCGAGAGGCTCCACCCGGATGCTTCTGCAGGAGCGGCGCAAGCATGAGCGAACCAGTACCGCTGGGATTTGCAACCCACCTCTGGCACATGTCATAGGTTCGCCATCACGGGTTTAGGTTGATGGGGCATACTGTTCCTACATTGATAAACACAATGTTGTTTATCACTGGCAGTGTTAGATTTAAATTTGATGCACATTTGATGAATGTAACATTGCTAGACATAAATTCTTTAGTGTCTTTGGCAATTTCTTGCTGCTGCAAGGGACCACTACCACAAATGGTCACCACCAGGGGTGGGTTCTGGCAGCCACTATTGCCAGTTCGCTTGTGGTTGCGCAGAGCATACAGCACTAAAAAATTGCTTCTGCGCATGCGCAGAAGCCCAAAACAAGATGGCGGCATGGGAGAACCGGTTCAGGAACGTGGCAGGTCTGGGTCGCTGCCAGCTCCAGCAACCAGGCTGCCACATTACTACCGGTTCAGCTGAATCTACCTCTGGTCACCACATGGTAAGATGTTAAATGACTGTACCTGTTGAAATTCATTAAGCTCTATGCATTGGATTCATTCCTCTTTGCGTACGTGTACACGCATACCTATGCAGATAAACGGGGGAATACAGTACAGATAGACTTCCACTTACGACTACAATTTGAGCCCAGAATTTATGTTGCTAAGTGAGAAATTTGTTAAGTGAGCTTTGCCCAATTGTACGACTTTTCAGGCCACTTTTGTTAAGTGAATCACTGCAGATGTTCAATTCATAACATGGTTATTTTAGTGAATCTGGCTTTCCCATTGATTTTGTATGTCAGAGGGTCACAAAAGGGAATCGCATGCGGCCCCTCCCAAGCTCCGTTTTCACTGACAACCATGACTGGCTCCTTCGCTGTTCCCAAGGCAGCCCCGCAGGCGAGATCCGGCCCACGGGCCTTGAGTTTGACACCCCTGTTTTAACATGTCTATAGAATAAGCAACTTTAAGTTACACAAATAGGTAGCATACAAATAGTCCTTGACTTATGACCGGTTGCTTAATGACAAAAGTTCAAAAGAGGCAGGTGTTTGCAACTGGCTCACATTGATTACATGCTGCAGTGTCCCATATGCCCGCAACCATGATTTACAATGTTTTTTCTACAATCTGGGAACCCAGATTGTACTCAGAAGCATTCCAATTGAAAACCTGGACAATGCCGTATATAGGAAGGTTGAACTAGTAATTCTTACGGCTATTAGGCTTTTAATTTCCAGCATCTCATTACCATTTGAGGACATTCTGTGAATTCAGAAAAATCTAGCCCGATGGTGAATCTGTGTCACAAAGAGCCCTCTCTGTGGGCACACGAACTGTGTGGGCCCAGCTCAGCTCTACCATGCCTGCACGAGTGCCTTCGCTGGCCAGCTGATTTTCAGGTCTCTGTCGGACATGGCGGGGGATGGGTGCATGTGGGATATCCACGTGCATGCGCGGGGCAGATGGGGGGGTCAGGTGCGCATGTGCGGGGTCACATACGCATGTGGGGGAAGGGGCCGGAGATGGGAGCGCAGGGGGTGGGGTGTAATCCCCGTGGTTCATTTTTGGTCCCAGGAGGCTGCAGGGAGGCTGCCTAGGCCCAAAATGGCTCACAAGGATGTGTGCCCCCCCCCGTGGCCCATTTTTGGTCCCAGGAGGATGCAGGGAGGCCGACTAGGCCCAAAATACGTCACAAGGATGTGTGCCCCCCCCGTGGCCCATTTTTGGTCCCAGGAGGCTACAGGGGAGCCTACTAGGCCCAAAAGGGGGCACAGGGGGTGTCACATGCACATGCGTGGGGAGGACGGGGAGCATGGGGGGCATGTGTGCATGCACAGGGGGCTGGGCAAAGTGGGTGTCGCACGCACATTGCAATATGGGTGCGCGCTTGCTTTTGGCAATTTGACGACAAAAAGATTAGCCATCACTGATCTAGCCTTTAAAGCAAATGGCAGAAATTCAGACTGACATTAGGGCTACAGTGTTCCCAGAGGTGGGTTGCAAATCCCAGGGCTACTGGTTCACTCGTGCTTGCGCCGCTTCTGCGCATGTGCAGAAGCATCCGGGTGGAGCCTCTCGCTGCCGCCACTATCGGTTCGTCCTATCCTGCCTGAACCCGGTGCAACCCACCTCTGAGTGTTCCTATGGTGTGTGTGTGTGTGTGTGTTTTGGTGCCTTCAAGCCAGTCTTGATACCTGGCATTTGTCAGGACAAGTCCCTGCATTTTTCTTGGCAAGGAGTCCTTTGGCCTTGCCTTTCCCCTGCTGGAGAGAGAGTGGCCCAAGGTCACTCGGCTGGCATCCACATTTAAGTCAGGACCAGAAATCAGTATCTGTTTCTAGTGCTGTTCTTTTAAAGGCTGCATCTAACTGGCTCGCAGTGATGCTACCCCCTGGCTTACTTAATTATTGTTTCACTATTAAACCAATTTTTCCGGCTTGGCGCAGCACAGATCACAAACTATCCTAAGAGCTGAATTGCAGTGGCTGTTGGGAATTGATGTGAAATGTATTTACAGACAGTGCAAGACCTGTGAGCTTACGAGGCAGAAGCTTTTTGAAAATATCATTTTACGAGGTCTGATCCCTCCAAAGCAGAGATAGATAGATAGATAGATAGATAGAGAGAGAGAGAGAGAGAGAGAGAGAGAGAGAGAGAGAGAGAGAGAGAGAGAGAGATAGAGATAGAGATAGAGAGAGAGAGAGAGAGAGAGAGAGAGAGAGTGAGTGAGTGAGTGAGTCAATCCATAACCGGCACGTTGCCCGTGGGGGAAGCACCACGGAAGGCAGAATGAGACGCGGTTCCTTTAAAATGGAATCAAGAGCCAGAGGGAAAAAAAGAAAAAGAAACCGGGCAGCGGCTCAATTTTACGGATGCCGGCGAACCAGGTCGGCTGCCAGGCTGTCGCTTTCTGGAGAGCAGCTGCGGAAGCAGCGCCAAGAAAGGCTCGCGCCTTTGCAATTAATAACTCCGCGGGGCTGCCGGTTGGGAGAGGTAAGTCGCGAGATCGAGGTGGAACAAAAAAAGCAACTACTTCTTCTTCCAAAAGCAGAAGGGAAATCCTCTTTCTCAACGCCAAAAAAAAAAAAAGCCTTTGCAATATGCAAACATCCTGCCTTAGTTCTCTGAACGTCGGGGGGGAAAAAACTTCGCTTAGGAACCGGGCCGGTTGGTCCGCGGCTTCACACTAAAGGCTTGATTTTAATGAAATCAATGATCTGAACGTGGTCTAGACGGCAAGCGAGCTAGCCAGCTTTCGATTCGCGTCTGGGGCGAGGGGTAGCGGCTGCTGAGTCAGGAGGCATTTTTTCAAAGTGACTTTGGAACAAGGATTTTGCAACAGGTTTCTTCAGTCACAAGATGTTGCAAGGACCGTCCCCTCCACGGAACTCGGCTCTTCAGGATACAGCCTGAAAATATGCTTTGTTTCGTGGTTCTTCGCCAACGAAGCTTTCCTTACAGAAACGAATGCGATTCGAGCCTGGCTATTTATGCCCAATGGGCAAGAGGCAAGAGGAAATTCCTCCCCCCCCACCACCTCAAAAAAATAGGACGTCGTAAGGTTTGTCTAGCAATGCAAAAAAAAAAGACGGGGGGGGGGCTGCTCTGTCGTTTCAATAGAACCCACTATCTCTTGCTCCTTGCAGCAGACTGACAAGATAACATGTAGGTTTAACAGCTCCCTCTGTTATTCATTTGCTAATTGTGGATGGCCAGCTTCAAGGCCCTGCCTGTGGGTCTTTCTTTTGTGTTTTGGCCTGGACAATCTAGCAGCAGACAAGTTGTCAAAGGAAGGATATCATCTTTGTAGAACAGACTACAGCAGACCAAAGTCCTCTTTCCATTTGGTTTGCCAGCAAAAAAACAATTTCATTTAGTCAAGTTTAATCAATTGTGAACCAGCTTAAACTGCCACTGCAATTCTAGGTAGCGTGCAGTCTTTTTAATTATGTGCCATAAAGTGGTTTTTGACTCCTAGCAACCAGATACATCAGGCATGCTCAACTCATGGGCCGCATGTAGCTCTAGAGAGCTAGTAATAGCCCCACAAGATCATAAACCTTAAACATTATCGTACGTACATATATTAAATATATTACATGCCTCAAAGGAAGCCTAGGCAAGCCAATAGGTTAGACATGGTTGACATAGATTTTCCCCAGGATGATTTAGCCCTAATCTGTTCTTTCAAGCCTCCCAATGGTGCACACATCACTATAAATAAAAAACAAAATACTTTAGCAACCCTTGCTGGGGAATCCACAACTAGAAACACTATGCAGACATCCATCACTTTCAAAAGGGGGGTTTCAAATTGCCTCAAGACCTGATGAAAAATCTCCAAGACCTTAAAAGTCAACAAGGACTTGTGGACTTGTGTGGGTGGGTGCTATTCCTTTGTGGGGCCTGCTGCAAAGAAGCCCACCTCTGACACAGTTCCATAAGATGGAATTGTTTTAACAATGTTATTTGATTTGAGCACCCTCTTTTAGATCTCCAGAATATACACAAACAATTCAGTTGTGGGCTTCCTTTTTTTTTTTTTACCACTGGTTCACTCGTGTGCGCAAGCACCCAGGTGGGTGGGCAGAGCCTCCTGTTGCCGGCACTAACGGTTCACCCGAACCGGGAGTAATCCACCTCTGAAACAATTGGACAAAAGCAACAAAATAAATATTCAAGAAAGAGCCAGTTTGCTGTAATGGCTAAGGCATCCTGTTAGAAACCAAGAGACTGTAAGTTCCTTCTTGAGGCACAAACCTAGTTGGGTAACTTTGGGCCAGTCACTCATTCTGAGCCCTAGAAAGTGGGCAATGGCAAACCACTTAAGAAATCTTGAGAATTGCCGAGACGTATGCAGTCAACCCTGATTTGAAGGCATTATCTAAATAGCTATCTCTAGATAGAGGAGATCAGTCCTAGAGGAGATCAACCCTGACTGCTCTTTAGAAAGCCAGATCCTGAAGATGAAACTCAAGTACTTTGGCACCTAATGAGAAGGAAGGACTCACTGGAGAAGAGCCTCATACTGGGAAAGATTGAAGGCAAAAGAAGAAGAGGACGGCAGAGAATGAGATGACTGGATAGAGTCACCGTTGAGCTTGAATGGACTCCAGAGGATGGTAGAGGACAGGCAGGCCTGGAGAAATGTCGTCCATGGGGTCGCAATAGGTTGGACATGACTTTGCAACTAACAACATCATCTAGATAGCTATCCAGGCGCCATTACTTCCAAAACTTCTCTCCCAGAGAAGCCTGAAGGTGATGCTTAATTAATGTAGACATTATGTGTATAAGGATACAAACAGCATATGCAAGTGTATGTGTGTACACACGCATACACACACACACATACACACAGAGTATATGAATAAATTAATACCAAAGGAATTGTTTTCCCTGGAAGTCTTTATGGAATTGCAGAACCCTGTTTCGAATGCCCTAATTTTTGCTGCTTATATATATATCAAAGAGTTCATTTGGACATAGCCCCCATATTCAACTTTAAGAATGTCATCTTATTTTGGAATTCTGTCAACCTCGGGCCAAATGATTACCTAGAGCAGGGGTCAGCAAACTGTGGATCTGCAGCCGCATGTGGCTCTTTCTTCCCTCTGCTGTGGCTCCGTCACCGGTGAGCGCCACAATTTTGAGAGGAGCTTCCGGTGGGGGGGGGGGGGAGAAGCACAGTGTGCCAGGAGAAGACTCTATGGCAAGGGGAGGGTTTTCCATTTGTCTCCACAATTGATAGGGCTTTCAGTTATGACAGGTAGGAGAAAAAGTGTGCTGCGCTAAGAGGAGACTATGATGGGGGAACTGAACTTCCGGTCAGCTCCAGAATTCAACGGGGGGCTCCCGGTTAGGACCTTTGTGGCTCCCGGTGTTTTCTTTTCTGTGGGAAATGGGTCCAAATGGCTCTTTGAAGGTTTAGGTTTGCCGACTCCTGACCTAGAGTATTTGCAGCTCCTTTAAACCAATATCCTGTTAATATATTATATTAAATGCTACTAAAATGATTCCTTCCTCAAAGAAAGTTCAGCATAGTTCAATATAATAAGAATAGCATAATTCAGGTAATTTGGTGCTCAAGTTAAAATATTTTTAATGGTATTAAAGCCTGGGTAAGATAGATACATACTATATTGAACCGGTATTTCTTCTATTAGGCAGTGAAAGGGAAAGGTTCCCCTCACACATATGTGCTACCCTGTTTCCCCCCAAAAATATTGCAACATAGCAGCAGCCATGAGGTGACCACACTCGCCGCCTCTTGCGCCTCAAAAATAATAAGACCTTCCCGAAATTAAAACCAAGTGATTATTTTCGGGTTCAAAAGAAAATAAGACCTTGTCTTATTATTGGGCAAACATGGCAGTGCTCATCTCCATTTCAAAGCCGAAGAGCCAGTGCTGTCCGAAGACATCTCTGTGGTCATGTGGCTGGCATGACTAAATGCCGAAGGCGCATTGAACGCTGTTAGCTTTCCACCAAGGCAGTGGTGGGATTCAATTTTTTTTACTACCAGTTCTGTGGACGTGGCTCGGTGGGCGTGGCAGGGGAAGGATACTGTGAAATCTCCATTCCCTCCCCACTCCAGGGGAAGGTTATCTCAAAATCCCATTCCCTCCCAATTAACTGAGACTCTGGAGGTAGAGAATAGATGGGGGTGGGGCCAGTCAGAGATGGTATTTACCGGTTCTCCAAACTTCTCAAAATTTCCGCTAACAGTTCTCCAGAACTGGTCAGAATCTGTTGAATACCACCTCTGCACCCAGGGATGGGTTTCTGCTGGCACTATTGTTGGTTCGGTACACATGCGAATTAGCGCATGTGCGCTCACTCCGCTCATGTGTACACCTGATGCCTGCTCTGTGCACGTGCTCAGTTGCCTATAAATAGGTCTGCACATGCGCAGAACATTAAAAAAGGTCAAAAAAGATGTTGCAGCAACTGAGGAACTGGTTCAGGGGCGTGGGGAGCATGCCGTCCCTACCAGTTTGGAGACCCAGTCATCATTTCCAATACTGGTTCTACTGAACTGGTGCAAACCAGTAGGAACCCACCTCTGCTCTGCACCAAGGTGGTCCCTATTTTTCTACTTGCATTTTTTATGTGCTTTCAAACTGCTAGGTTGAAAGAAGCTGGGACAAGTAACGGTAGCTCACTCCATTATGTGGCGCCAGGGATTCAAACCGCCAAACTGCCTACCTTTCTGACCGACAAGCTCAGCGTCCTAGCCACTGAGCTACCACGTCCCTTAACTAGGCAGTTAAAGAATAGCATAATTCAGGTAATTTAATGCTCATGTAAAAATATTTTTAATGGTATTAAAGACTGGGAGTAAGGTAGATATTTTAACTGCCTAGTAAAAGAAATACCGGTTATACTTGCATGACACATTTATCCATTATTTATTCAGTTAGACCATAAACCAATAAACTAATCATATGTGCTGAGATTTAAAATATGCTCATTATTAAGATGTTGGATTGGCAGCAGGGAGTCAGATCTATGTTTTCTTTCAAGCAATAGTCCTGTGCACAGGGCCTGTGACTCCTTTAGCCCAACCACTGCATAGGGAGATTGTTGTACAGCCAAAATGAATGGCAACTCCTATGTGTGTTGCCTGAACTCAGAAAAGGCACTGGATAAGTGCAATTAAAAGAAAAAGATGCAGTGGCTCAGTGGCTAGGACGCTGAGCTTGTCTATCAGAAAGGTCAGCAGTTTGGCGGTTCAAAACTAGCGCCATGTAATGAAGTGAGCTCCCGTTACTTGTCCCAGCTTCTGCCAATCTAGCAATTTGAAAGCACGTAAAAAATGCAAGTAGAAAAATAGGAGCCACCTTTGGTGGGAAGGGAACAGCGTTCCGTGTGCCTTTAGCGTTTAGTCATGTCGGCCACATAACCACGGAGACTTCTTCGGACAGCGCTGGCTCTTTGGCTTTGAAATGGAGATGAGCACTATCCCCTAGAGTCAGGAACGACTAGGATATATGTGTGAGGGGAACCTTTACCTTAAGTGCAATAAGTAAGTTCAATGTACCTTGTGAATGTAGCCAGTGGGATGGATGATCAAATGGAGATCCTGTCCTCAATTCCTAACTTTGCTGGAAAAAGACGAGGAGGACGAATAGCTGAATCTCTTTCTTACACAGCAGTTTAAATGGAAACAAATGGTTTAAAGATCAGAATTGGCTCAGATTTAATTTTCACATATAATTTATACCTTGTGCAATAATCTTAACAACCCAATGACTTACTGCGCAGCTCACCTGAGGTTATCAAATCTTGAGGATCTGCTCTTGTCTGCAGTTTTTTGTTATTTTTAGGTGCGGAACAAATGAATGCTATGGTAGGTCCTGAAATAGACACACTACAATTAAACAAAAAGAAGAAACTTTGCTTTTGTTCAGCCCCCTATAACTGATATGGTTCTCAGCTGCCCAAATCTAGGATCGTGAGCTCCAGAATATACGATTGGAATGGTGTATAATTTTGGGGAAATATAGTTAAGCATGTCTTGGGGCCAAAGATACCCCAATCTCAGGTTATATGTTTAATGTACATACATAATTGATATACTGCTTTGAGTATGAGGGACAAAATAACAGTTTTTACCAAGTAATGCAGATATGGCACGTGGCTCAGTGGCTAAGACGCTGAGCATGTCGATCAGAAAAGTTGGCATTTAGGCGGTTCAAATCCCTAGCGCCGCATAATGGAGTGAGCTCCCATTACTTGTCACAGCTTTTGCCAACCTAGCAGTTTGAAAGCATGTAAAAATGCAAGTAGAAAAATAGGGACCACCTTTGGTGGGGAAGGTAACAGCGCTCTGTGCTCCTTTGGCCTTTAGTCATGATGGCCACATGACCACGGAGACGACTTCAGACAGCGCTGGCTCTTTGGCTTTGAAGCGGAGATGAGCACCGGCTCCTAGAGTCGGAAACGACTAGCAAATATGTGTGAGGGGAACCTTTACCTTAATGCGGATTTAACACATATTGTTTCTAAGAGGTAAATTCTTCCAAAATTGGGATTTGGAAAAGTTAGATTAAGAGTTACAGCAGTTCAACTCAGCTATCAATCTTCATGGTTGAACATCGTTATGCAAGGAATCCTCAACTGACAACTACAATTAATCACAATATGTGTATGTTAATTTCCTACATCAACCACTCTAGAAAGCTGTGCTTATATACAGAGGGAATGATTGGTTCCTAATCATGGCTGGTGCTAGATTCACTCCTGAATCTTTTTGGTTCTACTCCAGTTGCATCTTAACCATCATCTTCGGCAAATCCTGGGATTCCCAAGAACCTCTTGGAAATCCAGAAGTCCTGGGATTTCCCGGAGGCCTGCTTTAGAAATATTAACCCATCCTGACCCGGCTGAACTTTTTAAAGCCGCTAAAGCAAGGCGCATAAAGCCTTTTATGATCTCCTTTCCCGAGGCGAGGAGGGCTTCGGGGGTGAAACCACCGCAGAAGGCTTAAGGGAGGAGGAGGAAGAAGAAGAAAATCTCCCAGAGCTAGAGAGCCACTTTCCCTAAATGGGAAAAAGCGCTCTTGACATGCCCCAAAGCAACCCTTTGTTCTCCCCGACGCTCCCTGAGCTCTGGGAGCTGCTTAATAAAATCAACCCTCCGGCGGGGCACAGCTGATCAAACCTCGCCTTTCTTTTCTCTTCCTGATTCATACCCGGGAAGGGGGGGACAGGGCGCCCCTGGTCTCCGCCCCCACCGGGAGGAAGCGTTTCCAGCTCGCTCGCTCTCTCCTCGCTCTTGTGCTGTGTGGCGGACAAGGGTGCGGCGGAGGCGGCGGCAGCCCTCCCCTTCCGTCCCAGCGCGAAGGCACTCCTTGGCGTTGCTGCCCGCCCGGGGTCACACAGTTCGGGGCTGCTGCTGCTGGCGGTGGGTCGGTCGGAGCAGCTTCCCCTCCAGCCAGGGCCAGGTCGGCGGCGGCAGCACCGGCAGCAGCAGCAGCAGCAGCAGCAGCAGCTGCGGTTCCTACACGAACCCAACTTTCCCATTGGGCGCCCGCGAGCCTGTCTGGCCGCCCGCCCGCCCCCGCCAGCTGCTCGCGCTCCTTGCCTGCTTCGCCGCCGCGCGCGATTCGGCAGAAGTTTCTCCTTTGTTGGGGAAAAGTCGCGCGCTTGCCCGCCTTCGGCCAGCCGGGATCGGGGGACGCCAGGGGAGCAGGACAGGTGGCGGACGTCGGCGCTGGGTTGGCAGCCTGGGTCACGCAGGTAATGTGACTCTTCCGGCTCGGGACTTTTTTGCGCTTTCTTTCTTTCTTTCTTTTTTCCTTTGCAGCGAGGCGGCCAATAACACTGGCCCTCCAGAGAAGGAAGAGGCCAGGTTGTGTGAAAGAGAGACGGGGTTGCGGGGGAGGGGTGGAAGGGGAGAAAGGTAGTAAGATGGTTTTGCAACAACACGCCGTTGGGGAGAAAGAGGGAAGGTGGCTCGCTCGAAGTTGAGGCTTGCAGAAGCGCACTGAGAATCCCAACCCTTGGGGTGGGAAGAGAGGGCAAGGAGGGCTAGTGTGCATTGCCAGGTGGTGGGATCTCTCCCCCCCCCCCCCCCAGTTGCCGTTCAAAAGCTCCCTGGGCTGGAAGCGAAGCTGGTTTCCAGGGCATGATTTGGCTGGCTTCCGGGGACAGTGCACATCCGCCCACTTGCAGAGAAGCAGCTTTGGGCTAAAGGGGTGCTCCGGGAGCAAGATTGTAGCCTTAGTAAATTCCATTTACTGCTCCGATGTGCCTTGCTTGCAGGCTTTCTGTCAACCACGTAATAGCAACGCGTTCTTGGAAGCCAGCTGACAGCGCGGTGTCGAGTCTCACAAGGAGTGCCAAGTTTTGTTTGTTTCTGATATGGAGTGAGCGCTCTTTAATAGGCTTATCAGCTGGTCCAAAGGGTGGGGAGGGGGAAATAGCGTAAAAAAATTCCATCCTTCTGCGCAATAGAAGCTGAGGGAAAACACTCGAGGGAGCAAGTCTGTCCCCCTCCTCCATTCTGAGGTAAATAACAATACATGTTGCTGTCTAAGGAGTGGCTCCATAAAAACCATTCAACCCAAAGTCTAAAATGATTTCATTGCATCACTGGCACAAGCCAGATAAAAATTAAACATGCTTCAGTCTGTTTATATTTTTACCTACCGCTTTGGAGTGTTTTCAAAGTGTTTTCTCGTTTCAGCAATTATGTTAAATATCAACTAAGTCCTTTTCAATTTTTGCTTTTCTCCAGGCATCCCTTGAGATTGTCCTCATTGAGTCTAAGGAGGCACGCCATAGCGTATGTAAAGCAAGCTGTTATTTGCAACTGGATAGATTTTAAACTTAAAGTGCTTTCCAAGTTGGTTGTCTTGAATAATAGTAAAGTTTCCTATTATTCAACTGCAGGGGTAAATTTGATTCTACCTTCAGGAACAGAGTGGTGTTAAGAGAAAGGGATTAGTTTTCAGGAAAAATGATACTAAATGTTAAACAAACCTTTGTTTAACTTAACATTAGTTATCTTTGGCCATGGATAGCTTTAATTTTTTAGAATTCAGTTCATTTAAATTGTATATATAGGCAGACATACAGGGTATTTCAGATTTGTTTTAGAAATGCAGCCAGCTGCTAAAGAAATGTAATCCAGATAGTTTTTGATATTGCAGAATAAATAAACCAGAGTTGGGAAATCTTCAGCCTGACATATTTTCAGCTTGCCTGTTCTTGCACAGCAGTTGGACTTCAAAAAAATGTTTCTTTTGGTAACTTCTTAAAAGTCTAGATCTGATCCAAACGCCTTACCCTCTTCCCTTCCTTAAATGACCTGTAAGATATCTTTGGTTGATACTTTGCAAGTTTTTCATTCTGACTTTCCTAATGCCCATGCTATTTCTTATAGCAGACAATGTAAATAAAAGAAACACACTGGAGTTCCCAAATTCAGAGGTAAAACCTTGAACCATAGCTCTTGGCCTGGTACCCCATAAAAGGATTTACTCTTAACCAGTGATGCCTTCCAAATATGGCCAAAGTCTATCTTTTAACCTCTTTTCATCACTGACCATGTTGGCTGGGACTGCTGGGAGTTACAGTTCAACAATATTGAACCACAGTACTGCTTGGAAAAGAGCCAGTGAAGTGAGTATGGCAAAACTCAGGTTCTATTTATTTTGTTAGCGTTTTTTTTTTTTAAAAAGGCTGATTTGATGAATGACTTACAAACTAAGAAGCTTTGTTTTTTGAAAGGCAAATCTTATCCCGTGTTTCTTTCCTGGGAGTTATGTAGTCTGTTCAATATAAAAACAAGTCTTTTTGATTCTCATTTCTTTTAGCTACAATAGTAGCAAGAATAAATGCCAATTAAACGTTCTGTGGAAAAAAAAAGGGGTTTTATCTTCATCTGGAAGCCAACATTGAAAGGGTTTTAGATACATTACTCTAGTAGCCGGCCAAATGTTATTTTTTTGTATTTACAGCCCACATATTAGCAAATTCTTCTAAGAAATACAGACTCTTTCCATATTCTTATTTATTTGTGGCCTGACAGGCATGTCTTAAAAGTAAGCAGAGTAGTGAATGACACAAATTCTTAACAATCCATTTAAAATGTCCTTACATCTCAAGAAGGAAAGAAAAAAGAAACATTTGGAAAAGAAAAAAAAAACCTCAGGTATTTCCTTGCCTTCTTATGGGCCACATTTGCGGCTCTGTAGCATTCAGTGCAAATAGATCACATAGTACAAACAGATCCAAATAATGAAAATATATCCAAGTAATCTGAGGAAGCTATTTGAATGAGAGCACTGAAATGTTGCAAACCAAATCAAGAAAAAAGCCCAATTGCCATGACCCACCTTTTAGACTGCTTTACCTGGATGTCTGAGAATCATCATCAATTTCAATGCAAATAGATACAGAAATGAAGGAATGATAAAACGGCAACCTTCGTTTTACAAAGCTATTTATCAGAAAGCCGTTTTTACCCAATTTAAGTAAAACCCTTTTAAGTCTGTGTAAATGCCCCTGTTTTGTAACTGGGTAATGACCTTGTTATCCAAAGAAAGACTAATTTTATCCAATTGGGTAATTTAGCCAGGTTTGGGAAACACTGGGTTAAACTAAAATTTGGGGTCCTGCTAGAAATTGCAGTCAGATCTTCAGGCCAAAGTCCTTTCTGAAGAAGAAAGCCGATGTTGGTAGGCGAAGAGAATGATTGGGAAACTAGTTGGCTTTCTCTATAAAACTCTGCTAGGATTAAATTATATTGGCTTGCTAAATTGTTCAAAAACAGAAGGCAGTTACTGTATACTCTTATTTCTGATGAGGCTAAACCCTTGTCTAATCTTACACTGTGTGTGTGAGAGAGAGGAGAGGGAAGGGTATTCATCAGGTTCTGACCAGTTCTAGGGAACCCGTAGTAGAAATTTGGAGTAGTTCGGAGAACTGCTAAATGCCACCTCTGTCTGGCCCCGTCCCATCTATTCTCTGCCTCCCAAGTCCAACTGATCCGGAGGAAATGGAGTTTTTGCAGTAACCTTCCCCTGGGGAGGGAATGGAGATTTTACAGTATCCTTCCCCTGCCACGCCCATCAAGCCATGCCACACCCATCAAGCCATGCCCACAGAACCGGTAGTAAAAAAAATTGAATCCCTCATGTGTGTGTGTGTGTGTGTGTGTACACCCATGCGTCTTCAGTTTTTGACTCCTGTAACTTCATGGATTAGTCCCTGCAGTTTTCCTGGCAAGGTTTTTCAGAAGTAGTACCCAGTGCTTCTTTTCTAGGACTGAGAAAGAGTAATTGGCCCAAGGTCATCGTCATCCAGCTGTCTTGTACCTAAGGCAGAACTAGAACTCAGAATCTCCTGGTTTCTAGCCTTCTGCCTTAACCACCACATTAAAATGGGTCTCTTACACATTTCAAAGGGATTACATTATTGCTCAGTGACTCTCCACTGGGCTGTCTTAATAGGCAATTTTCAGTGAGAGTGGTTGCAATGAAAGCCCTTTCCATTTTTCTTATGTATACAGAAGCTTGCAGCCACTTGGGAATATACCAGATGTTCAGCCTTATCTTCCTGGAATCTGATGAGAAGTTTGGGATTGGAAGAAACTCACAGTGTGAATCTCTGCTATAGCTTTTATCATAACTAATCACATTGTCAGTTAAAACTTGCAGCTCTGGTAAATATCTCCTAAAGGCAAGCCCCATGGTTACTGTCATTCATTGTATGTGGCTTAATCTTCAAGCCATAATGTTAACTAATGTCTGTGAACATTTATATTGTCCTCCTTGGTATGAAAACCATTATAACTTTATTGAAAAGGAGAAATATGGAAAGTTAAATGAATGGAAGTATTTCTAAATAGTTTTACCAGTGTTGCTACAAGCTATGCAGAATTTTTGAAATGCACAACATTTCATTTGTTTCATATTTTGCTGCTGGACTCTGCTGAAGATTTCTTAGGGTTTTGTGCATTGGTGTTATTTAGCTGTGAGTAAAACAGAACTGAGTGTCAGGTTACTATGTTTTTCCCCATGTTAATATCCTGTTTGTTTTGAATCACTTCAGTTTGAACTTTTATAATTACTATGGTGCTAAGTATAGACTGGGCTGAAGTCTGAATTGTTCAAAACTATTTTGTAAGCAAAGTGTTCTAGCTAAGCTGAATAACATCCAAAAACAGTGCCTGGAAGTGACAAATGTCATAGTTAAGAATAGTCTCCTATCCATCTTAAGATTTTAATCTTTTTAAAATCATCAGCATTTCAATCTTGTTCATGCCAAATGTTTGCTTAATTTGCTGGTCCTGGGTAGATGAAAATGCAGTTTTAATTACACATTTAATTGTAGTTGGGAAAGTTGTACTTATAAGTAAGTGACTAAGATGTAAGGTTTCTTAAATGTCTTATTGAGTAACATGGTGAAAGTGTAATGCAAAGAACTAAAATTTGTGAAGGATTAGAGATAGCTATTGGTTTTCTCTGGTTGTGTAGTCATCATTGTATTTCTAAAAGCTCACCGTTAGATATAATGAGCTGAATTTGGTTACTCTGATCTGGCAAATTTAAATGAGATGAAGATATGAAGCAGTTTGTGCTACAAGATAAGCTCAGAGTGCTGTGATCAGAATTTATGGTCTTTATATACATTTAAATGCTCTGATCTTGGTTTTTGAAATGATAGCAGATGACTGATTTATAATCTTAAATTTGTTCCTGCAGATTTTATTGTTTCTAAAATTCTATGGCATGATCGAGGTAAGAAAAAGCTGTTTCACTTGAGTAACTTTGATCATGGTTTATGAAATTTACTTGGAATTGTGGGTTCCAATGAGATTCTGAGCCAAGAAATGAAGCTACACGGGTTGAGTTAAGACAGTGTGTAGAAACTGAAATGTGATTGACTTGTTAGAGGTTTAGTCTGTTATGTAAGCATAGTTTTAGTTTATGCCAGTTTCTAATCCCTGCTGGTTGGAATTAGTAATTTACAGTCCACTGTTTTGAAATTTCATGTCAAAAAGGTGAGTTTACTTCCATGGAATTGTAATTTAAAAACTGGACATGCTTTCCAAACAAGAATCATCCTTAGCTCAAATCTCCCAAATACTTTTGTTCTTGTCTATCACAACTGTAATGCAGCAAGATGCTTTGCTAAAAGCTGCTCTTAAATCATCCAGATTTTAATGAAAAGGTATTACCGTTTATAAATGGAATGGATTTAAAGATTGTGTTTGACTACTCTGTTTATATTTAAACAGGAAGAAAAAAATCACAGTATGTTTAAGCTTTCTTTAAAAAAAACAATCCTTCCTAAAACTAGCAATGAAAGAGAGTGTATTGAGTTTATTTCTGTTTTTGAGAATGCAGAAATAAAGACACATTCTGGAGATTCTATAGATTATTTAAATTGAATAAACAGCCCTTCTATTTGGGATTAAAGTGAGACCTTCTGTCTTAATCCTTTGGAATTTTACCATTCTTGGGAAAAGAAATATTCCAGTAAAGCATGAATAGGAATGCAATTTTTAACCTATAAAAATCAGATGCCATGCACTACTGGGAGAACATGCGTTTATAAATTATTTTGCAGTAATCAATATGCAGTGATCAGGAACAACACAGATACACTTAAAATATTATTCATATTCAAACATCAATTTAAAAATGTAAAACCTCCTCTATTGATGAAATGGCTGGATTCACACATTTTTTACCCCAAAAGCAGGGTGGGGGGTCCTACCTTTTTTGTTTTTTGTTTTGATCCTGTGGAAATTAGGCTCACAAATGAGACACTTTTACCCAATGATCCCTTACCATCCATTCATAACTCTATCTTTCTTCTGATACCTTGTCCTACTTAATTATTTTTAATTGCATTTTTATCCTGTCCTCCTTCAAGATAGCTCATAGGATCATAGTTAGAGATGACTTAACTCTCCAGGCTAAATGAAGATTTAGCTGGGTTTTTCTGATCCAGGTGTAACATACTGCACTGTAACGTATAATATTCAGCTGATGCTTTTCAAATGCTGAGGCTTATACCTGTATATGCAAAACTAGATATATACCAGTGGTGGGTTATGACCGGTACGCCCCGGTACAGGTGTATTGGTGTCTGCCAGGAGCACCAGGTACCATTCCGGTACGGTGCTCCAGAGGGCCCACCTGCCCGCCTGTGCTTCTTACCGGTATTTGAAGTTTTCGGGGCTTCTGCGTAGGTGCACGGAGCATAAACACCTGCGCAATGCTCCGCCGAGCAGCTTGAGCGTCATGGAAGGGGTCACGGAGCATCGTGGGTGGTAAGTATGCATGTGTGTGCTGTGCGCGTGCACACAGCACACATTTATGTGGTGGGCGCCTTGCCCCGTTGCACCATACTGGTTGCACCGGGATCCAGAACCCACCACTGATACATACCCTTTTTCTTTTATGTACTTTTAAAGTAATGTCCAGTTATTTCAGATCAGTAAGTATCCAGCAATTAATATTCAGCAAAATGAATTCAAGGGGAATCTTGACTGTAGTAACTGAACTGCTTTCTTTGATGCTGAGGATTAAACGATTTGTTTTACAATCTCTTGTTGTAGCTACTTGTGCATGGCTAAAGTAAGGAACAGCTGGAGTGCATGCGCCAGGCTTGAGTTGGCTGCTTGTTACCCTTGCTTCATGGTGTGTGTGCCTCTAAGCATTATTTTGGATTATAGCCTGCCCAGAAGTGTTTTGCATTTCCCAGCTGTTTCACAATTTTTCTCTGCGTAGCCCCATCAGCTGCTTTCACATATGTAATTTCAGCTATGTTGGTGCTGTGATTTCTGTTTAAACCAATTTAACTACTTATTCGGCTCCTGATAGAGTAAGCTTGTAAATGGCTAGAATAATTTAAAAACAGCTTATTAATTCTGGGAGTGCTTTTACAATGTGTAGTTGTTAAAATTTGGCAATCTAAAATGATTTGTCAAATGAGTTATGTTATAATGTAGTACCTAATGCAATATATAATAGTATCAGATTACAGTGGCAGACTAAATTTCAAAAACAGGCAGAACTTAGAAAATACACTTAATCATTGGGTTAAAGAGAAATGGTAAGTATGAAAATGAAATATATAGACCTTCATAGGAATTGACCAGCACCTTCTTTTCAAATACATGGATTCAAATAATTATGCAATGAGAGGCAATAAGACAGTTTCTTGGCAAAATAGACTCTGGTCTTATGCAATAAATATGAAATTCCTGAATATCAGAAAGGACAAATTGAGAAGAAGCTGTTAATTCTCAGATATCTTTTTAATCAATATATACTCACTCTGCTAAACATTTAATTATTATAGTACCGTCTTACTGTATGTCTAAGGATATTTGCCCATGTAGTATGACTGCATTATTGTTCTCATCTTTTTCTTATCTGTTCAATCACACTTGGCCAATAAAGCATTCTGTTCTATTCCCATTTCCCTATATGCTGCTTGGAGAGTCCAAGCACAGGTTAAATTCTGCCTGACTGCCCTGGACTGAATTGAAAGATCTTTAACCACGCCTCCTCTTCCGGTTCCTCAGACTTTTTTCAATTCAGCCTAGCCCAATGTTTAGATGGTTCCAGACTATCAACAGATATTTAACCTTAACTTGGACTTTTCAACCAAATTCTTGTTCATCCTGCAAAGAAATAAGGTCTGCCTTTCTTGTATTTGAGTCTATTGCTGCTATTTGCTGCTGGCGCTTGTCCCGGGCTTCTCTGGGCACGCGCGATCTCTTTAAATTGCTTGGGAGCCGCCGTGATCGCCCTTTATCTTTGCACAGCGGTCAGTGGCAAGAGGGCCCAGCCACTTGCGATATACTTGAGCATTTAGCGCGACAGTCAGTGGTGCGAAGACCCAGGTGCTCACACCATCGCTTTGCAGATTTGAATTTTGGCGCCATTTTTCCAGCAGTTAATCATTGCGGTGCCCATTTTTGTTAAGGGAAAAACTTCTGGCGGCCATTTTGTTTGCAGTTTTGCCGCGGTTTTCCCTTCCATTAGTGAGTCAGCATTGGAGAGTGGTGGCAGCGTGACTTGTTCTGTCCGGCAATCTGGCAGTCAGTTGCTCCCCACCACACTGATTGTTAATTGATCATTAACAGTGAGGTGTTGGTCCTTGCCTTAGGCCTCCCTCCAGCTGTTAACCCTGCAGACGCTGGGAGGTTGGATCTCGCCCCAGGTTTCCTCGTGGCAGCACCGGCTTAATTACTTATTTCAGCCATCAATCTTCACAACTCTGAATCAGCAGCTGCAGCTACCCTCACATCCCCAACTGTGTTCCAGGTGGTGAGTGGTGCCCAGACTACCCTTACTCACAGCATAATGGCAGACTAATCAGGAGGCAATGCAGCCAGGGCCCTCTAGCAGCAGGAGCCTCACCAGACAGGCTAGCAAAGCAACCTCAGAGGCCCTCAGCAGACAGAGCAAAGCTGGGGGAAAGAAAGGAACCAAGCCCCAAGACCAAGTTGCCCCCCCCCCCAGTGCCAAAAAGCACCAGAGAAACAACCTGAACAAGCCCAGCAACAATTGGTGGCTAGTTCTCCAATTCCTGCAGTGGAATCACCAGAGGCCCCAGATCCTACTAATCAGGACCCACCACAGTCAGATAGTAAGGTCGAGGGCCAGGAATTTTCATCAGATGACTGCTCTGAGTTAACTCTCCTAGACCATCCATGGGAGATAATGCTGATTTGTTTCATTTCTCATTAGAAACAGAGGATTCTCCTCCAGTTTTATCACTGGCTCCACAACATCCTCTGCCCCGCCAGGCCACTAAGTGTAGGCGGTCTGTAGAAGACCAAGGGCCGTCCCTCTCCCCTGAAATGCAGG
Source organism: Natrix helvetica (assembly GCF_964273705.1). Taxonomy (NCBI): domain Eukaryota; kingdom Metazoa; phylum Chordata; class Lepidosauria; order Squamata; family Natricidae; genus Natrix; species Natrix helvetica. The sequence continues at coordinate 121,088,796 of NC_138554.1, forward strand.
AAGTCATAGCCAAGGCTATATCCCAGGGCATTGCAGAGGGCATCAAACAACGTGCCAAGCGACCTCGCAGGTCCAGGTCTTCTTCCTCTAGGTCTGTTCCTTCAGAGGCTCCCCAGGGATCCGCCTCTCCCCATTCCTCACTGTACAGCGAGGATTCAGCTGTAGATGAGGAGGTCCTTCCAGAGCAGGCATTTTCCGAAGACGAGGGAGCCGTCATGGATAAGCCAGCCTTTACTGGGTCGTTTAAACATGCTTCGTTCAAAAAATCTTGAGCAAAGCTAAAACAGCCATTCATATGGGAGTAACTGCCACTGATTTGGTCGCAGTAGACCCATCAGACCCTAGCGAAAGATCTTTCTGAGGAACCAGTTGTTCCCCAGGAGATTGTGCCAGTTCCTGAGTTATTTTTGAATGTAGTGCAGCGACAGTGGGTTCAACCGGGTACTCTAGCCATGCCTGGTAGCAGTGATAAAAAGCTTTACACTGTGGATGCCTTCCTGGAGGATTTATTAAAATTACCTCAGGTGGATCCTCCGGTACAAGCCCTTATATCCTCCTCAGTCTTGCCTCCTGACCAATTAGAGGGTTTGAAGGCAGAGGACAAGATATGACAAAGGGCATGTCACAAAACCCCATCAGGTGGTTGCCTGGGCCATTAAGATGGCCACCTCGGCGTCTTTCATGTCCAGGGCATCTCTCCTCTGGCTCAGACAGATATCTGCCAGGCTTCCGACAGGTGACCAAACTGAGGCAGGAGTTCAATAAGGTCTTCGCGGCAGCAGAATACACTGCGGATACCACCCTCAACTCTCCTAAGTTCGCCTCCAGGGCCCTAGCCTCAAATGTCACCACCAGGTGGCTCTTGTGGCTTCTCCACTGGAACACTGACATGAGGTCCAAGTGGAAGTTGGCCTCTGCCCCCTTTAAAGGAGGGGAGCCTTGGACCCTGTCCTAGTTGAAAACAGGATAAAAAGAAAGTTATCCCATCCGTCACCAAGAAAACAGAACGCAAAGGCTCTGGTTATTTTAGAAAGCAGTCCTTTCGTTCCTCAGAACCATCCACTAGCACCATTCAGTACCACTGCCCATACAGTCTGTTACCAGACCGGTCACAAGATCATCAAACCTTTCGAGACAGGGCCAGAGAGCAATCCTTCTCTAAGTGGTCCTTTTGTGGCGGATCAGGCTCTAGGTCTTTCTGTCGCTATAAGTGACAGCCAGCTGATGGCTCCCATTGGAGGGCGCCTGCACTTATTTCAGGACCGATGGGAGCAGACCACGTCAGACCAGTGAGTACTTCAAATAATCCGCCTGGGTCTGACTCTAGAATTTATTTTCCCCTCTGCCCACCACTTCATTTGCTGCCCCACTCCCTTCTCTCCAGCCAAACAGTCCCTAATGGAGCAAGAGATCCAGCATCTTCGGGAGATCAGGGCAATAGAACCAGTACCAGCAGGTCAAGGGGAGTCAGGTTTTTACTCGATCCTGTTCCTTGTCCCAAAGAACTCCGTAGGGTGGAGGGGGATATTAGACCTCAAAAGACTAAATTACCATCTAGCGTACAAACGCTTCAAAATGCAGTCTCTCCAGTCAAGCTTTGCATCAGGCCAGGGGATCTACTAACATCAATTGATCTCTCAGAAGCGTACCTTCACATCCCTGTCCGCAAGGCCCACCTCAGGTTCCTGAGATTCTACCATGCAGGAATGTATTATCAATACCGAGCACTACCATTCAGCCTCTCATCGGCCACAAGAACATTTACAAAAATTCTGCCAGCCGTGATAGATTCCCTGACGTCCAGTGAGACTTCAAGCATACCTGGACGACCTCATCATACAATCACCGTCCTGCCAGCCAGCGGTCCGAGACCTTCAGGTGACCATGAGAGCCCTGCAAGACCACGAGTTCTCCATCAACACAGACAAAAGCCATCTCACTCCCACCCCCAAGTTGCTGCATATTGGTGCCATAATAGATACTGTAAGTTGCCAAGTCTTTCTGTCGCAGGAGTGAATCTCCAGCCTCAGACAACTGATCCTTCAGGTGAGAACCTTGCAGATTGCGCCCATCATCCTGCTGTCAAAACTGCTGGGCAAAATGATCTCTTGCCTATCGATAGTACCTTGGGCGAGATTACATTCATGACAGTTGCAATGGTGCCTTCTACCACACCAAAGGACCAAGAAGAGCAATTCCCCTTCTCCGATCCCAGTTCCCCTCAAGATCCAGCAGTCCCTGGGGTGGTGGGATTCTCTTGTTCTGACCAAGGGCAGTTTCTTCCGCGAACAGAATCGCTTAACATCACCATGGACGCCAGCTTTTTCGGATGGGGGGCACATCTGAACAATCAGGTCACTCAAGACAGGTGGTCCGACAGTGATCTCAAGCACAGCATAAATTGGCTAGAGTTAAAGGCGGCGAGGCTAGCTCTCTTCATTTTCAGATGACCATCCAAGGCCAGCAGGTGATGCTGTTAATGGACAATGTGGCCACCAAGGCACATGTCAACCTCCAGGGGGGAACTCACTCCAAGTCTCTGATGGCAGAAGCAGAGTGCCTTGGGAAATGGGCGGAGAAGCATCTATCGTCTCTTTGAGCGGAGCACATCTCCAGGGTGAGCAATGTCCAGGTAGATTTGTTGAGCAGGGCCACAATCAATCACTCAGAGTGGTGCCTGCACCTGGACTTTTTCCTCAAGATCACACAGAGGTTCGGCCGCCCTTCACTCGACCTGTTCGCCACCCTGGAGAACACTCACCTCCCTCACTTCTTCTCCAGGTACAAGTCTCCAAGAACAGAGGGAGTCAATGCCCTTCTTTGCTGCTGGTCACATGGTCTGCCATACATGTTTCCACCATTGCCTCTCCTTCCCAGCGTCATCCGCAAGATTCTCATAGAACAGGCGGATTCTGGTTTGCCGACCTCGTGAACCTCTCCAAAACAAGCCACGGAGGATTCCTCCAGGGGAGGTGTCTCCCAGCCAGGGGGCTCTATAACATCCGGAGCCCCAATGGTTACAGTTGGCCATCTGGCACTTGAGAGGGACCTCCTAGAGAGGGACAGGCTCTCCTCCAAGGTCATACAAACCATCCAGGCTACATGTTGACTATCGACTACCAGAATTTATGAGGCCACCTGGGCGGCATAAGCAAAATGGTGCCTACCAAGGCAGATAAATTCCACGTGTGCCTCTACACCACAAATTTTGGACTTTTTGCTAGATGAATTGGACCAGGGGTTGGCAGCAAACACGTTCTGTCGCCAAGTGGTGGCGCTGTCTACCGTCCTTGCTCCCAGCGGCCATCTATCCCTAGCACATCATTCCAAGGTTTGCAGCTTCCTGAAGGGAGCCTCCAACTTGCGGCCCCTGATCATTCATTGATATCCGACCTGGGAGTTGAATGTGATACTCTGGGTTCTAGTCGAGTCTCCGTTTGAGCCCATTCGAATCTGTGACCTGAAACACCTAACTTTCAAGACAGTATTCCTGACCGCGATCACCTCGGCACGTAGGATTTCGGAGATGGCGGCCTTGTCAGTGAGAGTCAGAGAGTCAGAGAGGACTTGTGTGTCATACATCTAGATAGGGTCGTTCTCCACTTAGATCCTTCATTTCTCCCAAAGGTCAACTCTTGGTTTCATTGGAGCCAGGAAGTCATTCTTCCTGACTTTTGTCCTCACCCAAGACATGGGGCGCAGATGGCACAAACTGGATGTGCATCGAACCATTCGCAAATACATCAAGCGCACTGCGGCGTTCAGGCAATTGGAATAGCTTTTCGTTTCCTTTCAACTTGCTTCCATGGGGCGCAAAGTCACCTCCGCCACCATCAGCCGATGGTTGCATGCTTGCATCTCTCTTGCCTATCAGCTCCAGTCTAAACAAGTACCACATCGCATTATGGCCCACTCTACAAGAAGCGCCGCGTCCATAGCAGCCTGGGCAACCCAAGTGCCCATAGAAGAGATCTGCAGAGCAGCTACGTGGGCCTCACCATCCCAATTTGTTAGAGCCTACAAATTGGATAAGTTTGCGTCAGCGGAAGCAGCATTTGGGAGACAGGTCCTTCAGGATATCCATGCCTCTGGAGAGACCACTAAATCACATTCTTCCTGCCCTAGTGACATTTAGCTTGGGTATGTCCCATGCTTGAACTCTCCAAGCAGCGTACAGGAAAATGACTATTGGCTTACCTGAAGGTCCTTTTCTGTATGCTGCGAGGAGAGTCCAACCCCACTCTAGGATCTCTCTCCCAGCTTCCATTTGTATCTGATTTGAACTTACTTGATGTGGATTTGTGATTTTCATTTCCGAATTTGAATCTATTTGACTTGAACTAATGACAGACTCAATGGAACCACCTTTGAACGGTGTTACAGGTCCACACCTTAATCGAAAAAATCTGAGGAGCTGGAAGAGAAGGCGTGGCTAAAGATCTTTCAAGTCAGTCCATGGCAGTCAGGCAGAATTTAACCCATGCTTGGACTCTCCTCGCAGCGTACAGAAAAGGACCTTTCAGGTAAGCCCAATAGTCATTCCCATCCCTTCCCTTCCATCCAATTCCCTTCCATTCTATTTCGTTCCATTCCATTCTATTTTATTTTACTCTATTCTAGCTGTGGCAAAGATTAGAGTTCCAGATGTTGAGCTATCAACTCCTAATATTGTTCAAAGTTGACTCTCTTCACTGAGGTTGCTTGGAACAAATGCTTGTAAGTCATATCATATCAGCCTTCATGTAAATAGAGACATATGGGTGCCAGATAGTTTTACATAAATTAAAAGCTGGCTCATGTTTTGTTCGCAATCATTTGTAAATAATGAGGTTAGTACCTTGTGCGAACACCATAAATCAGTCAGCCATAAATTAGGAGAGGCATTCATATCTAGATGGGAGTTGTTTGATATTATAAATGTTAAATTGCCGTTTTCAATCTTTTGGTCTTGCTCAGTCCAGTTAACTGTGGGGTGTGTTTTTCAAAATCCCATTTTATGAGTCCTCCAATTAAGGGTTGAAGATACAAAGTGGCAGGAAAATCAAGTTTCTCCATTACCAAATTGTCTATACCCTGTTTCACCCCAAAATAAGATCTCCCTGGATAATAAGCCAAATTGGGCTTTTGAGGGCATGCACTAAAATAAGCCCTCCTCCGAAAATAAGCCCTCCCCAAAAATATTTCAACAGAGCAGTAACCATGAGGTGATCATGCTTGCCACCTCCAGGAAAATAAGGCCAAGTGCTTATTTCGGGGGTCAAAAGAAAATAAGACTATGTCTTATTTTGGGGAAAACACAGTAGCTATCTGAACCCTACCCACTGCTATCTGCTTTGCTTGTGGAAAAGAAGTTGGTAATATAATGAATTATTGCTAATTCTTCATACACTGGCTTATGATATGCTAAATAATAGTAGAAATAGTAGAAAAATTGGGATGCTCCTAATATTATTTTAAGTATGAGTGTGTGAAGCAATTATTCCAAGTTTGAAAAGAGTTGTTACTACTTTTCTGCAAACTTTGAAGTTTGAAACGAGTTCTGAATTCAGAATAAGTCTGTTCCGAATTTGGAAGGGTTCTGGAATAGGACATTCCAACCTCAACATGTTTCAGATTCAAAATATTGAGACACTCTGAATTGTGAAATGCTTAAACTATCTGTAAACAAATTTGTCTGGCTTGGAGGCTAACTAGATGAAGCATGCTGTGTAAATATTGTGATACAGTATAGTCATGTGCAATCTTTGGTATTCTCTGAGCTTGGTTGTTTGCTTGCAGACATTTTATTACCCAGTCAGGTAACATCATCAGTGACGTTAACCTGGTTGGGTAATGAAATGTCTGCAAGCAAAGAGCCAAGCTTACAGAGCACCAAGGATTCTGCAGTTAAATCCTGAGCCAGAAATATTCTTTATTGGAAGAGTATAGTTCTGCCTTTTCTTTTACACACAGTTGAATTAAATTGAATTAAAGTTTCTGAAGTGTTTCTCATTAAAGAAAAAGATATTTTCAGTGGTGGGATTCAGCTGGTTCAGCAGAACCAATACCTAATTTTTTGTTGAGTTTGGCAAACCGGTTAGACATGTTCTAGAAAATCTGTGTTTTCCGGAACATGTCTGGTTTTCGTTCAACTTCCTTCCAGGCGGGGCAGGGGAACTCTCCCCAAAAGTCCAGGAGAGGAGCAATGGAAACCAAACAGAGACAGCACCTTCAATCATGTCACTGAGGCAAAAACTGTCTTACTTTACAGCAGGTGGCGGCGGCGGATGTGTGTGTGTTGCAGCAGCCCAGGGCCAAAATGCCGGTGGAGTGCCAGAGGGTCAGGGAGGGTGCTGAAGTGAGCGGGCATCCTGCCTGCAGTTCCCATGCTGGCTGCCCCTTCCTGGTCAGAGCTGGAATGCCTCCACGTTTAAGCGCCAGTAGATGCTGGCCTTCCCTCTGACTGACCTGGGCAGCTACTGGAAAGACATAGGCCCATTTCAGCACCAGGCAGGCAGATGCCCTCGCTTCCCCCAAGCATTTCTTTGCTAACCTGATTTCCAGCTTCATCGCGTTTCTCTGTGGCATTTCTCGCCATCGTGTGCAGGAAAACAAAAGTTTGTGGGACCTTAAAAAGTTCAATCCACTCCAACTTCACAAGATTTTTTTTTCACGAGAAGTTGGAATTGACTGAACCTTTTTTTAAGGGAATCTGGTGGGGGTGGGTGGGGCAATCTCCATGGCATGGCGCTGTGCTGCAGTGGAGAAACAGGAAATGGAACCGCCAGCATGAGGGAAGGAAGAGCAGGAAGAAGAAAGGAAAAGCAGTCTTCTCTTTCCCTCACGTCGTCTGCTCCATTTCCCATTTTTCCATTGCAGTGCACCATCCAAGATCTACATTGATAGCGGGAGGGGGGTAATTTAACAACCGGTTCGCCCAGGGTCAGATTGACTGGTGCAAGAGGCTTGTCCCACATGTGTGCGGAGCTGGAGCATGGGGATGGGCCACGAAGGCCAACCTGACTCTGGAAAAACCAGTTATTAAATTATTTGAATTCCACCACTGGATATATTAGTCTGTAGTGGCAACAAAAGCTCCAGGGTTTTGATATCATCTTTCCTGTCTATCTAAGTCCTTCCCAGTTAATTGATATAAAAGAGATTATGTAGTACTGTTAACCTATATGCCCAGTCTTTGTCTTATTGGAGCTGGTAGTTGTCCTACTATTTATTTATTAATTAGATTTTTTATTCCACCTTTATTACTTTAGAAGTAGTTCAAGTGGTGAACATACATACGGTAATACTCCTTCCTCCTAATATTTTCACCACCATAACAATCCTGTGAGGTCAGCTGGGCTGGGAGAGAATGATTGGCCCAAAATCACCTAGATGGTTTTCATGCCTAAGGTAGACCAGAACTGAGTCTCCTGGTTTCTTATCTGATGCCTTAACCACTAAACCTGACTTCCTATTATGGATGAAATGCCTCTTGTATTTGGAACAGGCTTTTAAGTTTTATTCCTTTCTTATTTGGGAGTCTTGCTCCATGACTCCCAAGTAAGACCTGAAGATTTAGCCTGAACTTAACATGTTGTACTGTACATTTCAAAAGCTTGCTTCCTCTTCTGTCTATAGCACAGAACTAAACTTCTGTGTATTTTTCTTCATTTGTATACATATTCTAGAACTGCCTCTAGGGAGTGTATTGTTATTATTTATACTGTTCTCCCGAAAATAAGACCTCCCCAGATAATAAGCCCAATTGGGCTTTTGAGCGCATACTCTAAAATAAACCCTCCTCCCAAAATAAGCCGTCCCTGAAAATATTGCAACATAGCAGCCATGAGGTGACCATGCTTGCCGCCTCCTGCACCTCAAAAATAATAAGACCTTCCAGAAAATAAGGCCAAGTGCTTATTTCGGGGGTCCAAAGAAAATAAGACCCTGTCTTATTTTGGGGAAAACACAGTAATTATTACAATGAAATGGCATGTTAACATCTTACTCAAGAAATGTTGATCGAATTGCTAATCTGAGTGTTTTGGAGGCAAATACTTTATAGGTGAGTTTTTGCTATTATACTAATCTCTCACTCGTGACTATTTCACTAACATTCTTGATATTTTATTGAACGTATATGAACAGCTGGTATTTGTTCATTGGGCAACAGAGATGAGCCAGTTTATTCAGAAAATAGTTGTACAAAACTTTTCATTGCGAAATTTAGCAGTCTTCATTTAGCAGTCAGCAATTCTTAATTGCTTGGAATGCTCTTCAAATATAACAACTCATTATAATGATATATAATTATCTAATTCAGAAATAAGATAAAAAGAATGACAACACTTAAAAGAAGAAATCGGTAAAAATTTATGGCAAAAGCTTAGCATACACTAAAACTACAATATAAAAAAAATTTAGAAACATATATAGAGAACAGTAAAATTCAAGAAAAATATTTCAGGATAAGTACCAGCAAAACTATATTTTAAATATTAATGAATTGACAGTAGGAATTTTCATTTTTACCAAAAATCAGAAATAATCCTCCTCAATATCTTCCTGCAGAATGTTTTTCAGTCTTTGAAACTGGATAGTAGGGTTATCTGTTAATAATTGCTTCTTTGACTTCCTATAACCTTACCCTATTTTTCGGAGTATAAGACGCACCTTTTTTCCTCCAAAAAAGAGGCTGAAAATCTGGGTGCGTCTTATACACTGAATACAGCATTTTTTGCCTCCCGAAGCCCCACCCCTTCACCAAAATGGCCATGCATACCCTTAGGGAGTCTTTCAGAGAGCTCCTGGGGGCTGGGGAGGGCAGAAATGAGCAAAAAACAGCCCATCCCCCCCAGCCCCAGCAGCACTCTATAAGCCTCCATAAGGCTATGCATGCAATTTTTTTTTGATAAAAAATGGGCCTGTTTTGGTGAACAACTGGCCATTTTTTGCTCATATTGGGGGGGGCACCCCCCAGGAGCACTCTGCAAGCCTCCCCCAAGGCTATTCATGCCTTTTTTTTAAAAAAAGGCCCATTTTTGCAAAAAACAGGCCATTTTGGGGAGGCCTTCAGAGTGCAAAAATATTTTTTCCCCTTTTGGAAAGCTCTTTAACTGATTGATGAGAATTAGATTGATCAAGTGCTGTGCCAGCAGAAACAAAGTCTTAGGTGCTGCAGATTGTCAGCGACTTCCTTCTCCAGCACAAGGATAAATACACCTGGAAACATCTACCTACCTACCTACCCCCCCCCTCTCTATATATACCTACCTACTGTATTTCTCTCTCTCTCTCTCTCTCTCTCTCTCTCTCTCTCTTTCTCTCTATCCCTTTATCTACCTACCTACCTACTCACTCTCACTCTCCCTACCTATCTTATATATATATCCCTCTACCTACCAACCTACCTACTCTCTCTCTCCTGTAGTCTCTCTCTACTGTATTTCTTTCTATCTATCCATCTATCCATCTATCCATCTATCCATCTATCCATCTATCCATCTATCCATCTATCCATCTATCCATCTATCCATCTATCCATCTATCTATCTATCTATCTATCTATCTATCTATCTATCTATCTATCTATCTATTTCTATTTCTCTCTCTATCCCTCTACCTACCTACCTACACTCTCTCCCTCTACCTACCTACTGTATTTCTCTATTTCTCTATCTCTCTATCTCTATTTCTCTATTTCTCTCTCTCTATCCATCCCTTTATCTACCTACCAACCTAACTACTCTCTCTCTCTCCCTACCTACCCACTGCATCTCTCTCTCTCTCTCTATCCCTCTATCTACCTACCTTTTTTAAAAATTTGCCTCTTCAAATCTTGTGTCTTATACTCTGGTGCGTCTTATACTCTGAAAAATATGGTATATCACCAGTTGATATCACCAAAGATAATGTAGATACTCCTCACTTAATGACCGGTTGCTTAGTAATTGCTCAAAGTTACAATGGACCTCCCAGGAGTAATTACAACTTGTTTTTTAATGTGATGGTGGCCCCGCAGCCCCCCTCATGGTCATGTAATAGCATTTTGGACTCTTGACAACTGGCTTGCATTTACGGTCATTTGCAGAATCCTGTGGTCATGTGATTGCAATTTTATGGCATTTTTTTGTTGGTTTTCAGAATTTATTTCTGGCCTTAAGCAAAACATGCCCATTGGGGAAAATGGACTTGTTTAACAACCATGACATTCGCTTAAAGGTTGTAAAACAAGAAAGTGATCATGTGGTGACCCACTTAACAACTACCACGACTTAACTATAATTCTGAGCTCATTTATGGTCATAAGTTGAGGACTCCCTGTATTTAACAACCTTTTTTGGATTGTCTAGGTTTTCCAACCACAGGAGCATCCCTAGTTAATTTACTTGCATTTCAGGTCCAAAATAATTTAATTTTTGAAGGGAGCTCAATGATTCAGCAGTTAAACAAGCTGAATTTGTTAGTTGGAAAACTGACAGCCCGGGTTTGAAATATGAGTGCCACACAACAGAGTGAGGTCCTGTTACTTGCCACAGCTCCTGCCCCCCTAGCAATTCAAAAGCATGCAAATGCGAATAGATAAATAGGTACCACTTTGGTGGGAAGGTAACAGCATTCCGTACCCCTCAGCATATAGTCATGCTGGCCACATGGTCATGGAAAATTTCTGGCTCTTTCAGCTAGGAAACAGAGATGAGTACACATACCCCTGGAGTTGGAATTGACTCTACCCTTTTCTTCTGTGGTTCTTTTTAGATTGTCTTTAGGTTTTTGGTGTCTATGCATTTCAGGTCCAAAATAACTTTATTATTGGTGATTGCAATGCAGTTTGATTTTACTTTATAGTTTCTAGTATTGGATGGTTTGCATGACTTGTGATCCAAAGTATTCTCCACAATTTTTTATCCAGCATCATTATTCAAAGGCATTTATTTTTCTTCATTATATATTTCCATTAATGCAGACTTCACTTTCACATGTTATAACTTGGAATACTTGGGCTTAACAAGACATATCATTTTGTCAGTGTATAGTAATATATTTACTGCCATGCATTTAACAGCTTACAAACTTTAATTTTTTTAAAAAAATTAATGTGAGCACTAGGTTACTAGCCCTTATTTCCAAATTTATAGTTTTCTTTAAAAAGAACCCTAACAAATGAACACAAATAGCTGATACCATGCTTCACAATTTGTAAAATTGTTCATTCATTCATTCATTCACTTAGTCAATTTATACTCATATCTATCTGTTTGACAATCATGGTGTGGCTTATGTGTCTGTGTATATTCACTTTCTAGGATATTTTAAATTCTTCATACCAGATAATTGAATCTCTGGCAACTGAGCTATCTTCTGAAAAGGCAAATGACTGGTCACTGGGGGATTCTGGGAAGTGAAATCCACACAACTTAAAGTTGCCAAGTTTGAGAAACATTGCCATAAATATTCTAAGTTGTTTGGGGTTTTATACATCACCACCCACACTTTGAATTGTATCTGTTGCTTTACAATGGGAATCATATCATCACTGCATTTTGCACTTGTTATTATGATCTGCAGTGGCCATAATATTTACAATGCTTCTGTTTCCATCACTCTTCAGTCATCCCTGATGGATCTTAACTGGGGTTTAGAATTGCATTTATATAGATTTTAACACTTCCAGCATTTCTTTTCTGTCAGCTTGCAATTGGTCTCAAATCTAAGAATGAAAACATGCATCCCCTGCTGGTTGGGAATTCTGGGAACACATTCTGGGAGTTACCAGATTGGGAAAGATTGTCTGATTCACTTGGCAGTTATTTACTGGATTTGAGCCAGAGATATTTTTCAATCATACCTGAATATGCCAGAGATTGAATCTGTCATTGAAAGAATGTGATCTATCATTGAATTATAGTCAACACTATTTGAATGGCCATGTGATAAACAAATAGTATGATGCTACATTTTTCAGCTGTGATTATATTTTGTGTTCTTGTTATAAGTCATTGATTATACCTTGCTTTTCTCTTCCTCTATTTCTTTACATGCACATACATGTTTATTCTCTCTTCCCCTATTTCCTCAGTTTCTTTAAACAAAGTTCTATTTATATATATATACACACACCAATTGTATAGATTTTGGCATTTATAGTAAATAGAAATGCACTAAGCAGAGTAAAACCCTAACCCCAAGAAAATAAATTTAAAATTCATTGGGTATTTAGTTACATCTATGAACTTAGCAGATATATGCTTCAGTAGACAGAAAATCCTACTCTGGACTTGTTATATTTATTTACCATTGGATATTGATTGTGCTTTGAATAGAATCAGTTCTGGCCTAGAAGATGTGTGTGGTTCACCAAATACATATGTCGGTTTGACTTTATCTTAGGAGATATAAATAGTGTAAAATCTGGTTTTTTGAAGAAAAAAATAAATGTTCAGTGATTTGGGGCAATTGTTTATTGAATCTAAATCCTAATAGTGTAAATAGAATTGTATCGTTAAATGAGGTGGATTTGCATCCATGTTCATTGCTAGTGAACTGTTTTGCTGAAGTATGTCACAATTTCTGTCTGCATCTTGCTGTTGCCTATTGTACTCTTGGGCAGTGCTGTATTGTTCTAGTGAAAAAAGAGACTATCAAGAATAATATGTTGGAACTAGACTTTAGGTTGCATGAATTATTTATTTTCCTTTCTGTTCATTAATTAGAGGACATTTCCTCGAGTTTCCTCGAAGCACATTGAATAAGAAAGAATTCTGATTTAACCCACAGGTGATTAGTTAATCTATATCTAGATTCTAGCCACTCAGATGGGTTTTCTGGGTATTTCTGTCCTTATTCGTTTTAATAATGTGATTGTGTTGTGTGATGTAATGCCCCAGTCTGTTGTCTTAAATGTCAGTTTCACAATCTTTGGATGTTAGCTTTTCAAACTATAATTACGGAAGCTGTAATTCAGATTTTGGAGAGCATTACATTTTGATATCTTGAAAGTATGTAAGGTAATAAGGATCAACCTCCTTCAAAATATATACATACATACATACATACATACATACATACATACATACACACACGGTAAATTGGGAGTAAATGTCTGGTAAAAACTCATGTAATCTGACCAGCTAATGAATTATGTTATTAAGTCAATTATAATATTGACTTAATAGCCTGAGGGTTAATTTACCTGTATCTTACATTAATTTTCCCAAAAACATCTCCAATGTATTCCAGATTAGGTGAGCATTGTGTGGGTTTAAGTCAGGGGTCCCCAAACCTTTTTAAACAGGGGACCAATTCATGGTTCCTCAGCCTGTTGAGGCTGGGTGGGCGTGGCTAGGTGATCATGTGATTGGTGGGCATGGCTAGGGGTTCATGTGTAGGTGGGTGTGGCCAATTTAGCAGTCCATTAACAATGCACACAAATTAAACTTTAATTTGCTTTGCTCCTGGGGGGGTGTTTTATTTGCTTTTGTTTGTATGTTGTTCTTTTTGGTTGCCTTTTTTTACTAGATCGTTTTTTAAATTTTTTAAGAGTCCAGTGGTCCACTTCAGGAAACTCAGTTGTGCAGCAATTCTTCTCAGCCCTTACAATCAACAAGTCTCTCTCTCCCCCCACCTCTCTTTCCCTCTCCCTCTCTGTCTGTCTCTTGTCTCTCTCTGTCTCTTTCTCTCTGTCTCTCTCTATGTCTTGTCTCTTTTTCTCTCCCTCTTTCTCTTTCTCTCTCTCCCTCTCTCTCCTGGAGGCGGGAGAGATAAAAAATGAGGCACACAGACTCCCTGGGAGGCTTCTGTGTGCCCTGTTTTGGCCTGCAGAGTGCTACCTGAGGCGGGGGAGGCCAAAAACGAGCCCATTTTTTGGCCTCAGGGCATCTGCATGCTCTGTTTTTCACTTCACTGCCTCCATTAGCATTCTGCAGGCCAAAAATGGGCCAAAATGGATTTATAGCGTCCCTGGGCATCCGCGTGCCCTGTTTTTCACCTCCCCGCCTCCAGTAGTACTCTGTAGACCAAAAATGTTGGCCTTACCTTCCAGTTCCAGCCTACGGGGCTCACGAAGGTATGTCCTATGCTCGACCAAAGGGTGGGGTCCTGTGGGTGGGCAGCGAAATGTGGGTAGGGCAACCTTGCATAGGTTTGGTTTAATGGTTTCGGTGGGCCATATACGGCTGGTGGGCCATAGTCTGAAGACCCCTGGTCTAAGTCATTCCAGTAGCAGCTGTCAAAGTTATGATAGAGGTATGTTTCTCAATCCTGACAACTTTTAAGATGTATAAACTTCTATATCTAGTGTAGGGGTGTTAAAATCGATTTCATTGAGGGCCGCATCAGGGTTGTGTTTGACCTTCGGATGGCGTGGGCGTGGAGCTCGATGTCACTCATGTTGTGGGTGTGTGGTGGCCAAGTGCTCTGCCAATGAAAACGGGTACCCGGAGATCACTTCCGGTCACTGAAGGTGACGGACGTTGTTGTCCACTGTTCGTCTCTCTGGTGGACTCCTTTTAGGAGCACAGGGGGTCTCGGAGGGACCACCTGCCACAGGGCGGATTGCTGGAACCCCCCGGATTCAGTGGTAGCCAGTGGGGGTGTTTCCAGCTTCGCTCCAGGAGCCGGGGAGCGGAGGGGGGGCATGGAACAGCATTTGGTTGTCTGCCCTTTCGCTGAATGGACTCTGGGAGGGAGGAGTTAATTAAGGAGGAGCGGCTGGAATGCGGGTGGCGAGAGATCCGTCATAATCTCCTTAATTATCGCTAATGGATAAGCAGCAGACTATTGTAAGTTCGTGTTCAATCTATTTGAAGCTGGAAGATTAGAGGGTTTTTTTCTTTCTCTTTACCTCCCTCAGATAAAGCGGCATTTGAATTATCTCTCTCTATATCGGAATGGAGAGAGAATAAAGGCTGACTTGTCACCTGTATTAACTATGTGAGAAAGATTTATATCACAACTGCAAGAGGTGATTGCTGAGCTGTTTTCTTAAAGGAAAAAAAACTATGGAAATCTTTGTTCTTCTTCCTGTGAAAAGAGGAGCCAAGATGGCTCCCCTCCGTCTTCGTTTTTGTACTTATAAATGAAGTCTGCCTTTTGAAACTACCTTTGAAAAAAATCTCTGGCACTGTATTATTACCCCCTCTGAAGGACCCCTGGACCTCTCCTGTTATGTGGTCTTCCTGGATTTTGATTATTTGATTTTCCTCTTTCTGGTGTGCCTCTGTGCCTTGGAACTGTGATGGAGAACTAACTTTTCACTTTTGGATTTGCCTGCCTCCTTGGATCAGCACAGCTGCGCAGTCCACTGATGCCATTTCTTTTGTAAAAGATTTATACCGTCTCTGAACTCAGATAAATGGGGCCCCAAAAACCACCAACAGGCAAGTCATTCTCAGCTCCCACTTCTGCCACCTCCAGCCCAAGTATGCATCAGACGAAAATTACTTCATTGTTACAACAAGAAGGGACTGGAGAGAGTTCAAAAGACTTATCTGTTACCCAAATGTTTCAGGAAATTATGAGGGATCAAAATGAGTTGAAAAAAGAGGTGACAGGCCTCAAAGAAGAACTCAGAGGTGTACAACACCATATAACAGAAAACAAAGAATTAGTGTGTTGGAGGAGGGGGCAGCTGGGTTGGGGGAGGAGGTTAAGGCAGTCAGGAAGGGGAATTTAGAATTGGAAAGTTTTATGGCAAAGATAGAACTCGAAAGAATGTCCTTTTTTCTCAGATTCCAGAACCTACCAGAGACAGAAAATGAAGATCTTAAGGATATTATGAGTACAATTTTAGCAGAATATATTAAGAGAGACAAAGAACAGTTGTGGTGGGATATGGATCTGGTTTACAGGATTAATTCAGCATATGCTAGAACACATTTATTATTAGCGTTTATATACCGCCCCCTCTCCCGAAAGGGACTCGGAACATAATGTTCCAAGGGAGGTACATGTTAAATTTCTTAAGAGGACCACGAGGGATGAGGTGCTAGGGGCCCAAAGGGGGGGAACTACTAAAATATAAAGACAAAGAAATTATCATTCTTAAGCAAATTCCGAAAAAAATAAGAGAAAAAAGGAGGAAGTACTCCTCCTTATCAAAGAAATTATATAATAAAGTTGGTTTAGATGGTTATTGCCAGAGGGAATGTTGATTTTTTGGCAGGGAAACAGAATTAGAATTAATACAGTGGGTGAGGCAGAAGCCTTCATTAAAAAACACAGTTCTCTCCTGAAGGACGAAAATATGGGAGGTAGTGAAAAAGGTAGTAATGTACAAGATATGAAGGAGGGAGGGGCTGTGGCTCCATCTGGGGACAGGGGGGAGGGAGCAATATCGAAAAGGCTCAGGTCACAAAAATAAATGCATTTGAAATATTATTGTAATTGTTGATATACTAGAAAGTGACAAAAAAGAGTTGATTGAACACATGGTTGATATAATGTAGAACAAGATTCTGTTTTTGCTTATCTTTTATACATTGTCTTTAACATTGTAAAAATTGTGAGATTTGGAGGGATTTCTACCACTAGCACGGGAGCTGCCAAAATTTTCTATGTACCTTTTTACCTTTCCCCATAAATGCTTAAAAACCAATAAAATTCTTAAAAAGAAAAAAGAAAACAGGTTCCCAACCTCCATTTTCGCCTACGTTGGCCTCCTGCAACTCTCTGCCAGCAAAAACAGAGCTCATGAGGCCCTCCCAAACTCTATTTTCACTGGTGGAGGCACCATGGGCCAATCCGCTGCTGTTTCCAGGGCAGACCCACAGGCCAGATCTAAGCATCCTGCGGGCCAGATCTAGCCCACCGGCCTTGAGTTTGGCAAACCTGATCTAGTGCATGGAGATAAACTCGTATTGATAACAGTATTACATGAATTATGGAAAGAGATAATCATAATAATTTTATTATTATCCCCAGGTTTCTGTCTCTATCAGGGGTCCTCAAAATTTTTAAACGGGGCCAATTCACTGTCTTCAGACTGTTGGGGTGGCGGACTGGTTGGGTAAGTGTGGCTAGGTGATCATATGACTGGATGGGGGTGGCTAGGTGGTCATGTAACTGGGTGGGGGTGGCTAGGCAGTCATGTGACTGGGTGGGGGTGGCTAGTGGTCCTGTGACTTGGTGGGCATGGCCAATTTAGCGGTCCATTAAACAATACACACAAATTAAGCTTTAATTTGTTATGCTCCTGGGGGTGAAAAGGAAGTTAGTGAAGGGATGCGGCTGCCTTGGGGTGAGTGTGCCTTTCTTCCCCTCCCTCCCTCTCCCTCCCTCCCTCCCTCTAGAAACTGGGGAGGCCAAAAAACGGTTCCATTTTTGGCCTCTTCAGCCTCCAGAAGGTGGAGGGCGGTGAGTAGGTGGGACAGTCTTGTGGTCCCTCGCAGGCTGGATTAATGGTTTTGGTGGGCCGTATCTGGCCCCTGGGCCACAGTTTGAGGACCCCTGGTGTATATGGTACTCAATCAAATGCTCATAGGTCATCGTAGTGTCCTTTGGTATTGTTTTGAAGGATATCTCAGAAAAGATATAACTATTCCTGTGAAAAGATATATCTCCTCTTCATTTCTTTTACTGTAGATTTTTTACTGTAATTTGAAAAAGGTATCATTTATGTGCCTACCAAGTTAACTTTTCTTCCTTCTGAACTTGGAATAATTTTTACAATTGAAAATCTAGACTTGTCTGCCTTACTTCATTTTTCCAAGTCTGACGATGTACTATAGGTAGTCCTCAACTTACCACCATTTTTTCAGCTACCATCCGAAATTCACAACAGTGCTGAAAAAAATCTAGTCCTTGTACTTAGGATGGGTCCTTACACATACAACTGTTCATGTGATCACAATTAGGGTGTTTGGCATCTGGCTCACATTTATGACCGATGGCAGTGTCCTGCGGCCACGGGACCACAATTTACGACCTTTTTGCCGATTTCCAGAAAAATGTATCCATTCGGAAGAATGAGTGTGTGTTTAATTATCATCCTATCAGTCATAAAAGTGTGTCCGACTCTATTTACGGGCATAACAACCGTATGATGAAAATTCTAGTCCCGATTGTGGTCAGAAATTGAGGACTACCTCTATTTTAATTTTCTCTTCTAGTTTTAACAGACCAAACTTTTGTGCTCTTACTCTGAAATGCCTTGGAGATCGTCCATTTTCTCTGTTCATGCTTTATTCCTTTTTGGTTTTGTGGAAGAATCTGAAATAAAAATTTTCTATGGAAAGGAATCCATCAACTTGGTATTTCTTGAAAACATGTAACCTTTCTAAAGCCAGCTCTCAGATCTTTCTTAACTGATTAAACTTGAAAGAATACAGTCTGCCTTGAGGGACACATGCATGGTTTAGGTTCAGTTGTAATGAAGATTTAGGGAGTTGGATAAAATTCAGGAAAAAGATTTCCCAGAATACAAAAAAGAAAATGGTCTTTCCTTTCCATAGAAAATGTTTGACAGCTGAGTAAACAAGTTTATGAAAACCCACCCAAGCTCTCTTCCCCCTTTGCTGTTAAACTAGTCCTGGTCTTCCAGTCACTGTATTTCTTGGCTGAATATTAGCTTTCAATAGTAAGATCTGAAATATTGTTCAATTTTTAATAGGTATGGCATGAAACTGGGCTTGGAAAATTCTTTTTCATGTGTTCTCCTCCACAAAAGATAGGATATCACATGTACAGTGGTTTTCAACTTTTTGAGAAAAAAGTTGGTAGAAGAGAACATTTGTATTTCAGGAGTGAATTGTAACTCTCTGAGCTTGGTGGTTTTCTTGCAGACGTTTCATTACCAAACTAGGTAACATTACCTGATGATGTTAACCTAATCTAGTAATGAAATGTCCACAGGAAAACCACCAAGCTCAGAGAACAACAAGGACACCACAAAAACAGTTCTTTTCCTTATAATGTTTCATATTTTGTTTTTTAAAAATTACTCTATGGTCTGTTAAGATTTTTAAGCTAATGCCTGCCTTCTTCGTGTACTTATGAGCCACTACAATCAGCTAGAACCTCTAGGTGGCTCTACCATCTAACTATAGTTAATGCTTTTTTGTGGTGGTATGTAATAAAAATATAAAATTTAAGAGGAAATGAATGTTCTTCTGAACTTAATGAGGAACGTTCCCTAAAGCAAGTTGTGAGACTGTTGGTTTATCCTTTCTCTAATCCTTTTGGAATTTTTCAAGAATTGAGGCCATCGTTTCCTGTTGAGATGTTTATTTTCTATACTGTAGTTACGTGATTAGAAGTGGGAAAAGATCTTTTCAAAAGAAGAGCAGATTCTTCGGTTTCAGTTATTAATACGTAGTGCATGAATTGAAGTGGTCAATGTACCGATAGAAATGAAGATACTTGGTCAGTCAGGAGTCAGAAGATTTTACATAAGGTTCATCTATTTCATATTTTATAAAGAAGTCTAGTTTTAGTCACTGAAATCCTGTATATTTGAAGCCCTAGCACTACAATGTCTTCATTGCCCCTCTTTCTCCAGCATAGGAGACAAAATGAGGAGATATCCTATTATAAACAGACTTGAACTATTAGAGAAAAATCAGTACTGCAGGCTGCTTCTGCTGACTGCCTCTGATTGCAATTTGGCAGTTTGAATCTCACCAGGCTCAAGGATGACTCAGCCTTCCATTCTTCCGAGGTGGGTAAAATGTGGATCCAGATTGCTGGGGGCAATACGCTGGCTCTGTTATCTGCTTAGAGAGAGTTGTAAAGCATTGTAAAGTGGCATATAAGTCTAAGTGCAATTGCTTTTACAGAAAGTCAGGATATAAATATGAAGGGAACCAATAGCACATCTGTCTTTCTTTTTAAAAACCCGCTAGAATGTTCTCAGCTTAGAAAGTTGAAATAACCCAGTTTTGTAGAGAAAAGACAATGTTTTAAAGGATAGTATAGCAGATTATTCTGGCTTGTTCACTGACAAGTTTATTCTAAATATGGCTCCCTGAATTTGTGTCTTAATGAAAAGCTCTGGTGACTTCAAAGTTAAAAGGTATTTTTAGTCTCATCCTTGCCATCACAGACATGCATAAACTAAGGCATGTTCTGTTTCATTTAACACAAGACTATAAGTGAGCATCATCCTTGACTAATGCTTCAAGGATGGGTCAATTGATGGAAACTGCAGTTTATGGAAGTAGAAGTATTTTGAATACAGTTAACCTTTGATAGGTATACCTGTGAATAGCAAGAGATTTGTTTTGGCATGTCACAAGGCACATAAAGTATATATGTGAGTTTTTTGGGGGGGGAATGCTAGTGGAGTTTGCTTCCTGAATAAATATGATTTTCTGTTATTGTGTTTATTGTATCCCTAAGGTAGAAAATACATTTCAAAAAGGCAATTACTGTATATCATAAGATCTTAGAGAAATATATTTGGAAGACGGCATTGAAAATGATGACAGTATCAAGAAAAATACTATGCGTTTCTCAATTATGTGATTGAATTAACTTCATATCAGGCTAAAATCTTATATTGACTGTGTACATGTAGAATAGTGTGTCTGTATTTTGTTTAGGGATCACAAGAAACCAGCATCACAAGAAAAGCATGGGTTTTGTTCAGACTTGCTTTCCCCAAATCTAAATGTAGATTTCCTTGACTTCCGTTTAGGTTGTCAACTTTCAACTGATTTTAGATATTTGGCATGGGTTTTCGTAACCTAGTTTTTTCTCAGAGAAAAGAAGGGATTATTTTTGCAAAAATGCAACCACTGAAGTGCCTATCCCATGAAGCATTAAATGTATTATAATCTTATACAAATAGACCTGAATGACAGACATTTCTAGCTCTTGAATCTGGAATTTGGGGTATGCAGCTGGTGAAGGAATTGCTCACCGGATTAATTTTTGGGACTCCTATACAAAAGGAAATACCTTCAGGCAAAATATATAAATGTTAATATTTACAAATGCTTATTGTAGCAACAGGGGCAAGCCTGTAGAAAGAAAGTTCAGAGATCTCAAATCATCTCACCTGTAAGAGCCCCTGGTGTACACATACCACCTTTCTGCCTTAGTATAACTTCTCTATCACTAGCTGTCTGCCATTTCACCTGGCATCCTTTCCCAAGCCTAATTTGTAAGAGAGATAACAAGGCTTCCACAGTCTGTTCTGCTTTACTGCTGAATGTGTATATATATATATATATATGGAAATAATGGTCATATCTCCACCTAGTGGTCATATAGCCTTGAGGATTCAACATTTCTTTTTCTCTATTATGACAGGATAGATAATTCCTATAAGAGATAAAGAAAATGAAACTTTATTGATTTTTTTAAAAGAACTTCATTTGTTAACACGGTGCCATCCCCTGGTTAAAGAAAAGAAAGGTGGAATTCCTCAATAAAACAAATGCTTCCCAATAACAGAATATCAAAGTTGGAAGGGACCTCGGAGGTTTCTAGTCCAAACCCCTGCTTAAGCAGGAAACCCTATACCATTTCAGACAAATGGCTATCCGATCTCTTCTTAAAGACCTCCAGTGTTGGAACATCTAAAACTTCTGGAGGCAAGTCGTCCCATTGATTAATTTTTTAAAATTTTAAGAAATTTCTCCTTAGTTCTAGGTTGGTTTTTTGGATTAGTTTCCATTAGTTAAATAAATTAACGGGGGGGGGGGGGTGTGTGTCTAAGAAAGGAACAAGAGATAATAAGATCATGCTGGTCCTCTAGAAACTGCTCTTTTGCCACCCAGCTCAAGATATTACAGAATTCCAAGCTTATAAAGGAAAAATGATTATTGAATGATTCTAAGGCTACATTCATGAATCTAATAAAAAATCTACAACAGTTATGGATTTATAATTATGCACTATTTTGTACATAGTCATAAGAGGGAAAAGATACACCAAGAAAAATAAAAGTCTAATGCAGTATCATTATCTAATTCTACAGAAACAACCTAAATATTAATGCAAAATCTTCTTTCTCCTGAATTTCTCACAGCTTTGGAGGATAATGCCAATGATGCACATTTTTTCCTAGTTCAAATATTACATTTTTTTTTGTCCCAAGTTGTCTTTGTCTTTTAAAAATAACAAAACTTTTTTATTTATCAAGGAGGGTATCTCCTGAAACTAAGCGTTAAAAATTATACCTGAAAGGTGTCCATTCAATTTCAGATTCAACTTCATGCATTTAGTTTTAGGAATGAAGTGGTCCTTAACTTACAATCTTTTGTTTAGCAATTGCTTCAAGTTACAATGGAACTGAAAAAAGTGACTTACAACTGGCGCTCGCATTTATGACCCATCACAGCATCCTCATTTATCAGCCCCCTTGCTTAGCAATGGAAATTTTGGTCCCAGTTCTGGTCATAAGTCAAGGACTGCTGCTAGTGAGTAGTGTTATTGCATCACCTGAACTAGTTGGCCATTTTCCTTCTTCATTGCTGCTCAATAGTTGGAAGCAATAAATGTTTCTTGTTTAATTTCTTTCTCTTCTTATATGAAATTAATTGAAATATTTCCATAAACAATAAATCAGTGTATCAAAAACTAAGCATTTGATTTTTCACTTTGGCTTCATTGTCCAGATCTCCCCCTACAGATTTTTAAAGCTATATCATTCTGTTTCCTTATTCAGTGGACTTGACAACAGTGTTTCCTAACTGTGACAAATTTGCAATGTGTGGATTTTAAATGTCCTAGCCAACATGGGCATTGTTGAGAATTCTCTGAGTTGAAGTCTACACACCTGGCAATTGCCAAGGTTGGAAAATACAGATTTTTGGGAAGCTGTCTAAGGCAATCTTCATACTGCCTTACAGCAGCATGTTCATATTACAGATCATTCTTTCTTTTTTTTAAACAAAATTTTATTGGTTTTTTTAGGGGGAAAAAAGGAAAGGGGTGGTGGAATGGGTTACAAATTTTGGCAGTTACAACGTGTAGAAGATGTCCCCTCCCTCCATACCCATGATATTCATTTAAACATAAACTTTAATACTAAATAGCAATATTTTGTCAGCATATAAATTCAGATAATAATTTCAATCAATTTTTATCAAGCAGATTTTCCTGTTCATTTTTGTGATCTGAGTTTTCTTGGTATTGCCCCTTCTCCCACCGCCAGCAGAGCTCCGGCCCCTCCCTTGTCCTGTAGATCTGGTGTAGGATCATCAGTTTTATCTAGGAGTGCTTTGTTTTTTTCCATAAAGGCCTGAGCCTCTGTGGTTGTGCTAATTCTAACTCTAGTATCCTCCCAGAAAATTAGCATACCTTCAGGCATCAACCATCTGAATATTACAGATCATTCTTGACTTACAGCAGTTCACTTAGTGACTGAAGTTACAACCGCACTGAAAAAAAGTGACTTGTGATCATTTCTCACACTGATGACTGTGGCAGCATTCCCATAATCACGTGGTTTTCATTCGGATGTTTGATCTCTGACTCACATTGCAGTGTCATAAATGTGAGTCATGTGATCACTTTTTGCAACTTTCTGTCAAGCAAAGCCAATGGGAAAACCAGGTTCACTTAACAACCATGTTACTAATTTAACAACTGCGGCAATTCACTTAACAAATGCGGCAAGAAAAGTTGTAAAATGAGGCAAAACTCAGTTAACAAATTTCTCACTTAGCAACATAAATTTTGGACTTAACTGTAGTCATAAGTTGAAGACTACCTGTACTTGTAAAGCAAAGGAAAAAGTAAAAAAAATCTCTTAAGTCAAGCTCACCCTTAGAAAGTTTCTGGACATGGTTTCTTGGATGTGAATTGTTCTTGCTTTCTACTTGGATTCTTTTCAATTTCCCGGTCTTACCAGCCTGAAATTTCTTGGGGTTCTTCAATCCAAAAACTAAGCAAACCTCAAACTTAGATATTGAGCCCAAAGCCATTGTTTAATCTGTTGATCCTCTAAAAATCCAAAATCCTTTTCTTGTAATTGCAATTCCTAATAAAATAATTGTTTATTTCTGTGGCAGTCTATTTTTGAATGACTGTATTTGGTGCTGGCTTAGAATTATCACTTACCTTTCTTGAGATAATTACCATTTATACTTCTATTGCAGCTCACTTTAAACTTGGCTTAAAATGTCCTTTCATACAACTTAAATGAAATCTAAATGAGAAGTTCCTTGTTTTGCAGTGAAATGTGATAGACTGCATCTGGGTTAGCAGACCTTCTAAGCTACTCTGACAACTTGATTGTAGTGTAATTCAAGTATCCTGCATGTAAAATATGAATCCTGTGCACAAAGAAACCAATTCATCAATTTAAATTCCTGAATTCACTATAGGTAGAAAAGCTTAATCACAGGGTTCTGCTCCTCCTGATAAATTTGTTCACAATTGAACCTTTGAGATAAAATATAGTAATAATGAAATTTAGGTTATGAAGAAATTGGTGTAAGTATTCATTTTACTGTAGGAGTCCATGTTTATCATTATATTTTAAACCATTTTTTTTAAAAAAAATATCTTGCTTCTCAAGTAGTTTTCTCTTCTTCTGTGAAGATTTAGGCCTGTTCAGCTAACTGTGTTAAAAGTCCTTGAAACTCTTATGTGATTCTTGGTGAAGTTCTGTACCTATAAAAAAAATCAGCAAACCTGTATAAACACATACCAGTTAGTTTGCTTATCATCTTTCCAAGAAAGGCTTTAATTAGTGGTGAGATAGGAGTGATTTATTGTCTTGGACTACAGAGTTTATATCCGTATTCTAACTTGGAATCTGCATCTGTTTTCAAACTTGCTGTCTTCCAAACCTGTTGATTTTTATCTGTGTTAGCTGAAAATTAGGAGAACTAACATCCACACAGCTAGAAGGAATCGTATTAGACAAGGCTACTAATGTTCTGCAGCCATACTGGGAGATGATGGCAAGAATTAACTTTGGTATTTCTTTTTCTCTTTTTTTGCATTTTGCAGTCATTGATAGTTTCTCTATATTTGTAGTAATAATTTACACTCAAGTGAGGGAGATGGATTAGAACCTCTTTTGTTGTTCGGTAGTAAAACTTTTTTAAAAAATGAAGAATAGGGCTACTCTACATAGAATACAGGTAGTTTTTGATTTACAACCATACTGGGCCTGGAATTTCTGTCGTAAGTGGCTGCAGTTATGTTGAGTCAGATCCAATTTTAGGACAATTTTTACATTAATCAAATCAAACAACCATTAAGCAAATCCGATTTCTGCAATGACCCCCTTTTTTGCCATATATCAGCAAAAAAGGCCACAAGTTGCAATCACTTGACTGCACAATACTGCAACTGTCATAAGTGTAAGCTGGTCATAAATGAGAGCTGGTCATAAATGAGTTTGAATTCTCTGTAAATGCAGAAGTGAGGCAACTGTAAATATAATCACTTTTTCCATAGCTTTTCTAACTTTAAACCAAAAGCTAAACAAACGGTTGTAAGTCAAGAACTAGCTGTACAACAATCTAAGTAAACAGTAGAGATACCCAGCAAAGTGTTACTTTTCTG
This sequence comes from Natrix helvetica, assembly GCF_964273705.1. Classification (NCBI taxonomy): domain Eukaryota; kingdom Metazoa; phylum Chordata; class Lepidosauria; order Squamata; family Natricidae; genus Natrix; species Natrix helvetica. The sequence continues at coordinate 121,114,239 of NC_138554.1, forward strand.
TGTATTATTATTATTATTATCATCATCTAGACATTTCCTAGAGTTTTGCAGCCCAGATATAATAGTCCTTGAATAATAGAATAACAGAGTTGGAAAGGGGCCTTACAATATCTGTATGTCTTTAGGCTTAACATAACTATAAGACACCACTTCAAAGTACTTTAAGCCCCCTTAAAACAGTTTACAGAGTCAGCAAATTGTGTCCAACAATCTGGATCTTCATTTTACCGATTTTGAAAGGGTGGAATGCTTCCTAACGTATCTTATTCCAAAATAAATATGGAGGAAATATAGGATGCGTGTGTATCTCTGTATTTGTATCTATCTATATGTGAAAGTGTATTAGTGATTGGACAAGGCAGAATGGCAAACTGCTTTCCAAATATTGCCAAGAAAAATGCATCTTTCATACTATTACAAAGAGATGTACTCAACACAAAGCTGTTTTTACTCAAGTAGAGAAGGGTGTCCATAATATGACCCCCAGGTTTTTAAAACCTGTTCTTCATATAATCTGCAACTTTGATGTTCTGTCTACAATATGTATGGGTGATGTATGTTTTAAATATACATCTTTTAAGACCCTGGAGCTAGTTTGTGATACAAATGCACTTTGGTGCCACATTTTGACATTTGTGTTCCTAAAAACTACTTTCCTCTATTCTACCTCCAGGCTGTTGCATTTCATAGTGATGTAGGAAGCTATAATGTTGTCCAGGAGCTCCAAAATCCCCCCCATTCTCCCCCCCCACTCCGAATATATGGATGAAAAGGATTATGTGCCTCCTGCAAACAGGATAGTGCATGCTGAAAGAACTCGGTTTGTTAATGCTCATAAATCAAAACATTTGCATCTGGAAAGTCAGACTGATATCCATAAATGCAAAATCTTTTCAGATGGTTACAGTGACACAGACCTGATGGGTATGAAAACAGCAACTCCTCCGCCAAACAAACCAAAAGGAAAAGAACACACCCTTCCTGTATACCTACAGCTGAGTATCTGTTGCTTCATACAGATGAAGCAAACTTATTTCAGACACTCTTCTTCTGGTTGAGGATAAGGATGGGGAAAACTTTGCCAGTTCCAATGTGGATCTGAGGAAATGGACTATTATCTACAGCAGGATGTCCAACTCAAAGCCCCAGGGCAGTGGTGGGTTCCGGCTGGTACAGTCGTACTGGTAGTAGCCTGGAGTAGTGGCCATCGTACCGGTACAGTGGCTCGTTTGGCCCATCCACCCACCCTCCCGCATTCAATACCTGTTTTTAACGCAACCGGCCAATTGTGCTACCTCCGACAAGCAGCTGGGTGTCACAGCGGCGCTGGTGCCAGTGTGTGCGCGCAGTGCGCATGCACGATTAGAGCGCCTGGCCCTGTGCGCAGTGTACCGGTAGCGACAGAGAACAGAACCCACCACTGCCCAGGGGCCGGATCCGGCCTGGGGGGTGATTAGATCTGGCCCATGAAACTGCCCTGGAAACAGCAAAGGACCAGCCCACAGTGCCTCTGCCAGTAAAAACAGAGCTCAGGAGAGCTTCATGTAGTCCTTCCGAGGTCCATTTTCATTGGCAGGGGATTGCAGGAAGCCGTCGCAGCTGAAAACAGAGCTCAGGACCCAGTTTTTGCTGGCAGAGTGCTCAGGCCACCACCAGCACCCCCGACATGAGTGACGTCGAACTGGCCACACCCATCCTGGCCCCCCAAAGTCAAACACATCCCTGATGCGGCCCTCAAATCGAGTTTGACACCCCTAATCTACAGGGATTGTTGGGGAAATCAAGACTCTTGGTTACTGCAGGTTTATAGAGATACCTTCTTGGGGGCCACTGCAGAAAAAAATACTTATTAAACTCCTGGCTTAACTCTAGTTTTATCAGAAAGCAAAATTATCAAAATAGAGAGATCTCTTTCCTTATTTGTCTGCAACTCTATATAGGCTTTAATTATTGGACCTCTCTTTGTAGAACCTGTTTTTTCCTTGAATTCCCTAGGGGTGATTAAATACAATTCCTGTGGTTTCTGTCGGGATGTTAGCTTTTACATAATAGAGGAGGATAGGAAGTGGGGGAGTTACTGTAAAGCAAAAGTCAGCAATCTTTGGGCCGGAAGCCAATCTGGCTGTCAGTGCGGTCCAAGATCTCTGCTTGTTTTTCCTGCCGGGAAGTAACCAGCTGCTAGAAAGAAATCATAACTGCTGATTTACTCTTGCTATTGATGGCTTGGAATCAATAATGATCTTAAAAACTAGTTGCTCACCTCCACTATTGATCTCAGTTGAGGCAGTTAGAAAAATCCTCACTGCCTCCCCTTTTCTCACAGCACCAAAATCCCAGCAAGGAGAGCAATGGGAGAGTGCAAGAGTTGGATTTTGGCAGGGTAGATTTGATTTAAATCAAGCCGATTTAAATCATAATTTAAATCTTTAGTAAAAAGGTTTGATTTAAATCAACTCGATTTAAATCATAATTTTTAAAGAGCAACTATCCCGCAGGGGCTCCTCCTCTGACACGCTGTTGACTCCCCAACAATCCCATTCATTTTAATGGGAAGGCTGATGGTGTGGCAGTGGCACAACAAAGTGAGGGACATGGCGGGCAGCAGATGAGTGGATGCCCGCTAACAGGAGCTGCCATGATGGATCTGAAATGACGGGTGCTCTTTAAATGTAAGAACCAGTGGTGCGATTCAGCCAGTTCGCATCACTTCGGGAAAACCAGTTGTTAACTTTGTGAGCAATTTGGTGAACTGATTGTTGGAAGAAATCATTAGGGCAGAGAACTGGTTATTACATTATTTGTATCCCACCACTAATAAGAACTCATTCTTGCTGCTAGTCAGAATCTTTAATGTTATTATTTGCAAACAAAATGAAGGTTTCCTATTTAGCTTGCAGAGCTATTTGGCTTGAATTCATTGAATGAGTTGAAAATGTAAATATTTCAGAATATACAGCCTCATGCTGCATAATTAAGCTCCATTTCATGCTGAATAAACTAAATTATTATTGTATCTTAGAAAACTACCTTTAGATAGATTTTTATTCCAAAAGTATTTTATCAAAATAAATTTGATAGAAATTTAAAAAATCCAATTTAAATAAAAAAATCCAATTTAATTTTTAAAAATCATTTTTTATTTTTAAAAATCATCAGTTTTTATTCACCCTGGATTTTGGATTAGAAAAGGATTAAAAGTGGATGCATAAATTCTGCCTCTGATCTGGCTACTTGTGAAACTCTCAGTGGTAATTGTGCTGCCATAAAGAAAAGAATGTGTGGCTTAAGGGTTAAAGTGGAAACATTAGACTCAAATCCACCTGCAATTATGGAAACTCATGATGTCCTTGGGCCAGTCACATTCTCTTGACCCACCCATTTGCAGGGTTATTTGGGGTATAAAAGTAGAGGAAAAGCTGTTAGACATGTCACCTTGAATTTTCGGAGAAGACATAGAATATAAATTTAAGAAATAAATATCTTCAATTTTTTGATTTTTGAATCTGTAGATTACTTGTAGACTTTGTGTGCTTCATTTCAATATTTGTATCACTATTAAATACATCTAAGTCATAATAAACACAAGATGTAATCTTTAGAACAATACAGGGGTATTAAATTTGCGGCCTGCAGGCCTGATGCGTCACTCACTGACCACCCCCACCCCCGGTTTAGCGCAGTGGGAAAAAGTCGTGATGTGTCACATGACGACAACATGACACTGTGAGTTTGACACCCCTGCTCTAGTACCACTTGAATGTATTCAAAATTGAATGTTGAAACAGCTGCATATGGATCCTACCTCAAAAATAAGACCTTTTTTGTTTGCATGTTATAGAAACCTATCAATTTGTAAAACTAGTAAAAAATTAACTTTGGCTTTGTATTCATTTGGTGAATGAAGAGTTGATTGAGTGATTGACACTTCTGCATTGCATTATGCAAAACAGAAGTTTTGTTTTGACTTGCCCTAATTCTGTTACAATTGGAAAGCTTTATGGCTGCTGTTTGCTTTTAAAAGGGCTGCATAAAAGTGACACTCTATGAAGGTGATAAAGCCAATAGAGCCAACCAAAGGAATATACAACGTTCCTTGTATAAGGAATTAAAGTGCAATGATAATACTAGAAGAATAAATGCTGCATCTTGGTCCAGCATTTTGTTTTCCCCGAGAAAATCAGATACCGTATTTTTCAGAGTATAATACGCACCTTTTTTCCTGAAAAAAAGGCTGAAAATCTGGGTGCGTCTTATACATTGAATACAACATTATTTTGCCTCCCGAAGCCCCACCCTCTTCACGAAAATGACTGTGCATATCCTTATGGAGGCTTCAGAGTGCTCCTGGGGGCTGGGGAGGGTAGAAATGAGCAAAAAATTGGCTGTTTTTGCCCCCCCCCCCAGCCCCCTCAGCCTCCATTAGGGTATGCATGCAATTGTTTTGACAAAAACGGGCCTTTTTTTGGAAAAAAAACAGGCCCCTTTTCGTGAAAAGGCGTTTTTGGGAGGTTTGCAGAGTGCAGAAACTTTTTTTTCCTTTCGGAAAGCTCTTTAGTTAGAGTGATTGATGAGAATTACATTGATCAAATGCTGTGCCAGCAGAAACAAGTCTAAGGTGCTGCAGCTTGTCAGTGATTTCCTTCTCCAGCACATGGATAAATACACCTGGAAACATCTACCTCCCTACCTACTCTCTCCCTACCTACCTACCGATGCAGCGGCTCAACTAGTGATGCCTTATGTGGCAAAAATGATGCATAAAAGTTCAAGAGGCCCAGGAACGCCTGTAGCTCCGCCTTGGAGGCGGGCGTAGGGGCATCCCTGATGGCAGCGACTTTAGAGAGAGTGGGATGGATGCCCTGGGCATCAATCAAGAAACCCAGGAACTCCACCCGCGGCACAGCAAAGGAGCATTTGCTGGGCTTTAGTTTTAAACCCGCGCCCCTGAAACACTGGAGGACCTTCCTTAGTACTTCGATGAGACCTGAGCGGCTGCTAGCAGCGATCAGGACATCATCGAAGTAGGGAACCACGCCTGGGAGTCCGTGGAGCAAGCGCTCCATGAGGCTCTGGAAGATCCCCGGGGCAACGGAAACGCCGAATTGGAGGCGGCGACAGCGGAAAACAGTGGGTGATGATGGTCTGGGCAGCCGCTGCCTTGTCATCCACCGGGAGCTGCTGGTAGGCCTGCGCCATATATGGTTTGGCAAATATGCAGCCCTGCCACAAGGAATGGAGCAGGTGCTGCACCACAGGGACTGGATAAGGGTTTGTAGTCGGCGCAGATCCTGATGGACCTGTCAGCCTTGACAGGGACCACTATGGGGGTCTCCCATTTAGAGTGGTCAACGGGTTCTAGGACACCCTGTGCCAACAGTTTGTCCAGTTCGGCATCCACCTTCGGCCGCAAGGCAAAAGGCACCCTGCGAGCCTTCAGCCTAATAGGTGCAACCTGGGGGTCTAAATTTAAAGAGATAGGGGTCCCTTTGTACTCCCCCAGCTTACCATCAAAAACATCCGCGAACTCCGGGATGACGTCTTCAATGGAAGAGGAGGCGGAGGAGGTTTGGTGCACCCCTAAGACAGACAGGCCCAGGGCGGGGAACCAGTCCAGCCCCAGCAAGGCAGGTAGGGGCTTTTCCACCACCAGGATGGGCAGGGAACCGTGGAAAGCCCCATAATCCATCCACACTGAATGACAGCCCAGGGTGGGAATTTGAGTCCTCTGGTAGTCCCTGAGATTGGTGTCCGGTGGGGATAGCTGGTCGCGTCTGATGGCAGGACACAGTTGAGAGAAGGTGGCCCAGGACAGGAGGGAGCGGGAGGAGCTGGAGTCGACTTCCATAATGCAGGGAGTCCCTTCCAACAGCAGGGAGATGGAAATTTGCTTTGAGTCGGCCATTGCCTTGCTGACCGACTCTGCAGTGGTGTCCAGTGGGTTGCAGATGATGGTGAAACAGTCATCCCTTCGATGCTGCTGACGGCGGGGTGGTTGGATGTGCGGCTGCGGCTGCTGGCCGGAAGACTGCAGCTGGGAATCTGTCTGCTGGGTGGCTGGCAGGGTGGCGTGGCAGACCTGTGCCAAATGGCCCTTCTTAGCACACCTGCGACTGACGGTGGCTTTGATGGGGCATGCGGAACAGACATGGTTGCCACCACAACCCAGGCAGGCATAGGGAACAAGGCGGCTGGCCGACTGAGGAGGTTGGCGCCGTGGCAGAGCCCTCAGGTGGTCCACCTGGTCATCATCCAGCTCATCGAGGGGCAGTAGTTCGTCTATTAGGCAGGCACGATTGGGCGAAGGTGGCAGTTGGGTCCTGTACATTTCGGCCGTGGACTGCTCGGACAGCGACTCTGGTCTGCTACACTGCTTGCTGAAGTGTAATTTTGGCCCAGGCCAGCAACCGCCGCTTCAGGCGCAGGTCCCACACACCACACACAAACTGTTCCACTAGCGAGTCGTCAAGCTCGACGAACTCACACTGGATCACTGCAGTTCTCAGGGACTGGAGGAACTGGCTGACCGATTCAGTCTCCCTTTGGATGCATTGCCGGAATGCATAGCGGCGGGCGATCCGCGATGGTGTTGACACGTAGTGGTTCTTTAATTTTGTGATCAGGGTGTCCCAGCCGAGGGCGTGGACTGGCATGCAGAGGGTTTGTGAGGCCTGTAGAGTGCTCCTGGGGGCTGGGGAGGGCAAAAACGCCCACATTTTTGTGAAAAACGGGCCAGTTTTCACTTGTTTGTGCCCTCCCCAGCCCCAGGAACACTTTGCAGGCCTCCCAAACCCTCTGCGCGTCCATTTTTGCAAAAAAATGGGATGCTCAGGGTGGGGTTTCAGGAGGCCAGAAATGCTGTATTCAATGTATAAGATGCACCCAGATTTTCACTCTCTTTTGGGGGGGGGAAAGGTGCATCTTATACTCCAAAAATACGGTACATTAGATCTATTTTTGTTTAGGATACAATGTTTGCATTAAATCAGTTTATGAACCTAGTGTGTCTTCTCTGATTTGAGGAAATATTTTTGTAAATGTTTTACACATTAGAGAGGGTAATATTTTTGCCTGTAGTTTAGCCTTTATGAAGGGAAAAAGTCAGTATATTGCAGCTTATTTTGCCCTGCTATATATTAGAAAAAAAATTGTAAGCTTTAATTTGCAGGCACTTCAGACAGGCTCAAAAAAGCCTGAATGCCAAATATGCTCCATAGGTGAGATGAATATAGATGACAGATTATCCATCCTTAATTAAATGATGATCTGTTTCTCAGTATATATAACCAACATCCTTGCATTTTGTCTACAGTACATGATTAAATTGCTGCTTAATTCATTATTAATGAAATGAAGTATAGGCTTTCAGTTTCCATTGAGAATTCTACTGTCTGGGGAATTCTGGGAGTTGAAGTCCACACAACTTCCAAGTTGTGGAGGTTTTATTTATTTACAGAATAACAATATTGGAAGACACAGCCGGACAAATAGTTTTAAAAACAGTGTCTTTCCATGGTCTGTCAGATTCCTAAAAACAATATGGCACTACAAACAGATTAATACGACAAATTTCACCAGTGGCAGTGTAGTGTGTAATATGTACATTCCATGATACAAGATCACACACCAGAGTTATATACATGTTGCACAGAATATGACATACATATGGAAACATATGACTAGTTTTTTCCCCTAACTACTTGTATAAGAATTATTCTTTATATTATTCATGTTGTCTTGTATTCTTGTATGGACTGCACCAGTAGAGGCTAAGCCAATTTCGTTGTATACATGATGTACAATGACAATGAAGGCTTTGAACTTCGAACCTTGTAGGTCATTTAGTCCAACTCGCTACCCAAGCAGGAGACTCTACACCAAGGATCTCAAACCCATGGTCTGTGAGCCGGATGCGTCACGCAATGGCCATGCCCATCCCCTGTTTACTGAAGGAGAAAAAATTAATGATACATTATGTGATGACAGCGTGATGACACGAGTTTGACATCTTTGCTGTACACCATTTCTGGCAGTCCAGTCTTTTAATTAATGAAGGTTTTAATTGTTAGTTTTATCATTAAGGTAAGATCAGTATTTAAATTGAGTTCATGTAAAGCAATAGTGAAGCAAATCATAGGAAAAGAAATAGCATGCATGGAAGAACTACTGTATTTTCTTTGTGGTTTCTTAAGAGTTCTGTGATTTTTTAAAAAAAATACATGTAACTTGTTCTTAGCTCCTACATATTAAGCAAAGTCTGAAAAGAATGTAAGCCTTTTGAGGACTGCTTAGTGTTGCAAACAGTTGGAATAAAAAATAATTTCACTAGATTATTATTAGGCAATAGGGCAGACTATAAGATGATTGATTGGTAAAAAAAATCCCCTGAATTTTTTTGGCTCCTGGTGACCCTGGACACATCATGTTTATTTTTAAAGTAAGTTGTACCAATTTCAATGGAATGTATTTCAATCACTTTTAGGAAGGAAATGGTCTTTCAAAGCTTCATTACATTGTTCCTTAGGAGCAGTAATCAGTCATGTGGCACAAGAAACACTATCAAAGCAACTTTTTTGATTATGGTTTCCTGCCCCCACTTAGGTTCTTTTATCTGGATTTCAAAATTCTTGCACACACATCTTCATAATTGCTGGAAATGTGCGTAATTTTTGGTAGTTGTCAGATCTATCATTCTTGCCAAAAAGCCTGAACACCACAATAGTCTCTTCATTGATCAACCAAGCTTCTAACCTATTTTTTTGACTTGTAGAAAGTAGCATTCATCAATTTGTATAAAATCGAAAGATAATAGACAGTGATGACCAACCAAAAAGAACTTCAAGAGAATGTCAAGGATTATGGGGAATGTTCAATAAATTATTAGGTCAGTGTGCAGTGCTGTGAATTTTGGGTTTATTATTCATAAGCAGTGGACTGGCACAGGCTGGTGCTCCTCATCCAGGGGTGTCAAGCTTGCGACAACATGTCATCACATGATGTATCGCAACTTTTCGCCCTTCGCTAAAATGGGTAGGCATGGCCAGAGTGTGACACATTCAGCCCGCAAGTTTGACCCCCCTGTCCTAGTGTTTCTTCCTGTCATAATGATTTCACAAACTTAGAAATATTAAAATGATGGTTTGGCTTTATAGTCATTCATGAATTCCTGGCTTGTCACTCTGAACCTTACCAGAAAATCATAAACCAAGAACAGACTCCAGCTTCTTTGCCAAGTACAGGTCAGAAAACCTAATCGTAATCTACAGGTAGTTTTTGGTTTATAACCATAATTGAGCCTGAAATTATGGTTGTAAGATGTGGCCATTGTTATGAGGCTAACCACATGGCCATGATTGATTTTATGCCTTTTTTTTTTTTGCATCAGTTGCTAAGCGAATGAACATCATGATCACTAAGCAACCAATTTTCTTCAATGGAAATTTTTTGCTAGAAACCAGAAACAAATATGGAAAATCATGTTTTGTTGAGTGTGCTGAAAAAGGCTACCAATGTGAACTGGTTGCCAAATGCTCAAAATATGATGCATGACTGCAGAGGGGAATGTGGCCATCAGAACCAGATCAGAAGTAACTCTGGGAGGTCTGTTATAACTTTGGTCACTAAATGACCGGTCATTAAATGAAAAATACCTGTAGTAGCAAATAAGCTAGTACTTTTGATTTTTTCTCTTGTTTTGCCACTCTGGCAGACAGAACTAAGTAAGAGCAAAAGGTGAATATGTCCAACATACTGTTTATGAACATAAGCTAGAATTTATAGTAACTCTGTCTTCGAGTATGACTGCATCTGGTTAAGTTTGTTTATGTTTCCCCAATTATATTTTTAAATTCTCTTTGAAGCTTAAACTGAAGTAAATCATTGTAGTAATGTGAAATAGATTAATGCTCAAGTTATGGCCAAATGGTTATGTTTAAAGATTTCCATGTGGCTGGCAGATAACTATTTTTCTCATGATATTAAACAAGAATAGACAGTTGACATCTGGTGCTTTGCTTGGAAAGCCTGCTGTCATGCTCGAAACAGGTGATCCTATCACCTTTTACTTTGCCATTTTTAATTAATGCTGCTGACAGTGCAATCAATAGCATCTGTAATAAAGCTTTTCAAGCTGTTTGTTTGCTCTCTGAGCTAGCCTGCTTCAAGCAAGATGTTCCTTAACCTGTGGAGTAAGAGTAGGAGTAGAGTATAATAGAATAGAACAGAACAGAGCAGTACAGAACAGAACAGAACAGAACAGAATTCTTTATTGGCCAAGTTTGATTGGACACACAGGGAATTTGTCTTTGGTGCATAAGTTCTCAGTGTACATAAAAGATATAAGTGATAAATCATGATTTCTTTTCTTTTCTTTCTTTGTATTTTATTTGTTAAGGATTATTCTCTATACTATTCATGTTGTCTTGTATTTTCTGTTATGGATTGCACCAGTAAAAGCTAAAGCAATTTTGTTGTATACATCTATTATTGTTGTTGTTGTTGTCTTCTTCTTCTTCTTCTTCTTCTTCTTCTTCTTCTTCTTCTTCTTCTTCTTCTTCTTCTTCTTCTTCTTCTTCTTCTTTAGTGAGATTCATAGCCTTTGGGGCTGGTTGGCAGCTCAACAGCTCAAGTCCTAATCAAGGACCTAGGAACTGCTAAGATAACGTCAGAGGATATAAACTGTTCCAAGTAGGGTGGTTTTTTGTAGAGTCAGAATGTTCAAGTCTGATAAATTTAGAATTTCCAAATAGTGAGGTGGTGGTGGTAATATTATTATTATTATTATTATTATTATTATTATTATTATTATTATTATTATTATTATTATTATTATTATTATTATGTTAATCTTTGGTGAGATTCACAGTCTTTGGGGCTGGTTGGTAGCCTAACAGCTCGAGTCCTAACCAAAGACCTAGGAACTGTTAAGGTAATGTTGGAGAATATAAATTGTTCCAAGTAGGGTGGTTTTTTGTAGAGTCAGAATGTTCAAGTCAGGTAAATTTAGAATTTTCAAATAGCGAGGTAGCCCTTTAGATATTGCTCCAAGGGCTCCAATTACAATTGGGACAACACATGATTTCTTTTTCCACAGTCGCTCAACCTCAAGTCCCGGTATTTTGTGATTTTTTTTCTTGCTGTTTATCAACCCAATTCTTTGGTGGTTATGAAGGCTGCTGTATACATCAATTGGTTTGTTTCAGCTAATGTAGTGGTTTGAATGGTTTGCACAGCCTCATTGACCTTTTTTAATACATTTCTCAATTCTTTCCGGTTCACTTGGTTCAGCTTTGGCAAAGGTGTTCTTTCAGCATCTTCCATTTGATGCTTTATTTTCTCAGCTAATTGAGCATGATCTGTTGGTGCTTGCTCTTCAGTGCTTCCTTGTTCTTTATCTTCATCCATTTCAGCAGCCTCTTCCTCCCTTTTTTCCTCAGTTTGCTTTTGAGTCATTATTATTATTATTATTATTATTATTATTATTATTATATTAATCATCATCATCATCATCATCAAAACATCATGAATCATAAGATATAACACTTAGTGATAGTCATAGGATACTAAGTAAGCAAGATAAATCATACCAGGAAACTAAATAAAACATAAATCGTAACAATACTAGCAACAAAGTTATAGTCATAAGTAAAAAGAGATAGGTAATAGGAAGGATGATAATAATACAGCTATTATTATCTACAACTATTTACAGTCTTAGTAAATAGTTTGATTGTAAAATATCTAACATTTTAATTTTAATAGTTTGATTGTAAAATACTTTACTGATATATCTTCTTCTGTGAAAGCATTTCATTACCCAGACAGAAACAAAATGTGTATTTCCTGGTGTTTATAGGATTTGGAAAGAAACATTTTCTAAGATAGGATTATAGGTCAGAGAGATAGTAAAGTTGAAAGTGAAGTTGGGAGATTGAAAGTGGAGGATAGATGTAGTGATAGCAATATATTCCTTACGTGTGAAGGTTAAATATTGAATAGGTACAAAAGCGAATGACTTATTGTCAATTACTTTGGTTGGGTGAGCAGGCAATATTTCTTACACAGGGTTACCATCCTTAAGTAGGGTATATGGATTTTTGTTCTATATTTTCTCATCCTTATATGATTTATGTTGCAACAGATGTTGGAGCACTTAGCCTGTCTTGGTTGATCTCAGAAAAGATAAATATGATGGGACCTACCGTATTTCCCCCAAAATAAGACAGAGTCTTATTTTCTTTTGACCCACAAAATATGCTTGAGCCTTATTATCAGGGGAGGGCTTATTGTTTTGGGGTTGCTGGGCAGCTGCTCTCGAAGAGCCGGGCACAGCCTGGGGGGTGAAGCAGCCATGAGGTGACCACGCTCACGAGCAGCCGCCTGGCAAACCCCCTCTCCAGCCGGGCAGAGCGCCATTCACTTAGGATATCCCTAAGCGCCAAGCCACATGGTGCTCTGCCTGCCCCCCAGCTCCCGTGGCTTGTCACATTCGGGATACCACCTAGGTCAGTGCATGGAGCTCTGGAGAGGGTGGTTGCGCGAGTGCCTGTTCCGCCCCCAGCTCACATACCTCCCAGCCTCACCATGCCCTGGCCGAGCTCTCCCTCAGGGCCAGGGCACCGCCTCCGCCACACTATGAGCATAACTTCTTCTCTGGCTTCCAAACTCCTGATCTCGGCTTCCGATTCTTCCAGCAGAGACCGCTCTAGAAGTGCGCTTTGTGGTTGTGGGTGGCGGGCCCACAACCATAGAATTCTGGGAATTGAAGTCCACAAGTCTTAAAGTTCTCAAGTTTGGACACCCCTGCTCTAACTGAATGGCGCTCTGAATGAATAATTTCTGTAATTCTATCAATAAGGCAAACACAGGTTGCTCTAGCTGCAACTTTCTGTTAAGTTTTGTAGTAATTTCCCCCCCTTCCTATCCCACTTAAGACATGTAAAGATGTAACATTGTACATTTTAAAGGCTGGAGAAATTCACCCATATATTTTTAAGTTGAACGCATCATTAGTTTGGAGACTTTGTTCCCGTGCGTGACCTAAATCCAATAGTGCCAATATTCTAAGGCAGTGATGGCGAACCTGGTGCATGCGTGCCCCAAATAAATGAACTTCCGGTTTCCGGTACGCACATGCGCGCTGGCCAGCTAGTCTTCCAGTTACTGGCATGCATGTGTGCGTGACAGTCAGCTGGCTGATGTGCATAATCACGCTGGAAAATGGAAGACCAGCCAGCTGATTGTCATGCACGCATGCACGCCAGAAACCCAAAAGAGGAACGGGTGCTGCCGCGGGTGCCAGGTGACATGGCTCCGCATGCCACTTTAGGCACGCATGCCATAGTTTCGCCATCACGGTTCTAAGGTGACCTGTTCCATACTTCCCTTCCCTGCCCCTGCCATGTTTGAATTCAAGCAAGGTGCATCCAACCTGCCTTTTTCATCAGGACCCAGATTGTTGGGGGCAATATGCTGACTCTGTAAACTGGGCTGTAAAGACAGGGCTGTAAAGCACTGTAAAGCGGTATATAAGTCTAAGTGCTATTGCTACATGCCTCAGTATTTCACTCAGTATTTAAAATCATTGGCTTACTGTCATCCATAAATCTAGTTTCTTTTACTTCTGAGTATTCTAAGACATACATAGCAGTGTTCCTCAGCAAAATATCTCCTTGGTGGCCTTGGCCCAGTCTCTCCCTCTCAGCCCAACCTCGTTGTTGTTGTTGTTGTTGTTGTTGTTGTTGTTGTTGTTGTTGTGAAAATAGGAGAAGTAAGAAGTGTTATATACAGTATGTTCACTGCCTTGAATTACTTATAAAGTCATAAATGTGATACTTCCTTAGCACCAGTGACGTGCGGTGAGGTTTATGACTGGTGAGGCACTGACACAGTGCTGAGTTTCAAATATTTTTAGACTTGTGGACTTCAACTCCCAGAATTCCACAGCCAGGCATGCTCAGTTCCAATTTAAAGCGACAGCATTTGTTTTTCTCCTTTGCTCCTTCTTTCTTTTTCTTTTTCTTCTCCTTCCCCTCCTTCCTCCCTCTCTCCCTTCCTCCCCCTCTCTCAAACACACACACACACACAGAGAGAGAGAGAGAGAGAGAAGTTGGATTGGACTATCTCTCCTACCCCTTCCCTCTCTCACTCACTCTCAAACAAAACCCCCCACACACAAAAGTTGGATTGGATATCTTTTCCAGTGGCTTGAAAGCAGCTCCTCTGCCATCCCCCCCCCCCCCATTTAAATATGAGCCAGCAGTGTGCAGCAGCTGCCAAAAAAGCCAACACAGTTCTAGGCTGCATCAACAGAGGGATAGAATCAAGATCACGTGAAGTGTTAATACCACTTTATAATGCCTTGGTAAGGCCACACTTGGAATACTGCATTCAGTTCTGGTCGCCACGATGTAAAAAAGATGTGGAGACTCTAGAAAGAGTGCAGAGAAGAGCAACAAAGATGATTAGGGGACTGGAGACTAAAACATATGAAGAACGGTTGCAGGAACTGGGTATGTTTAGCTTAAGAGAAAGAAGGACTAGGGGAGACATGATAGCATTATTCCAATATCTCAGAGGTTGCCACAAAGAAGAGGGAGTCAAACTATTCTCCAAAGCACCTGAGGGTAGAACAAGAAGCAATGGGTGGAAACTAATCAAGGAGAGAAGCAACTTAGAACTGAGGAGAAATTTCCTGACAGTGAGAACAATTAATCAGTGGAACAGCTTGCCTCCAGAAGTTGTGAATGCCCCAACACTGGAAGTCTTTAAGAAGATGTTGGATAGCTATTTGTCTGAAACGGTATAGGGTTTCCTGCCTAGGCAGGGGGTTGGACTAGAAGACCTCCAAGGTCCCTTCCAACTCTACTATTGTATTGTATTCCCCTGCTGCCTTTCCCAAACACCTCCACCATTGCAAATGCAATACAATAAAATACAATAGTAGAGTTGGAAGGGACCTTGGAGGCCTTCTAGTCCAACCCCCTGCCACTGATTAATTGTTCTGTCAGGAAATTTCTCCTCAGTTCTAAGTTGCTTCTTTCCTTGATTAGTTTCCACCCATTGCTTCTTGTTCTACCCTCAGGTGCCTTACAGCATGCTGTCTGGGTGGGAAATGCCTGGAACACAATAAAGCCCACCCACCACCTCCTGCTGGCAGGCTGGGGTGAGAGGAGAGGCAGAGAAGCCGGAGGGGAGCCGAGCTGAGCCTTCCAAAAGAAAGAGGCTGGGGGGAAGTGTGTGTACTACAGCATGGCTCTTTGCCTGGCTTCCTGCCTCCTCCTGTGGTCTCCTCAGTGCTCACTTGTGCTCTCCCTCCCCAAGTGTAGTTTGATTGCAGGTGGAGCCATGTTGCCTTTTCAAACTTGTAATCAGTGAAGCTGGGCTAGATTTTTATATAGTTTTATCCAGCTGTATGTGTGAGAGAGAGAAATGAATGGGGGCCTGGGGAGGAAGTCACTACACTTGGGGAGGGAGAGCACCAGTGAGGTTAAGCAGAGTCATCCACGGTGAGGCAGCAACTAGCTCAGCTTTTTCCTTTTACTTTTTTTTTTTTCATGATGAAAGTGGTGAGGCTCTGCCTCACTTGCCTCACCTGACTGCACGTCACTGCTTAGCACACTAGAGGTCATTGTATAATGAAAGGAACTCCTTCAGAGGAAGGCTAGAGTTTCTATACAGATTTCTTACTGAGTCCAATCACTCAAAAAAAAAGCTGTTGCTTTTCTCTTATAGATTTTTAAAATTCATTTTTCATATTTTTCTTCAGTATCTCTCTTGGAAGAAGGCCTTGTAAGAGTTTCTTGGCTGATAATATAGCAGTGTTCCAATATCTAAGGGCCTGCCACAGAGAAGAGGGGGAGTCAAACTATTCTCCAAAGCACCTGAGGGCCGAACAAGAAGCAATGGATGGAAATTAATCAATGACAGAACCAAATTAGGACTAAGGAGAAATTTCTTGACAGTTAGAACAATTAATCAGAAAAATCTGATGCCTCCAGAAGTTGTGAGTGCTCTGGAGGTTTTTAAGAAGAGATTGAACAAACTATTTGTCTGAAATGGTATAGGGCCATGATGGTGAACCTATGGCACGCAGAGCCCACTCTGCTGGCATACATGCCGTTACCACAGGTCAGATCTCCGTGGTGGGTTTCTGTTTCCCTGCAAACAACGAAACAGAATCTCATGAAAGAAAAAGATCTTACCTCTTGCCAGGCTGCCAGTATTTGGATGCCCCTCCACCCGTCAGCCAGCTGGTCTTTGAGTCTCTGCTGTGCATCTGCGCACATGTTCGTGAATGCACGTGTGCATATCCATGCATGCATGTGTGCACCTTTCAGTTTGGGCATGCACGCATACAGTTTGGGCACTTGGTGTTTGCCATCACTGGTATAGTGTTTCCTGCTACAAGACCTCCAAAGTCTCTTCCAACTTGGTTTATCCTGTTATAAGTAAAAGAAACAAAACCAGAGTGCAGCTTCAAATGAAGAATACCATATGTGAGACGCCCTGCCATTGCTTCAACGTATTTGACAAATATTCAAATTATGATCGATGATATCAGAGTCTGTGCACATTGGTCTTCTTGGGAGTCATCTTCGGTGTTTGAGTTCTACAATCGTAGTTCAGAATTCAGAAAGGGTTGGTTATATATTCACATTGCTCTTATTAGCATGATCTCATGTACTCTCAACATCAGACCGCTAATCTTTCAGATCATCACCTTTAACCCTATCCGTTGAGGACTTCAACATCGTGCACTGTTCTTTGCATTCATAAAATGTCAGATGATGTTGCAAACATCATAAAATTTCAGATGATGTTGCAAAATACTTAAATTATCTTTTTAAGAAGTTTACCTCTTAGTACAGGCTATGTTTCCTAATGTGTGTCATGTCTACTCCTTACTATGATCACAAGTGGCTCCATGGTGTGATGGGACATTAACAAAGTTCTTCATTAGGCAACCCTTAAGTCAATAATGTCGAATCTTTTTCTTATGGCGTGCCAAAATTGTGTGTGTGCGCACGTGTGCCCACACCAATTCCATCGTCCTCACCCACCTGCGCATACGATCCCCTCTGCACATGCACGAACGACACCCCCGGAGGCACAAGTGCTCTGGAACTGACAACTGGCATGCCACCAAATATGGCTCTGTGTGCCATGTGTGGCATGCATGCCATAGGTTCATGCCATCACAGCCTTAAGTTCAAACAGACAATAATTATTTCATTTGACTTGACGGTCCCTTTAATAATCATATATTTTTTTATTTCTTCTAGGGAAAAATAACTGAAAATTTCTCCGGAGGGTCGGTGTCGGTCGTTGGGCCTTAGCAGTCAGGAACAACTGTTAAGGTGAGCTTCTTAACAAAAGTATCTTTTAGAAGCAATAGACCTTAAATATTAAACGTAACGATTTTGTCCATAACCTTACTTCTTGAATACACTACAAGGAAGATTCATTGCATCATTAATTCAGTACTTGAACCAAACTGACAGATGTAAAAATTAGCCTATAGGTCACATGATAAATATGTGGAGTAGTCCTTGACTTAGAAACTGTTAGGGTGGATACATTTGGAGGCTGTTTATGACCCAGATTTGAAGTTCCAATAGTTGCACATGCCCTCCCACAGTCAAATGACCAAACGTTGGGTACTGGCAATACGGTGTCACTTTGGGTGTGTGTAATGTCCCACAATCATATGACCACGGTTTATGATGATTTTGTTGAAAATTGACTCTAAATTCCAGTTTTTTGGGGGAAACCACACCCATGCCAAACCATTGGTTTGCTAATGATTGCAGCATTAAGTTAAGAAGTGCAGTGGTTCACTTAACAACTGCTGCAAAATCATTTTAGCACCTTCATGCCTTATGTCGAGGATGGGCAGGATCTATTACAGTTCTAAGCCGAGTATTTACCTGTATTGATCACATAATGCAAGGTTTTGTCCTACTCCCTTCTCAATGGACTGGATATTTTCACTGCTAATTACTGAATTTACTAGTGAAGCTTCAACAATGAATACGGCATTGTTGAATGCAAGGACTATATGGCAAGGACAATACAGAGTTTTATCCTATAGCAAACTGGCTATTAAAGAATAGGTTCTGGCTTTCAGGCAAGGAATCTGAAACATAAAATAGGGCATCCTTCTATTTTTCTTTATCTATATAGCATATATTACAATGAGGAGCAATGAAATTATTCCCTACATATTTTCGGTAATGTTAGGATAGATACATATAGTAATACTTACAATGTCTCAGCCAAAGTTGGTAAGCAACCGGATTGGATCAGTTCGCCCGAACCGGTAGCGGAATTCGCGGGTGCATCAGAATTCGCAGGTGGCTTTATTTCGTCCTATTTAGGGACGTTTTTTTAAATCAAAACGCATGCATGGAAGGCCGAGTGCATGCGTGCGCACACATTAGCGAACCAGTAGGAAAGGTAATGTTACTGTTGGCCGTACTTTGTGATATATATTGTTCCCAAATATTTTCAAATTGAATTCCAATGAACACAGATAAAACTGTAACTTTCATACAGGCAAAATTCCCAAGAATTTGTAAGAAAATGGAAATGAATGTAAAACTTGGAGAAACCTATAATTAGTTTAAGAGCAATCCACCTAAGAAGACTCAGTCCTGGATGCTTTCATGCCAAAGCTATCTTCTGTGGACCTTTTTCCTATCTAGACAAAAAAGGATGTTACTCCTTAAAAATTAATAATTCTGTTCATAATGTCCATTAATATTATTGTTGTTCTTGTTTCTATTATAATACTGATAGCAGAAAGTTTTGCAAGTTATCCAAAGCATTATAAAAAATAAAATGGTTCTCTCTCAGCATAACTCTTTTTACATGGTTGCTGTGGAGAAAGAGGAGGAGTATTATGTATACAGATAGTCCTCGACTTACAACAATTCATTTAGTGACCATTCAAAGTTACAACGGCACTGGAAAAAGGGTACTTATGACCATTTTTCACACTTACAACCATTGCAGCACTCTCACAGTCACATGATCAAAATTCAGGTGCTTGGCAACTGACTCTTATTTATGATTGTTGCATGGTCCCGGGCTCATATGATCAGCTTTGCTTCTGACAAGTAAAGTCAGTGGGGAAGCCAGATTCGCTTAATAACCATGTTATTAACAATTGCAATGATTTACTTAACAACTATAGCCAGAAAAGTCGTAAAATGGGGCAAACTCACTTAACAAATGTTTCACTTAGCAATATACATTTTGGGCTCAATTGTGGTCGTAACTCGAGGACTGCCTGTATTTGCCACTTTGAATTACTTATAAAATAATAAAAGTGGTAATTAAAGAAGTAAATAAATAAATGTTTGAAATGAAGTACCATATTTTTCAGAGTATAAGACTCTCTGAAGTATAAGATGCTCCTAGCTTTTTTGGGGGGGGGGGAAACAAGGGGAAAAAATCTGCCCCTCCCTCCCATCGATTTTCCTCTTTGCAGCAAACAGTAAATAGTAAAGATGATATACACTGTTTGTGGTGTTACATTTCAGATTATACTTGTACAGCTGCTGTTAAAATTGATGTGGCTTTCTGGGAATATAGTTATTCTCTGCTGTTTAAAAGAAGATACAATAGCACTGGGCCTCTTCAGATCAAACATTTATTTTAAAAGCTTCTTCATTTTGTTAAGTTGTCTAGAACAATAATAAAGCAGTCTTTAAAAAATAAGTTTAATAATTTGAACATTCTATAGGCATTTATAGTTATTGACTGACCTCCTTACAGCAAACAGCCTGATTAGGACAAGAAAAAAAATCTGCCCCTGCTTCCCAGCAATTTGCCTCCTGCAGCAAACAGCAAGTTTCACTTTCAATTTCAGCCTGGGCCTCCTGATCATCAGCTGTTTCAGGCTGTAGGGATTGCCATAGCCTATTACCACCTCCGCAAGCCCCATTTTCCCTGTTTGATGCAAGGAGGTAAATTGCTGGGTGGCAAAGGCCAAAGGGTGGGGGTCGGTGGGTGAGTGGGGTACATTCAGTGTATAAACGCAACCAGATTTTCACCCTCTTTTAGGGGAGGAAAAGGTGACTCTTATACTCCAAACAATACGGTATATAAATAAATACCTACTGTGCATGTGTTGAAACACTCATAAATTTCAATGGGATATACTTTTTCCACACAACTGTATCAGAGATAGTATTCAGCAGGTTTTGACCAGTTCTGGAGAACCGGTAGCGGAAATTTTGAGTAGTTAAGAGAACTGGTAAATACCACTTCTGACTGCCCCCCCCCCCATCTATTATCTGCCCCCCAAGTCCCACTGATCAGGAAGAAATGAGAATTTTGCAGTATCCTTCCCCTGGAGTGGGGTGGGAATGGAGATTTTACAGTATTCTTTCCCTGCCACACCCACCAAGCCACGCCCACCCAGCCATGTCATGCTCACCAAGCTACGCCCACAGAACCGGTAGTACAATTTTTTGTACTGAACTGTATGTAAGGCTTTTAGAATATCCAAAAAGTGTATGCATAGTCTTGTTTGTGGATCATTGTGTTTTCCAAAAAGATCATCTTCAGAACCTAGTAAGACCCACAGAGAAGGAATGTTCTTTATTTCTTAGCTTCAAACCTTCCCTTGCTCCCTTCCCTTGCTTTCCTCTCTTCCCCAAATTTCTATGGAAAAACTGCTGAAAATGACATAGCTTCTTAATTCTTACCACGACTGACATAGTAGAAACTAAGCTAATCTTAAAAAATAAAAACAAGTCAAATGGTTTGTGTATTCTTGGCAACAATGGAGAAGAGGTTGGCAATTGGATTTTTTTTTCTCTTCAACTTTAGTATCCAGCTTTTTTGTTTCTTGGTGGTGTCCTATCTAAATAGTAAGCAGATCTGATGATTACCATTTCAAAGGTCAGCCAGGGGATGCTGTCTGCTAAGTTTCTTAGAAAATAAGCCCAAACAAGCCAGAAAAATAGCACCCATCTCTTCCCCAAATCACACCAACCACACCCCTTTTGCATCATCACAACCTCTGTAAACAGATAAAGCACTCACAGCAAAATCTCCTCTGCCAGACATCCTTGAGGAAACGTTGATTATAGGTTGTGTGCCAAAGCCGAATCTTGACATGGAAAGCTGGTTTTGGGCCTAAGTCCAATCTCAAATTAGACGCTGCCTGTGATGCCCGTCGGTACCATTTTAAAGCTTCCTGCGCAAGTTAACAATATTAAACCCTCTCCTGAAAGGGATGATGGCATCCTCTGTCTGGGGTGTAGCTCTGGTGCCTGCATTTATTGTCTAGGTAGTGTTGGGGAAGTTGTGTTCAGTCAGTGGTTAGCCCTTCTGGAGACAAGCTGCTTGAAAGACAATTGTTGGCTATGTGCTTTAACTTCTAACTCCGCAAGTTTCAAACAACGCAGTCCAAAAATGCCTCTCTGGGTCATTTCAAGCTCTCGGGGAAACATGAATGCGCTTATTAGAATTGTTTGTGAATGAGCCAATCGAGATGGCCTGGCCGCGAGGGTACAGGCAGTGTTTTCCTCCTTTCTCTCCTCCACCCTCCTCACACCAAAGGGAGGAGGGGAGAGTGAGGCAGAAGATATAAGCTCAAACAAAGCGAAGCTGTGTCTCTGAATCGCTCACATGCCCTGGATAAGTAAAGCTTGACCCTGAAAGTGAGAGGGTGAAAGAGAGAGAGAAAGAAGTGGAATTATGATCCTAACAATGGAAACGGGTAAGATTTTTACCGGGTGAGGAGAATACAAACAAATGTGCTCGTTTCAATTGCTCTCTAAAGGAAATCCGTGCCTACACCCTAATTAGTGTGTGATTGGCTTAAAGAGTATCTGTGGAATATGTCATGTGAAATCCTTATGGGGGACCTTCATCCCTGCAATATGCCATTTTTAATGGAGCTAGAAGTGAGATGGGAGGTATTGGCAGGCAGGCAGGCAGGAGCAATCTCTCTGATCAAGCCGTGGCTCTGATTTATTTCACAGAGAGTCATCTGTGCTAAGCATTGAGAAATTCCAAAGAAGCAGTGTGTAGCATAAGGGAAATTTTAACAGCCCGCTGTGAAGTCTGCTGGGTGTTGCAAACCCCATGATATATGTTATTAGGTGGTTGTGAAAACTTTTTTAAAAATTTAATTCTGCATATATATTTTTTTAATAAAGGAAGGTGACAGTTGTAATAGCAACTTGGGTTACTAGAAACATTTCAAATGACTTCTCCATAACTGTGTAGAGGGTGTGTTATGAGTAAATGTTGTTCTGGTTAAATGGTCATGAAGAATTCGCATTTGCTGGATGGCTACGAACAAAGGCATAATTTTGTGCTTGCTGTAGGAGGGAGTCTTCTGAAGATGGTACTTATACCTAATTAAACTCCTTGGTTCTAATATACATGTTTCATTTTTCTTACATTTGTTTAACATGACTATTGTTTAACTTTTACGGATTTACTTAAAAGTAATTGCATAATGGTCAATAGGATAACTGAAGGTAAGGTTGCAATTCTGAGCCCAGTTGCTTGAAAGCACAGCTCTCTTGAGCTTTGTTTTAGGTAACACTTAGTTTTAAATAACACATTTAAAGATTATTCTGGTAATGTTATTTTATTGTTTTCAAGGAACCTGGAAGTTATGGTCAGAAAGGGAATAGTACTGACTTTCAGTAGCCTCTTCAAAGATTAAACCAGTATGGTGTAGATGTTAGATTGGTACTTTCAGCCATGGACGTTCACTTTGCTCCTGTCACTCTTGGCCCATCCTACCTGACAACATTATTGTGTAGGAAAATGGGATGCTTAATGAGTTCCTGTACAAATGATAACATTATTAACAAATTAATAATTATAAATAATGAAGTTTTAGTTCCTAATATTCCTCCCAAGAAGCTATTAATTGCTAGTGATCTGGGTTCCAACTTATGCCAAGTTACCTCTACCTCTACAAATTGTATTAATAAATAAAAGAAGACAGTATAGTATGATTCTTGTTATTTCTGTGAAGTTTGAATAAATTAAATTCCCAGACTTGAACTGATCTATCCTGCAGAATCATAGAATTACTGTATGTTTGTTGAAACATCAGCATTCCTTAAACTATTAACTGCGAAGAATTACAAGTCTCCCTTAAGATCTATTGTATTTTAATTTGGCCTGGGTATCTCTGACTTAATCACTGGAGTTTTCTTTCCTATTCTGCTCTCTGGTTATTTTTTTTCCTCTTTACCAATAATGATTTTAATGACAAAGCTGCTTCCTAAACTGTGGGGTGCTCTCCGTAACACAGAATCTTTTGCCCCTGCATTCTAAAGAAAGGGGGCTTTAAGCATTAGCCATTTTCTATTAATCTGATGAAGAAGTGACTTAGTAGATATCACTCTGATCCAAAAGTATTAAACTGCTTACTAAAATGATGCAGACCAGATATGCATCTTTTTGTTTCCAAGAAGCATTTTCCTCTGGTTAATCTCCTCCCTGCAATTGACCCTCTCCATTTTTGTTTTTTAGGATATTTTCCCCGCCCACCTCACTTTTTGTTTGGAGAGTGAGGAAGTGCACCCACATTTGAAATAAAGACTAAGATTGGAAATTTTGACAGAGGAATAGGATTTGGACTTGCTGCAGACTAGGACTGTTATAACAGCTGACCTGATCCTTCTGCATTTCAAGAGCTATTTATGGTAGATTAGCTGGTATCAAAGCTCCAGTGATCAGTCCATAAAAGGTTGGTCCTGTGTGAAGCTACCACCCTGCATTTGGCTGAAGTTCGGGAGCCTATAGTTGTCTGTGAAGGAATTCCAATGATGGATAGAAATGCTAAACCAGAGAATTGTTCTATTGAGAGTTTCAGATGCTGGACAACATTTGAAAGGAGGAAGGTTTTTGCATTAATGTTTTGGCCCAGACTTTTAGTTCTTGGAGTATAACTTTTGCACATGAACTCTTATTTGGTGCGTACACACTATTGGAAAGTACCTTTCTAAATTCATCTGGCACTGAATCATCTCGGCCAGTCACAGATATACTTTCAGAGCACTATATGCTAGTAACTTCTTACGTGATGTGTCACTTAGACTTAAATATTTGCTTTTGAGATAATTTTTTGTTGATGCTGCAGCATCTTCTGAAGTTTAGCTTAGTTCACTGGATTTAAATGTTTTAGAATAGTGGGGCTTTTTTTTCTTTCGTGAAAGTTGTTTTTTCTATAGTTAAGAAAAATAAGCTAGGGTTATAAAAAACAAGACAAACAAGACTTTTGAAGTAAGTAATTTCTACTTTCTTGAAATGTTTGGTAGCAAAAGTGTTCACAGCCAGTTGTTTGAGAATGTTTGAGCTTGGTCAGTTTGTTATGCGAATGAAATTTTTTTTTTTTTGTCCCGAGTTTGTGCATGTCAGTCATTCAAAATGTTTGAGTATTGGATAAATTTCGTTATGGATGGAATGTTTTCCTCAATGCTTTTTTTGTGTGAAGTGTGTTATAATTAATGATAAATGTGTTGGCCTTTAAATACCAATGAGATACATCAGATTAAATATAGTATGGGAGGGTTAATATTTATAATGGAAGATTTGCATGGCCTTTATTAATATATATATATTAATAATAGATGATAGATAGATAGATGATTGATAGATAGATAGATAGATAGATAGATATAGATATAGATGATATAGATATAGATGATATATATATATAATCTATATCTATATCTATATATCATCTATATATCTATATATCTATATATCTATATATCTATATATCTATATCTATCTATCTATCTATCTATCTCTATATATAGATAGATAGATATATATAGTCATTAAATTTAAATTACGGTATGTTATGCTGAACTCCTTTTTCTTGTGATTTCTGAGTTGACATAATCTGGTTTAGCACAATATGCTGAATTATATTATGTTTAACCATGGCTTGGTGAATGAACCATAGTTGGTTGGGTTCATTGAGTCACAGCTTCTTAATAGTGAATTACTGAATAATTGGCTGGTTTCATAACATATTAAGTCCAAAATCATGATTAAAAGGCTATAGTAACTATGCACACGTAACATGTTAAGCCCAAATTAAATAGTTTAGAGCAATTGGCAGTGACAATCAGCCATTTGTTCTGCCTCATTTGACATTTCTGGGAAAGGAAATGAATAAAGTTTTTAAAAACAAAAAACAAAAACAACAGCATTTATTATGGAACATAGCCTTTAATATTCTGGCCTGTTTTATAACAGGGTCATTCATTTCTTAGTACAAAACTGGTAGCATACACATATGTTCATATACCGTAAATACTGCATGATATCCTAAATTAATGTGGTGAATAAAAGTAAACTGCTCCAAGGTGCCCTAAGTTCAATTTTTATTCAAATATCAAAACAGACATGATCTCCTAGATAGGCTATTATAGCACATCTGCCTCCGTTTATGTCTCTGTGTTATGATTTAAAAAAAAAGACTTGTTCTGTCTTGTAGATCTATTGTAGAGATGTGGAACAATGAGACATTTGACATACTAAATATATTAGCATGACCAGTAAACCTATTAGCTAAGTGGAAAATGAAATCAGTCCTTTGTAAAACACACTTACCAGAAAAGTAGTTATGGTGATAAACTACAAAACGGAATTCCTAAAAAGCCAATATTTTGAAGATGAGAACATTGAGACACTATTATATTCACATAAACTTGTTTTCTTCCAATAATCTCAGGCATACCTCTATGCAGGATTGTATGTGAAGATGGGCCTTTCTATACATTCCTTAATACCCCAAATGTTGGTTGTTTTTTTGCATGCATGCAAAATGAGAACTGCTTCAGTGCAGTGTAAATGGATGCTAAAGCGCAGGGATGTCAAACTCAAGATCCGCGGGCTGAATCTGGACTGCAGGATGCTTAAATTTGGTCTACTGGACCACCTTGGAAACAGTGATGCCTTTGCCAGCAAAAACAGAGTGCCCCCCCCCCCTCCTGAGCTCCGTTTTCACTGGCAGAGTGGTGGAGACCATCAAGGCTGAAAACGTGGGCCAGGAGCCTGTTTTACTAACAGAACGCTCATACACCATAGGTACCTCTGAAACGAATGATGTCATGCCCCCTGGCTATGCCCCCCCTTGAGGTCAAACACAACACTGATGCATCCCTCAATGAAATCAAGTTTGACACACCTGATATAGAGCCAGTAAAACCACCATGGTTAATTTATTATTTATTTTATTTATTTGGTTTCTATAGTTGCCTCAACCAAGTGACTCTGGGTGGCTTAAAATTCTAAAATGATAAAGCCATTAGAAACATTGAAAGAATAAAAACAAATATACATAGCTGCAATGAGGATTAATCAAATAATAGTAAAACTAAATAACAGAGCCCTTAATACCTTCTGAGACCCAGGTACATAGCTTGCTCAGTTCCCTCCATCTGGCCTTGTTCATACTGTGGCTAATCAGGTATAGACATTGCCCTAAGGGGCTTCTATGCTGCTGTCCATACACGAGGCAAAAGACAGCTAGATTTTACTTTTAAAACACTCTGATTGTGAACTGATTATAGCTAAAAGTTTTTTTCATCTCTTCTTTATCCAAGTGTTCTCTTCTGTTTCAATTGGCCAGGGACGTGCGGTCAGGGGAGGCAGAGCCTCACCTCTCATCATGAAATAATAATATATAATAATAATATATATTTCCTCCCATCCCTTTTACACGGCTCCCGCTAAGCTCCGGTAAGGAGAAGAGCCTTTGGGGAGTGAAGAGTAGGGAGGAGGAGGAGGTGCGCGCGTGGGGCGGTGCCAGCTGGGCAACCGGCGGAGGCAGGAGGGTTCTCAGAAGCGGCAATAACCTTCCTGCCTCCGCTGTACTTTGCGCGCTCCTCGCGACTGCAATAGACGTCCAGAAGTTGCAGGGGCTGTTGGGCTGGAAGCCCAAACCCCATTAGCCACAAAAGCCGCTTCTGGACGTATATTGCAGTCGCGAGGAGCGTGCGAAGTCCAGCAGAGGCAGGAAGGTTCTCGTCGTTCCCCAGTCGCTTTCTTGGCTTCATCATCAAGACAAAGTCCGGGAGCACCGACAAGATTTCTGCCTCCACTGGACTTCGTCTTGATGATGTCGACGCAGCTGCCGGGCGTGGACGGACGGAGGTAGCCAGAGTGGTGCCGAGGCAGTCCGGCGGACGAGCGACCGAGGATCAGGCTGCCTGATCCTCCATCACTCGCTCACTCGCTCTTTCGTCCGCCCGGACCCCTCGGCGCCACTCTGGCTATCTCCGTCCAGCCACGCCCAGCAGCTGCGCCAACGTCATCAAGACGAAGTGGCTTGGAGGCAAAGTGCTTTTCAGTGCTTTTCTGTGCGTCTGGCGTTTAAGTAGATAGCCGGATGTCCTAAACGCCAGACGCACAGAAAAGCACTGAAAAGCAGCTGCTGTTGGGAACCGCAGAGTGCGAGCCGGCGGAGTGCGCTCAGGAAGGCGGGAATGGGATGACGTTTGCTGGAGGCTGAGGTAATCTCAGCCTCCAGCACACGTGGTCCCATTCCCCGCCTTCCTGATGACGTCACCAGCCTCACCAGCCATAAACCTCACCGCACGTCAGTGCAATTGGCAACATATTATACTAATGATTTTTTTATAGAAACTCTCTGAATACAGCCATCTCTCTTTTTCTTCTGATCTAGCTCCCCCAATATTCCCCTTACTACTAATATTTTAATGCAGATAGTTTTTGACTTACAACCAAAATTGAGCACAAAATTTATGTTGCTAAGCGAAATAATTGTTAAGTGAGTTTTGCTCCATTTTATTATCTTTCTTGCCACACAGATGAATCATGCAGTTGTTAAGTTAAGTTAGTAACATAGTTGTTACATTCCCATTGACTTCCCTGTTTCCCTGAAAATAAGATCTCCCCGGATAATAAGCCCAGTCAAGACTTTTGAGCGCTTGTGCTAAAATAAGCCCTCCCCTGAAAATAAACTCTCCCTGAAAATATTGCAACATAGCGGAGCAGACATGAGGTGACCACGCTCACCACCTCATGCACCTCAAAAATAAGATGTCCCTGAAAATAAGGTCAAGTGCTTATTTTTGTGGTCAAAAGAAAATAAGACCCTGTCTTATTTTTGGAGAAACACAGTTGATTGTCAGAATGTCGCAAAAGGGGATCATGTAACTCTGAGAAACTGCAACATTAATAAGTATATGCCAGTTCCCAAGTGGCCAAATTTTGTTCTCATAACCTGGCAATGCTGCAAAGGGTCTTAAGCCTGAGCAATGGTCATAAGTCATTTTTTCCAATTCCATTGTAACTTAGGACAATCACTAAATGAATGGTTATAAGCTGAGGACTACCTGTATAGCCCTTTTTTGTCTTGTGTTAAAAGCTGCAGTACGATTCCCATCTTGATTTATTCTATTTAGATAATTATAATACAATACAATAGTAGAGTTGGAAGGGACCTTGGAGGTCTTCTAGTCCAATCCCCTGCCTAGGCAGGAAACCCTATACCGTTTCAGACAGATGGCTATCCAACATCTTCTTAAAGACTTCCAGTGTTGGGGCATTCACAACTTCTGGAGGCAAGCTGTTCCACTGATTAATTGTTCTAACTGTCAGGAAATTTATCCTCAGTTCTAAGTTGCTTCTCTCCTTGATTAGTTTCCACCCATTGCTTCTTGTCCTACCCTCAGGTGCCTTGGAGAATAGTTTGACTCCTTCTTCTTTGTGGCAACCCCTGAGATTATATTCCTCTCTTAAAATGAGCAAAGGGAAAAATGCTCACTAACAGCTAACAGTCGCAACATTAAAAACATGTAATTAATATATAAAGCCTCAATGGATGAACTAAGAAATTAAGCTGAACCAAAAGGTCAGAGTTAAAAAGATTATTAAGGGAAAAAAAGCCGGAAAAAAAGAGATCAGAAAAAAATTTCTCAGAGGAAAGAGCTTAAATCAAAGTGCTTTTAAAATCAGAAAGCATGGAAAGTTTCTTAAGGAAGAAATTTATATTTTAAGCCCAGACATTCTTAAAGCCATCAATAGACTTGTGTGTATATCTAAATGGAGAAAGCTAAGACAGCTTCTACAATAGATACACTCCTTTCTTCCTAAGTCGCCCTTTCCTAACATAGCACCTTCCTGATTGTTGAAGTAAAGCTCCCATCATCCCCAAACAGGACACCATTCTGTCTCATAAAATTGGGATTTGTAGCCAAATGCTTATTTAGAGTTTCCTAAATACAAACCATTCTTATGTCAAATGCAGATGTTTTGAATGGTTGTGGATTCCAGATATCTAGTCTTCCCATAGCCAAGTCTTTCAAATTTCACACTTGAGTGGAGCAGAGACTGAATGACTGATTTTAACTAATAATGATAGCAGAACTCTACAGGTAGCCTCAGCTGTACCCTCAGAATGTGGCATAGTCAGTAAGAATATGTTCTTCCTGACCCTCAAGTGAGCACAAATATCTCAAGCCCATGTTCTGTCACTGTATAATAACCCAGTGCCTTGTATCCTCTATCGTTTCACACTGATAAAGGAATCCCTGCTGCTTTAAAAATACACACACACACACACACACACACACACAGAGAGAGGGAGGGAGGGAGGGAGGGAGGGAGAGAGAGAGAGAGAGAGAGAGAGAGAGAGAGAGAGAGAGAGAGAGACTTTAAGATTACAAATTGGAACCCTTTTGTTTGGTCACTAATGGTGGCACATGCCAGAACCTGTGTGCTATAAGCAGTTAAGATGTTGCCTTCACACTGGGCAGACCCAGGTTTGGATCTCCAGGTCTGTCTAAACCTAAATCAATACCTTAATTGGTGACGCTATGCAAGTTCACTCTCAGCAAAACCTGTCTACAGAATTATTGTTGTGAGGAAGTGTAGAACATAGGGAAAATGACCTTGATGAAGCAAAGCAACAAGCAACATCCAGATCATGTTTGTAAATGGATCAGATAGACACCTCCCTAATTCACTGAACTACAAAGATAAAGAACAGCAAAACCAGAGTTTCTGTTCTGCTTTTATAGCCAGTTGCAATAAAAGTTTTAGCGCTTTTTGTGGAGTTGATTTCTTGATCTGATCTACTAGTGGAGTCAACAGTAAGAAGGGGGAGCTGCTAGAAGACAGTCAAGATACAAATCTAACATGTAAATATAAATAAATACATCCTTCTCACCTTGCCACTTTCCCCAGAAGGCAGGATCATGGAGGCGAGTGTCAAATGTCCATTCCAATTGTGTCGGGTGCCCAGTAAAAGAGAGGATTTTGGATTGCAGCTGTTTCTTCAGTGACAATTGCTACTTGCAAACAGAAGTTCCATGCTGCCCTGAGCCTTAATAGGGTGATCAGTCAACAACTTCATGTCACTTTTGACATTAAAGAATGGACAAGACTGTTATTGAGCACTGTTCTTTTGGGGAAATGACAGGTTCGGACAATCATTGAAACTAATGATAAATAATTAGCTTTCCCAAAGCAAAATAATTTGAAAGCAAACTGAAAAGAAATTAATTTGTTTCCTAAAGTGGGAAGATATATTTAAAGCAAATTGAATAAACATGAGTAACATTCCCTTTCTGGATAGCACTGATGTGGTTTCATGTATTAAAGCATATTTATAGAAAAGGCTTATTCTTGGGATGAGAAAATTCAACAATATTTGAAGGGCTCTTTTTTATACCTAAGCTGGTTGAAGGGACATATCGTCAGAATATTTTATTGTTAACTGTGTCCTGCACCTGTAATCCAGATGTTACATACCAGGAAAAAAAGCACTAGGACATTCTGTTCCATATCACAGAAGAGTAAGCACGAGTAGAACACAAATAAAGTATCTGCTGTTTTCTTTGCAGAAGAAGCTGATTATTCAGTACTCCAGAGCACTGTTTCTCAACCTCAGCAGCTGGGGAATTCTGGAAGTTGAAGTTCACAATTGTTAAGGTTATAAAGTTGTTAAAGTTGAAACATGATCTAGAGAGCTGTCTGGCACAAAAGACCAGCTCCACATGCAAAGGTTCAATTACGCTGATTTACTGCTAAAAGCCTAGGCACCAGAATCTTCTCAACTAATATAGGTAGTCCTTGATTTACAACCTCAATTGAGCCCAAAATTTCTGTTGCCAAGTGAGACAGTTGTTAAGTGAGTCAGTGAAGTTGTTAATTAGTAACAGAGTTGTTAAGTGAATCTGGCTACCCATTGACTTTGCTTGTCAGATATGTGCAAAAGCTGATCACATGACTCTGAGCCACTGTAACCGTCATAAATATGAGTCAATTGCCAAGCGTCTGAATCTTGATTATGTAACCATGGGAATACCAGAATTGTTTTAAATGTGAAAAACGCCCATAAGTCACTTTTTTCAGTGATGTTGTAACTTTGAACGATCACTAAATGAACTGTTGTAAGTCAAGGACTAGCTGTTGTCAGCACTTCATCAAATAAGAATCATTGGATCTCAAGGGGGTTTGGACTTAGTTTGCTTGTTGGCAACGTAGGGATTCTAAGCTGAGCCAATTCCTCCTTCTACAGGAGCTTTTCATCAAGGTTAGGATTCCAGGTAGGCAAGTATAATAAACTAAATAAGGAATATTACTATGTTTTGCAATACTTCAAAAACCTTTACCTGATTGGGAAGGCAACCTAAGTGAGCCTTGGCTGCCAAAAGCTAGTATTGCTGGCAGCTAAGCTGACTTACTGGTTCTCCCACCAGAATTTGGCCAACAAATATTTGCTCACCTGTTTTTCACGTGTGATGAATTACAGTGGGAATGTCTACTTTGGTTTGATACTGGAGAATGGATAATGTTTCATGATCAGTAATTTAATAAGCACATTATATAGGTTATTTGGCTGTGTTGGCTGAAGAATTTTAAGAACTGAAGATGGAGCCATTTTGGAAGTTTGGCAGGTCTTTCTAAACATATTTCTAAATCAACCTCATGGTTTAAATCTGCATCCAAGAGATGTTTGTCATTAAATATTTGAGCCATAGTTTATAAAATAGATGTTTGCAGTTGTTCAATAATTGCACAACATGGATCAAAACTTTAAAAGAGGTCAACACATTTAAATTCTTGCATAGCATGATCCTTCTGATCTACTGATTTTATAATTTATTTAGTTTTGCTGAGAGGGATTAGCCTCCCAAAACTATAACTAAAGAGCATAAGCATTTATTTCACTTTTTTTTTCCTAATGTGCTGTTAATGCTTGCTTATTTTGTTAATGTTATATGTACAAAATGACTAGTTGGTATTGTTTAATTATCATGGAGATAAAGCTTTGATAATGTGTCACTGTAGTGGGATCTCTGACCTCGCATCCTCCAGAAATGTTGTTGGCAATGAAGAAACCTAACCCTAAGTTTCTGCATTTCATTTCTTTCACTGAATCTACCCTCTTGTCAGACTGAAGGGTATAATTTCTTCCTTTGACCTGAACTAGTAGGTAAGTTTAAAAAATTGAAATAATTGCCTACATTTGAAAGTTGTAAAAAGAAATTAAACTGTGCTTGTATCTGCAACATGAACAGAGAAAATTCATTCTAGTTAAAATATAAAAGTATAACCACAGATTAACTGTATCATTAATATTCTGATCGTAATTATTAACAATAAAAACATTAACTATTGCAGAAGTTTGGAATATTAGCATTGCTTATATCTCTGTTACAATATTCATATTCATTGTATTGCATAGTAATGCAATCTGAAACTAAAATTCAGGAGTTATCTATCATCCTTATATCTGCAGAAAACAGTACTGGCATGAAATTTGCTGGCCTTCTCACTGAATCCAATCTTGCTCAGATTGTGTGTGTTCTGACTTGCTGCCAAGTATCCTAATTTTGCCTGTTGATATGCAGTAAGCAAAGATTTCTTTGGTTGTCCCAGCTTGTGGGAAAATTGTCTGCCATGTTTTGCACTACTCTAACAAAAATAAAGTGGGTCAGGGTTCAAGACCCAACTGTTTTCTAGACCCTTTCCTGTGCCCTCCCGCCTACACCACACACCCTCATAAACTAAGCTCAACAAAACAACCCAGATCAGAGTCAGAAGGGAGCTGGGTCACAACAATACTCTTATTTAAGATTTCTTTCCTCCTCTCTTCCTTGTTTTTTTTTTTAATAGGCAAAAATGCCACTTTCCAGATTCCTTTGTGTTCAGTTTGGGAGAGAATTGAAGGGCAAGAACTATCATGGCACAGTTTTGTATTTCAGCCTTGTGTAAATGGAGATAAAAATAAAGATAAAAGTTTTCCCTGTCCAGTCATGTTTGATTCTAAGGGTGGTGTGGTGCTCATCTTCATTTCTCAGCCAAGGGAGTCAGTATTGTCTGAAGACACTTTCGTGGTCATGTGGTCAGCATAACTATTTGCCAAGGCACATGGAACGCTTTTACCTTCCCACCAAAAGTGATACCTACTTATCTACTCACATTTGCATGCTTTCAAATTGCTAGGTGGACAGGAGTTGAGGCAGCTAACAGGAGCTCACTCCATCTCATGGCACTCAAGTCTCGAACCCAGGCTATCAACTTTCCAAACGGTCAAGCTAAAGGTCTTTAACCACTGAGCCAGAGCTATATGACCAGTGTAGTACTGTCATGTCCAGCTTCTTAGAGAAACAAAACACTAGTTTGATTGTAGGTGAGGTTGGCTAGGGACAAGAGAAGAGAGGCTGTGCTGTCATCAATCTGAAATAGCCAATGAATGTTGCTCCTCCCCTACCTGCTATCCACTCCCACCTGCATTCCTCTCTTGGGTAATAGGTTGGAAAGTATAATTTGTATTTGTTATTCAGTGGTGTTGGCATAAAGAGGAAAATATTACTTAATACGTGTACATTTGAAGGACAATTTAAGCCTGTCTCACAAATGGATTGAAAATCAAAGAAAGACAACATGGGGACATAACCTAGAAGAAAAATATAGTTATAAAAAGTTTAATCAAAGTTGGAAAACCCCTCAGTGAGAAAGCATTTAGGATAGAAATATGACATAGTCCATAAAATAGTGGCACCTGGCAGACAGCTGAGTCATAGCTTAAATCGTAAGTTGAATTTGAAAGCTACATGGCAGGAGAATTTTCCATTGATATAGCTGAAGCAAACCACAGACTTGAATCATTTTGCTACAAACTTCATATTCAAAAGACTTGGCAGTTTTCTATCTTTGTGATAGTTTTAAACTCTAATTAAATCTGAGCTTTACTAAAGAGCCCAGACTGGGCGGATTAAGAGACACATGTGGTATGATGCACACTATTCTACATCTATAGATCATATTCATAGTTAAAAAACAATGTACATTGTCGTCTATTGTAAACGTTTTTATTTTATGATATGATGGGAAAATTTATTGAGATGTTAAGACCTTACAGATCTTAACAATGGTATCATGGGTACTATTAAAGAAAATAAATCAGTTTAGATAATAGAGCAGCTGATGAATGCATGAGGTTTTTTGAAAGTAGAAATGATCTGGTTGCTTCCTGAAGTATTCAACTATGGTGTTTATAAACGTATCTGTGATCTACTGAACTTCACAGAATAATGTGTCAGAGACTTAAATAGCTTCTGCAAATGGGCCAGTTCCTGGCATACGTTTTAGCATATGGCAGAGCCTTATGACATATGAAACAATTGCAGGGATTGGGCATATCTAATTTAATGAAAGGAATTGGTTGATGATAGCTTAAATCTTCCATGCGGATCGGCAGGAAAAAAGACTGGGGAGAACAACTCCCAAAATGCTGTTGTCGACTGAAGCTTGAAAACCTGGAAGAAAGTGAAAAAAGGAAAGAAAAGGGGGCAGAAGGATTAGAGACATTAGACATATTACCACATTACCGCATGCTGATATCCAGAAGGGGATTAAGCAGGATATTTTTAAGACTCGTATTTCAGTTCAGTTGCTAATTTTAAATTTGTGCAAGTGACCTGGAGGGAAGGGCTAGTTATCATCTAATTGCAGATTATAAAGCTAAATTAAATTTGCAATCATCAAGAGAAATGCATAAAAATGAGAGGGTTTTTTTTTAAAAAAAAAAAAACATTTTGCCAGGGATCTGCAGCTGGAATTATTTTACCAGAAAACTCATATTAAGTATTCTCTTTATAGGGTACTATAAAATGAAAAATTATAAATAAACATAAGCATTTTTCATCCCGGGAGGATAAATGTGAATTTTAACATTGCTGAGAGCCTTGTGATTCTTTTAGACATTTTGTTACATGGTAAACAACATGGGAAGATGAGCATAACTGAGCCCTTCTCATGTAAAAATATATAAGGATAATTTACGTCTTAGTTCTTTTGAAAGTGAAGGTTGTGACAACTACCTGGGTCATATGTGACTTGACTCTGTGTGCAGTGGTAGTGACCACATGAGGTCATATAGCCTGTAGCCTGTAACCTGCACCCTCTCTTGAAAAGGTTTAGGTGATCAGTCTTTCAAGTCAACATTGGTCTTGCTCACTGAAGGATATGAGTGCAGGCTGATCATAATAGATGGGGATTGTAATGATTTGTACTTTGTACCATATCTACCATTTAAATTGGGCATAATTTCAAAGTTCAGCTGAAGTTTGAAAATTCAAAGACAACTGAGGGGGAAAAACAGTTGGATAGTTCTTGTTTGGGTTAAACCTATGAATTGTCTTTCACTTTAAATAGTTGTGGGAAACTGTTCCCAATCTGATGCCTTCTAAAACACAATATCTCCCACATATCTGCCAGAATGGCTAATAGCATCAGGAGGACATAGACTTGCCAAAGAATTATGTGTCAGGTATATTGTCAGATAGTATCAACCTGGCCAATTCGATTCAACAGGATTGACACACTCATAGTTCTTTTGATTAAACAATGCTGTTTATTAGGATTCCAAAGGCATGCATGCTTTCCATTGGAATAAGGTTCCCCCACCCCAGGACCTCCACATTTGGAGGGCCTTGAAAACCTGACCACCCAACTTTTGATGAGGATGAGGATAGCCCCTTCCAAGGAATGGGTATGTGTTTTGTTGCTGCCATCTATCCTTTACGTTTCTTCTTGTAGTACTACTTTATTTTTATTTTTTAATCATGTTACAATTTTCATATTTCCTTGAGAGCTGCTCAGAGTTCATATTGAGAGTATAGGTGGTGTAAAAATTAAATTAAGTAAGTAAATAATAATAATAATAAAGTGATGAAATATAAGGAAAATAATCTAAAAACAAAGAAAAAATCTTTCCTATTTATTTAATTTTGATCACCGATTAATAAATTTTTAGAATTTCATTGTTATCCATTCAACAAATTCAAAATAAGTCTTTACTCAAAGCAATTTATCCATTTTCAAATTTCTTTGATTTCTATCCTATTAGTTTAGTAAGTTCTCTTTTCCTGTTCAAGTCAAAACCTTAAGTTTTTTCAATAATTTTTAGGTACAATTAAATTATTTCTAAGCACTTCCAATAAATGAAAGACTAAGAACATTTTATTTGTGGCATGCAAGCTTAATCAGAAAAAAAATCTTTCCATCAACTGCTTGGGATTTGAAAGAGGAGAGATTTGTTATGGCTGGTAGGATTTACATTGGAATTGGAAAATCTTTTCTGTCCTGTGTTTTAATGATTCTGCTAGCAAGTGTGATTATGATCGATCAAATATGTACCTGCAAATTTGTTGAAAGTTTGGAGCATATAATAATTTTGCTTCTGGTTTAAATAGCATGTTAAAAATAAGAATATTGTCTTGTGTTAGCAATTCATACTGTTTAATTTCAGATTACATCTTTTACATCTGGCATAAATTACCTTTTGAAGCAGAGTGAGACAATCATTGGCTGTGGATGTGGAAGGAATTTATGAAAATGACAATCCTTGTAATTTAAGAAGCATTATAAACAGAGATGAAATGCTTCTGTAATCCTGGCAGGAAAGAAACAAGAAAATAATAAAAGTGACATTGTGGTTTGGAGAAAAAAAACCCAAGCAAACTTAAAAACAATTCACAATGTTTGAAATCCAGATGTTTTATTCATTTGAAGCATTCCAAGTTTTAATTTTAGGCATCCTGTAGAATAGGGTTGGAGGAAACATTTCTTTGATCCAATTTTTAAAGAATATTTTCATCATACTTTGGAACTCTGAATCTGCCTATGAATCAATTCACATAATTAGGGAGTGAGATCTGCAATTTTCTCAGATTTGGAATATGACTTGGAAATCAAGAAATATACAGACACACTGATGCACATGCACGCACACACACACACACACACACACACACGCTCCAGATACACATATCATATATTAAGTAAATGAGTCGCAAAAATCTATAAATAAAAGTAGATAATATATTATATTGAGAAAAAAAATCTTGGAAAAATGAAAAACAAACTTCTCAAGACCACATTCACCTTTTTATGTGGTCTCCTATTGCTTTCTCTTGAATTTTTTTCTCTTCTTTTAACTATCCTTACGTTTCAAAGTTGTTTCCCATCCAAAGATTAGGCACACTTCACAATGCTTGGCTTTGGAGATCAATTCAGTTAAATTAGATATTTTAATGTTAACCACATCAGAAAAGTCTAATTGTCCTTTAACTTATTTTAATTATCATTTGAAGCCAAGATGAAGTCTAATTTTGAATATTTCATAGAGACAATTGTTTTTATTAAGAGTTACATCTAGAGGAGATGTTGAAGTCAGTGAATCAGTCAAAAATCAAATCCATTGGATCCACTTTAAGTCTAACAAAGCATAAGTGCTCGCTCAATTTTGTACTATTCATTTTATGAATAGATGGTATTTTAGAAAATTACATTTATTTTTAAAATGATACGCAGCATGTGAGGATACTGTTGGTGCCAGTTGAAAGGGTCATTTCTTTGCTTGCCTGTATAGCACTAAAACTATATGTATATAAAAACAATTCTGCATGCTGATTGCTTTTTTTCAGATAAAAAGCACAGTTGAAACCCAGCAAATCTAGTCCCTTAAGGAGAAAGGGAAATAATTATGAGCTTATTGATTATGAAGTCACTTGTTCTCTGTATTCTTCTCTAGTTGTTGTAAACTACCAAACTTTGGTATACTGATGTTTTGAAATGTTTTCTTCAACTATAGTGAGGGAAATAAATTGCAGACCTATATTTGGAATCCTAGAAATGACCCTGTTGAGAAATCATCTTTAGAATAACATGTTCAGTGTTTGCATGCTAGAGGTACATTCTTATGATAAGAAAGTTGTCCAAAATGAAATCCAGTCTACAGAATGCACTGTAGGAATTGGACCATCTGTAGAATTTTGGAAGAAGTCACAAGTGAAAGTAAAATATTGAAGTTGCAGGATTTGAAGGTTCATTTAAAGCACAGGGTCTTAATAAGATTATTGGGGGGGGGACACCTACAATGAAGGCTGCTTATACCATATAATGGTTTTCTTTATTTGTGAACTTAGTATTCAAAGAGACTAAAAGTTACATAATAGAAAATATGAACAAAATTACCTTTTAGGTATATTGAATTGTTTATTTGTCAGAAATGAAGGATGGGAAATTGTTTCATTCTACCCCCTAACGTGATCTAATGTGTAGCTTTGCAGAATACTCTACCTCTATGAACTGATAATTTCCAATTGGTGACCTTCAGGATCAATTTATTTGAATATGCATATAACTGGTTTTCAGTGATGATCACCAATTTTGAAAATCTTTCCTAACATAAATGTTTGTGTATCAGCAGTTTAGGCTTCTAAATAGTTTGCAAGGGCATTTCAGTTAAAAGCAATGTTTTGATTGAAATAATGTTGAAACACTGTAATGTAAATAATAGTTTAATTGATTTCAATGGTATAATGCTGATACATTAGATTTTTCTACTGTTGGATTTTTAATATTGTTTTTAAGAGTATCACTTAAATCAACAATATAAATTATTATTAGTAACTATATTTCGGCATCTGTGGACACCACTTATTGGAGATCTATGCCCTGGACATTTCTAAATAAGTAAGGTTTATTATCTTCTATGATACATTTTTCAATTATACAGTATATGAGAACCAGCCCACACCT
The DNA here is from genome assembly GCF_964273705.1 of Natrix helvetica. Classification (NCBI taxonomy): domain Eukaryota; kingdom Metazoa; phylum Chordata; class Lepidosauria; order Squamata; family Natricidae; genus Natrix; species Natrix helvetica. The sequence goes on from NC_138554.1 coordinate 121,153,317, forward strand.
CTCTGAAGTTTGAGCCACATAGTGTTTGCACCTTATTAGTAAGATTAGTATTGTCTGCATACACGTTTTTCTGAATATTACAACAGAAAAATGAAAAGTAAATGTAGCCCAATATCAGAGCAAACATAGGTTTGAGGCACAACAGCATTTTCTTTAAAAATAACCAAGTCAAGATCTTGTCCCAGGGGCTATGGATGGGGAGGAAATACTCAGCTCAACCTCTGACATGGCCAAATAAACGTTTGGACCTCCAGATCGAAAATGTTGCATTGTTATACTGGAACAGGATCCTACTTCCCTCATTATGTTTAACGTACAATTCAGGAAGTGTGGGTGGGTGAGATGTCTTCTTGAATTCCCAGCTCTTACTGAAGGAGCAGGTGGCACCTTGGCTAAAAAAGCCTTCACACAGATTAATCTAGTGTGTTGGTTGTGCTGATACGTGAATCAGAAGGCCTTTAAGGCAGATACTGATCTTATGATCCTCTTGTGTGTGGATACTGCAATGCAGTCTATATGGGGCTGCCCTTGAAGACCCCTGGAAACCTGAAGCTTGTCCAGAATTCAGTGACACAGGTTGTTATGGCTAGATGCACACGTAACAACTATGCTTTGTAAGCTGCATTTGTTGTCAGTAGGGTTCCTGATAAATTGCTTATTAATGCTTTAAAGATAGTCCTTCAGTTACAACCATTCATTTAATGATGTTTAAAGTTACATTGGAACTATAAAACTGACTTATGACTGGGTTCTCATACTTACGACTATCACAGTCTCCCCCTAGCCATGTAATCAAAATGTATTTATAATAGTTGCAGTGTCCTAGTGTCATTGGATCACCATTTGAAACTTCCCCAGCTGGCTTCTGACAAACAATAGGGGAAACCAGATTTGCTTAATGATCATGTAATTCAGAGTTCCCCAACCTTTCTGGGTTGGCGGCCTAGAATGTGGGGGAAGGGAATGGTTTTGTGGGAGGGGCAGGCGGGCACCTGTTAACCCGCACAAGAGGGGCTGCGAGTGCATGTGACACTCGTTCATGTGAGGCCCAGTTGCAAATAGGCTACAACCTGGTATTGGGCTATGGCCCACAGGTTGGAGACCCCTAGTGTAATTCACTTAACAACTGCTGTGATTCACTTAAAAGCCATGGCAAAAAAGGTCATAAAGTCAGCCTTGATTCACTTAACAACCACTTTGCTTAGCAACAGAAATTCTGGTTATAAGTTGAGGACTACTTCATAGCCTAGTTGTCCGATACAATATCTACCTTCTCTAGTTTGTGCCCATCCCATGTGACTGGGCAGAGTTGGCATGTTCTGGGTCCCATTAATTAAACAGTATCGCCTAATGGAGTAAAGAAGTGCATCTTCTTTGTAATAGCACCTGCCCTCTAGAACAATATCCTGCCTAAGATTTGTACAGTCCCACCCTGGCTTTGTTTAGACAAGCTTTTGAAACCTTGCTCTTCCCTGAGGCTTTGAGATTGAATGGGTGGTGGATTCCTTATAGGATAAGAGGCCTATTGGAGGTTGTGTTATGCCGTTTTATACTGCATTACTTTTAACTGTCCTGTATTGTGTCCTGCCCAGAGCCATGGTAGACTTGGGTGGCCTCTGAATTTAATAAACAACAATATTTTCTCATAAGTGTCTTTCAGTAAATGCCTACTGAATGAAGGAACAATTTGAACTGGGATTTTGAGGGCCTGATGTTAACTGGTATAGCTTAGCATTCTTCAAATTAGTATCTTTCAAATGTTTTGGTTTAATATCCAGAATTTCTTCTTAGTATTTAGTGATGATATTTGGTTTGTAGTCCATTATATCTGAAAATTACTAAATTGGCTATGTGATCTAATGGGTTGAATTTCTTTTTGATAAGGCAACTTAATTTCAGAAAGCTTATGAACTTAAGCAGTTTATTTATTTTATTAATAGGCTTAAAAGTGGAAGATCTGATTGAATATGGATGTAATAAAAAAAATAATTTTTCAGTTAGCATTTTCTGATTTGTAAACACTATGTATCTTTCTAAAATAGCAATTAAAGGTTTACCAATATATATATAAACCTATAAATTACAATCATTAAAATACTCAGAAAGCTGAGGATTTAAAGCAAAACTTTGGTAACATTGAAAATAAGTGGTGAAAATATGCAGAACCTTGATTTAAAAGCAGATGAGTGTTTGGCAAAGTTCTCCCTGGAGAATAAAACTTAGAAATAAAAATATATTTTTCTCCTGTTACTTATTTAGAATTATTAGATTGATTATCATTCCAAACACTCTGTTATTGTCCTTTCTCCATGTTCTATCTGGGAGAACTCGTGTGGAGGGAAGGACTGAGGCGAGCCAGATCTCTTAAGCTAACAGGTTGCCAACACGGCATTTCACTACGCTAACTCAGCTAACGGCAACGCTGAGACCCTGCTTGACAGCTCTTTAAATATGCCGGCTGTCAAGCAGGAACCAATCAGAACCAACTATGGCACCCCCTAGTGGAACCAGGAAACTGCCATACACAGCACCCCTCCAAATTTAGACAGCACATGTGTAATCTGCCAAATATGCTGGGCGGCGGTGGATCCACCCAGATCTTCTTGGTGTGCTGGCGGCCGTTGAAGATGCAGGTGGGCTCATCCGAGCTCCGGAATTACTGGGCTGTGTTGACTCCTGTGCCCCTCTGGACCTGGATTTGTATTTATTGGATTTATATGCCGCCCTTCTCCCAAAGGACTCAGGGCGGTGTACAACATTAAAAAACACATATCACAAAAGTTAAAAGGAAATTAGATAAGTATCCAAAAAAACAATTAATATAATAATATTTTAAAAATTAGATAAAATTAACAGGCCAGGCCGGCTTGGACTTCTCACCGCTGGAGGCAATTGCGGAGTCCCTGGTAAGTTCCCTGGATGGTCACTATCTTCTATGGCCAAGTTGTCGGTGCCTCCTGGTTGAACTCTTTCCGGCTCCCGGTTGGATGATTCCGTACTGACATCTGTCGTGACATGGCGGGCCCTTAGCTGGTTAATATGTCTCCTCCAGACCCTGTCATCCTCTAACGCTATCTCAGGAGCAGGGTTCAGCGATTCCCGTGACTTTCCCTGGTAGCCATAAGGGATGGCCAGCATAATTTCTAGAGTATACCCAATCCTCTAAACCAAACCCCCTAGGCTGTCTACAGAACCCAGGAGGCTTATCAGGAACATACTCGGGATGCAAATGGTTTAGGGTCGTTCTAATCCTCTGGCCCATTAATAATCCGCTGGACTTAGGTTTGTTGTTGGGCATGGGGTAGCATGCTGCCAGAGGAGATATTTATATGTCTTCTCCTGCAAATCTCCCCCCTTCAGCCTACCCAGGGCCTCTTCTGTGGTGCTGACAGCTCGCTCAGCCATACCATTGGCTGCGGGGTTGAATAGGGCTACAAATGCATGGCAGATTCCTAATTCCACTAGAAACTCAGCAAACTGCGCAGCCCTTAGCTGTGGGCCGTTATCAGATACCACTACATCAAGTATCCCATGTAAGGCAAATAATCGCCTAAGGGCTGCTATGATGGACTGCGCATTTGTAAATGACATTACTGCCACTTCGACCCATTTAGAGAACATATCAACTGTCACTAGGAATGTTTGACCCCTATAAGGGGCAGCGAAATCTAGGTGAATTCTGGACGATTATGCCCTCGGCACCTCACAGCTTAGTACCAGAGCCCTTGGGTCGAGGGTCATGATGATCGGCAAGGCTGGCAAACGGCTATCCGACAAGCGATGTTGCTGTCCATCTTTAGCAACTAGGTGTAACTACGGGCCAAAGCCTTCATACACACCACTCCTGGGTACCCCTCGTGCAGGGTAGATAGTACCGAGTGCCGCAACGGTTCTGGGATCACCACCTGGCTACCCAATAACAAACACCCCTTTTGCTAAGACAATTCATTTTTTCGGAGTAGATAAGGGCAGAACTCTGAGACCACATTCCCCACCGGCCACCCTCATTGAACCCAATCCAACATCTTGGACAACAGCTTATCTTTCCGTGTGGCTTTCGCCATGTCAGCAGCTGTAATGGGCGGTGGCATTTAAAGGCCCCCTGTGAGTTACTATTGTCTGGGCTTCAGCAGTTGCCTCATTGACAGGCAACTGTTGTACGCCTGGGCTAAATCAAACTTCGCAAAAATTATCCCTTGGCCCAGGGAATGCAATAGATGTTGCACCACTGGGACTGGATATGCACTTTGTTGCAACACTAAATTCAAAGAGCATTTGTAATCAGTGCACAAGCGCACAGATCCATCTGCTTTGAGTGGTGTTACAATGGGGGTCTCCCAGCAGGCATGATCTACAGGTTCCAGGACCTCCTAAGCTATCAGCTTGTCAAGCTCCGTGTCGACTTTTGGTTTTAACGCAAATAGAACTCTCCTAGGTTTGAACCGCCCAGGCTTGTGGGTCTAGGCTGAATGATATTGGGGTCCCTGTGTACTTTCCCAGACTCTCACTAACACATCAGGAAACTCCTTGGCCAGCAATTCCAGTTGGAAATTGCATCCCACATTATTGATCCCTGTCACTTTTAAACCTAACGCCTCAAACCACTCTAGTCCAAACAAACGGGTGGTTTCCTTGCACTATCACCAGTGGCAGCCTGCTTTGAAACTGTTTAAAGGTAACCCTGCAGATGTAGCTGCCTAATGCTAGAGTAGGGTTTCCCTGAAAATCCCCGAGTTGCAGTGAACAAGGCAGCAACTGAGCCTTAGACAAATTAGGCAGGCACCTTTTAGCTGTGCTCCAGGAGACAATGGAGACAGTTGACCCTGTATTAACTTCCATAGGGAACGGACGTCTCTCTAACGCCACAGTGACAAACAGCTTTCCTTTGCCTTGTGAACAATTTGATCAATTGTTGTTTCCCTACCACCCTCATGAACAGAGAAACACGTCTCTCTCCTCTGAGGATGGAATTTTGATGGCTTGCTTGAATAAGAATTGCCTCTTACTGGGGACGTAACTGGGGAGCTATCAACAGGCAAGGAAGCCCTGCAAACCTTAGCCAGATGCCCTCTCTTTCTGCATCTAAGGCAAACTGCAGATTTAAATTGGCAGTCAGCTCTGCTATGCTTACCCCCACATCCTGGGCATTTAGCTTTTCCTGACTGGGGCTTACCCTGCTGACCTCTTGCTGGACCAGCCTTAAGTCGATGGACATCGTCATTGTCATCTATGGCATCTTCAGGGATAGCATCCCCGTAGTGAAACTGGAACTGCTTCCCAGCGGATTGAATGCTGGATTTTACCTGGATCTGTTCTGCCGATTTGGTAGGCAATTCAATTGCTCTAGCCTCATCCAAAGCAGTCTGTAAATTTAAGTCATGTTTGGATAGGAGGCGGTGCTGAATTCAGAGGTCTTTAACACTTATAAGTTGATCCAGTATGACATCATCCAAATCATGGAAATTACAGTATAGGGTGGCCGCTCTTAAAGACGCTACATAGCCATTGATCAACTCCCCTTCATGTTGGTTCCTCCTGTGGAATGCATGATGGCGGGCCACACGGGACGGTGTAGGCGCATAATGGTGTTTTGATATTGCCATCAAAACCTCCCATGGTACTGTGTGAATGGATTGCGGTGCCACTAGAGTACCCGCAATGTTAAACATTTCCCTTCCACATAGGTTTAAAAAACATGCCCTTTTCCTACTTTCTGACAGATCAGTGTACTCGTTTGCCTCTAAAAAACACTCAAAATGGTTAATATAAGAGTCTCAGGTTTCTGAGGCAGCATTAAATTCAGCAAGCGTGTTCATAGAAGCCATGCCTATCTAACAGCCGCCCTTTTCTAATTAAGTAGAAAAAAATAATAAAAGAAAACAAAACGTTTCCTTCTTCTGTCACGGTCATTCTGCCCTTTCTTCGATTGCCTCCCTCACGAAGGTAATCAGCTCGTAGTGATTAATTTTTCCTCAGCAAGGGTTATCAGCTCTCAGTGACTGTGCTCTGAGGAAGTGACTTAATCAGCTCTCTTCTGGCTTTGTCCTCAGTTCCGAGATCCCACCTACGTCGCCAAAGTTCTATCTGGGAGAACTCGTGTGGAGGGAAGGACTGAGGCGAGCCAGATCTCTTAAGCTAACAGTTTATTGCTAACAGGTTGCCAACATGGCATTTCACTACCCGCGTGACTCAGCTAACGGCAACGCTGAGACCCTGCTTGACAGCTCTTTATATATGCCGGCTGTCAAGCAGAAACCAATCAGAACCAAGTATGGTGCCCCCTAGTGGAACCAGGAAACTGCCATACACAGCAGTCCAGATCATGCTGGCTGGAGAATTCTGGGAATTAAAATCCACACATTTTAAAACTGATAAAGTTGAGAAATAAATTTGGGTGGGGAGGGGGCTGAAGGAAAGTTCTCAAATTCTTTAAGTTTAATATAAACTTTATAAATTTGGGAGAGAAAGTGCTGCAAAGAAGCTTTTTGCTTTTGGGCTTTTGGGCTAGTGAAAAAGCAGGTGCTATATTTCAATACATTAATACGTCATAAAGGAAACAAGTTAATACCTCATTTAGATGAGTTACTGATTACTGAGGCAAAGCAGATGCAAGAATGTAATGCCTTTAAGTATGTTTCATGTGTACTCTCTAAATAATTGTTTGGAACAAAAATGCAATAAATGTGGTTTGGGGTTTAAAGTTTCTGTCCCTTTTGCACGGTTAAGTTGGAAGTAGGGATTTAGGTGACTCAGAATCCCTTCCCAATTCTTAGAACTGTGAGGAGTAAACAGTTGGGACAGACATATGTTACATGAGAGCTTTGGAATATTATGTTCTCATGAGTCCCATGCAAGAGTTTATGATTATATTCCCTTGATAAGTCACGACTAATTGAAATGGATTTTGGCAGAAAAATGAAATCCTAAAGGGATTGTTTGCACACATAGTAAATCATTTAAATATGGCTTTATTGTCCGAAGATGAGAAGGAAATTGAACATCTGTCTAATAAAATTATTCTGATGAGATCATTCTACCTCAATCAGGCACTCCAGTTTTATTGTTTCATACATTTTCACACATAATTAATTTCTTAAAATGAAATCATATAGGGGTATTTCTCATGTGCAAAATAGCCTTATATTTTGCCCTGTACTAAGTGTACTTGGCTTAGTGACCATTTGAAGTTACAATGGATCCCCTAAAATAGCAGTAGTATTTAGACTTATATAACACTTCACAGTGCTTTACAGCCCTCTTTCTAAGTGGTTTACAGAGTCAGCATATTTCCCCAAACAATTTGAGTCCTCATTTTACCCACCTTGGAAGGATGGAAGGCTGAGTCAACCTTGAGCCTGGTGAGATTCAAACTGACAAATTGCAGTCAGCTGGCAGTCAGCAGAAGTAGCCTGCAGTTCTGCACTCTAATCACTGTGCTACCGCAGCTCATTAAAAAAAGCTACTTAGGAGCTACAGTTCCAAAGTTATTGCGTTTGCACCCTGGTCATGGTGACATGACTGTATTTGGGACAGCTGGGCCACGTGTGACCATAATTTACAATGTTTTTACTTCTAGTTTCTAGATAAAACTGTCTGTAGCAAAAGAAATGATTTCGCTTAATGACCGTAACATTGGTTTAATAATCACATGTTCATTTTATAAACACAATGTTCACTTAACAACCACTGCAAAAAGGATTGCAACATCAGGTCTGGTCGTGTAATGGCCCGTTTTATGGGTATCAAGACCTACAATCGTAATTGCTAGGCTCAATTATGGTCTTTAGTCAAGGATTACCTTTATATGTTTCTATCCCTTTGACATATATTTTATCTCTACCAGGTTAGTGTCAAAGACTGACTGTGGGTACTCAAATAACATTGGTATCTATTCTAGTACCATAATCAGATGGTGTGGTCTGACATGATCCCTTATCTTGTTTTTAGCCTTTCTGTCCTCTGGCTACTAAGACATTGCAATAAATTGGGCATTACACTGTGTTCTACTGTTTGTTGTGCATGTCTGAGACAATGCATTCTGGATCTTTGTGGTTGTGGCCAATGCTACCACAATAATTGCTGCTGGATTCCTCATTGAACCTGTATATTCTTGATACAAATCATGTACTGTGTTCAAAACTGTGGTGGTGTTTGTGCCAAAAGAAAAAAAGTTTCCAACTAACAATTTTAAAAAAGCAATGATTAGAAAGGGAATTATTGTCCAAGAATTTAAAAAAGCAATGATTAGAATGGGATTTACTGTCTCCATCAACAAATACTTTTTGTGGCTATTAAGGAGGAGTCTGATTGAAACCAGGTGAAAATATTTTTGTTTAAAAGAAATTATATATAGATTTCTAATATAACCAAGAAAACTTTTATGACGACACTTGAGTTTCATATAAGTGTAAAAAGGACAGGGTTTGAATATGCTCAACTGTTAGGTGATTAGCCATCATGCTGCTGATGGGAGCGGAACAGAGTAGAATGGGTAGTTTTTAGCATACAACCACCATTGGGAACAGACTTTCTGTTGCTAAGGCAGTTGTTAAGTGTGTTGTGCCCAATTTTATGATCTTTTTGCCACTATTTTAAAGTGAATCACCACCTTTGTTAAGTGTAGTACAGCAATTAGGCGAATCCACTTTCCTCCATCGACTTTGGTTGTCAGAAGCTGAGAAGGTTATCCATGGTCATCACGTGACCCTGACATGCAGCATGCTGATTGCTATATAATCAGCATGATATAAATACATGCTGATTGCTAAGTGCCCACATTTTTATCCCATAACTATGGGGATGCTGCGATGGTCATAAGTGTGAGTAACAGCTGTAGGTCACTTTTTTCAGTGCCATTGTAACTTCAAACTATCACCACTCAAAAATCATAATGAACAGGTTTGAGTCTCCGAAGAAGAAACAAGCAGACTGTAAGAATGAGTGCTGAAAAACAAAATCTGGGCCTATTCTTTAACAATTGCAGGAGGACGTACTGCTGACAAATATAGAAATTGCAAACTGCTTTTGCCATTACCCCATCCTAAATATATTGAGTGTTCTCACTGCTGATCTTGCAGAGCAGACATTAGTAGTTTTTGGGATGACGACAGCTGGCAGAATTAAAATGTCTTTGGGAGCCATTAGGCAAGCTAATGACAGAATATGGGCCTTATCCGAAAGGCATGGATTGAATCTAGAGAAGATGAAATCAGAGTTGAGTTAGAATGGAAGGGGTGGATATTTTAATAAACTTATCTTTCTACAGTAAATGTGATTTTTCTCTTTCCTTGGTCTCCATAGATGCAGTTAAAGGCATCTACAACACCCTTATCCAGATGCCTTTTCATTATAAGATGATGAAGTTAAATTACTTGTCCTGCTAAACAACTTTTGAAAATGACTAAATTCTTAACAATATTCCTTATAGATGTATTCCACATTATATTCATCTCATAAACTGTTTTGTAAAAGGACTACTAAAGCAAGGTAGAAACTCTTTAAAGGCTTTCCTCCTTTTGATCGTAAGATTTTGGGATATTTTTCATAGCAGATGCAGCATCAATGCTATTTCAGGATTACTTCCATGTTAATTTTTCCCTTGTTATATTTTCATTTGTACATATGCACACAAATGCAACCATTAGATCCATTTCTAAATAAATAGCCAATACCTTGCACTTTTTAAACCACTGCACTGCTGGAAAAAGGAGGGGAGAAAATAAATTCTTCTGAGGACAATTTATACTCCTTTGGGCATTAATGTATGTTCAATCCTGTTTCATCCTCTTAAACAATTGCGTTGCTTCCCAATATGATTGCACAGTTGCATCTTTCTCTATGACTACCGGCTCACATTGTTAATCTGATAATTTTCTGTGATTTGACAGAAATTGTCTGTGACTGTTGAGAATGGCTTAGCTGAGCACCCTCTGCCTGCCAAAAGGTAGGATGTCAGTTTCTTGTGAGGTAAACATTGCATGACCTATAAGCCAGCCAGTCAGCTCATACATTGCCTTATTAGGTAAGCAGCTGGGGATTATGTCTGAGGACAGAATTGACTATATGGCTAGCCGAACATCCTTCTGAGAGAGAGAGAGAATGAGAGAGAATGAGAGAGAGAGAGAGAGAGAATGAGAGAGAAAGAGAGAGAGAGAGAGAGAGAGAGAGAGAGAGAGAGAGAGAGAGAGAGAGAAGCCCCTAAGGGATGTAGCCCAGTCGAAAGACAATCATGGTGCTGAGATTTTTTTTCCATTTGCATTTTCATTGAGTATGGAATTTACACTGTGTGCATTACAAACTGTAGTGAAAAGATTTATCCACATAGCTCATGAATTCAGGAAGGAATAGAACAGTCGGAGGCCTTTTATTTCACTGTACCTTGAACTATATTATATGCAGTTTCCCATTACTGTAGTAGTTTTGCTAATATTGATGGATTTACTTTATTTTCTTTCCTAATTTATAAACATTTACTGATTTAGAGTAAAAAATTTAGCTCATAAATGTAATAATTGGAACTTAAAAATAATAGACATGTGGAAACGAGTATGGAAAACAGGCTTTTAGGCTGTGATCATTTAGTAAAATCTGATAATTAAAAAAAAAACAAAGTAGGTTCAAAAACAACTCAAAAAAACAACAACCCAAGAATGCAGGATTGCATAAGTACAACCGTCCAAGACTAGGCAAAAATAGCACAAAACTATTGGTGAGAAGGCAATGTGACGTGATTTGTCTAGGGTTTAAATTACTATAAACATGAATTGTTCTATTCATGCTGTTTGCAAGAGACTGACCAATGACTGACACTGATACACTGGCACTGATCTGCAATAGAATTCTTAATATAGAGCTTCCACTCCGTACAAGGCAGAATTATAGGCTCAAATTGCTCTTAAATAATATAAATAATTACAATTTGACTTTTATGTTACTTCTCTTATATGCAAATAATACTTAAGGACAGTCTAAGTCCTTAACATGTTGCCTCCTGCCAGCCCTCGATAGCTTACTCTTGTATGAGGGGTTTTAACAGTATCTCTCCAGGATTTCCAGCAAGAAGTTTTCACAATTTTTCTAGCAAACGCCAGAATAGAGCTTTTTGCACAAAGCACATGTTCTATAACTACATTATGCCCCCTCCTTTTATCTTCTCTCGATTCAAAGAAACCTTCTATTCTTAAAAATTTCCTGGGATCAGAATATTCCTATTGCAGCAAATGAAAGCCTTAAGATGTCAACTAGTACACAGGTTTGCTATATTTCTACATTACTATAAGAAGACGAATATAGTCTTTAAATGGAAGATTAGGATAAAAATGCAGCAGCTCTGATTCTTCACCAGTACTGAAAGAAACCATTAGTTTTCTTCTTTAAAAAAAAATCAATTTCTTGTTTCAATTAAAATACTGTATGTATATATGTGTGTGTGTGTGTGTGTGTTGTATTTGTGCTGATAAATAAATAAAGGGAGACATACATACATACATACATACATACATACATACATACATCATACATACATACATACATATTCTTAGTGGTTTGTCAAATGAATAATTCCTCAGACCCAATTAATGTATTAATACATTAATATCATAATTACTTTTTGATACTGAATCCAGAATTAACTGGATTCAAGGTATGATATACGCTGAATTCTCAATATTGCACTTTGTATAGGCTTAAGGCCTCTGCTGAGTCAGATATCATTCATATGTTTCTCTATGTGTATACGCACACACATGTATTTTGTTCTTAAAAACAAATCATAACTGGTAAGAACTTCTGTGTCTAGTTCAAACTCTAAACTGCCAGAATGAAGCCACCTTCTTGGCTTTTTCATTGGCCAAAAATAAATAATAATTTTAAAAAATCATAGCTGGTAAGATGAAAACTTCAGTATGGATTACAAAGCTTTTAAAATTCATGTTTAAAATGCTCCTTTGGTAGAGAAAAACCACTGGGATATTTAATGTTGAAATGTTATTGAAAGAAATGAATGTGCAAGCCATTTGTCCTGTTTAGTTTTTATTATTGTAATGTTTATGGGTTTGTTTGTTTTTTGTTTCCTTAATGGGGTTTTTTTGCAGCAGGGAGTGAGGGAATACCTTGTACTCTATTTGAAGTAATAACTGAAAATGGTTCAATGCAGCCAAATATGGTTTACAGCAGGGGTCTAAATCAAAATTCTCTAGCGAGCAAGTTTGGAAACTCCTGGTTTAAAGTAATACCAAATTCTAGCTGTAAATGGATGTGTCCCAAACTTTCAACATTCTCTAAGACAGTCTTGAATTATTGCTTAGCAATAGATCTGAGTGAAGGAAAATAAAATGTATTAAAACATGTTTCCCACTGGAGAAATGATCTCATGTCAGGAAACTTTATACCAGAATAAAACTTACATAAATAATATCCAGTAGGAAAACATCAGCTTTTGAGGAGTGAAACAAGAAAAAAAATTCTCCATTATGCATTTACACACCCAAATATGTGTTACATTTTAAGTGAATTCCTCCCTTTTCCACATTTGATTGAATGCTTTAGTTGTGGAGTTACAACTTGGGATTGGGGTTGAAAAATATCCAACATTTGCTGATTGCCAGCTAGCCAGCCCATGCAAAATGAGTAAAGCATGTTTGTCAGAATGCATGTGAATCTAATTCGGGAAGAGGAAAAGTATGAAAAGCTGTTGCATCTTGCAAATATTATTGTGAGTTTCTAGAAAGCATGTAAGTGGACATATTAATTATTATAGTAGGCTAGATAGATCTTTTGTCCATGTTTATGTATAAATGAGCATTGCAGCACAATAAGCTTGTGTACATTCTGATATGTTACAACAACTCATAACTGATCTGTAGACTATTACCACTGATAGTAAACTTAGAGTCAGTTGGCCAATTCAGCAACCCAGGACAAATCCTCTACAAATGAGTCAGTGGTGGGATTCAATTTTTTTTACTACCGGTTCTATGGGCGTGGTTTGATGGGTGTGGCATATCTTGGTGGGCATGGCTTGGTGGGCGTGGTAGGAGAAGGATACTGTAAAATCTCCATTCCCTCCCCACTCCAGGGGAAGGTTACTGCAAAAACCCCATTTTCTCCCGATCAGCTGAGACTCAGGAGGCAGGAATAGATAGGGGCGGGGCCTGTCAGAGGTGATATTTACCGGTTCTCTGAACTACTCAAAATTTCTGCTACTGGTTCTCCAGTTCTGGTCAGAACCTGCTGAATACCACTTCTGAAATGAATGTGCTGGAAAATATTGCTTTGACTTTCCCTAGGAATAATGGCCAAGAAACAGAAGGAGAAAGGTCTACTATCACACCTCACCTCCCAGTTTAGGATGAAATCTACTAGGATGAGTAATATAACTGACATAGATTTCTAGGTGTGGTGACTATACGCCATTAAAGTTTGAGTTTGTGTTTTCTCAAATCAAGTTTTACTCAGTTACTTTCTTAGCTTTTTGGATGTCTAATTGTCATCTTAGAATTGTTGATATATTCATACTTTCTCTTTTGAAGCATTTATCTTTTCCTTCACGTGCTCCTCGATTTACAACTGTTCAGTTAGTAATCATTCAGAGTTAACAACAGCATTTAAAATGTGACTTATGAAACTTTTTTCACACTTGTAATTGTTGCATCTCCATGTTCACGTGACAACTGGTTCATATTTATGACGGTTGCAGGATACCAGGATCATGTGATCACCTTTTGCAGCTTTCTGATAAGCAAAGTCAAAGGGAAAGTCAGATGTCACTGAACAAATCCAGTGATTCACTTAACATATGCAGCTGAAAAGTCGTAAAATGAAACAAAACTCACTTTACAAACTTTTCATTTAGCAACATAAATTCGGGGCTAAATTGTGATCGCAAGTTTAAGACTACCTGTACTCATGCAAGTCCTATTTTGTTATGTATTTTAAATAATTCATAGTTTATTTTGAGGAGTGCCAATTTGTGTGTTGGGGTTTAATATCTGGTAATATGCTTCTCCAAAATGACTAGGAGGCACTAGCTGAAGGAGTTCCTGTGTCCTTCATTTAGGAAAAGGAAATGTGTGTTTTTTCTTTGGAACTTGCTCCCTTAGCTCAGGTAGAGGAAAGAAAGAAAATGCTGATACCAAAGAACAGCTGAAGGCAATGACTACTACATCAGACCAGGCTCTCTTGGTAGGATGGGGCACGCCAGTAGCTGAGATACCTGTCTTTAGGATGCTTCAATCTAAAATGAAGTCACTGTAGACTAGTTCTTACATGCTACTGCATGCTATTGTAAATTGAAGTATGTAACTCAAACTTTACTGATGTCAAGTAAATGACTCGCAAATTCTTCAGATGCTAAGTGCAGCTTCTCTTTGATTGAGACATTTTTGAAAATCTCTGTATTAAGTGCACTAAGAAGGAAGTTCACTTTCTTCCTGCCCTACAAATCATTTTGTCTTGTTGAGTCAGATAATACACAAGTTTAATGTATTATGTTGATTGGTCACACAGTCCTTCCACAACTGGGTTTGGCATTTTTCACCATCTATTGAGTCCTTCTTAAGCATCCGGCTATTACAGTATTACTACTGTTGTTTTCAGAAGTGCTACTTGATTTTCTCCTTTTGTAATTTTCAAATGGCCTTGATTTCTATTAAACTTATCCTTTGTATTTACACCTGGTAGGAGTAACAATTAGTTAAATTTCAACTTTTGTAAAGGCTGTTGGCTGATACTAGTAGAACCCATTGTTGCTGTTAGTCTCTTCTCTCCTCACTCTTCTTTTCTGTAGTGACATTATGCCCTAATTTCTACAATTTATGCTGATGGTTGCATGCTTAATCCCCCAAGAAAAGATCAGGTGCTCTAGTTTAAAAGAAAAAAAATCTGCTGTGATATTCTGTGATGTATTAGAACTGGCATGCCCTGCCTTTGCCATGCTTATGTGTCATTGTATAAACAAGCTTTGCTCTTTGGTATGTGCGTGAATCCATTCTATCTGAGTAGAAGAATTTTGCTAGCCGCCTTAAGATTTGCATTCCCAGGTGGAATTGGATCATGATTTATATGTCTGCATCAGAGAAATAGGTTTGACATCTGTATGAATAAAACTTTTTATATGCTTGCCTAGTAATTGCATTACAGTGAGCTGGTTGATATATTTCCTCATACTTCAACCTATTTTATCTTCTAAAAAAACAACTATCAAATTGAAAAGCCATTTAAGTTAATTCATCTGAAGGGAAGGGGGAATATCACAATTTATGCAGCTTTGGACCTCTGAGTTTTTATATCATCCAAGTTTGTCATTTGGATGGCTACTATGAAAAAACGGGCACCAGTACTTCAATACTGGGTTCACTGGTAAAGCAAGAGGCTTTTAGTCAATATGACTGAACCAAGTATTTCTAAAATACAGTAGGAATCGTTAGCATGAGTTCATTAAATAGATACTGACCTGAAGAACAATTATCCACACAGTGGTAGCTAACTATTTTAGAAGATGTGAAATAATTTATCTCTTATGGACATAATAGGTCTAATACGAATTCTTCAGCCCAATATCCTTCATATGTATTGGACTCACCAATCTCAGTCATTTAGTGTCCATAGAAATCTTGTCTATACAATTAAACTTGTTTGTATCAAAATGGCACTAATGAATATCAGTCTGTCTGTCTATTTCCTTTCTACCATCCATCCATTCATCCACTTATCTACCTATCTATCATCTACCATCTATAAGAGATCCTTTAGTAGTATTATGAATTTTGCACCAGCTGCAACCCAGAAATTCTATATGTGCTACTTATTTTGTAAGAACCCTAGGTACATCTTTATCTTTGGTAGATTTGAATTAAGCACCCAAACTAGAAAGGTTTAGATCATCTACTTCCACTAGGAGTTTTCCCTTCCCTAATATTGTTACAGAACATATTTTTAATTGTCTTCCATTGAAGATAGGAAACATTTCTAAACTATTGCAGAATCGTATGAAATATATTGTATATGGTATATAGTTCCATAAATAAGACACTGGGTGTTCTTTGTTTTTTGTCTTGATCTGTAGCAGGGTGTCAAACTGGCTGGATGTGTCACGTGCAGGCCATGCCCACCCCAACTCTGCGAAGGGAAAAAGTCATGTGACGGCAACATGACGCCGCAAGTTTGACATCGTGATCTAAGGGAAAGGAAATGAATAGGCGAACGAATTCAAAGTGGTGCATTTTCTAGCAGCACCAGTTTGAAAAGAAAACAATAGTTGTATTCAGTATCTAGTTATTACAATTATTATATGTGGTTTTAATTATAGTTCAGTGGGATTTTTGGAGGAAGAGCTACATGTAAGATTTTGATGTATACCAGATTTTCAGGCCGTGATCTGCCTTTATGCTACAGCTTCTCTCTATAATCAACCAATTAAAGATTGCTGTGGAGCAGTTTAAATAAAAGGAAAAGCCCACCGCCACTTTTTGAACTATTTAAGTAGTTGAACTTGTTCCCCAGTTTATTTGGGAATGTGAAACACTTTTTCACTTCAAATGGAAAATTTTGACCTGGGAGTTGGGCTCTTGATATATCTCAAAGGGCTTAGGATGAATCTGGCCTGAACACTTGGAACCTTGTGCTTAACTTTTTGTGGTTTTGAGGGTCTGTCTCCTGAAAAATTAATTCAAGATGATAGGAATGAGACACACATGTCTTCTGCCTTTCAATTGCTGCAAAGAGAGCCATATTTCATGAAATAAGGTATCTAAATTTGAGTCAAATCTTAAATGTAAATTACATAAAACATTCGCTTGTCTTGAGAAGAAGCCATATTTCTTTTTTCTTTTTTTAAGGAAATGTAAGAAGTAACTGCTTAAAAACAGTTTATAAAGTTAAGGTTGAAATGAAGTCAGAAATCAGATTAATTTTCTCCTCCAATTTTTGTGGCTGCATTCTTAATGCCATGTATCTGGAATTTAAAATATTTTGCAGATGGATGGCTCTTAGAAGTCCTTCGTTTTGTTTAGCTCTTATCCTATACTTTCAATCAGTGACGTGCGGTGAGGTTTATGGCTGGTGAGGCTGGTGACGTCATCAGGAAGGCGGGGAATGGGACCCCGTGTGCTGGAGGCTGAGGCTGCCTCAGCCTCCAGCACACGTGATCCAATTCCGGCCTTCCTGAGCGCGCTCCGCCGGCTTGCGCTCCGTGATCCCCAACAGCAGCTGCTTTTCAGTGCTTTTCTGTGCGTCTGGCGTTTAGGACATCCAGCTATCTACCTAAACACCAGACGCACAGAAAAGCACTGAAAAGCACTTCGCCTCCAAGCCACTTCATCTTGATGATGTCGCCGCAGCTGCTGGGCGCGGCCGGCCGGAGGTAACCAGAATAGCGCCGAGGGGTCCGGGCAGACGAAAGAGCGAGCGAGCGACCGATGGAGGATCAGGCAGCCTGATCCTTGGTCGCTCGTCCGCTGGACTGCCTCGGCGCCACTCTGGCTACCTCCGTCCGTCCGTGCATGGCAGCTGCGGCGACATCATCAAGAAGAAGTCCAGCAGAGGCAGAAATGTTGTTGGTGCTCCTGGACTTCGTCTTGATGACGAAGCCACAAAAGCGACTAGGGAACAAGACCCTTCCTACCTCTGCTGGACTTCGTGTGCTCCTTGCAACTGCAATATACGTCCAGAAGCGGCTTTTGTGGCTAATGGGTTTGGACTTCCAGCCCAACAGCCCCTGCCACTTCTGCACGTCTATTGCAGTCGCGAGGAGCGCGCAAAGTACAGCGGAGGCAGGAAGGTTATTGGCGCTTCCGAGAACCCTCCTGCCTCCGCCGGTTTCCCAGCTGGCACCGCCCCGTGCGCGCTCCTCCTCCCTCCTCTTCCTCTTCACTCCCCAAAGGCTCTTCTCCTTACTGGAGCTTAGCGGGAGCCGTGTAAAAGGGATGGGAGGAAATATATATTATTATTATATATTATTATTTCATGATGAGAGGTGAGGCTCTGCCTCCCCTGCCTCCCCTGACCGCACCTCCCTGCTTTCAATCATGGGTTGCTTTATTCGGATGCCCATAAATTTAAACTTTAAAATGTTTTGCTAATAGCATGTTGTCTAGAGAGACATATCTTTGGCATAATGAATATGAATACCAGCATAAACCTTTCCAAAGAGTGGAGTAATTGGTTGTTAAAATTTTCTGTTTAAGTTATCACTGTGGGACAATTGATGAAGTTCCAAAATCTTGCCATGAAAACTGCCAGGACTAGTCCTTGCAGTTGTCAGGAGTCAACATTGGCCTGATGACACACAGGCACAAATGTTTGTGCATTCATATTCACAGTTAAGTTGCATACAAATGTATAGAATATATTTTTCTTAAGAAAAGAATTATATCCATTTAAAAATTTCTGGAATATAAACACCCAGTTAACTAACACTTTGGAAAATCTGTGATATTACCATTCCCATCACGATTATCCAGTGTGTTTTACCATTCAGGTGCTTAATTTTTTTGCTTGAAATATGATTACTGTTTTGAGCTGTTCCAGTTTTCCAGCCTATTACTATGCATTTACTGTACTCTCAGCAACGTAATAGCCTCGCAGCTCCAGTCCTGGGCTATGCACAATCTCTACTCATTACTAAGATAGGCCTGCTTGGGGCTAGGGTTGTCTAAGAATTAGCTGTTTTCTTGGCTTCCTCCTTTGCTGAGTGTCTTTGCATTCTGCGTCCATGTTCCAAAATCCTTGGATATCCAGCTGTTTGCAAAATGTCAGATATTTGGAACAGCAAGGTAAGAATTATATCCACATCAAAAATAATGCAATTCATTGTCACTTATATGCTTTCTAAATGTAAACAAATTGCTCTTCTCCCCCCCCCCTAATAGCAGCAGAACACCTTTGCTTCTTCAGTTATCAGCATTCATTTTAGTACTTCATCTTACTGCTCTTTCAAAGGATTGTCTTTTTTTTAAAATCAGATTGTATTAATCATGTAATTAGCTTAGCTAGCAGTTAAACTAAGTCCTTGTTGATGCCAAGGTACCTTTAAAGATTTTTTTAATGATACTGTTCATGTCTTCATGGCATGCTTACAATAAGCAGAGGCTTGGTTGTGACAAAAATATCTTTTTAAAAAGATTGTAAGAATCAAGAGCTCAAACTTGGAAGCAAGAAATCATATAAAACCCTTTAATAAACTCTGCAAATACATAAAGGCTGCTTTTTAGGGAGTTTTATTAATACAGTTTTAATTCTGAATCTGTCTGAGCCATACTTCTGGAATGGAAAATGTACTAGACATGCTTTCTGGATTAGCAGTGGAAAAAAGAACATTAAACTTCATTCACCACATTTAAGTGAAAGGAGGAGGTGGGGGAGATTTTAAAAGATATACTATCAAAAGTGCTATACTGTTACATTATCACTAAAACTTCACTTATGGAACATTTTGAGATTATAGTAAACTAAAACTGTGGAATTTGGTCTGGAAAGTATGCTCCAAATTTTGGGCTCAAGCATTCTAGTGTGGCTTTGTATTTCATGGCTAATAGTGTGCCAGAATAACCTTTTCTTCTTCATAATTGTTGTTCATCTTTCTCTGTGTTGTCCTTCAGGGGTACAAAAGAACACACTGTATGTTCTATGGTGAGACTTTCATGGTAGGGAGAGTTACATTCCAGGACGTGTATTGAGTTATATACCATTTAAAGTTTTATGCGTGCCTGATTCTAATTTAACCAGACACAATATTATTAACAGCTACTCTTTTTAGCAGTACCAAGTAGATATTTTAACATGCTTTTTGAGGGGATCTTGATGCCTTTCCTTTCTGCCAAGATGTATTGTTAGTCACTATCCTTGATTTGGCACCTAACTCTAATTGTTGCTGTTACTGTATATGACTTCCCTCTGAGGTAAGAGATGAACACATATTATATACCTTTTGGTTACCATTGGAAGGTAAGCAAACAGGGAGGAAAATTCTGTTTTAACAACAGTGTACTTAAACCTGTCTCATGCATGCAATATTATGGAACTTTGGTAGACAAACCATGTTGATAAATAAGATTCATGATTGTGCCCCTGTTAGTGCAAATTCAAAAAGACCCTGATTTTCAAACAAATCATAACAGTATCTACCGTAATTTGCAATCTTTAATTTAAATAATGTATGTTTTCTTTGTTATGGGGGGATGGGGAAAATCTAAAACTGCATACAGTACACAAGAAATAAAATGAAGATCTGCAGAAGATGGTTTCTTGTTATCCAAATGATTAATTTCTCTTCTGGTGAACAGATAACCTTTTATTTTATTTTTTTTCAGAAAATTTTATTGGTTTTTTAAAACATTTATAAGGAAAAGGGTAGGTGGAATGGTATCTCTTCTGGTGAACAGATAACCTTTTATTGATTACTTATTATTTATCTCTCTTTTACTTGAGAATTATAGAAATCGATAAGAGAAAAATACGTGATTTTGCTATGCTGGTTTGTAAAAACAATTCAGCAATGCCATCCCATCATGGTACACATCACATGGATGGCATAATGCCAAATTTGGATGCAAAATGGCAGTCACATGTCAGCATTTTTTGGGATTCATCCATGACATAGGTTATTGCTGATAAAGGCTATGAGATTTTTCTTCCATACTTTTTTATATAATCTCTTCTGACAGTTTTATTTACACCTTGCCTTAAAAATATCTCTTCATAAGAGACTTTATCAGAGCTCAGGCAAATTTATGTATTTATTGTTGTCCCAGACACTCCTCAAGACAATCTGGGATCATTTTGAAGTTAGTATGGACACTGAAATATATAGAAAGGGCAGTTGTGCAGTCTTTGTAGTGATTTTTGCTTCTTAAAGCTATCCCTACCAAATTGTTTGTATTAAGAAATACCAGCAAATTGCTAATTATTAGTATCTTGTTTATTTATCAAATAGATGATTATTGGGAATTATGAATGATTATTTTCATGGAAGTACAGCGCAGAAGATGTCTTTTCTATAAAGAAGTATGATTTAATACACATGCACACACACACTATAAATAACTAATACTATATGATAGATTTGTATAGACCAAACATAATTGAAGTAAGATTTAGAAGTATTTTTACAGTTCTAGGTCATATTTCATAAGTTTCTACTTTCTTTTATCCCCACACTCTGCCCAATCTTGTCTGCTTTGAAATATGAACATTTAAATCATTACAGGTTAATTGCTATTTAAGGCTCAAAATGCCGTTAACTGTTTAAAGATTTTTCCTTACTATCAAACTGTATTGGTGGATAACTTTTTCCACCACTCTTATTTCAGATTTTGACAAAGAGAATTTGTTTACGTATAAAACTCCAAGATTACTCCAGAGCAGGAGGAGGACTTTAAGGTAAAACATTTTTTGCACTTCTTGTGTATAATGAGTCAATTTGCAGTGAGACCGAAAAAGAACAGGTTAATTTCCTTTATTTCATGACAGTGATTCGGGAAGAAATTGATCTATAGTGTTTTGTGTATAGGATCACTCACACTCCTTAAGAAATGTGTGTAATCAATTGTCACACAAACACAAAATCTTTGAAGGCAAAATACTATACATTCCAAATTGAGCATTTGATTTTGTGATATTTTTATGCAATTCTCAAATAGAAATATGCCCTGTCCTTTGTACTGATTTAATGTCACGATGTTGGGGTCCTGCTAATGCTATTTATGCTTTTGTCACTGTATTGTACACACATTAGCATGTGCCTCTTTCAGATAAATACCACATTCTCAAGGAAGTGGTTTTTGACTTCAAAATCTAATACCACAATAATACATGGTTTTGTGCAGATCTAGATATGCACATGTGTCATCTCTCCTATAGGAACTGCATTGGCTTCTGATTTGCTCCAGGTCCAATTCAGGCTGTTGGTTACCTTCAAACCTTTACAAAGTTGGGACAAGGTTATTTGAAAGACCATTTTCTAACCAATCTACCAGAGTGATGAGGTAGGGACTCTATGGGTCCTCTCTCCTAATGAGTTACATCTAGTAGGACCAACAAGAAGGGCCTTCATCGGGGAAACTCCCTCCCTGTACAACAATATCCCTGCAGAGATAAGATTGGCCTCCACTCTTTCGCAAGGCCCCAAATGTCTTGGTATTGCCAAGTCACAGAATGGGATGACGCCAGGAATGATCATTTGATTAGTATCATTAGAGAGTTGGGGAGTTATTGCTTTTTTGTTTTGTTCATATTAAGTTTTTATTTTTGTAAGCTACCCAGAGTCACAGAGAGTGAGTTGGGTAGCCATATAAATGTTCATAAATAAATGCCATATTTTTAGAGTATAAGACGAACCTTTTTCCCTCCAAAAAGAAGGTGAAAATCTGGGTGCGTCTTATACACTGAATACAGCCATTTTTGCCCTTCCGAAACTCCGCACATCCTGTTTTTTGCAAAAATGGACCCGCAGAGGGTTTGGGAGGCCTGCAAAGTACTCCTGGGCGATAGGGAGGGCAAAAATGAGGGGAAATGGCCCCATCTTTTGCTCGTTTTCCCCCATCCAGCCCCCAAACATTCTACAGGCTTCCCAAACCCACTGCATGCCCTGTTTGTGCAAAAAGTGGACCTGTTTTTCGCCTTCCAACTCTCCTTGTGCATCATATTTTTCCCCTCTCCGGCCCCCAGGAGCACTCTGCAGGCCTCCCAAACTTTCTGCATGCCCTGTTTCCCAAAAAACAGGGAGTCCTAAGGGTTTGGGAGGCCTGCAGAGTGCTCCTGGAGGCCGGAGAGGGGGAAAACTGTTTTTTTTTAATTAACCTCTTTAAAATCTTGGTGCACCGTATACTCTGGTGTGTCTTATAGTCCAAAAAATGTAAATGGGAGAAGAGATGCATACCTGGTATTTTTATATATGACTCTTAAATGGTTAGGCTTTGAAAAATACAGTAGAGTATGTTTGCCTTTATTTTGAGATGAAATTTTGATACTTTTCCCATAGGAGTTCAAGGTGATAGCCATCTTTTGAAGAGAGATAAAATGAGCCATAATGACACAATATGGTTCTCCCCAGGGTTTATGTTATTCACAATTAGGTTAATAGAATTGATGAAAGGCTGCATGTCACAACATAGTGAGCTCTTTGTCACAATTAATATTTGCAATAGGACAAGATTAAGCAGTCTGCTTAAAACCACCTGGGTTTAAAATGGTAAAGAAGAAAACAAAATTAAAACACAGAATTCTGTGGGCCGTGTTTTATGTTCACTTGCAAATAGCATAAGTTACATTTGAGAAGGAGGAAAAGGAAGAAAAACATTTTTTCATGATTTTTTTTTTGTGAATTATGGGTTTTTTAAAAAAATCCCTCTTTTATATTTTTTTATAAATAACATGCCTCTCCTTTTTCCTCCTATTTTCTCTACAGTAACAATCCTATGAGGTAGTTTGGGCTGAGAGAGAATGACTAATCCAGTCACCTAGGCTTTTGTACCTAAGACAGGACTAGAATTCTCCATCTCATAGTTTCTAGGCCAGCACTTTAACCCCAACAAAAATTGGCTCTAGAATTTGTATTTTTTCCCCTCCTGTTCTCAAAGACTGCTTGGGCTAGTCCCTGCAGTTTTCTTGACAAGGTTTTTCAAAATGATTTGTCATTTACTCATTCATCGGGCTAAGAAAAGTGACTGACCCAGTCACCCAGCTGGCTTTGTGCCCAAGATGAGGTTAGAAGTCACAGACTCCCAATTTCTAGCATGATAGCTTAAGCACTACAACAATCTGGGTCTTACAATTTGTAAACAATTACTTCTAATTAACTATAATTTGTACTTTCAAAAATGGAATTAAAGTGAAGTTTGTAAGTAAATCGTCTAGGTTATTAAGTTACAATACTGAATGCTGCTTGAAATATGACCTGTATTACAGCAAAATATTAATTTTCCAAGTGATTAATATCCCATTTTCATAACAATAAGAATCTGAGCTAAATTCGGTATACTACCAGAAAACCCAACATGGCTTTGTCAAAAACAGATCATGCCAGACTAATCTGACAAAGTGACAAAATTAGTGGACCAGAGGAATGCCGTCAATATAGTTTACTTGGACTTCAGTAAGGCATTTGATAAGGTAGACCATAACCTACTACTAGATAAAGTAGAAGAATGTGGGTTGGACAGCATCACCGCCAGATGGATTCGTAACTGGCTGACCAACCTCACTCAACGTGTAGTCCTCAATGAAACTGCATCTACATGGAGGGAGGTATGCAGTGGAGTACCCCAAGGCTCTGTTTTAGGCCCAGTACTCTTCAACATCTTAATCAATGATTTGGATGAGGGAATAAATGGGGAACTCATCAAATCTGCAGATGACACCAAGCTGGCAGGAATAGCCAACACTCCAGAAGATAAACTTAAGATACAGAAGGATCTTGACAAACTTGAACATTGGGCACTATCTAATAAAATGAAATTCAATGGTGAAAAGAGTAAGGTTCTACATTTAGGCAACAAAAACGGAATGCACAGGTACAGTATAGGTGGTACCTTGCTCAGTAGTAGTAACTGTGAAAGGGATCTTGGAGTCCTAGTGGACAACCATTTAAATATGAGCCAGCAGTGTGCAGCAGCTGCCAAAAAAGCCAACAGTCCTAGGCTGCATCAACAGAGGGATAGAATCAAGATCACGTGAAGTGTTAATCCCACTTTATAATGCTTTGGTAAGGCCACACTTGGAATACTGCATTCAGTTTTGGTCACCACGATGTAGAAAAGACGTGGAGACTCTAGAAAGACTGCAGAGAAGAGCAACAAAGATGATTAGGGGACTGGAGACTAAAACATATGAAGAACAGTTGCAGGAACTGGGTATGTCTAGTTTAATAGAAAGAAGGACTAGGGGAGACATGATAGCAGTGTTCCAATATCTCAGGGGTTGCCACAAAGAAGAGAGTCAAACTATTTTCCAAGGCACCTGAGGGTAGAACAAGAAGCAATGGGTGGAAACTAATCAAGGAGAGAAGCAACTTAGAACTGAGGAGAAACTTCCTGACAGTTAGAACAATTAATCAGTGGAACAGCTTGCCTCCAGAAGTTGTGAATGGCCCAACACTGGAAGTCTTTAAGAACATGTTGGATAGGATTTGTCTGGATCGGTATAGGGTTTCCTGCCTAGGCAGGGGGTTGGACTAGAAGACCTCCAAGGTCCCTTCCAACTCTGCTATTGTATTGTATTGTAAGTATGACAAAGAGAACATATATTTAATACTACATGTTTTGACGGCAATGAGAGTTGTATTTGCACAACACTAGAAAAATGAGAAAATTCCTAAAGATGAAAATATAATTTAAAAATTACTAGACTGTAAGGAAATGGATAGGTTAACATTAAAGATAAAGGATAAAGAAGATACAGAATATTTTACAACATGGGATTTGCTTTATCAATGGTTAGATAATAGAGGTAGAAATTAGAAGTTGGAAGAATACCACTATGAATAAGTAGATAATAATATTATTACTATTATTATGTATAACTAAATTAATCCAGACAGTACTGTTTATTAAGCACTTATGTATGTTAAAGAAAAATGTATAAATATTTTTTTTTTAAAAATAAAGAATCTGAGGTAAATTCATTAAGAATGACGTAAATTCTGCTGTAAGAGACTTCATACATGATCTAAAAGTTTTAACATATACCATGTTTCCCTGAAAATAAGATAGGGTCCTATTTTCTTTTGACCCCCGAAATAAGTGCTTGGCCTTATTTTTGGGGAAATCTCATTATTTTTGAGGTGCAGGTGGCCCCTTAACCACAGCCCATGGAACAGCTGATCCAGAGAGGGCAGGAAGTTCTGTCTCTGTTTCTGGCACATTCTTGCCAGCCCTAGCGTTGCTGGGCCTGCTGTTCTTTTTGCGGCTGCCACTAAGAGAAGGGGCATGGTATCTAGGATTTGCAGGAGCAGCCTCTGCGAGGCCGTTCTGCGTGGATGGCAGGTGCATGCAGGGCACGTGGGCATGTTCCCCCTCCCCTCAGGAAATTGTGGAGACCGGCTGCGCATACATTTAAATATTTTAGGGAAGTCCTTATTTTCGGGGGAGGGCTTATTTTAGCACATGCGTGCACAAGCCCGATTGGGTTTATTATCTGGGGAGGTCTTATTTTCATGGAACAGTATAAATTTAATAAATATAGAGGAAATATCTCAAACTATATGGAAATAATATAATGAGAAAAAGAAGTTTAGGAGGTTGTCTTCCAGGTGAAATTCAAGATGTTGGTTGTTACCTGCCTTACTTACGGGACCAGATCTTTCTATTTCCTCTACTCATTCCATTCAATCTGGCAGGAGAGGCATCCTCCAGGTCCCAGTGATTAAAGAATGACATCTGGTGTCACCAGGAAGTGTGCGTTTCCTATCATAGCACCTGCCCTTTGGAGCACCTCATTATCCATAATTAGCTTAGCTCAACTTCGCTAGCATGAAGGAAAGTGCTCAAAACCTAGCTGTTCTCCCAGGCATAGGAATCAGGAGATTAGAAGGTCCTGTGAGGTTTTGTTGACGGCTGTTGAGAAGTTATCCTAAATTGCCATTTTTTTTGCCTTCCTATCACATGGATTTTTTTTTTAGTTATATCTATTATTTTTTTATTTATCCATTATTTTCAAATTATTTTTGCCACCTAAACATGGATACATCAACAGTTTAGACTTTATCACTGTTCCCATGGTATGTCTTCATATGTATCTTCAATGAAAACCTGTCAGGCAAGTATAATCAAGATTGATCCCCACGTCTCCAGAACAGGAATAATTGTGGGATCCTTGGTGTCATCGGATCTCAGTTATTTTCCTATAAGCATTAACCAACTAGATAACAATATCAGTGTTAGAAAAGTGTTGGGTTTTCTCTCTGTTTATATACTAGTGGTTTGCCTTGTCAGTGTTGGTGCAAGTGTTGGTGCAATTGTTTTCTTTTTGGTAGTTTCTTGATGTTACCTAGTTGGGTAATGAAATATTTGCAAGAAAACAAACACGTTCAGAGAGCACCAGAATTCCTACAGCTCATCCCTCAGCTACAAATATTCTGTTGTATTGATAGAAATAACTTTTAGAAAGGCAACTTTCTAGGAATATGTGGACATTTCAAAATCTAATTTGCATTCATTTCTCATCCAATCAGCATAAATCTGGTTGCAATCAGAATTGGCTCCCAACTAATTACATCAATATACCAAATTACAAAATGGTGTACTGTGTTGCAGACACTTTCTGTACTAAAAAGTATTTGAACTTGGTTTCTTTTTTCAGTGTCTGTATATAGACTAAATGAGACTTCAAAATTCATCAATTAGGAATAAATAATCCAAGAACGAAACTTAAACTAGAGAATAAAACTTGAACAATAATGCAGATTAACATGATATATGCATTTTGTCATCCCAGGATTGCTGTCTACAGATATCTTGTAACACCCTTGATGTCCTCTGTACATAGAGTATATTAGTCAGTAATCACCATCACTTCTAAACATCCAGGACAATTGCAAAGTTTAAATAACAGAAGATAAAATCATTATAAAATTATATGCCATTTTTCTTTAAACTTTATCCCCAAATATCCCCAAGTTTTGTTGTTACAAACTTTACCCTGCACTTCATTCAAAGAGTTCAATATAAATTTACAGTAAAATTATAGTACTATAAGAATAGGTCATTGCTTACTTAAAACATACTGTACTTTTTGGAGTATAAGATGCACCTTTTTCCCCTAAAAAGAGGGTGAAATCTGGGTGCCTCTTACACACTGAATACAGAATATTTGGCCTTCTGAAACCCCGCCCCATGCAACTTTTTTTTTTTTTTTTTTTTGCAAAAATTGACATGCAGAGGATTTGGGAGGCCTTCAAAGTGCTCCTGAGGGCTGTGGAGGGAAAAAAGCAAGTGAAAAATTGGGCCGTTTTTCACAAAAATGGAGCTGTTTTTGCCCTTCCAAGCCCCCAGGAGCACTCTGCAAGCCTTCCAAACTCTGTGCAGGCCCCGTTTTTTGCAAAAAAAAAAAAAAAAACCTGGCTGTTTTCACAAAAGAGATCTTTTTTGCTCATTTTTTGCCCTCCCTGGCCCCTAGGAACACTCTACAGGCCTCCTACACCCTCTGCATGTCCTGTTTTTTTGCAAAAACACTGGCCCATTTTTGCAAAAAAATTGGGACATTTTAACGAAAAACTGGTTGTTTTTTTGTTCGTTTTTTGCCCTCTCCAGCCCCCAAAAGCACTCTACAGGCCTCCCACACCCTCTGCACACACCCCTTTTTTTTTTTTGCCATGCCCAGCTCCCAGGAGCACTTTGCAGGCCTCTCAAACTCTCTGCATGCCCCCTTTTCATAAAAAACAGGGAGTGCAGAGGGTTTGAGAGGCCTGGAGAGTGCTCTTGGTGCGTCTTATAGTCCGAAAAATAGGCTGGAAAAACTCACCATTTCACTTCCTAAACTATAGGGACAGTTGCAAAGACAGGACTTCAACTAAAAAATCCCTCCTTTGTTCTGGTAATCTATTAGCTTTTGATAGGAAATACAGATAGTATGAAGTTTTTGTATGATAGTAAACACTTGTTTCTTAAGAAATATCATACCAAACCAGCTGATGCTCCCCAAATGAATTGGATTGAAACCTTGAAAACCCCTAGCTAGTATGGCTGATAATTAATGGTTATATGAATTATACCCAACATATCAAATGGACTACCTAGGCAAAACCAAAATATTGAATTATGCTTGGAAACACACAGGGACCTTCCAGAATTGAAAATTTTCTCACTGCTCCCTGCAAATATTCTGGCTGTTCAGTGAATATAGAGAGTATGTAAATTCTGGTTCTTCATTTCTCCATAAAAATATAAAAAGAGAAGTTTCTAAGTACCTGTGTTATGGAATACTATGTTCCATACTAAAATCAAAAGAACTATCAGTTACAAAACATGATTATATGGACTATATAGTTTGTAATCTCACTTAGTATGTATATATGTGTGTTATGTATGAGTATGGGTAGATATATACTTTCTTTTGAGAGCAGGCAACAGACTTTCATTTTTAATGTTGACCAGTGAGATCACAGTAAAAAACGACAATAAAGATTATCTTCATTTTTTTGGCCATGTTGAGAACTGGTCCTGTTCTTCTTTACTC
The DNA here is from genome assembly GCF_964273705.1 of Natrix helvetica. Lineage (NCBI taxonomy): Eukaryota > Metazoa > Chordata > Lepidosauria > Squamata > Natricidae > Natrix > Natrix helvetica. The sequence goes on from NC_138554.1 coordinate 121,182,483, forward strand.
CATATTATGTCCATGATAAAAATAATCTGTGTGTTTTAATATACTGTAACTAGATTAATATCTGGAGTTCCTGCAGCTTTGCTAAAATAAGGTGATGATGCTTTAGTTTTCAGAAAGAGTTTTCATTTGAAGATAAAGAAGACTTTTCAAACAGCACTAAAGATATTGATGCCAGCCTTTTAGCAGTGTTACCAAAAGGTACGTACAAGGCTTGTAATAGTTATGTTTCTTTATAAACAGCATCATAATATATGTACTATAAGACACTTAATCTTGGAAGAAAATTTATTTCAGTCCATGCTAAATGTGACAAAGCAGAATAAACATTAAATATATGCTCTTCCAACAGTTCATTTTTACCACCCAAACAATGAAACTTGAATATCCATCAGCTATTTGATATGAAAGCATTGTTTGGGTGCAAAAATTGAACTTGGGAGAGCATTTATTAGATGTTTATTCTGGCATGTCATATTTAAGCTGTAAAGGATATTTTAATCATAAATTATCCTTAAAGCAATTCGAGTTTTTTAATATCTGCCTTCAAAGTCAATGTGTAATTGCAGTTGTTTAAAATCATATGTCTTGTTTTGTTCAATGACTTGCATCCAATGAGAGTGAGAAAGGCGGGGGGAGAGGGAGACTGTGGGAAGAGAAATTGGAACAATTTGTGAGGAATTGGAATTAGAAAAAGTGTGCTGAATATACCTATTTCATGTCTTAAAACCCTCCCAACTTTCATCCCACATACAAATTTGTAGATTCCATTCAGAATGGAGACATTGAGTCTTCTGTGCAGAAATTTCTCACCTTTGGTCTAAATCAGGGGTGTCCAAACTTGGGAACTTTAAGACTTGTGGACTTCAACTCCCATAATTCCCCAGTCTTAAAGTTCCCAAGTTTGGACACCCCTGGTCTAAATGTTCACCCTGAACTTCAGTGTGTAGCTACATATACAGATAACATTCAGATGTGACTCACGCTGCTTATTATAGAAGAAGGCAATTGTTGTTTTGCACAGGTGTAGATGATCAGACTGTAATTTCCCTTAAGTACAGCTATTCTGTCTTTGAATATTTTGACTGTTCTGGCTAAGTGTTTGTTACCACATTGCTTCCCTTAAATGATTGAGGTTGTCATTGCAACAGGAACTGATCACAGGTGGAGCAATAGCAATAGCACTACAGTATATACTGCTTCACAGTGCTTTACAGCCCTCTCTGGTTTACAGAGTCAGCATATTGCCCCCAACAATCTGGGTCCTCGATGCATTAAAAAATGTCCATAGGCTTGTTTATATGATTTTTAAAGTAATTTTTCTTTCTTTTGGACCATTTTAAGATATCATTATTAAACTATACTGTATGCCTTTCTCTTGTGACTGGAATTACAATAAGGCGTTCAATTTTGCTTTTAAAATAAATTGAAAAATACAATCCCGAGATCTGTATCTAAGAGGAAACCTTTTATGCCTTAAGAAGCTTCTGCCAGATATTTGTTCCTTAATTATAATAGGAAGACTGTTCTTTTCTGTAATTTATAGCTCCTTGAAAGGCAATGATGTAGGCCAAAATATGCTTTGTCTTTTATTACTTTGATATATTTGTGGTGTATTTGGGATATTCTTAGGGCCTGCATATCTCAACTCTTGAAATGTGTTTGTTGGGTTTATTAAACGTACTTTAAACAACATACAGCTTTTAAACAAAATGATTTTTAATGGAATATATCTTAGCATGACCCAGTTTATATTATGGAGGCAGCATGCTAAATAAAGTTGCTGCTGACATTCTGCATGCAAAATCCATAAAAGAAAAGGATTTAAGGAAATCTGGGACAGATCATTACTAAGGCACATACTTTTAAAATGCACCTTCCTTCTTTTCTAAACATTCTGTTAAATTGCGGCTTGATTGGGCTAACATTCTGCAGCTCCCATGTGCTGGCTGGGGAATTCTGGAAATTGAAGTCCACATATCTTAAACTTTGCTAAGGTTCAGAAACACTGAGCTAAACTTTAAATTACTTACCATTAGTAGAATTGTGAAAAGAGTAAATAGGTGACTTGCACTAGTGTCATATACACTGCAGAATGTACAGAAAAAAATACCATTGAATGTGTCTTCCAGGCAGGGATGTGCGGTCAGGGGAGGCAGGGGAGGCAGAGCCACACCGCTCTCATCATGAAAAGAAAAAAAAAAGGGAAAAGGCACACGTGGTCCCATTCCCTGCCTTCCTGAGTCAACATGAAGGGGACCACGGAGCGCACTCCGCCGGCTCACGCTCTGCTGGCTTGCGCTCCACGGTCCTCTTCATGTTGACTCAGGAAGACAGGGAATGGGACCACGTGTGCAGGAGGAGTGCGCTCTGCAGTCCTGTGGTTCGCGCTCTGCGGTCCCCTTCATGTTGACTCAGGAAGGCGGGGAATGGGACCATATCTTCAGGAGGCTGAGGCAGCCTCAGCCTCCTGCAAACGTGGTCCCATTCCCTGCCTTCCTGATGATGTCACCAGCCATAAACCTCACCGCACGTCACTGCTTCCAGGAATTTATAAGATCTTCTGTATATCTTTATATGTAAGCCGATGTGATTTTTACTTATATGAACATATTGCAAAAGCCTATGTACTAACTTGTATTGACACTAGAATTAAAATATATTAATAATTCTCTATGTAGATAGGATCTAAATTAGGTAATTGATACGACCTCTCTGGAATTTAAAGCATGGAAAATGTGTAGCCCTAGATAGATTAGTGTGTGCTATTTTTATCTCAAGTCTTGCTCAGAAAAGTTTTGGGAACTATTCTTAAGACCATTGCTTTTATTTTGGCCTACAAAATTGCATCGTATTTGCCTGTAGCATAGTACTCAGTGCAAACTTTGCGTTACTGCATCTGTTCTTCAGTGACTCATTTCTGAGTATGGATCAATGACCTTCAGACATTAGATCATATGAAGAAGGAAAGTCCATGTAAGTTAGAGGGTAAAAAAACATACTTCACATTATTTCTGAAGTTTCAGTATGGTTCCACGGATAGCACATTAAAAGAAATGTATGCTCTGATCATAACATCCAGTTTTGTATTAAAGGCTAGAACAGTGTTTCTCAACCTTGTCAACTTGAAGATGTCCGGACTTCAATTCCCAGAATTCCCCAGCCAGCATTCGCTGGGAGTTCTGGGAGTTGAAGTCCAGACATCTTCAAGTTGTCTAGGTTGAGAAACACTTGGCTAGAATGAAGAGACTATAACAGGGGTGGCGAACAAGTTCGACAAAAAGAGCCAAAATTTTAAACTGTGAGAGTCAGAGAGCCACACCACGCGCTCCCTTTCGGCGCTAAACCCGGAAGTACGGTCTTGCCCCGCCCCTGGTGACGCGACGACGCTTGCCTGCGCTCCACCAGCTCGGCTGGGAACGGAGACGTTTCCTTAGCGGAGCGGAGCGCCTGAAAGGGACGCAGGCTCAGCCTGCCAGGCTGCCACCACTCCACTGAAGACATTGCTGAGCAGAGAAACGTCTTCGTTCCCAGCCGAGCTGGTGGAGCGCAGGCAAGCGTCGCGTCGCCAGGCGCGGGGCAAGACCGTACTTCCGGGTTTAGCGCCAAAAGGGAGCGCGCGATCTGGGTTTAGCGCCGAAAGGGACAAAATCCAAACTTGGCAAAGAGCCACAGTATACAAAATAATGATAAGAGGCAAAGAGCCACATTCATTTTGGCCGGGAGCCGCATGCGGCTCGAGAGCCGCGTGTTCGCCACCCCTGGACTATAAGTTTTAGTTTTACCCTAAATGTGAAAGCTAGTTGGATGGTTTTTGACCAGACACATTCTGTCAGCCCTAGGAGGTCAAAGGCAATGAAAAATCAGTTCCTAAAATGTTGACAAGAAGACTGCAGAGATTTGTCCAGGGAGTCGTCAAAAGTCAAGACTGATTTGAAGATACAAAATGATAGACTCCTCTGACCATGTGTCATTTTGATAATATTACTACCACTGCTTATATTGCCAGTGTAGTAATATTTATTTATTTAATTAAACTGATATAGCCATCCAACTCTGAGTATGGTACAATTTAAGCAATCATAATATAAAAAGTTATAAAAATATAGGAAATCATTTTTTAAAAAATCCTTAAAATAATTAAAATTACAGACCACAAACCACAAGTATAACAATCACCTGTTACTCATAACGAGAGAGCCGCCTTAAAATGTTTCTGGCTCCCTAACCTGGCTACATAACCATGTCTTGAAGAACTTCCTAAATTTAACAAGAACAGAGCTTACCTATGTTCAAAGGGCACAATGTTCCACAGACAGGCCCTATGGTACTGAAGTCCCCTTCCTAGTCCCCATCAAATGTAGGTCACTCTCAGAGAAAATCCTTAGCATGTCCTCTCTATCAGATCAAATGGAATGGGTTGATATAATCAGGAATTACCATACCTCAGATAATCTGACCCCCCTTCCCATGAAGGACTTTAAAGGTCAAAACCAGCATCTTGAATTAGCCTGGGGGAAAAACCTTACGGAGCAGAGGTGTGATGTGCTATTCTAAAAATCTTCTGTGGATATCTGTTATGGAACAAAGGTAATTCCAACAAATAGATTTTAAAGAATAGGTTGTAAAACATTTTGCTTTCATACACCAACATTGATATATGACTAAATATCATTATGGAACATTTTAGGTATAAGTTAGAGCAGCCTTTTTTAAACTCTGTAAACTTTAAGATGTATGGACATCCAGCTTCTCTGGTTAAGAGATTTGGAAGGTTGCAGCCTACACATCATAAGGTTGAGAAACACTGACTATTGATATTATTCTGATAATTAGTGGCTTGCAAACATTTGCATAATATATATCCTATGGAAAGCAAGAAAGATAAACTTAGCAAATAATTGGTAGGTGATCACTATCTCATTTCATTTATTAACAATTGTTTTATGAAAACGCAAGCATTTCTTTTTACAACTCTATTGTTTCAAATTTCTAATGTTTATTTTTTTATTTATTTTTTAGTTTCTGAATTAAGAAAACTCTTTGAACCAAAAAGGCAGGATATTTTAGAAATGAAAAGGTATTTCTCCATCTTTATGTTAAGCAAAGTATAAGCAACTTCCTTTTCCCTAGGTGACGTTTATGTTACACTCTCTTATTTTTATTTTCTCTTTTACAGGAAAGAGAGGATAGCTAGGCGTTTAGAAGGAATTGAGAATGATGTTCAGCCCGTCCTTTTGCAAAATTGCCCTGGGTTGGTCACCCATCGTTTGTTAGAAGAGGATACACCAAGATACATGCGTGCGACTGATCCATATAGTCCTCATTTTGGTAAGGAATACATTTGTGATATATATTCATGTTGCCCAAGTGCTATCCTAAGTTTGAGCTCCTAGAAGCTGTCATTGGCTAGGGTGTTATGAATGTTACTGCTTTACCTTATAAAGAATATCAGAGAAGGGGTTTTTTAAGATATTTTATCATTGGTTAAATTCAGACATGCCTGTCCATATGAGATATGTTTCCAAAGGATTCGTCAGTTCTCTAGCATAGCTACAGGTGGTTCTAATTACAATTACAATAGTAATTACAAGTGGTATTAAATACAATTACAATTACTACAAAATAGTAAGTTGGAAGGTACCTTGGAGGTCTTCTAGTCCAACCCTAGGCAGGAAATCCTACACCACCTCAGACAAATGGCTATCCAGCATCATCTTACAGACTTCCAGTGTTGGAGCATTCACAACTTCTGGAGGCAAGTTGTTCCACTGATTAATTGTTCTAATTGATTAATTGTTCTAAACTTATGACCACAATTATGACTGGAATTTTGGTTGTAAGTGGTTTTGATTATCAGTTGAGTAACAGACATGCCCAGACCCAATTTTTCAATGGTGGTCATTAAATAAATCACATGAGTATAAGTCTGAACCATGCAATCATTAAGAGAACCACATGGTTGTTAAGTGAAATCTGTTCCCCCAAATGGACAGTTTTTGCCATCAAAGAGCAAAGTACATTGGAAACTGTCAAAAAAAGTTGCAAGTTGTGGTCACATGACCCTGAAATGTGATCACAGAGATGTAGTTCAATGTTTTAATGATGGTCGGAAGTCCTTTATAGGCAACAATTTCTAAGAGTTATTAAATGATCGGTCTAAAATTGAAGATTACCTGTAGATAGTTCATGAAACTGCAAGTCAAAAGAGGATCAAAGCAAATATTCCTACTTTTTCTTTAGTGGCACATTGTAAATGCTTATCACCTCTAGCTCCACCTCACAGATGTTCTATCACATAGTTCAGAGAAACGGATGACTGTATAAGGACCTAGAAAAATCTGTTTCCATCAGCATCAAGGTTAGCCTGAATATCGGAAGAAAATAAAGCGTTAAATGTAGGATTGCAAAGCTGTGGTTACGTGCTAATTTTTAAAAAAAATACAGGTCATATTTAGAAAAGGCTGTTTTCTAACCTTAAATACTTAAGAGTTTTTAAATATATTTGTAAACACGTTGTTTGATTCTGAATGCAGTGGAAATCAGGGAATTCCTGACTCTACAGACATAAAATGTCTTTAAAAATGTGATTATAATGAAAAATCCAGTGATGTTTTTCAACCTGAGGGAGAGAAGGAAAGAATCTAAAAAGGTCCGTAACATCTTTAACCAAGATCCGAGGAGTTTCCTAACTCAAAAGCAATTGGCAGAGAAGCAAAAGGCTTGTATCCCAATTCTGTTAAGCTTTTCCCCAGATGTGTTACAACTAAAGTTCTTAGAATTTTAGCCAGCAAGGTCAGGTATTTGAAAGACTGTAGCTTCAAGAAAGCTGCCTTGCCTATGTTTTCAACTGTAGCTGTGGTAAATAGCAATGCTTTAAATTCAGATTACTTAGATTCTTTAAAGTCCAGCATACGCTTTATGCTGATGCATCTGATTCTTTTGTGTTGTTATAGGAAGATCAAATGAAAAGGAATTTTCAGATCCTCTGTTAGAAAATCAGCCTAGATCCAGGCATCAAGTAGAATCCACAGCAGGAAAATCAAAAAACCCTTCTTACAATCCTTTAGTCATGGATCCCCAAGGACTTGAGTCCAAAGCTGAGAGGATAGCTAGGTACAAGGCAGAAAGACGTCGGCAACTGGCTGAAAAATATGGCGTCTCCATAGATTCCGATGTGGATTCAGAGTATTCATCCAAATACACAAGGACAAAGAAAGACCAAGATATGTCTGAGAAGAAAGTATTGAAAGGTGGGAAAAAAGAGGAGGAAGGTAGAGATCACAGTTCTCCATATTCATTAAGGTTTGAAAATAAGGAACCGAGGAATGCTGCTTCTGAGTCAAAGGAGTTTCTTGAGCATGATGACAAAGTGAGTTCTCCGGAAAGAGAAAAACTCAATTTGAATGAAGGCAGTGAACCAACAGTCCCTGAAGCTGGCTTGCTCAAATACAATATACCCTCTGCATCAGAGAATTCCACAGGTTTCTCACTTCTGGGTTATGACTCTTCCATAAATGAAGTACCAAGTTCACCAAAGCAAACTCAGAGTGTTTCTCTTTCCTCACCAAAGCTAGGAACATCACAAAGCCCTTCTCTGAACGACCCCAAATTAGGGTAAGTCTGCTATTACTGTCATTGTTTACTGAGCTGCTTCGATTTATATGATCCTATCCAAAGTCTTTACAATAGCTCAATATTTGATCTATAGAGAAAAATGATGATAATAAAGGAAATGCTGATGAGAAGAAGAGAGGGGGCAAAGGGGTGTTCATAAGAGGCATATTTTATAGAAATGCATCTATTGTGCACTCAGATTTAATATTACTAATAATGTAGGAAAAAAAGGAAAGGGGAATGCTTCTAAAATGAGTCTTGAAAAAAGAAGCTGAAGCAATGATATAGAGAAAATCTTTCATGATTGAAAAGCTCCCTGAATGGAGCATTAGCAGAGAATGCTTGAAAACCCACTGAAGAAGCAAAAAATATGAATGGATACTTGTTTGTACTTCTATTGAGAGGGTGAAAAAAAGCATAAATAACAGCAAGCCCAACTTTGGGTTATGCAATGAAAGGTTTATAGAGACCATCTCTTTTTTTTTTAAGCCTTGTTGAGAATGAAAAGAAATTTGGGAAAAAAAATCAAATTAACACTTCAAAACATAACAATAAATAGTCCCAAATAATAGGGACATTTCACTGGAAGTTATTGCTTAAGAATATCTGAAGGGTCTATTTTTCCTCGCTGTGTCATATATTATACATGGAAAATGCATGTTTCATTCATTATCAACCATTTGCAAAAGTGTACTTAAGTGTTTTGTTTTGAGGTGAGGGAGTAATCTATACTTGAACCCTATTCTAGGGGATTAAAATAATTGAATAGTGCTCAGATTTATTAAAGCAACTTATAGTAGAGTAGTGAAGATACAGGTTGTCCTTGACTTAACTGAGCCCTGAATTATGACTGTAAGTAATTCCACTTGTTAAGCAAGTCATATTGTGGTTATGCCTGATTTTACAACATTGTTTTCCGTAGTCATTAATTGAATGCCACATATGTTAAGCAAATCCATTGCCTGCAATGACTGGTGTTTTTTTTCACCAGAAACTAGAAGTAAACACCAGTCCCATGACTACGGAATATTGCAAACGGCCATAAATGCAAGCTGATTGACAAGCACTCAAAATGCAATCATAGGACTGCAGGAGGGCAATTATTGGAATGTCAAATCCAGTTCATAAATGCCCTTTTTGGGTTCCAATGAAGTTTCAAACTGTTACTAAGCAACCAGCCATGTCACCTTTATTACCTGTATACTTATGGCCATATCAAACATTCAGGACATACAAAGTTCTGTATCAATGATGGCATTTCATAAAGTAGAGCAACAGACAAAATCAAGGTCAGGCAAAGGGTTTCCAGGTGATAGGCCAAGACTTAAGAGTTAGGAAGCAAAAGGTACAAGATTGGTTTGGGAAAACAATTGGTCCAGTCCCATGCTGCTGTCAGGCCAGGAAAGAGATGTATGCTAAATGAGCTCAGCCTACATCTGAACTTAGCCAGTTTTGATCAATCCTCATTGTATAACCTATATTGGAAAGTACTGAGCCCCCAGAATTCATTTCAAATACACTTCCAAATACATATTCCTTCTAAATAAACCTCCTAGGAAATTAAAATTAGAGAAAAGTTTCAACACTATATCAGTAAAAGAAAACTTTTGGAATAAGCTCTGGAGTTTATCACAATCTTTGAATGTTGATTCAAAGCATTGTTTCCTATATAAAACCATCAGTTGGGGAAGCACTACTGTTATAACATTAATTACTCCATATAAGTAGTTTGGATTCACATTATCTTTTTATTACTTTATGGTTACCTAATATAAAATCTGTAGAGTATGTTCAAACAACTTTATATGACTTTTATTACGCTTTCAGCGATAAAGCAAAAGTGCTAGTTCGTAAAACTGACAATTATTTTAGATATGCTTCTTCCATTCAATTTATTAAAAAATTCTAAACCAATGAATTACTAAGAAAGTAAAGCTATAATCATAGATTTTGATTTATACAGATTACAGTCACTGTCATTTTCTTTTTTCAAATATTTTAATTAAATTATCATTATAAAATACAAAATACGGTATTTTTCGGTGTATAAGACACGCCAAGGCTTTGAAGAGGCAAATTAAAAAAAAAGTTTTCGCACTCTGCAAACCTCCCTAAAACAGCCCGTTTTTTTGTGAAAATGGGCCCATTTTTAAAAAAAGGCATGAATAGCCCAGGGGGGGGGCAAAAATGAGCAAAAATGGCCCAGTTTTTGCTCATTTCTGCCCTCCCCAGCCCCCAGGAGCTTTCTAAAAGCATCCTACAAGCTATGCACGGCCATTTTGGTAAAGGGGCAGAGTTTTGGGAGGCAAAAAATGCTGTATTCAGTGTATAAGACGCACCCAGATTTTCACCCTCTTTTTGAGGGAAAAGGGTGCATCTTATACTCTGAAAAATATGGTATATAAGTAAATAGAGGAACATGAAGGAAAGGAAAGGAGAAAGAGAAGTGAGGAAGGGTAGGAGAAAGGAAAGAAAAAGAAGCATTGACTTCCCACTCTCTGTTGCAGTAAAATACTACTCTGATTAAAGAAGATAACATAAATATTTTCGTTTCCACATGGAAACAGCTTCTGAATTTCGTGCTTGATGTGGAAAAGAATGTAACTGACTTTGGGTTTTATAGATTAGATTGATAGATCTTTATACAAATGACTTTTCATATTATGGAAAAACAAAAAGTTGTGACTTGATACTAATGTCTTATTTTACTACAATAGTTATTGTCTTTTTCAGCGATGCCTTCCATAAATTCACTTCTATTTTATAAAATTGCCCTTACTCTGGGTAGTATTTTGTATCAGATCTGAAGATATCATTCCTAATTGCAATTTCCCCATTTCCTTCCCCTGTGTTTCATTCTCTTCAGTGTAAAGTTTTTCTAAAGCAGATTTTTTCCCAATATGGTCCTTTTTATATACTTTGACTACAAGTCTCATAATTCCCAGGGCTAAATACCTGGGAATACGTCAAATACATCTGGAGTGCACCACATTTGGAAATAGTTGAATCAAATTTACTTATCCACAAAGAAGATCTGGGCTAAGACAACCACAGTGGGAATTATGCATTCTGTTTCCTCTTTTTGTTATCACTACAGTCTCTTGTTTCAGCATTAGCATTTTGCCAGTTTTGTAATTTGAAAAAGTGTAGCTTCCAGATGGCTTTAAAAGTTAATAAAACTTAGTAAGACTGTGCAATGTCTGGATTTGAAGAAGAAAAGGTCATTTGATGTCTGCATTGGTATGCATGTTGCATCTTTGACAATTCCTAAAAGACATATATGATATAAAGTAGTGCTGATATGTGATACATGACGCACACCAAATTTCATTTTCACTTTTGTATCCTGATCATTGCACACGTATTGCTTACTTTTACCAATACCAGACAAGAAAAAAATAGTTGCTATGAGAAACTGGCCTAAAACATCTATTCTATTAATCTTATTAATAAATAATTGAATATGCAAATTGTTATTAAAAGATATAATTTTGTTTCAGTGTCAAGCCTTTTTTTTTTACATATCGCTGTTTGCTTTCAAGCAAGAAATGACAAAGGGGTCGATCTTACGCATATGTACTTAAATCCCATAAATAAAATTTATATGTATGAGATTAAATAAAATCTCATTTAAATGTATACATATACTTGTTATAATTTAGGTATGTGGGGAAGTGAAGAATATTCTGGCATTAATGCTTTTCAAATCCATGATATTTAAAGCTTTGAAAAATTATGTTTCTTAAATAAAATATACGTTAAAAATAAATATATTTTCTAATAAAGGATTCAGTCTAACTAATAATATAAGAGATTATAAGGAAATACTTAAGTTTTAAATTATCTTGTCTTGATATTTATAATTCCATTCCCACTTTAAGTCAAGGTATCATTTGTTAATTTAGTATTAAGTATTGCCTTATTTCTTCAGTATTTCTTATTCAGATTAAACAATATTTCTTATTAAGATTAAATATTTAGAAAAATATTTCTTTGTGAACTCTTCTATATCATGGACTTGTTCCAGTAGAAGTAATTTTTGTAGATGGATCTCTAGTTATGTTCACATATAGGATGTGTTTAACTAGGGTCAATAGAGGAGTTGAGTGTACATGTTTTGAATAGTATCTGAACATTTTCTGAAGTTCTATTTTCTGTAGTAGTACAGGGAAAACAAAATCCGATTGGTTTCTTCAGAAAGATTCAGATGGGGACACAACTTCACTTATCAACTGGCCCTCCAGGTATTCTACCATGTAGCTGTGTGGTGTAAATAATAATTGGACTGTAATATTTCCCTCTTTTTTTCTTTCACCCATGATCATTTTAACAAATGTCATTAATATTTATTGATGGCATGGAATCATAAATCACTGTCTCTAGTTAATGGACCATTTTGGTGCACAGTGTTCCCTTAGGAAATCCTGGTCACTCACAATTAATTGATGATTTGTTAATAGAAATTGCTCCATAGCTACAGTGGAACTGGCTAAATTTAAGCTTTTTTTTCAGTTTTATGTCATTAATTTACTTCATTGCCTTGCATTCAGTAACACTACAGAATAACAGCCTGTGAAATGTTTCAAGTACTAAATGCAGAAATGTTTCCCATACTGGGTTGTTTCCCATAGTATTTAATTCAGTAACTTTTCTTTATAATCATGGAAATCTTAATGCTTATATATAGATGAGTTATCTTCAGTGAAGGAGCCTTCATTGACTAACAAATGCTAGCAAGTAGCTATGTTTAATAAGCATTTAACAATTTCAATAAATATGTTTTAAAATTTCAGTGACTCTTAATCACAATATTGATATATTACTTCCAGAATCACAAGCTCCATTTTTAGTAGCACAACATTTAAGAGAGCCAGTTTGGTATAAGAGTTTGTGATCTCTAGTCCTACTGAGTTAGAAAACCAAATCAATCTCCCTGGACTAGTCACTTTTAGCTCTAGAAGAAAAGAAATGGCAAATAAGATCAAAATCCTATTGCCAAAAAACTGCAGAGAGTTGTCCAGGTAGCATACAGGGTCAAAGCAAATTTGCAGGCATCCCTTCTCCCCAAAAGGACACAAGATTGGGAAGAGGACATTGCCAGCTGAACTGACATTCCCAGTTGCAAGCATCTGGGTTTCAATTTTGATAATAGAATATTTGAATACATATCCAGTATAATATACAGTGTTCAGCACCTTATTTTTTCTGTTTCATAATTATTGTCTATTTTGGCTAACATCTTTCACAAATAACACATTTATGTATATTGAAAATATAATAGTTCTGTGTGCATACCAAAACTGAAGGTTTTCTTTCGTCTCTGTACAGAAATTTGGCATTGTTTATATTTGAAACAATTAGCTCTAATTAGACATATGTTGTCCATAATTTTAGAGTCATTCTTATCAGGAAAGAGATTAAGTTCCAATTCAGTGCTAAATTGCCTGTATGTTCACCAGATTCCTTTTTCAGCAGATTCTATTTTATATTCTTTTAGTTAAAAATAACAAATATATGGGAAGTTGACAAGTATGTTTACGACAATGCTTCAGAGCATTGATGTGACAACTAGGTTTCCCAAGACATTATGTGTCAGAAATGGTGGTTGATGGCTTCATTAGAAAGTGTTCCTACCTGCTAAGGGGGAAAAAAGGCAGTAAGATGAAATGGGAAAGGGAAATTCTAGGATGTTTCAAAACTTTACAGGAAACATTTTTACCATCCTGCCTCCTAGTAAAAAAGTGTTCTGTATTTGGGTATACACAGCAGCCATTTGATAAGAGTGTATATGACAAGCTGTCAAAAGTCCATGTATATCCACAGTTCTGCAAACATTAGAAAAGGGCATGTTCAACACATTTGAGAACAAATGCCCTACTTATTATTTGGGAGCTAGACTACACATTTAACTGTTCTTTATTTGGCCATATTGAGCTCCATATCCACCCTACCAAATTAACATTGTAGATCATAAAAGTTCAAAACACATTGTTTAGTGCATGAAAATAAAAATAGAAGTAGCTATACTGACATCAGTGACCAGAATCATGACACGAGTGGGGTGAAATTGGCAACAATTACTTCATGGAAAGATTCTCTGCGAATTCCTGTTTTTAACAATATCTAATACTTTAATGTTACTGTCTCTTCCCAAAGTTGGTGCATGTTTTTTTCTTTCTTTCTCCTTTTCTTAGTTACAGCTGAACCACTTTTTAATCCATTTTTCTTTCTTAAAGAGTAAAAGTTAGAGAGAAACTGGTGAAAGAGGAGAATTCTCGTGGAAGCCTTGAACTTCTCACAGACACTATGTCTCAAAGAAAAATTCTCCCACTACCTGTTAATGTTGTGCCTCTTCAGTCAGAAACATCTGCTTTCCATAGAGTTGCCAGTAAGCCATTTGATTTAGCCTGCCAACCAGCACATGGCTATGTTCAGGCTGCTGGAATTGCTCATTCAGCTCAGTTGGTGGCACCCGAAGAACCAAAAAGGAATACTACTAACAGGATTCCCATACAGGCCAGTGCCAGCTTCATAACTAGATTCCCACAAGATGCTACCATAGACAATGAGAAATGTCACTTGATTCAGAATTATGGATCACTCAAGGTTGATTATTCTGGATTGGAGGCTGAGAAAGAAAGACAAGCAGCTCGAGCTTCAGAGGTGCACAGGCAAATGAAGAGTAGAGAGGCCTACTGTGGAGAAGATGGATATAAGAAAGATTCAACTGTGAAGCTAAAGTCTTTGAAAGTTGCGAAGGATCTAAAGAGCTTTAAGGAGTGGATGCCTGAACCTAAGATGAAGATTCATGAGAATGTTGAGAAAACCGAAAAGATTATGTACCTTCGAAGTGCTAGAGAGAGTGCACAGCCCCAGGAAGAGATTTCTGCAAAACCCAAGTTCCTTATGCGCTCCCTATCGGATCACACTGGATCTCCTAAACTAGAAGTTTTCAGAAGTAAAGAACATGTTTCAAAGAACATCATGCAGTTTCAAAGCACTGAAGGAAAGCTCCCCAATGGTGAGGTTACTGTGGTTGATACAAAAGTTTCCGTGGCCCAACTCCGTAATGCCTTTTTGGAAACTGCTAATGCCAAGAAGAAACCTGAACTGTAGGTGACATTTTCTGGTTATTATTGTTATTATTACTGCTACTATTTAACTGATGTGAACACTTGCACGTCCTTGGCATAAACGGCACTCAAAACTCAACATCAGTTGCATTCTGCAGCACCTCAAATACCCAGTGTAATTTCCATCTAGTATGTTTGACACGATGTTGGCCTCCATCTTCTTCTTCATACATGCTTCTGCTTGCTTAGTGCAAGTTCTGATGTTGGGTGGCTGGAATGGAATGACTTTGTACTTTTTTCTGTGCATGGTTTTTTTCTGGAAGCATGCAGAGCGAGCAATAATGGACTGATTTGATGGGATGCTTACATTTGACCTTCATCTTTCTCTTTTCTCATTCTTCTTTTCTCCCTGTTCATCCTAATTCTTTGTTGTTCCCTCTCTCTCCACTTTCTGCCATGTTAAAAAGCGAGTCTCAGTGTGAGATGCAAACATCAGGTACTGATTTGCCGGGCAGTGCTCAAAGCGAAAAAAGGTCACGAAAGCCAAGGCGGTATTTTTCTCCTGAGGAAAATAGAAAGACTTCTGAGAGATTTAGGACTCAACCCATAACTTCAGCAGAGCGAAAGGAAACAGATCGGTAGGCATTTGTAAAGCTGAGATCACTGAATAATAGTCCATATATTGCACTTTATATTAGTAAAATAAATGTGACTCTTCAAGGTCTTTTAGGATTTCTTTTGTTTTTTAAAATTAAAGTTAAATATTATTCAGCCAGACTAATAATGCAGTTGGAGGCGGCTGATTTGGAGGGAGTGGTTTTATTATACATTGATATATATATGCACACACACACATGGACGTAACTACATTCTATTCCATATTAGGTACAGGAAACAGGTTGTCTTTAAAAGTTCAGCATGCATTCTAAGGTGAAAATAGTAGCTTATCCCTGCAATAGATTCAATCTATCTATAATGTTTTAAGCAATTTTTTAAAAAATCTGAAATCGGTGCTAGATGTAATCATTGGGGGAGCATTTTAAAGTGTTTTGTTTTTATTATTTATGTAATGAATTACCTTATTTCATTCTCCTTCATGCAACTTACATCTGGCTGGAATTGCTTGCGATCCTGCTTTCAGGTTATTTGCAATCAAAAGATTATTGCAAACTGAAACACTGTCTTATTTGTTGTTTCTCCTGTCTTCCTTGACATCAGGTGCCTTATCTTTTTCCTTTGTAAAAAGAAAGATCATTGATTTATCTTTTTCCTTTGTGAAATTTCCACAGGTCCACTTTCAGTCCAGAAATGGCATCTCCTGAAGGTAAGATTTTTTTTTGACCCATACTTTTTTCTTGACTGTTTCACTTTATTTTTGCTTATTGCATTTATATCCTAGTGTAATTTTGCAGGATGGGGTTGATGTATCTAACACAGGGAAGACATCCAGCGGTTTGGAGTGTGGTATCATTATTGTGTTGATCTACACAATTTTATCTTATCACCACTGTTAAGTAAGCTCTCCGTTAGGACAGCGAGTGTGCAGAGAAGCGTAATGAGAGTGGTATGGAAGAACACGCACAAACCAGCATACAGAGACACTGAATAGTATAAATAATAGTAGTTTACTATGTGGAAATATAGAGGTATTCAGAGTTCAATTTAAAGTCCAAGTCAGTCAGTCAGTTATCAATGTTATCAGTTAAGGAATGATCCTTTGAACACAGTCCAGTATCATATAATCAGTTTAGCACACAAAGTAGCTAACAGTAGCAAAAACACAGTAACTCATGATACGTCTAACAAGCAGTGTTTACTGATCAGCATCTAACAAACAGAGAGCTAACAGTCATTCTGGCTCCATCTTATGGCTGCTTGAGGTAACAGCAACCAATCACATTACAGCAGTACTTAAAGAAACAGTACTACCATCCTGGTTTATATATTGTTAACCCAACTGTTAGCTTACATTCCTAACAACCACAACAAGAGAAAGATGCTGTCAATGTGTTCTCCAGGTGGCTGGAGACTATGGCAGTCTGGGTGTAAGAGAACTGGCTGAAGGTAAACTTCAGGTAGTGTACAGTTTGGCGTGTAAGAGAACTGGCTGTTCTCATTTCTATCTTTCTTGGGATTCATCTTCAGCAAGTTCTCTTACTCCCAGACTGTCATAGCCTTCAGTCATCTGGAGAAGACATTGACAGCATCTTTCTATTGTTGGGGTGAGGAGATAGAATAGAAAAATCTGAAAATAATAAGAGAATAAATAATAGGATAGAACAGAACAGGAATATTGGAAGGGAACTTCCAGTCCAACATCCTGCTCAGGCAGGAAACCCTAAACCATTTCAGACAAAAGATAAAGTTGGATAGACCAACATAATAATGATAACCATACTCTAAACTGTATTAGATATAGTATCCACATCCTGCAGATTGCTATCTTCACGTCTTCAAGAGCCAAATGGAGGTTGCAACTATTATATATGTTGTTTGTATGTATGTCTATTTGTTTGTGGGGGAGGCCTGTTCATATTTTTCTTTCTCCTTGCTGTTGTCTGCCTTTTATCCTTTTTTCCCCAGTTCACTGTTTTAACGTTCACTGATATTTAATATATAAACATCAGGCTATATTTCTTTGCTAGGTTGCCTGAGTGAAATGTTTTCCTAACCTCATCTGAATATAGAGATTGACTGGCAGGTTGCTGGATAGAAATTAATCTGAACATTACGCAAACTTCCTCTTGCCTTCATATGGATGTTAAAGCATGTGAACGGGGGATTCACCCCTCCAGTACCACATAAGATATAATGAAACATAAGGATAATATATTCAACACCTTGAGGGTAACTAGAGACGTTCTGGTCAAATAGGTAAAAGGTAAAGATTTCCCCTGTCCAGTCATGACCAATTCTAGTAGCCGGTGCTCATCTCCATTTCTTAGCCAAGGGAACCAGCATTGTCTGAAGGCACTTCATTGGTCATGTGGCCAGCATGACTATGCTGAGGTACACAGAACCCTATTACCACCGTAATGGTACCAATTTATTTACTTGCATTTGCATGCTTTCAAATTGCTAGATGGACAGGAGCTGGGGAAACAACAGGAACTTGTCCTGGGTCTCAACATGTCAACCTTCCGGTTGACAAGCCCAGAGTAAATGTATATTTTCAAAAACACCTGTTCTGAAAGCAAAGAGAAAGAAGGGAGAGACTTAATTTTCAGAGAGGGAAATGTGGACATTAGAGGACTATGTAGGAGACAGTGCTTTTATACTATAGCCCTCAAGAAATGCATTCTTCTTTTAACTTTCAAGAGCAAATCAGACGGGCCAGGTCTTGTTTCTTCGTTGGTGTGGTAAGACAATTTTTGGAACTAAAGTAAAGGATAACATCAGAGAGGTCAGTGTCTAAGGGCTAATGAATAAATCAAACAGCAACTCTAAAGGTCACATCTGGTCTCAACGTGTGCAAACCTGCTGCAAATGCAGGCTGCCCTAGATGCTCTCAATTTTTGGAATTAATAACAAAAGGTAACGTGAAAACATCCTGACTGCTGCAGTTTTAAATGCTTTGCCTCTGGGTACATCTGGTAATAAACTTCAATAAAATTTAAAGATCGGTTGGAAGATAGAGGTATAGGGCAGAAAATAGATTGTGTTGAAGCATTGCCTGTTTATCAGCCCCACGGTGTCTTTCTTCCTGAAATAGCTGGAGAAGACTTTAGGATGGTGTTTCAACTTATAGGCAGAGGTTGCCAGATATGCTTAGATGTTCAAAGCCTCTCTGTCAGCCCTACAAGATAATCCAGATGAAGACACTGATTCTCTATAGGAAGAGTAGAACTCTATTGAAATAGGTTATAATAAAAGAATATTGCAAGAGTTCCCATGTTTTCCGTTTTGTAGTCTAACAGTTTTTCTTTTTCTTTTTCCAGTATTTTCCCCTGCCTGAACTTAATATAGATTGTCCTAACAGCTTCTAGTTGCCTTCTTAATGGTCATCTCTATGACTCCATACATTCTGTAGAATCTGTGGGTTTTCAACCGGTATCAATGCCATTCATTCATCAAGGAACCAAATGGATGGTGTTTCTTGTGATTGCTAGTTATTACTGTAATAAATCTTTGTCATAGACTGATGACAAATGATGGGGCTTACCTATTGAAACTTGGGGCCTCCATTATAGGTATATGTTGTGGAGAATCAATTTAGATTGTCTGCCCTAGAGCCTAATACATCATTTTTTCTATAGATGAAGAGAAATTAGATGAAAGAGCTAAGCTGAGTGTTGCTGCAAAAAGATTGCTTTTCCGAGTAAGTATCTTGTTTTTTCTCAAAAGATGTAATTTTTTCATTACTTCAGTTTAAGGAAGGTGCGTTAAACTGGCGGCCCACGAATCAGATGTGTCACGCATAGGCCACGCCCACCCCAGCTCCGTGAATAGGATAAATGTTGCAAAACATCACGTGACGGCAATGTGACATGGCGAGATTGACACTCATGGGTGTAAACTCTCATAATGCGCTAGAGATTTCTTCTCCATAAATGTATTGATCCAAGACCCAAGATCTCTTTTTAAGCTGTAATATATTCATTCCAGGAAATGGAAAAATCATTTGACGATAAAAGTGTTCCAAAACCACGTTCAAGAAATTCTGCTGTGGAGAGAAGATTAAGACGGATGCAAGATAGATCACGCACACAACCTGTTACAACGGAAGAAGTGGTCATTGCTGCTACGTAAGTCCTAGACATATGTTACCTAAAATATTTACTTGGCTTCTTAATTAGATAGTTTTACTTCCATTTATGAAGTATTTACAGCTAGGTAATTTTGAAGGGGTTCTAGCAGAGGAGTAACAACTTTTAGAAAATTGTGGTAGCTTAAAGGAAAACAACTATCATTTTTTTGAAGTCAGTGATTTAAATCAGGACAAAGTACATGTGTACACTAATTAATAAATCACATATGATAATAGGATATACTTGATATTACTTGGAGTTATGAATGAAGTGAAATCAAATATATTGACTTCCTTGAAAAACTCTGTCAGTGAAATTTCATAATCTACCAGGATCGCAGACGCCTTCTAAATGCATGTACCCTCCTAATAATGAATTCATATTCTGTATGTTTAAAATCCTGCGACTGTCCTTCAAATCTCTCTGCTCTTGTAGACCATAAAAAAAATCAGTGAAACTTTTTGGGAAACATTCCTGTCAACAGATAACTTGGCCTTCGAAATGCAGTTTTATAAAATATTTATTGAACTTTATTCAACCCTGGAAAAGCTACTGTATATCATCTTGCACAGTTAAAACTATATGCTTTCCTTAATGCTGTTCTTTTCTCTTTCCTTGTGAATTTTTCTTCCTCTTGGCTATTTTTTTTTTTTTTGAAAGTGAACCTACCCCTGCCTCATGTACTGTGAATACCCACACTGTAGTGGCAAGAATACCTAATCCCACTATAGTTAAGAGCACTGTACATCCTACCAGGTACTGAGAGACGCAACTTGCATGTAACAGGGTACGCAAGCTTCATTGCTAGCAAATGCATCTGTAAAAGCAAGCGTACTGGATGATTTGAAGACCTTTAAAGAATGGTTGTCTTTCTTATAAAAACCTTTCTTTGTCTACTGCAAAAGCAGTCAAACATTTTTGCTTGTTGCACGCTTGATTCAAGAGCTTTTAGATTAGGCACAGTATCTGATTTTTTTTTCTTTTTTAGGGGGAAGGTCTTATTCTCAAATATTAAAGGGGGGAAACGCATGGAGAAAGTCAGATATACTCATAGGACCTTTACTTTACTTTCTGTCTCTAGTCCCTTAACAGTTAGAAAGATTAATGGAAGGATGAACAATTGCACCATCTATAGGTACAAGCATAAATTTCGCTTCTTGTTTGTGTTGCCCTTCGGCTGTTTAATACTTGTAAAAGAAACTGAAAGGGACAGAACTGAAATATTAAAATATGGTGAGAAGAAACAATTCAGAATTTTCCTAAACCCTAGTGACTTTATTGGGATTTCTGTTTCTGTTGACTGTAGCTGACTTTGCCAGATGGTCATTTTTAAATTGCAAAGATGAATTGATAGATTAACAAATATCTTTTTACCCACAACATAGACCATCGTGACTCATCCTTCCATGACTCTTGACTGCTTCCCAATGTCTTCGTATATTTATTGGGATAATGTGTTTGAACTTAATAGCTTAAGTGAAAATGGGATTGGTGAATCCAAGCAGGAGGTTAGCTAGATTAAACATCTGGAAGAGAATATAGTTCTTAATTTACTCTGCCAGTTATAAAAAGTTGTGTATAATAAATAAAGTATACTTGAGGACTGCTCAACTTTTGTGTTTAATCAAAAGAATAAAATATAGGATTATAGAAAGATAATTACACTGATCTCACAAGTTTAGGCTGATTCAAGCCGTAAGCATTATGCACTCAATTAATGCCCATTGCTACTGTGTTGACTTTCCCTGAAGTGTGAGAAATCATGCCAGAGTTTCCTGACTCATTTTCTCTGTCTCTGTCTGTATTACATATGTGCCCGCGCACACACAAAAACACATACATATATCCCAGACCAACAGAGAATTTGGAATAATTGCCATGTAACAGTGTTGCTGTCATTGTTGCCTGTTTTGCATGTAAAAACCCATGCATGTGGTGCTCACCATAGATCTTACGAAACATCTGGCTCAGTTCTTCCTGCCCCTCCCATGAATTGAGCATGCTGCACAAAGATTAATGTTTACCCCACTTCCTTTTGTTAGTAATACAAGCTTGAAAGACCGCATAAGCAATAGCGACAGAATAGATATTGTTTTAGCATAGTCACTATTTTTTAAAAAAAAATTGTAGGCAGTGAGTGGAAGGCTAGATAAGGTGGAGGATATCCCTCACCCTAAAAATGGATTCCTGCGAAGCAAAAGTAAAATGTGGTTCAGGTTTGGTATTCTTTTATGCATGTTACTATGAAAATGACACAGATGTCTTGCTATGTTCACAACAAATAAGAATCAAAATGAGAGTTTTAAAGAAGAAATGTTGAATTTAATAGCTGAGAATTCAGAAGAGCCTTTCATCAAGATTATGTACCCTCTGATTTACGATATTTAGCTACACAATGTAAATTGGTGCATGGCGTAGTTATGATTGCTGTGACTCTTTTGGGTTTTAAAACACTGCCCTTAGATAAATGTGGAATACATGATTAAGAAAAGATAATGCAGATCCAGCTGCACAAAACCAAGTTGCCAACACTTTGCTCCTGACTCTTCCTAGGTCTTCTTTGAAGCTTTCCTGGTGTTTTTAAAATGTCTCATGTGCTATTAAACCTGTTAGATATGTTAATTCTGAGGTTTCCTTTAAGGTTGCAAGCATCTGCCCATCAAAAAACATCAACCAGAGAAGAAATAAACGAAGCCAAAGATGCTGCTGAGCAAAATCAGTCTGGAGAACCAGATTCTTCTACCCTGAGTTTGGCTGAAAAGATGGCCTTATTTAATAAATTGTCTCAACCGATAACAAAGGCAGTCTTTGTAAAGAAGAGGGATCTCAGACAAAGGAGATCGAAAGCTCGTTATCAAACTCAGCCTGTCACTCTTGGAGAAGTTGAGCAGGTACAAATGCAGATGTTTTCTTCCACATGGAATCTAATGTCCTCTTTCATCAAACTTCCTTGCATAAAAATGTGGTTCCAGCACTTCATCCGACAGCAGCTCTACTGCTGTTAATCAAGTTATGTGATTAGTGTCTAAGCATGTAGAGATAACCCCTTATCATGAGGCAGACTTTAAACACCCAAATATTTTTTTTTCTAGTGCAAGGTAGCTGTCTGTACAAAATTATTTATAATTTTGCAATCCGGCGAAGACAGTACAACATTGAAGTGGCATGATTTTTAATAAGACGGTTATAACTACCTAATAGCTGTGTTCTACCTAAGCTTTTCTAAATTTCTAAATGCAAAGGCTGCCCCACATAAATTCTGTAAGTTCTTGAAGTACCTGAAACTGTTAATATATGTCTTATTCAGGAAAATGTGCTGTGATGTATTATCCTAAGCCAGGGGTGTCCAAAGTTGGCCATTTTAAAACTTGTGGACTTCAACTCCCAGAATTCCCCCGCCCTGTTGGCTGGGGAATTCTGGGAGTTAAAGTCCACAAATCTTAAAAGTCCCCTGTCCTAAGCAGATCTCAAGTTCTAGTCACAATTCTAGCCCTGAACTCCCAAAGCTGTATACTTGTTCTCTAATTCTAAACATGTTTACTAGGTACAAAATAAATCCCTCTTGGTTTAGGTACAAGTACACCACGATTTTTTTCCATATTGGAAATTTAACTTCAGAAGCCCAGCTGCTACATGGAACCAGCTTGCCTATAAATAGGGTAACCATGGACTGTGTTTATCTTCAGGGCTTAGATGATTTGGTTTATACGCAACTTGTTTGCTGCTACTGTTCTTACACCCAATAATTGAACACAATTTTAATTAGGCTCAGTGACCAGTGCCTATTCAAGAATTGTGTCTATCTTATTTTCATCTGTATGTGACCAATATTGCTAAACTAACTTTCAGTGTTGAAAAATTGTACAAATAGCAAATATCTTCTTTTAACATTGTTTCCTCCCCCCCCCCCAAAAAAAAAAAAAAAAAGTATAATTGACCCATGTTGGCATAAGTGTGTTGAGCTAATCTGGATATAATCATGTTCTGAAGCAAATAATATTTTTAAAAACCTGGTACATTCTATACATTTTATTTAAAAGTGGTAGCACTAAGCATATGTGTACAGTAGTTTAATTGTAGAATTAAAATATAAAAGCTAATGCTTCCTGACCATGTACATAAATACTTAGAATACAGTGCAAAGTATTTTTTTCAAATTAAACTATTATATTTTTATCTTACTGTTCCTCCAACTTATATACAAGGTTCACTCCAATTCCTTTTTCCCATGCTTATTTCCCACAACTTTTAAAAGTTAGATTGTATGAAGACAATGAATTCATATATTTTGCTAAACCAAAATGTGATTTGTTTGTATATTGTGCTATTCAGTTCTTTATTAATTCAGGTGAACGGAATTAAGCAAATGATGATTTAGTGTGATATATGAACTTATTTGGAAAACTTTCATCTGAAAGTCACCCAGCAAGTTTTCTGCTGAATGAAGAATTGAATCTGAAACCCAGTTTGGCTTTCTAATTCTCCGCTGGAGAATTTATGGTCTTCCAGATGAATGCTAGACTTTAGCTGTCCTAATCAGAAATTGGGGCAATAGAAGTTCTAATCCAACATCAGGAAAGGATCAAGATTTCCCACTTCTGTTTCTGATTTTCCACATTCATCAGCCAACCTATATGATTGTAGGTTTGTTAAGATGTGAAGAAAAGTAGGTTTGTAAATAAATATACTTCTCAGTTGATGAAAAGTGAACCATGGAGAATCTTGAATTGCAACTGTTTCCAGAAACAGCATTTGAAAAATATGGAATTATGGCAGAAGAGGAACAGAAAAGACAATTGTTCTCGTCTATCTCATTTTTACTAGTCTCTTTATGCTTCTGTACAATCATGTTGCCAGCTCAGCATCTGAAAGGTTACAATAATGAATAGCTAGCATAATTGCTGGTTATTACACAGTTTTTCTTGTAGACAACCAGTTTTAAGTCTGTATCTCATTCCATAGGTACAAAGTGACAGTGAGAAGATCACTCCTCTGTCTCCAACTACTATAACATCCGTGTCAACCATGATATCTGCATTGTCACCATTATTTAATAAAGATCTCCACGTGAAGGCAGCCGAAGATCCAATGATCGGTAAACCTGATTTCAAGTACCACCCTTCAGTGGAAAGCACGGATTTGTCATTAAAAATCAACCCGAAAACAGAATTGTGGCAGCCTGTGGCAGAAATCAGAAAGAACAATCAGCAGTTGAGAGACCATGAAGAAGCAGAGCCCAAGGAATTTGCAAAATGGGAAATGAATGGCGTAAGAAAGCATAACTCCTTTGAGGAAGAGCCCCCACATCCTCTTCCTGATAAAGACTACAACAAAGAGATGAAATATGCATTCCCAAGAAAAAACAGCATGGAATTGCTTAGCCCACAGTCTCTTTTTCAGCGTACTGAAGAAAAGGTCATTGACATCCTGCCAGCGAAACAAGGAGTCAAAGAGCAGTCCTTTGAGGAGTTGATGGAGTGTGAAGGAATTGCTATGGACTCAACACTGCAAAGAGGTAAATGGTTCACTTCCAGTTCTTCGTTTGTCTAAATAAATCTTAATCTTCTCATTATATGAATTTTAATCAGCATTTAGCTCCCAGGGAAGGTGTGTGTGTGTTTGTATATGTGTAAGTGAAAATGAAATGATAGGAAATGGATTGAAGCAACATGCCTTGTAAGCTATGATCTAAAAATACCCTTCCTTCCTTTTATAAATTCTTGTGTTTAAAATGTGCATTTTAAAAAGCTGCCTGATTAACTGGAACACATTTTTTAGTTTGTTGCCTGATTGATCAATTAAATATAGCTGTCCTAAATTCAATATGTGATTATAACCTATTAGTAATTATTCTCAGGAAATCTATTTGATTATCAAATGTAGCAGTTAGATTTTTTTCCTCTTTAATAAAATCAATGATGCTATTTTAATATCAATCTTCCATAGGTTTTCCGGGGGGGGGGGGAATCACAGTATAGCATGTGTTATTCTCTCCAGAGGCATGGAAAACCAAATTTCTAAAACTCAAGTTATGTTCAAATTTTTATTTATTTACTCATCAAATTTATTGGCCACTCACCTTAGCACAGGGTAAGATAAAGATAAATTACCTTAAAGAGGTCTACTTTTCTTTATTCATCTTTTTTTTCTAATGCAAATTTGCTGAAATACTTTTACTGATTTAAAAAACGAATTCAAAATCGTTTCTTTATAAAATAATGTTTTATTCAGTGACATTATTTGTAAACCATGGTTTATGCTTTAATTTATTGTGCACATCAAACCCTTGAGGTTTAGTAAAAGTAAATTATGGCTTTGCATAATATGTGAACCAAATAAG
Source organism: Natrix helvetica (assembly GCF_964273705.1). Classification (NCBI taxonomy): domain Eukaryota; kingdom Metazoa; phylum Chordata; class Lepidosauria; order Squamata; family Natricidae; genus Natrix; species Natrix helvetica. Next base: position 121,208,258 of record NC_138554.1, read on the forward strand.
TATTTGAATATTTGTACAACATATTAAAACATATTTCTTACTATAAGAATAAGGGCTAACACGCAGTTGATACTGATTGATATTTAGTTCTAAATGTTTACTTTTTAAAAAACAATCATTAGTCTATTTGTTTAAGATATAATAACCTTTCGCGCTGCAGTTATTTTATTTCCTGGCAATAAAACAATCCCAACAATCACATTATAGTGTTACAGAACAAATTTTTAAAACAAACTGACAGTATTTTTTTCTGAACAATTGAGAAAAGTTGAAAAGTCAACTTTTACCCATAGTAAGAAATCTAGTACTCTTTTCACAGTTCCTTTTTTATGTGATATAGGAGAGAAAGTGCTAATTTGTTCATCAGGAAAAACCTACTAGATATTTTGCAATCACCTTATGGAGAACCCAACTTTTCAGAAATTACCTTTGCATATTTTATATATTTGAACTAGGGGTGCTATGATTTAGTGACTTTGAATTGGCAGTCTTACAGATACAAATTCTGAATAAGTTTATCTTCTATATTAGTATGAGCAGAAGTACTAAGCAAGGAACACAAATAGTCCATGGGCTTTGGATCTATCATCCAAAATCTAACCAGGACAAAAATCAACCCAGATCAATTGAGTGCTGCCACCTGCTGAGAAATATTTGTTATTACTAATCCAGACAAATTGGAAGGTTCCTAGGAATATTAATAAAAACTATGAAAATAAATAGTGCTTGAATAATATAAAAGGTTATCAGAATCACTAATCCCCAGTGAATTGAACATTTGAAATTAAATTTATTGAAAAAGTAATAGCGTTGTATTACAATTGCTTAGCACTTCAGGCATTTGAAAAAAAAATATTTTTTAGAGATTAATTTAGATTATTATATTTATTAAATAATAAAAGGTTATTATTTTAGATTATTCCACTCTACTATTTTTATAAATAACTCGCGGTAGTGAACATAGCTAATACTCCTTCTTACTTCTATTTTCCCCACAACAACCCTGTAAGGTAAGTTGGGCTAAGATAGGGCAGCCCAGAGTTTACCCAACCAGATTTCATGCCTACGATGGAACAATAACTCACAGTATCCTGGTTTCTAGGCTGGCATTTGTGGCTTGCAGCATGTGGAAATGTGAAAATCATAACGCCACATCCAAAGCAGCTTCATCTTTTCCAAGGCACACCAAGATTGAAAATCTGTCTGGAAAGTTGAAAAACCACATCCAGACATTATACAGCTCTATGTAATCACCAGGAAGTCAATCTTGGAAGATTTTTTTTTAAATCATATTTTAAAAGCTGCAGTAATCTATTAACTGTGAGGACAAGCATTAACATTTAGTTATGAGTACTATAAAGACATATTAAAAAGTAGAAGTCGTTTATCGATTTAATTGATGCAAAATATGCAGGAGGTTCTTGCAATGAAGCACTAATGATGAATTTCTCCCCTTCAGAGATTGATGAACCATCTTCAGAGTTTAGAGCAGCTGCAACAGAAAGTGTTTCTCAATCAGCAGCAGTGCTGTCCTGTAGGCAACAGGAAACCTTTGAGCTGTTAGGAAAAGAAGGCTTTAGTGACAGTAAAGCTGAAATAACAGAGGACACCCTTGATGCATCCAGCAAAACTATGTCCATTAAAGAAAGGTAAATAGACTCTTCTGAGTGTATGATTGTCCTCTTATTTATAGGAGGAGTCTAGTTTAGTAATGATACAGAAGACCATTCCTTGTGGACAATCTTCATCTATATAGTGTACCTTGGTACTCGCCGTTAATTGGTTCCAGGAGGTGGGACGAGTACTAAAAAACGGCGAGTACCAAACAAACCATGTGACTTAGCACATGACCCTTTGTAGCAAGTTGCGAGGCAGCTGAGACCTAGTAGTTCTAGCTTGCACCTTGAGTACTAAACAAATGATGAGCACTAGGAGACCTAATCTTCACATTGAAATGCGTCAGGGTACCAAATTTGATGAGTTTTAAAGTAGGCGAGTACCAAGGTACCTTTGCATATTTTAAGCCACGTTTTTTTACTGCTAAAAAATAGAACAACATGACCCACAATCCTATCGGATAGTTAATTTATTAAGTAAGGCATCCTTGCAAACATGAGAAAACAGAGTCTGAAATGTGGTTTTAATCAGACAGCTGAATAAATGGTTAACTTTAAGGAGAGCAAACCAAGCAATTGTTTATTACAGTTATCCTGTTGCCAAAATATAGCTGTGAATCCAGCATTTAGCATTTTGTGAGTCTCCTACTCTTCTTTTTTAAACAAAGAGCTTTTTTTGGTAGTATGTTGTCGGTATCAAACTGAAAAAAAAAATGTTATGCTTGCTCGATCCATATGATGAAGCAGAATGAATTATAGCAATTGAACAAATGAACACGTTACAATACACTATTCCACATCTGTGCAAAATCTAAGCTCTTTTGGCATGGTTTCCTTTTAAGCATACATTATATACAATTCCCAATACAGCTATTGGCCACACATCTTTTTTTCCATGGCAGGATTGCAATGTAAAACTGTAGTTTGATCGTTTTAGTAACTTTCAGAATTATGTCAAGATGTCAAGATTTTCATACAGCAAGCAAGGAAGTAACATTTGCAGGCTGCATGAAGAACTGGGATTATAGGTAGTTCTCAACAACTATTTGTTTAGGGACCCTTCAAAGTTATAATAGCACTGTAAAAAGTGACTTAGGACCATTTTTCACACTCACAACCATTGCAGGATCCCCATGGTCACATGATTAAAATTCAGATGCTTAGTAATATTTACTGTACGATAGTTGCAGTGTCCTAGGATCATGTGATCATCTTTTGCAACCTTCTGATGAGCAAAGTCAATAGGGAAGCCAGATTCACTTTAACAACTGTGTTACTAACTTATAAACTGAAGGGATTCACTTAACAACTGGGGCAAGAAAGGTTGTAAAATGGAGGAAAACCTCACTTGGAATAGAAACATTTGGGTCAATTGTGGTCATAAGACCAGTCACCAGTGCAAAGTTTGCCACCTTCCTAAATTTCATGGTGGGGAAATATTGTGTTGTCATCTCAGAATTGTCGCTAAAAATCCAATGTTTTCATGTGTCCAATAAAATCTCCTATGGAGGAAAGTGATGGTTATAATTTCTGGAGGAGGGATTGGAAAAACAATGGTTGGCAAATGACAGAGAATATTAATTTTGATGTCAGTCTATTGCAGCCTGGATTCTTATAAGTACATTATATCCCTCAAAGAGAGGAAAATCAACCTCTCTTGAACAAGAAGTAGCATTGTTTCTCCTAACTTATATCTTTGAACACGTAACTTAACACTCAGTTTTGGAAAAGAAAAGTAAGGACAAATTGTATTCCAACTACGGTATGGACCCATATTGTATCAAAACTCAAATGCACGTGTAGGTTATGATAGAGGTGTCAGATTAAGTTCAAGTGATTTGCTAATTGGGTGCTGGAATAGATGGTACAGCTGTGTATATTTCTGTCTCCATTGTAAATTATCTTTTTTATCTTCTTGTTTATTGATACAATTGCTTGTTAGTCTTGCATCAGCTATAATTGGAATATGTCATTTTTTAAAGGTCCAAATCCAGGTTGCTTATAATCATATTGTAATTCTTGTAATGGCAGATAGTATTCTATATTGTTTATTTGTCTTTTAACATTCCTTTTTATATAATGTCAATTCACTTAAGGTTTCCTTTTTTGTAAGGGAAAACAGAAAGTAAATATAAGGAACATGAAATGAAAGAAGGGTAATAGTCCATTTATAATAGAAAAATATGCTTGAATTCATTTATCTGCCCTGAGATTAAAAAAAAAAAAAGCTCAAGTGGAAACTGAATTGGGATAGTGTCCTCTGTTGTGGTGCTCCGTTTCTCAATCTTACTTTGAAAATTCTAATGAACATTGCATTTTTTGGATGGCCTTTTGTAAAAGCACCTTCACAGCACTAATGTCCCTACCTGTACAGACAGTTCGTATTTTGGAATAGGATGTGATCAAGATTGAGATGCCAGTTCTAAATGAGGAGTGGACATCTTCATTTAGTACAGAACATCCTATGTTTGGGGTATTTTCAGACCTCACTGTTTGGTAGGGCTTGTCTGAATTTGCTTCAAGTTGTTGTTGGGTCCTTTTTGAACTGCATGTGAATACTCCAAGTGGTGTCTGCCTAAGGCATGGTAGATCTCAGGACCACACCTCCAGCGTTCTTTTCTTTCTTAGTTTTAATTGTCAGTCTGAGTTTCATTGGGTCGCGCCCAAAATAAGATGAAGAAGAATGCCATTTTAGTATTTAAAACTCTTGATACGTTTTTCAAAAGAACAATTTAAAATCACTTATTACTGAATTTTTGTTCGTATGTGACGTTTAAATGATCCAGGATTCATTGTATCTATGTAATATTACTTTTATTTAAGGATTGTGTCATGGGTTAGTTACTAAATCTTTTTTCTGTATGTATAGACTAAAATATAAAGTATGGTTATGTCAAAGAGTAAAGTTTCTGAAAGTCAGAATTTGCTTTGTCTCCATTATTGAATGGAATTCTCATTTAGTTACTTCACACAATTTGTATTCATAGATCCAACCAAGTCCATATATTTTTTTTCTTTTCTTTAGGCTGGCACTCCTGAAGAAGAGTGGTGAGGAAGCCTGGAAAAACAGATTGACTAAAAAAACGGAGCATGGACAAGTATTAGGCACAGAGCGTAGCCCTCCACTACAGGAGAAGGAGCAACTATTTACAAAGAAGGTACAGTCCCCTATATTTAGAAACAGCATTCCTCTTTAAAATGTCCTTTTTTTACTTCAAAAGTTTCCATAGTGGGAAAGAAGTTCTAAAAAGACAAAAAGTTCCATATATTACACAATATTAAATCACTCATAGTATTTAGATTAGCCGTACCATAAATTTAAGTGTTTTATATGGTTTCCATTGTGTAACCTCATTGGTTTGCCAAAAGTAGTCATTTTTATACAATATTTCATGCGATAATCTGTCAAAAACAATCTTTATAAGCATATGCTACAGTAAATCATGTACTTTTAAAGTACAATAAATTCTATACTTTTAAAGTTTAGTATTTTTATATTTATTTAAGTATTTCTGAAGCAATACATTATTTCTCTGGTTTTATAAGAAAGTAAGATATAATCTAGAACCATTCATATATTAGGATTTCATCTCTCCCCAAGTTTCAAAATACTCTGAAAACATATTTCTGTATCACATCCTGGATTTGGTTTTATGGTGGTTCTCAGCAAATCCCAACATGTATATCCCATGAGTCAGCCCACTCCCAATCTTGCCAGTATATTCCTGTCTACTCATCCATTGCCAATATCCTGTCATGGCATAGCCACCAATCTATCTATCTTCTTGCATTCTCCTTGCTTTCACTTCTCAGCTGCTTCTGCAACTAACATCCTAGTTTGGGATATCCCAGTGGCTCTGCCCATTGGCTTTTCCCCCCCTACCAGCTCATATTTCTGCATCCTACAGACTATTCCTGCTTTATTCTATAACTAGCTGATAACCCAGCATTGCCCAGTGTTTATTTATAGGGGGGGAATTCCGGACCAAACGTAATTTCTAATGTTGGATTTTCCCTCTTACCAGAGGGAGACCCCTTGAGGAGTACTGTGAAGCCGCTACCATAGCAATTCCACTGTGCTGTAGAATAGAACCTATTTTGCGGCTGTACAGTAGAAGACATTTAAAGGCACAACAGCTGAATCTTAACAGAACATATTCCCGAGGGATGTCAGGGATATCTTATTCCCACAGTATTTGTCTCCAGAGAGTAAGTCATCTGTATACCAAGTTTGGTTGAAATTACTCTAGTTTTTCCAGAGTTATGCTGGAACATACACACATCCATTTAGATAGATGATAGATAGATGATAGATAGATAGATAGATAGATAGATAGATAGATAGATAGATAGATAGATAGATAGATAGATAGATAGATAGATGATGATAGATAGATGATAGATAGATAGTTAGATAGATAGATAGATAGATAGATAGATAGATAGATAGATAGATGATAGATAGATAGATAGATAGATAGATAGATAGATAGATAGATGATAGATAGATAGATGATAGATAGATAGATGATAGATAGATAGTTAGATAGATAGATGATAGATAGATAGATAGATAGATAGATGATAGATAGATAGATAGATAGATGATAGATAGATAGATAGATAGATAGATAGATAGATAGATGATAGATAGATAGATGATAGATAGATAGATAGATAGATAGATAGATAGATAGATAGATAGATAGATGATAGATAGATGATAGATAGATGTTAGATTCCTTCAAAACTTGTATTTTGGCACCAACCTTCTGAAACCCCTCCACTATGAGTAGTTTATGGATAAAATGTTTGGGATATCAGTGGTGAATGGCAGTTAGTAATTCAGTATATCCTACTGGCTCTAATCCTGTATGAAATAGTACTGTGAACCTCAGAAGGAAATTGTGAAGGCACAGGAGACACTATGACACATGTATGCATATGAGCTATAATTTGGGGAGGGGGTTCATTGTGGGAGGACCATCATGTAATGGTAGCCAAGAATCAGGATTTGCTAGTATCTTAGCACAAATAGGACATTTAAGATGATTCCTTAGGAAGTTATGCTTAAATATGTTTTTCTTTTAACAGCAGGATAAATGGTTAAAGTAGCTCAATGCAAAAATGTTGTGCCATTCAGAAGATGCTCCCTGCCTGCTTGTTCCCTCAAAGCTGGCATGTGTAAGGGTTGAGTGAGCTGTTCTTCTGTCTTTGTACCAGTCAACAGATCCTTTTGGGGTGGGGGCAGTGTTGAAACTTGCAAGTGAACCATTGTTCTTTTGGCATAGCTCTTGCCTCATCAGCTTTCCCAACTCTTGGGTGTAAGGACGTCATTAGTAGTCAGCCTTTGTTGCAGCTGAGTCATGTAGGAAATGAAAACAACATCTTGGGATCAGTGGAAAACAGCAAGTGGAAACAAGATAGTGGAGGGACTAAGTAGCTGGCTGAGGAGGTTCAGTGTAGATAGTTCTTCAGTTATGATGGCAATTGGGAATGACATTCCTTTTGCTAAGTAATGCAGTCAAGAATCTTGATGTCAAATTGCTCTGGGATATAAGAAGCCCAGAGATGCAGTGCTGCAGAAAGCCACAGCCAGTCCAAGAAGCCCCGGCTGCTCCAGATCAGCCCCTACTGCCTTCATCACCCTGCATTTTGAGGTCCTGCCACCCTGCAATCCACCACCCCAACTGACTTTTGTTGCCTTCTTGGTCCAACTACTGACAAGCGGGAGACTTAGCACTTTAAAGACAGTTGCTGGCCATGTGAGGCCTTCTTACCCAGGACATGTAAGGAAGCCATGATACACAACTTGTGGAAGAAAGCTTTGCCAGCAGTTTCCTGGTGGAAGGCCAGACCAAGCTTTCCTTTGAGAGCAGCTCCATGGTGATAGCAATGATCACCCAGCTTCAGCACTGGGTGATCACCCAGCTTTCTTTCCTTTCTGTTGCTGCCACCTCATTGAAAATTTCTTGTTTCAGCCCCTGGTTTTCCCTTAGAATGAGATGTGTTATGATGGTCTAGAACAGGTGTGCCGAACTCAAGGCCCGTGGGCCGGGGCCTTCCACTGGGTGCTTAGATCGCAGGAAACAGTGAAAGATCAGGCCGCAGTGCCTCTGCCAGAGAAAAAGGAGCGCAGGAGAGCTGTGTGCGGCCCTCTCGTACTCCGGATTTATTGGTAGAGGTCTGCAGGAGGCCATCTGAGCCAAAAACGGAGCTCGGGAGCCTGTTTTCACTGGCAAAGCACTTGGCTCACAGGCGCTCCCGACACAAGTGATGTCAAACTGGCCATGCCCACCCTTTCTGTATGTTACATAATTTAAATCTCAGTTTATAACAGGTTTATTCCTGCCTGGGAATAAACAGGTTTATTCCTGTTTGGGAAACACCAAAACTGGCAATAGGCAGTCCAGACTCAAGAGATTATTTGATCCTTAGGAACACATCAGTTATGTATTTATTCTTTCTGAAAGTGTAAACCCATGTAGAACAAGCAAATTCTACTTTACAAGATCTCTATTCTATCAGAATTCAATCTCAATTTATTTACTTTGTCCACTACGTCAATACATCCAGACTGCAGTTCAGAGCATTCAACTTCTCCTGATTCATAAGGAAAAGAAAAGATGAACACTGTTAGCTTACTAACAACATCTAACCTGAGTAATGCTACAGATAAGTAGTGTCATGTGACATCTTACACTGTTGCTTGCTGGCAACAGAGTTAGAGTCACCTAATTCTATTTCCTGAGACAATGCCTTCAAATTAGTGAGAAAACAGTACCTCACAACTCTTCCAGTCCCCTCATAGAAACAGGCCCAGAGAATACTCTAGTCAGCTTTGAAAATTGCTGACCAAACAATCAACATCAATAAAGCCCCATATCTCTATTTGGGACATGTATCAAGGCAGCGATGGTTGATTCAGTTCTAGAGCTAGCAATGAACCCAATCTGAAAAGAGCGGGGTTTCTTGACATGCTAGACTGCATGTATTAATTAAAAGTTCTAAATATTTGTGAAAAATCATCTCTAAGATTACTGCAACTGGAGCATCAATTCATTAAAATTTTTACAATCACTGGTAACCAGCCTTACATTCCAGATGAAAGTTTTGGGGCCAAAATTCTTTTATGGGAATGGGTTATGAATTCTTTTTAAAAACTTCTCTGAACCCCACTTTTATAATCTAGTGGTATTTTGTGTGTGTGTATGTGTGTGTGTATGTATGTATTTGTGTTACAACCCCTGGTATGCCCAAATATGGAAGGGAGCTCACTACTCCCCCTTTCTGTCCTTTGGCTCATTACAGAGGACTATCCAGGCAGAAAACCATATTTTTATTTTTAATGTTGCCTTTGCTATGTTTGTGTTGTATTTGTGCTGATAAATAAATAAAGGGAGACTAGTATAGATCTATTTCAAGCTATTTAGCTCTCATCAGCTAGCCATACCCTTACTGGGATTTGAGCTTGGGCTGTATTACATATTAGGCAGATGCATTAGCCACTAAGCCATATTTGGGCATACCAGGGGTTGTAACACACACACACACACACACACACACACACACACACACATACATTGGAAATAACTACTATTTCATGAAACAGTATGGCTTAAAAGAATCTTAAATTCTGGGTCAGTACTATAATAATCATACTGAGAATTGTTTGCCAAATAGTGATAACTTCTTTATCTCATTCAAATCAGGGTTGCTGTTAGTTATTGGTGCATGCTATTAGGTAGAATTGGAGCAGTGTATACTTCTTCCTTATATGTTTTGCATGAACCTTGATACAAAAAAAATATAACCACTAAATTAAATTTCATTGGAATAAAACTGGAATGGTTTTAAACAATAAAGTGGTGCCACCAATGCTTGAATAAACTTTAATTAGTAACCTTTTAGTTAAGATTGCAAATTATCTAGAAATTAAAGACAGTCCTAAAATATTTAGGCATGTTAATACTTTGAAATAATGTAAGAAACACCACACCTTCAATTGTTTTAGCATACTTATGTAATGGTGTGTGGGAATGACTTTGGGAGACAGAAGGAAGAGGCACAGCCAGCAGAATGATCAAATAAGAAGCAGCTGAGCTCATAGAAGAAATTGGGGGAATAGCACACATCTCAAAAAGGACCTTAGTTTCTTGGGTATAAGGGTGAAGGGGAAATATGTACTTTTAGATTTGCAAGATTCTGTTAATGTAACCTTACAATAAAGTAGAATTAGTACATATGGGTATGTTTCCTGTCTGGGCTATCTCACAATAAAATATTATTTCAGAATGAGGAATTTCAAAAGTTGATAGCTGTAAAGTCTAACCCTAACTCTTCTAAATGCAGATATTTTAAATTAAGATTAAGTTGTATGGAAATCATTGAGACTTATGTAAATCTCATTCAGAAATAATAAAATATTTTAAATAAATACATGCACAGTTTTGATAGAAATATTGCATACGCCAATTACCATGGTATCAAAAGTAGATGGTTATACATATAGATTAATTGTACCCATCTGCTACAATTGTTGACACAATTGTGGCATTTTACTGCATTAGGGTAGACTAATTGTTAATTCATATGTATGAAGTTGTAATCGGTTTAATATTTTTAAAACATCCAGATAGGAGTAAAATTGTATCTGAAAAAGTCCTTTTTCACATTCTCTTTGTATTTTAATTTTTTTCCTTCTTCCATAGTTTCACAATCATACAAAACCTCTCCCCCCCTCAAAACCTCTCTATTAGATTAATTTTTCCAATAATGAAATGGCCACTCTTTATTACATTTACATTTTGAGCACCAGATTATCCACTAAACTTGGGGTCATTATGTCACAAGATTAACCAAACCAAAGGATTTTAGTTATACTTTATTCCAGCAAATTCCTCTTGCAAAAGATTAATCTTTCAAAACTTACTAAAAATGATCTTGACAAAATTGAACAGAAGGAGAAGTTACCATTTTAAATTGTTGTCTAAAGTATGAACATATTTCTAAAAAAAAGAAGTGGTTAGTAATTGGTTTGTCCCTGTAGCTATCAGTTGGCAGCCTGTTGACATTGATAGCTTTTCTTCTTCTTTTTTTCACCTCTTAATTAGATAAGAAACTGTACAATTCAGGACCACAAAGTAGTTCTTTCCAATTTTTCCCTTTCTCATTCTCTGCAATGTTTCCTGTCTGTTTCAACCTGTAGGAAGAAGGAGGAGGTTCAGATGATAAAGCCATATCTAAGCTTCTTTGGGTAAGCCTGACATGAATGCAGAGCAGCTATTCTAGGCATGCAGGCTTATTGTTTTCTGGTTATGGTCAGCTTCATGTTCAAGCTCTATGTGGTAGTGGTGCATCACAATTATGGGCACTTCTTTGTTTCTAGCAAGAGCCAAATACATTACTAGCCAAAGTATTGCTGGTGTGATTAAAAGTCATTCTCCATGCTTGCCTTCTTCAAATCTTTCTATCATTGCTAATCCTTCATCACTAATTCTTTCTATGGCTGCATCTGAGTGGCTATAATAAGTGTAACATTCTTGCATGGATTTTCTTGTTTGATTATTACAGCACGTTGGCTAGATTGTCAAATCCTGAAACACTTGAGTATAAGAACATTCATCAATTATTTCATGTAAACTCATTTCTTCTTTTCTTCTCTTCTCTTCTCTGTCTAACATATCGTTTCCATGTCTTTTTAATTCTGTCCTATGCTTCTGCTCCCTGTTCATAGGAACCTGTCTATGCTTCTACTTATTCTCCTGCTATACTTGCTGCCCATAAACTTCATTCCTTCATACCTATTAATCAGGTGAGCAAATCTTGCATACTCTAGGCTAGGTCTTTATTGAGCACTTATTCAACAAAGTTTTTCCCACCTCCATGTATATCAATCTACAGCTTTTCTGTCTAGAAGTTCTTAGAATTGTATTCCAATATATTGATAGTTGGGGAAGGTTGTATAGCGTAAGACTCGTTTCTTCTATTCATTCTCTTTTTTTAAAATGTACTTTCACTTCTAGCTCACTTCTTAGACATCAGTGATAATAAGTATAACAGATCATTTACATTGTTTTCCAATATACAGTGTGTGTGTGAGAGAGAGAGTGGGGGGGGGAGGAGAGAGAGAGAGAGAGATCTGTCAATCAGCCTTAACATTTTTCTTGCCTAGATTTTCAAAAGTGGCTATGCTATTGCCTTCTTCCTAGGACTGAGAGTGATTGGCCCAATGTCACCCAGCTGATTTTGTAGGAAACAGAACTCACAGTCTCGCAGTTTCTAGCCTGTTGCTTTAATCATTATATCAAACTGACTCCATAATCTGTAAAGTCAATAGTTTAACTATATAAGAGTTTGCTTTTAGATTAGGAATTCATAATAAATTTTGAATTGCAATATGATAGAAACCTATATAAAGTACATTTTATAGATATAAATTTCTTATCTCTAATCCTATGTTAAAGAAGGCAGCAATAGTGCAAGTTATGATTTATTTGCTTAATATATTTCACTATTTACATAGTCAAAGGTACTCCAAGAGTGGAGTGATGTACATATGATCAGTTACAAACACTGCCCACAAGCTGATAAAGTTTAAGGAGAAAAAAACAAGAATTCTTAGAAATCTTTAATAATCTTACAGTATAATAATGAAAATAATTTAGTGAAGGAAAAATGAATCCAGGAGACTTTCAAAAGAACAAGTGGAATTGTTTTAATTTCCCTTTTAAAAAAATATTCAGATGTTTGCCTAATCACATTCTCCACGATAAATATCTTCAGTCATCATTCTCTTATTATTCTGGATATTTCTTACCTCTTTTTCTCTAAAACAAATTCAAGTCTTCTGAATATACCTAGGAGCATTTTGTATAAGAATCCAGATGCTTGAACCAAGTTTCTGGGTTGGTAGCTAGGTTTGCAAATTCTATTTTGCATTATATTTGAAAATAACATTTATTAGTGTGAGGCCACCATTGTGACATAAGATTCTTGATCACAAACACAAACCATTGCTTGATGTTCTAGATTTAAATTACCTTAAATATGATAATTTCCCTTTTATTGCCTTAACAATTCAGATTAGTGATCTTGGAGTCTCTGCTTCAATTCTGACCCTGTTTTTGTGCTGCATTTCTTTCTGATACTTGGGTTTCTTTTAAAGTCAATAGTGCTAGTTTGACACAATCAACCCCCCCCCCCCCCCGGAGTTTGACCGTCATCTTTGGAGATAGAAGATGAAATATTGACTTTTCTGCCTGTTTCTTTGGCTTAGCAATCACTGAAATGAAGGAGTTTTGAAAATCATATTTGATTTCAAATATGATTGTATTGGGCACAGTTCTCAGAATATGCACCTACATTATTTGTGTGGCTGGATTTTACTTATATGAAGTGAGGGGTTTTCTTTTTAGTCGAGACTCAAATGCGTATAAATGGCACTTCCAGGCTGGGTATTTTTAGGAGTATAAGATGCACCTTTCTTTCCCCCCCCCCCCCCAAAGAGTGTGGAAATGGTAGTGTATCTTATACACCGAATCCAACCATTTTTAGCCTCTTGAAGCCCTGCTTCCACATCACATTTTTGTGAAAAACGATCAATTTTTCGCAAAAGCGGAGGCTTTTTTGCCTTTCCTCAGCCCCTAGCAGCCCTCTGCAGGCTTCAGCAGGGCCGGGGCAAGGCAAAAACTGTTTTTGCCTTGTCCCAACCCTGCTGAATCCTGCAGGGTTCTGCTGGAGGCTGAGGGAAGGAGGAAAAAAATTTCTTACTTACCTCTTCAAAATCTTGGTGCGTCTTATACACCGGTGCATCTTATAGTCCAAAAAATACGGTATATTAAAATTTACATTACTGTAGAAATAGACCATACTTTATACAAGAAGGCATTCATTTCACTTTGTTCTGTATTCTTCCTTTAACCTTTGTGAGCTAAGATACTGTCCCAAAGATCTCTTTTTGTATATTGGTGTTTTCCATCATGAAGCATTTCAGCATTGTTTATAAGGTCAAAAGTTAATATGATCTTAAGTAGATCATCTCTGGGTATCTTACCAAATATTCTCACTTTAGGAATGAATAATCTTAACTTTATGCTTTCTATTTTATTGAATTCTGAATTGTTTGTACAAGCCATTCTTTTTATGAGAATTATGGTTATGAGACAGGGATAATTTATTCAGTTGTACCTTAACTTATTCAGATGACAGGATAAAGGTATCTGTCCAGAACATGTGATTGTAAGTTAATGATCCTTACTATAAAATGCATGCCTAGTATTTAAATTGTTTTTTAATGCCAAATAGCAGTAGCACTTAGACTTATATACTGCTTCACAGTGCTTTACAGCATTCTTAGCTGTTTACAGAGTCAACATATTGCCCCCAACAACCCGGGTCCTCATTTTACCAACCTTGAAAGCGTAGAAGGTTGAGTCAACCTTGAACCGGTCAGAATCGAATCCCTGGCAATGGACAGAGTTAGCCTGCAATACTGCATTCTAACCACTACACCATCATAGCTCCAAACATATAAGAGTTGTTTGCAGTTGGGCAGCATCAAATTTAATTAATTAATTAATTAATTAACTTTGTTGCTATAGTCCTATTTGATTCTTTGTCCTGATGTCCTTCAATTTCTGACATATAGCTTCTTATATAGCCATTAAAGCTCAAGTGAGACTTTTTGTCAATAGAAGTCCTGCATCCTTCTGGGAGGAGGTTTTGGGTTGTATGATTTTGTTCATTTGTGCAAGAATCATTTGTACTACTAGTTGCATAATATAGTACATGGCTCTTTTTTATTGTATAGTGGAAGTGAATCCAGGGTATGTGGAAGTGCTTTATGATTCTACAAATACAGAATGTTTTGTCAGGCTCTTATCTTTTAGTGGGATTATATTGTTTATAACAAAATATATGAATTTGGTGTATATTTGTCTTGTTTTTATAAAAGCATAAACTTCTGTGGCAATCCTTGTCTTTTTCTGGATTTCACTGTTTTTTTGTTGCATTATTATTTTTTGGACTAGTAAATATTTGCACGTAGCTAATACAAAAATGTATAACATTATTTTTTAACATGTCCTTCTTGCTTGTAGCCTTACAATTTATATTGATATTGTTTCCTGATTGCTTATTTGTACCCTATGACTATCATTAAGTGTTGTACCTTATGATTCTTGATGAATGTGTTTTATTCTCCTTATGTACACTGAGAGCTTATGCACCAAAGACAAACTCCTTGTGTGTCCAATCATACTTGGCCAATAAAATAATGTATTCTAATCTATAAAGAATTCTATAGAAAAAATTCCCAGGTGCTCACAGTACTGATTTTATTCTATTAAAAATCCACTTTGGCAAAGGACAGTTAAATATAACAAATATTTTATTTTATTCTGCCTTCATTTTTAATAAAATATGTAGCAAATCACATGGTTGTGACAGAAAGCAATGACTGAAATAAGTTGGAGGAATAGCTAAAAAAGTTCTTAGTATTTAATCTATATGGTTCTCTCTAAATCTTGAGGTTGTTCTACAATAAGCGAAATACAGGCTCATTCATTTCCAAGTGGTAACTAGTCCATATACATGCAAATTAAGGAAAAAAATCACCAGTTTATATTTTTGAGAAAATTATTTCTTGTTACATTGCTGCTAAAAGAAAGATAATACAGTTGTTGGCAGTGTAGATGAATACTGCTGAAAAATTGTTGATTAAAATAGAAATATTACCACTTGATAAATGGACTGCTTTTATCTGAAAAAGGCATAATTTGTATGCACCCAAACTGCCAACTGTCATTTTTTCTTTATAGAGAAAGGCACTATACATAGTAATCAAACAACTACTAAACATACAAAGGTTATTGACATTTAAATTAAATAAATAACCAGGTTATTGATTGTTGTACACTATGCTTGGGAACAAGATTTGATATAATTTTGAGAAAATAAACAATTATGTGGTATCCCATAGGACAGACTATTTAGAACATTACAAATTCCATATCTGGCATTTCCAGTTAGATTAAATGGCAGGTGAGGGGGGAAAATATCCATGACTGAAACCTTGGATAAGATCATCATATATGAAGCAGATCAAGGCTGTGATACAATTTTGCAACAGTTTTATAGATGCATTCATTGTACCTTGAAGGCCAAAAAAGGGACTTTTGTTCTATTCAATTGTATTATAAAAGAAAATAAGTACAGAGTACTTTGAAATCTTTAAAGTTCAATCTAATCATGTAATTCTATCAAGAGATATATAAAATATTGATGACCGCATTTATTCTTTGAAAAAAAACAGAGGAATGTGGATACCGGTGAAAATCAAATGACTATTGAAGAAAGAAAGCAATTAATAATTGTTCGAGAAGAAGCTTGGAAAGCTAAGGGCAAGGGAGCATCGAACGATTCTACCCAATTTACAGTGGCTGGCAGAATGGTTAAAAAAGGTCAGCAAATTTATTTAATTGTATTTATTTGTTCAATTTCTATAGCTGCCCTTCTCATTCAAGTGATTCTGGGCAGCTTACAATTGTAAAACAGTTAAAACAATTAAAAACAACAAATCAGTAAATTTATCCTTTGCATCTGGATTTTTAAAAAGTTAGAAACCTGAAGCAACCAAAAAAGATTTTGCAAAGGATTTATGTTGCTTTCATTATTTTTTATTTTGATCTGCATATTATTTAAGTAGTCATTTCAGTGATATTTAAAATTCAATTGGGCAGAATATCACCACCAGCAGAAACCGCAAACTACTTCTGTTCTAAAGGCTGCAATGTTTTTATATCTTAATGTACATAATAGGTTTCCATTGAAATAAGAAACAAAATACACCATAACTGAGTGAACAAGCTGATCACATCTCATGAAACCACTTAAATGGAATATCATACTATTTTTAGGATGCATTTATATTTTCTTCCAGCAGCTTAACTGAGGGGCTTTTCTATTAGGAATAAAGAAATTTTCTTGGTTTCTTCAGAGCACAGCTGACTTTGAAAGCCCAATTTAAAAAATAGAAACACATGACCAGCTTTTTATCTAGTTTAGATGTTGCTTAGTTAGAACATTAATGTTCCTTACCAACAATCATTTGTATGCAAGGCTGCCTGGAATTATAGTTTAACAACATTTAACATTAAGGGGGAAATTTCACTTGTATAGTCTAACTTTTTATTCTATCCAATAGCCACATTTGCACAGAAGGAGTTAACAATCTGCAAATAGTAGAATAGAACTGAGCCTCCAGACACATATGCCCATGGATTTATTTCTTGAGCACTCTAGAGAATTTAGAATGAAATTTTAAAGAAGTCCTTAAAACTCATTGAGAAAAAAGAAAGTTATTCTGTCAGAGGTGTCAATCACTATTAGATCTTCTAAATTATAATGTGGGAAAATGTTGGCAAACCATAGAAATAGCAAATGTCTAACAAAAACTAGAACTCAGTGAGCTATATGTTCTTTTGTTAACACATTTCAGTGATTTCTTGCAATATGATGGGCTTAAGCACTGCAGAAATATTGGAAACGTATTTATTAGACAGGCTAGGCAAGACTGTGTTGAAAACATAACATATGCTTTGCCCTAAATATGTTTCTGGAGATTTGCTCCAGCACAATTGCTCCAGCAATTGCTCATCTTTTTAATTACCATATTAAAACAAGGAATTGGGTTATTTGTATCTTCAAAAATTCTGTTTGATCCCCTAAAAGCTACCCATATTGCCTATTATCCATGGAATCTGACATTTTACTTATTTAGTTGATTTAAGCATTTGGTAAATGCATAATTCATTCAGAAATAGAGCCTCTTAATGTCCTTCAAGGAATATACCTATGCCATGCCTTTTTGATTGCCTGAAAAGTTTCGGGCATGCCTGAAAACTAAATTTTGCAGAAAATTGGAAACATCCATTCTTTGATATGAAATTAAGTATTTTATTATTCCGCAGGGTTAGCATCACCAACTGCTGTCTGTCCAGTGACATCTCCTTTCTGCAGCAAACTAAAATCAACCTCACCTATTTCAAAACCTCTGGAAGGTAAGTTGTTAAAATATGTAAGAACAGTTTGAATTATTCTTTTTAAAAAGTTGATTGTTTTTACTTTTATTTTCTTTAGAAATTGAAGCGAGGCCAGATATGCAGTTAGAATCAGACATGAAGTTGGATAAACTGGAAACTTTCTTAGGAAGACTCAACAACAAAGGTCTGTAAAGTCTTAAAAAGGCAGCCTGTGTTTTAATTTGCTCTCCTGTGTAAAGAACTGTACACATTATTCCAATAATGGTCTATGGCCTATATTAAGAATTATAAGTAAGGACTCATAAGCAAAAGTTATTTTCTTAAGCAGATGGATAGCACCTTGTAGGATGTAACATATACATTTAGTTCATGCTTGATAATGTTCAATGTTCAAACTATTCAATGATCTAAATATTTTCATACGTTTTTCACACGTAGAAACTTTAAGACATATTAACTTCTACTCCCATAATTCTCCAGCAAGTTTGCTAACTGGGGAATATTGGGAATTGAAGCCCTCACAGTTTCCAAGTTTGAAAAACAATGCTTCAAATGTTTATATATATATTTTTGTACAAAAATATTAATAGTATAAGTATTCTTTATTTTAAAAAATTGCTACAGTATGTCTTCCTGCTAACCATAACTATGATTTGGATGAGGGAATAAATGGGGAACTCATCAAATTTGCAGATGACACCAAACTGGCAGGAATAGCCAACACGCCAGAAGATAGGCTTAAGATACAGAAGGATCTTGACAAACTTGAATATTGGGTACTATCTAATAAAATGAAATTCAATGGTGAAAAGATTTAGGCAATAAAAATGGAATGCACAGGTACAGTATAGATGGTACCTTGCTCAGTAGTAGTAACTGTGAAAGGGATCTTGGAGTCCTAGTGGACAACCATTTAAATATGAGCCAGCCGTGTGCAGCAGCTGCCAAAAAAGCCAACACAGTCCTAGGTTGCATCAACAGAGGGATAGAATCAAGATCACGTGAAGTGTTAATACCACTTTATAATGCCTTGGTAAGGCCACACTTGGAATACTGCATTCAGTTCTGGTCGCCACGATGTAAAAAAGATGTGGAGACTCTAGAAAGAGTGCAGAGAAGAGCAACAAAGATGATTAGGGGACTGGAGACTAAAACATATGAAGAATGGTTGCAGGAACTGGGTATGTTTAGCTTAAGAGAAAAAAGGACTAGAGGAGACATGATAGCAGTATTCCAATATCTCAGGGGTTGCCACAAAGAAGAGGGAGTCAAACTATTCTCCAAGGCACCTGAGGGTAGAACAAGAAGCAATGGGTGGAAACTAATCAAGGAGAGAAGCAACTTAGAACTGAGGAGAAATTTCCTGACAGTGAGAACAATTAATCAGTGGAACAGCTTGCCTCCAGAAGTTGTGAATGCCCCAACACTGGAAGTCTTTAAGAAGATGTTGGATAGCTATTTGTCTGAAAGGGTATAGGGTTTCCTGCCTAGGCAGGGGGTTGGACTAGAAGACCTCCAAGATCCCTTCCAACTCTACTATTGTATTGTATTATTGTATAACTAGATTAGAAAATGTTATAATGGCTTTTTTTTAAAAAAAACTGAAAAATAATGATGTTCCAGAGAACACAAAATATATTTCTCATGACAGTTAGGGAACAAGCATGGCTAAGACATAGATTATTTTGAACTTTAATCTTTGAGTTTCTGATTGACATACACCATAGTCGTTTGTTTAGTTACTTCATACTAAATGGTATGAGTAATTAAAATAGATTTTTGCTACCATGTTTTTGCCCTCTTCTTTTAGACTTGGTATTAAAGTTTTTAATAGATAAGAGAGAAGGGAGTGTTTTTCACATTTACTTAAAGCAACTGATTTTTTTGTTAAACTATTATCTGAAGAGCTCGAGTGAGAGAATGTACATTTTGATCATCTTGTTGCTCACCCTTTCCAACTTGGTATTTCCAAGTATCCCAGGTAACCATTCCCATAGCCCCTAATCATTGATCATTGAGGCTGTGACAGCTAAAAATGGTCATCACCTTTATACCTCCGGGTGCCGTCCACTAGGCTGTGCCAGCGGGCGACGCCCAGGGGAAGGGCCTTCTCTGTGATGGGCCCGACCCTCTGGAATGACCTTCCCCCTGACATTAGAACGACTACGGACCTCCGCTCCTTCCGCCGGAAACTTAAAACCCACCTGTTTCATCTAGCCGGCCTGGCCTAATTCCAGCTTTCCCACCTCAGTTTGTATTTTTAAATTTTATGGTTTGGTTTTAAGGTTTAAGTTTTTAATTCTTATAAATTTGTACAGGGGATATTTAATTCAATTTTAGTTATGTATATTATTGAGTGTATGGTTTTTAAATTTGTACCTGTACACCGCCCCGAGTCCCTTTGGGGAGAGGGAGCGGTCTAGAAGTTTAATAAATTAATTAAAAATTAATTAATATTCACCAGAGAAAATTCCCTTTGTTTCTGCAACCAAATTTTTAAAAAATCTTCTAGTTTGCTTATAAACCTTTGTCTAGCATATAAACAATAGGAAATTCATGGCCAGATAACTAGTACACCTTTCAGATTAAAGTATAAGACCAGCCTATCTAGCTATACTGCTGGTTCTCCAGTATTGCCAACAAGATACTTGTAGACAGTCTACAAGCAGGACATCAAAGAAGTTACATTGTGCATTCTTTCCGGTTAAAAGTATCATACCATATGAAAACCACTGACTGTTGACAACCTTTTGTACACTTTCTAAATTTGTCAATTTCTACTTTACAACTATTTGAGTTATTTAAATCAGCAGTGTTGTTTATTATCAATCAGGAGAAGAATGTGGTATGCTTTTATGTACCAAATCGACAGGCCAGCACTAAAATGAATGTTTTTGTGATAGAAATTTTAAAGTCAAAGACTGCTATAATATACAATATTACTATATAATCTTAATGTATTCTGTAGTTGCTGGAATGCAGGAAACAGTCTTGACAGTCACAGGGAAGTCTGTGAAAGAAGTCATGAAATTGGATGACGAAGAAACATTTTCCAAATTTTACCGATGCATGAGTTTTCCACCTCCCTCTTTGCCTGTGGAGTTGGATGAAGACTTTGATGCCATATTTAATCCCAATTCACCAAAGTGAGTAGTTCCCCTTTCATTCTTTTAAGAATTAGTGGAAGTGTAAGGACCAAGAATAAGTCATTTCTGATATATCATGCTGCAAATTTGGATTATCACTTCTATTAACTTCTTTTCTGCGTGTTTATGGTTGGAATATTTCCAGTTTTTCTTCTTTTGTCTTCCTGCATCTTATTCCTCGTCTGATCCAGGAGGTAACAGAAGAATCAAATTTTCACAAAGGAAATGCTAAAGAAAAAACATTGGAAAATAAAAACTCCATAATTTGAAGAAAATGAGATAGAGACAAATAGTGGTTGTAACAATTTACTAAATTAGCATTTAGGGAATTTTCAGCCCAAATATAATACTTCCCATATTAATTCTGTCTTTCTATTGAGGTTGTCATATCAAATCACAAGAATATTGAGCAAATCACAGGGTTGAAAAGCATATGCAAGAAATAGTCAAAGCATCCAACTCTCCTTCCATAAGTATTTACATGTTCCTTTTTCACAGCAGAACTATGTCATCATTCACCCTTCCACTACTCACAAGGCTAACTTTAAAGCATTATTGTGTGGGTCACAATCACTTTGTTAAGGTGTTGCTCTGTAGCCCTTCAGAATGATTTATATGGTGTCACAGCAGTTCTGATGTGTTTTATTGTTGAGGCACAATAAAACAACAGCTTTAGGCACAAGAGGATGATTAAGCCTAGTTTATGCTCCATCTAGTTTTGTCTAACAAGCCTTCATGGCTGCCTTTGCTTTTCTGGATGTTGGTTAAGACATTCAGATGTAGAGGTTAGTTGTATTCCGTGCCTTTAAGAAAAGCTGGTGAAAAATGGTAGGTTAAGTAGGAAGATCTTTTGCTTTTCAGGTTGATTTCTTCAGTAACAGAGCACAAACGGGCTGTGAGGCCTACACGCAGAGTCCAGGCCTCCAAGAACCCTTTAAAAATGCTAGCAGCAAGAGACGACATTCTTCATGAATACACAGAGCAGAGATTAAATGTGGCCTTCATGGAGTCGAAGCGGATGAAAGTTGAAAAAAGTAAGTTTAAGGTTCCAAACGGCTTTCTGTGTACTTTTATCGGATGACTCTTCTGCAGGATGGTCAAAATTCAGTTTGAGGAAAACAGCACTATTGTCTCTATTTTGCCATGGAGTGTATATCAAGATGCTTCTCAATCATAATGGTGGGTTGCAAATGCCGTTCCAACCGGTACAGAGCATCGTGCCATGCGCCTGCGCAGAAGCGCAAAAGCCTTTAAACTCTGGTAAGGAGCTCGGGCGGGCAGGTGGGCCCTCCGGAGCACCGTACTGGAACTGTATCCGGTGGTCAGGGCTGGCTCTGGTACGCACATACCGCCTGCAACCCACCACTGATAATGGTAAACTATGGTTTATTTGCTTGACAGCAAGTTATGGAAGTTGTATTTCCATCACTGTTATTTTTTTATGCCAGTGTTGATGCAGATATTATAGCTCCTTTAATCCAGTTTCCCAATATAAAAACTTAATTTCTTAGAAGGCAGGGATTAAATCAGAGATTTCCATTTAGAATATTAATGGAAAATTATCTTAAACAAAACCATAAATAAAATAGGTGTCTATGCCTGGTACACAAAGTCAGAATTGAAGCACACAAACATAGAGATTGTTCCTCCTGGAAATGTGAGGGTCTTCAGACGAGAGAGTAATTTGAGCTCAACCTGTTT
Organism: Natrix helvetica; assembly: GCF_964273705.1. Lineage (NCBI taxonomy): Eukaryota > Metazoa > Chordata > Lepidosauria > Squamata > Natricidae > Natrix > Natrix helvetica. The sequence goes on from NC_138554.1 coordinate 121,230,764, forward strand.
TTTTAATTATTTCTTTCAGCAGCATCAACAAAACTAAAGGCTGGATATGAGCCATGCATGAAAAAAAGCTAAATAAATATTGGAAACAAAACATAATATCCTTTTTTTGTTTTTTTTATGTGTGTATGTCTCTGCTCTTTTATTTATTTTTTCTGTATTTTCTCCCCCTCCCCTTCTTTCTGTCATTTTTTTCTACTTTGTCTGTCTTAAGTGTCTGCAAACTCAAATTTCTCAGAGGTAGCACTTGCTGGCTTAGCGAGTAAAGAGAACTTCAGCAATATTAGTCTGCGTAGTGTCAATTTGACGGAGCAGAATTCAAACAACAGTGCTGTTCCATACAAGAAGCTGATGCTCTTACAGATCAAAGGTAGGTGGAATAAGTACATTTTTAATTGATCCAAAATGTTAAATATTGGCAATGAGTTTCAATTATTTTTTTTCAACTATGGAGAAGATGGGGAAAGGGAAAGAAAGATGCTGGTAACCATGTTTAATACATTGATAAATGTACTTGTTGTCTAGTAATCATGTTCTCTGGCATATATCGTTTTTTAAAAAATCACATTAAAATCTGGCAATATTAGTAAAAGGACTTGAATTTAAAAGTAGTTGTTTATTACTTTTACCTTATATTTTTATGAATAACACAAGGCACACAATACCTAATTAATACTCTTTCCTCTCCCATTTTCCCAATGACCTTGTTAGTTGACTTGGGCTAAGAGAGCATGACCAGCCCACTCCAGTTGGCTTTCATGTCTAAAATGGGACTAGAATTCACAGTCTCCTAGTGATTAGCCCAAAATCACCCAGCAGGCTTTTATGCATTAAAATAATCTTTACGTTTAAGATTGATATCCTAAGATGATCCTAAGGGTTGCTGAAAGTTGTGATAGTGACATGGTTATAATGCAGAAGTAGAAGAGGCAAAACTTCCATTCTTACCAATTTTGAAAGGTTTGGAATAGAAAAATTGTCTAGATCAATGTAATGCAATTATTTGAGTTCTTCATTTAAATATTTAAAAGGGGAGAGGGAGCGGTTGACAAATCCAATAAATAAAAATAAAAAAACCTTCATTGCTGAAAATGAGCAATTTATTCCCAGGTTTTAGATCTATCTTGGGGAGGTACTTTAGAGATTACAGACCACCAAGGATTGCCCACTCTATTTTATAAGATAGAACAGGATAGGACAGAATTCCTTATAGGCCAAGGGATTTGTCTTTGGTGCATAACCTCTCATTGTACATAAAAGCTATTATAGTCATCATAAAAATACATTCATCATAAATCATAAGATACAACACTTAGTGATAGTCATAGATACTAAATAAGCAATCAACATAAATCATACTAGGAAACTAAATAAAACAATACAAATCGTAAAGATACAAGCAATAAAGTTATAGTCGTAAGTAGAAAAGGAGATAGATAATAGAAAGATGAGAAGAATTTAATTTAATTTATATATTAAAATACTTGATAATTTTGTCTTAAGTAAATGGTTGCTTCAAGCCACTTTATTCCAGGCATATGTTCAGTTTCTGCTGTTATGACACATTAAATGTCATTTAGAAAATGTATTTGTCTGATATGGTCTTCTTTCTAAAATAAACATATCCAGAAGTTGCCTCTAGTCCCTTATTTATAGGATGTTATTGGAATTTTTTTCTTTTTAGGAAGAAGACATGTCCAAACTAGATTAGTTGAACCAAGGGCCTCATCACTTAATAGCGGTGACTGTTTCTTGCTACTCACGCCACAGTTTTGCTTCCTGTGGGTAGGAGAGTTTGCAAACGTCATAGAAAAAGCTAAGGTTAGTGCTCGGAAAGTCTGAGATAGGCACAACCCTTGGTTTTCTTTTCTTTTTTGTTAGGTTCATGGGCATTTGCAAAAATAATCATACACAAGATTCTTAATGTCTGTAAACACGGTTTGAATGTCGATGGGAAAATACTTACAGCCCACCACCCCTTCTCAATTTTTTTTCTCGCTAAAAATCATTAGGGAAAAGAGGTCCACATTCAAGAAGAAAAAATAAGTCTTGAATGACAGGAAGTCCTTTCTGACTTTTGCAGTTCAATGGACTGTGTTCTCATTAAAATGGAAACAAGGGAACCTATCTGTATTTGACACAGTTTTCATCTTTCAGTTTTGTATGTCCCATGAAAGTAGCAACAAGTACACATTCATTCTTTTCTGAATAGTCCAATTGTCCCCAAAGCTTAGGCAGTCTATTCAGCTAATCATGTTCAATTTCTTAGGCTTCGGAGCTCGCAGCTTTAATTCAGACAAAGCGAGAACTTGGCTGCAGAGCTCCCTATATACAGACCATAGAAGAAGGCATCAATACTCATACTCATGCAGCCAAAGAATTCTGGAAACTCCTTGGTGGACAAACAAGCTATCAGGGTAAGAGTGGGTTTGTTTTTGCCATCTCCATGCATTTTCCTCCTGTAAGAATATTCTTAAATTGCTTTTTTTTTAATTGCCATCCTTGGGCTGCTTTGGTAAAATGTTCATTTTGCCTGCCTCTTTCAAGCGGTTGGAAGACCAGAGGAAGATGAGATGTATGAAGCTGCAATAATAGAAACAAATTGCATTTACCGGCTGGTAGATGATAAACTTATTCCTGATGACGACCACTGGGGAAAGATGCCAAAGTGTACATTGTTAAATTCGAAAGAGGTATAGTAATAGGCATTTTCAGTCTTAAAAGAGCCAACTTAAGTGCTGATGAATATGTATATGAAGGTAGTCCTTGACATGCAACTTTTTGTTTGGGTTATTCAAAGTTACAATGGCACTGAAAAAATGATTTATGACCTTTTCTCACATGACATTGTAACATTCCCATGGTCACGTGATCAAATTCGGATGCTAGGCAACTGGTTCATATTTATGACCATTGCAATGTCCCAGGGTTGTATAATTCTCTTTTGGAGCCTTTTGGCAAGCAATTGCAGTATCTCACTTAATAACTGTGTCAAGAAAGATCATGAAATGGAGCAAAACTCACTCACAACTGTCTCGCTTATTAACAGAAATGTTGTACTCAGTTGTGGTTGTAGGCTGAGGGCTACCTGTATCTTCTTTTCTCACTTTTCTCTCTAAATGTTTGTTTACTCTTTGGGCTCAGAATTGGTTGTCTTTTTTTTACTGTCAAACATAATGTGTATAAACCTAAAAGCTTCCAGTAAATAAATAAGAAAACCAAGCAACCTTACATGAAAGTAGATTGTAATATTTGGGTTCCTAAAGAAAGTCAGAAAGGAAGCTAGGTCAATAAGCACTATTAAAGTGGAATAATTAAATTTGTATAATTAAAATTGGAAACTTCACATTTCTTAAACAGAAAAACTAATCTTGTGATTATTTTAATTGAAATTATATGACTGTGAATCTTCTGACTTATAGAGAAGGCAGCCAAGAAGCATTTGTGTAAGGAGACTGTTCAACAATCATATCCAAACTATGCATATTTATGCAGTTGAATGAATTGTAGAGAAAACTTACACAATACACAATTACATTAACAGCTAGTGAAGTAGAGGCACAGAGGAAATAGAAAAATGTAGCACATCATATATTTTACCAAGATGCTACAGCAGAGAGGGATGAAGTAAATTAATATATCAGCTAAGCCATGCAAGTCACAGAGCATCATATGGTTCTGCTTCATTTGCATTTCCATTGTAAATAATCTAGAATTTATTTTGTTTTGCAGCAGAAACAAATGAATTAAATGTCTGTAATATAAAACAAAGATGCTTCTTAAAAATGCAGAGCAGACGTGGTAAAGATACCAAGGATAACCAATTCAAGGAACAGCCTGCTTCCTATAGATTGGCCTCCATCAGATGTATCATTAAACACAGCTTTGTATTATGAAAACAAGCTTTAGACAGTTTTAAATTTACACAATTTCTCCTCTTCCTTATCTTTTCATATGAGTTTAAGGAAGAATTTCAAAGCTCTCACTTCAATTTTAGATCAACCACTAATCATCATGTTTCCAGTATTCAAATTTACATTAAGTAATCTTAAATATAGTTTGTTGAAAATGAATTCAAATCACAGTATTCAAAACTGGTTTGTTTCATCAAAGTACAGTGGATCTTTAATGATTTGATGCTGTGCTAAATTCTCAATTAGCCTAAAAACAGAATTATCATCTTTATGCCTCCTCAGTCTGACTAAATAAAATAAGGAGAGGGGAAGTGGTCAATATGGACATTTTTAGTTCATTCCAATATAAACAATGTTTTGTGGCACCTGGAATAAGACAAATAAGCATGTATGAAAATATGCATCAAAAGTTCATAAAATCCTCAGATGAAGACTATCAATCAATTCTGGAGCTTGCCTTTGTTCTTTATTCATTTGGCATTTTAGTGAATGTTAACAACTGTTACTGCTTGGATAAAAATTGAATGTTGTTTCTATATTTCCCCTTGTCCATTCAAAAAATATTTCTTATTTCCTTGTTCTCTCTCTCTCTCTCTCTCTCTCTCTCTCTCTCTCTCTCTCTCTCTCTCTCTCTCTCTCTCTCTCTCTCTCTCCCTTTTCTTTTTTTTAGGTCTTGGTGTTTGACTTTGGAAGTGAAGTGTATGTTTGGCATGGGAAAGAGGTCACGCTAGCTCAAAGAAAAGTTGCCTTCCAGTTGGCCAAACACCTGTGGAATGGGACTTTCGACTACGCCAATTGTGACATCAATCCCCTGGATCCTGGTGAATGCAATCCTCTTATTCCAAGGTATCAAACCTAATCACAGTGATGGTGTTGCTAATCTTATTTAAGAAAGGAAACCTGTTAAGATAATAATTTCAATATTATTTTTCAAATTATTAGAAAGTTGTGTCCCTAGGTTTCCCCCCCCCACACACACACACATATGATATATACAGGAATGGATTGCACTTATGTTCACAAGCAGTTCACTGTTAGTGAGCGTGCATGCACAGCAGGTTCGCTTGCACGCACCCCTTTGGGAGTGAAACAAAGCTTCAAAGAAGCAGGTAATCAACTCAGGCAGCTCCAGTGAGTAAAGCAGGGACGGCGCGAAACTCAGTTGGGTACCGAGGGCAGAGGGAATGAGCCAGAGAGTTATTTATAAATGGATATCTTAGCACAAGGGCGGGTAGGCAGGCCCAGCCACCAATCAAAGCTAAGGGTCGCCCGAACACATGTGACCATGCAGCAGCCCACCATTGGATATATATCAAAGCTGTCCTATTGTAGGCAGGAACACAGCCTAATTAAAACCAATACAATTGTCTTTAATTGTAAATTCCAGGCAATCAACAGGTAATCATGTACATGTTGAATGGAAAAAGTAATTCGGATATGGTGCAAAAGTAATATGGATAAGTGCAAAACATAGCCAAACTAGGTCATCAGAGTTTCTGTTTAGAATACACAAGAAAAGATAGATAGGGCCAGATCAAATTGAGAGTGAGAGGAAGTTGATTCCAAGGCGCAGAGCATTTCAAGGGTACCGTAGATTGAAGATAGCTTGTCACTAAAGCATAATTAGCAAAAAAATAATTTCCAGTATTTGCTTATCTGCCAATAGGGAGAATTATACAAAGAAGCTTCACAATGCAACTCTAATCCCAGCATAGCTAATATGAATATAATTCAGCTAACATACGTATAATTCAGTCAGCTCCCAGGATTAAGGACATATTATTTTTTACAAGATTTTTCTTGCAGTACTGTGCCCCTCTACCTTCAGCCCTTCAATTTTCTCTGGCGTCACTGCCCAAACTTTTCTGAGATTAAGGTTCTCAGATATCTAGGTCAAAGTCGGAATCTGCAACCTGTGATTTATGGGGACAAAGTCTCCAAAGGCCTCTGTTGGCTTCTCAATATCTTCATGAGTTTGGGGGGAGGGTGTTTGGGGGGGGGGGGGATATTGACCTGCAATTTTCAAAAGTCAAGACTCAATAACTACCAAATTATGAGCTACATATTTTGCCAATATTGTGTCATGCTTACAAGCCATCTTTTCTTTTTGGGCTTCAGGCCTGCCACACTTTCTACTGTGGGAAACTGGGAGGGGGGATTATGTGAAGTTGGGTGATATGTAGCCATAATAACATTGACTCTTAGAAAGTCAAGATCATCCTTTGTCTCTGCACCTGGCCTAAACTGGATGGGTGAACTCTGTCTTCATGGCAGTGGAAGATTGGACCATGTGGGTGTTGGGGCAGGATCTTGAACTTTCAACTTGATGGAAAAACATGGAAGCTTTCAGACTTGGGTTTTCCCAGATGTGCCAATATGGCTCTTTTAATAAATTGGAACTTTGAGGAAGCTTTTTGCCTCGGACTCTGATTTTATTTCAGATGCTATTCGGAACCCTGACATATTGTTTATTTAGATAGTTTTGGTTGGCTTGCTTTTCTTTTTTAGCATGAAATGTTAAATGATGTTGGAACAGTCAATGTGTTTCTCTCTCTTTTTGTCATTCAGAAAAGGACAAGGGCGACCAGATTGGGCCATTTTTGGCAGACTCACAGAACACAATGAGACGATAGTATTTAAAGAAAAATTTCTTGACTGGACTGAATTGAAAAAACTTACTGAGAAGTACTCCAATGAATTCCCTCAAAAGGTGGCTTACTTGTTTATAATCTTATTACTTGTTTATAATCATTTTATTAGGAATCACTTGATAAATGTATAGTAGATTTTTTGGCATGAAAGGTATCTTGCTTTAAAAAAAACCAGCTAGGCAAAAGAAGTTGTTTTAAGTAGATTTATAAACAGCCCAAATTAGTGATTGACTCAATGAAAATATAATTAGGAAACTTTTTCTAAAATCTGCACAGTAGTCACTAGAGTACAGTAAGTATATAATAGATTTATTTAATCTTTTGTTGGTGGTGGTGGTGGTGGTGATATCTTATAAAATTAAATGACATCTTAATGCATGAGACTGTTTATCATCAGAAACCCAAGTCCTAGTATCTCAGGTAAATTCAGAGGGTAGTTGAATTACTTTCAGTTCTTTGGAAATACAATTTTTGGAGAGCAGCATGAGTGAATTGTTGATAAAAGCTGTTTATGCGTTAGCACTGTAATAAGACTTTTGGCTTTATATTGTGATATGAACAATGGACTTGCTGCCTAATACCAAATTGTGTTGTGTTTTGTTGCAGGAAGAAACCAGATCTGACACAAAGCCATATGATGTCCTGCTCATGGTCCCCGTTCCCCAGGCAACCGTTGGCACTGTCTTGGATGGACTAAATATTGGACGTGGTTATGGATTCATTGAAGGAGATGATGGGAGACAATTTGAAATTATCACCATCTCTGTGGACGTCTGGCACATCCTGGAATTTGATTATAGCAGGCTTCCTAAACAAAGTATTGGACAATTTCATGAAGGCGACACATATGTTGTCAAGTGGAAATATCTAGTGAGCACTTCAGGTCAGTAAAATATATTCTATTATGACTTAAGCTTCTATAAATGATATGCTTAAACAAGGTGAAAGTACTCCCTGTATCTCACAATAAATGTTATTTATTCAAATGGCTATGTTATTTATTCCGATGGCTATTCAAGGCCATCGGAAGTTGATTATAGAGTTTACCATGTTAATTTGTAGGAAGTGCTTTGCTTCTGAGGCAGAAAACAAGTGATGAGTGTACATTTCTCTATGTGATATCATATGTGTGTGTCTGATATGTATGTACCAATTAATACAAATCTATACATAAAAACGTGCACATTTTTAATAAGACATGATGGGCATGTATAATACCAGAAACATATTGAGTTTGTTGCAAGAAATGCTAATCAAATCTCCAGAAGATTATCTCCCAGTACTTTTGAACAGCATATTGAATTGCTTATATATAATGTTTGTTAGTGCAACTTTGGTTGTGAATTCTAAGCTGGGTATATGCCTTCCAAGTTACGACCTCTTTGTTTTGATCTTGCAGTTGGAAGCAGACAAAAGGGGGACTTACAGACGAGAGTCGTTGGCAAAGAGAAATGTGTATACTTCTTTTGGCAAGGGAGACATTCTACTGTCAGTGAGAAGGGGACTTCTGCATTGATGACTGTAGAACTCGATGAAGAGAGAGGTGCACAGGTGAAGAAAGCAGAGATTGGCAGAATAATAGGTTTTGTGAATGGGGGGTCTCCAGCTTCACTCTTAAACCAAGCATATTGCAATCCATCTAACTCAGTCAAATTGGCGGCCCGCAATTCAGATGCATCATGCATAGGCCATGCCCACCCCAGGTCTGCGAATGGAAAAAAAACATTGTGAAATGTCACATAATGGCAACGTGACATGGCGAGTTTGACACCTGTGAACTAATGTGCATAGGATTCCATGTCTTTAATAGCACAGGGCAACTTACAGAAATGTAATAAAACAATCCTGAAAAGAAACACATAGTAAATGGATAAGGATCAATATTAATTCAGATGCATCATGCACAGGCCACCTCCACCCCAGGTCTGCAAATGGAAAAAAAATTGTGAAATGTCACATGACGGTAACGTGATGTGGCGAGTTTGACACCCATGATCTAATGTGCATAGGCTTCCATGTCTTTAATAGCATAGGGCAACTTACAGAAATGTAATAAAACAATCCTGAAAAGAAACACATGGTAAATGGATAAGGATCAATATTAAAATGAGTGGGTGGATAAGTATAGTTTTAACTTTCTCCTAATCTGTAAGATCTTAATCAAGGGGAGGCTTGTTTTAATTACAGTAGAATTTCTTTTATATCTGGACACCCCTTCCCCACCTTTCCAAGGAAAAAATACAATTCACCATGGCCAGGGATGGACAGGTCTGAAATTTCTGAGCCATAAACGGCCACCAAATCCTCTTTTAACACCCTTCTAACACCAACTGAAAAACATTAGCAGATTTCACATCATTTTGAGATTACATTGTAGTAGAAGCTCTAAAAAATTGTTAACTCTTTTATAAAAAACAACTAAGAAAGATTTATAGACAAATTGGATGACATGTCCTCATGTACATAACATCATTGCCACATTCCATTCAAGCCCTTGCCAAAAAATATATTGAAATAAGACCTAGCCATCAAAAGCTTTCCCAGTTCCAACTTGGTAAAACATTTAAACCCAGTAGTTAGGTCTCCATTGTTCTTGAGTTTCATCAGAGAGAATAAGGACCAGTTCAACTGACTCCAGCACTGTGACCAATGCAATGTTCAAGTTTCAGAAATGTATGGCTCTTCCTGAGTTGGTCCAATGAAGATGCCATTAGTGCCACTAACATGTCAGCTAGTAATGCTCTTTTTATATTTTAAATAAGAGTCAAACTTAGTTTGGAGGAAGATTATTGAAATAATTACAAGTACAGGTTGTCCTCAATTAATGACCAATCATTTAGCTATTCCTTGAAACTACAACAGTAATTTCAGTAATAAACAAATAAACAGTAATTTAAAGAAAGTACTTAAAAGTACTTATAATCCCTTCCAAAATTTTGACAGATTTGTTTAATGATCATTGATGACTTCCACAAAAAAGGTACCCTGTTTTCTCAAAAATAAGACCTCCCTGGATAATAAGCCCAATTGGGCTTTTGAGCGCATGCATTAAAAAAAAGCCCTCCCCAAAAATATTGCAACACGGCAGCAGCCCTGAGGTGACAACGCTCGCCGCTTCCTGCACCTCAAAAATAATAAGATCTCCCCGAAAATAATGCCAAGCACTTATTCTGGCGTCAAAAGAAAATAAGACCCTGTCTTATTTTCGAGGAAACATGGTAGCAAAATTGGGACAGTCATAATCAAGATCACGTGAAGTGTTAATACCACTTTATAATGCCTTGGTAAGGCCACACTTGGAATACTGCATTCAGTTCTGGTCGCCACGATGTAAAAAAGATGTGGAGACTCTAGAAAGAGTGCAGAGAAGAGCAACAAAGATGATGAGGGGACTGGAGACTAAAACATATGAAGAACGGTTGCAGGAACTGGGTATGTTTAGCTTAAGAGAAAGAAGGACTAGGGGAGACATGATAGCAGTGTTCCAATATCTCAGGGGTTGCCACAAAGAAGAGGGAGTCAAACTATTCTCCAAGGCACTTGAGGGTAGAACAAGAAGCAATGGGTGGAAACTAATAAAGGAGAGAAGCAACTTAGAACTGAGGAGAAATTTCCTGTCAGTTAGAACAATTAATCAGTGGAACAGCTTGCCTCCAGAAGTTGTGAATGCCCCAACACTGGAAATCTTTAAGAAGATGTTGGATAGCCATTTGTCTGAAACGGTATAGGGTTTCCTGCCTAGGCAGGGGGTTGGACTAGAAGACCTCCAAGGTCCCTTCCACTCTACTATTGTATTGTATTGTATTGTATCTAATAATATATTAGATTTTAAGAGCAGATGAAAATAAATAGTAGGAATAATCCTTTGGCTTGAAAAAAAACTTTAGATGAACTCTTTACAGGGCCTGCTGTAAGCTTGGCAGTCTTAATTCACTGAACATATGGATTTGCATACCAGTTGCATATGGTATTGTGCTGCAGTTTGGACAAAAGATCAGTGACAGAGCTCTTATATTTTCTGTGCTGAAGAACCTAGATTCAGTTGCCAGTCTCCCAGTAAAACTAGGAAAATTCTCACCTGGAACTGTAGAGAATCACTGTCATCCTATTTATTATAAATAATACTTAAATAAACATATTGTTTGGGTTGGTGAAAGGCAACTTCCCGTGCAAAATAGTTTTGTGGGAACAGCCCTGTTGCCAGGGGACAACTATAAAAGCAAAGCTTTTGCCAGCAACAATAGGTTCTCACTAGAAGGAAACTTTTTCAAGGGAGTCTGATATAACTCTTCAGAAATTGGGCAGTTCTAAAAGTTATGTAAACAATGCAAGAGAATTTACTTGCTCATTATTAACAATCAATTGATACTATATTCAATAATGTTATTTAATTGCACAAGTGGCCTGCCAAAGCATTAATGAGTTTAATGAGTTTAATGGGATTAGTATTAGTATTCTAACCCATGGGGGCTGCCACAAATAAGGCTTGTTTTTTTGTTAACCTTTCTTAGTTCAGACATTCTGTGCAAAGCCCATATACAGGAAAGTCCACATATTGCCTTCAAGCCAATTATACTGTGGTCTTACATAAATCTTAATTTGTTGTGATTTTCAATTACCACTTTTTTCAGGTACAAGTTCTTCAAGGGAAAGAGCCTCCATGTTTTCTTCAGTGTTTTCAAGGTGGAATGATTGTTCATACAGGAAGAAGGGAAGAGGAAGAAGAAAATACACAAAGTAAAAAAAAGCTTCTTGTTGCAATAGTTTTGCTGAAATGTGAAGGCACAGGAGAGTGTTGTTGTGTGATAAATAAACTTAAATGTAATCCTTTTGCCATTTTATTTCGTTAAAATGCTACTTCAGAAGCCATTACAGATGGTCCTCATTTTGAAATTTAGCCAGCAATATAGTCATTAAGTGAAGCGGTCACTAAATGAAATTGTGGCAGTGCTTACTATTTTACTTCAGCCTTCCTTTTCAGGCCTACAAAGGTAGTAAATATGAAGATTGACCATAAAGTTACTTTTTCATCACTATCTGTGAACAGTTGCTCTATGAACCAGTTGATAAACAAGAATTATGTGTACAATTAGGGGTTAGTCCCAGAAGTGAAATTATATTAGGGCAAATCTGATACATTTGAACATATGTGAAAAGTTGCCTTTTTAATAACTGACTAGCCACAGCAATTAAGGGGTAGGATGAAGAAGAAAAAAATGAAAATCTAGATTGATGGCATAGTGATTCTTTTCAGCCAAAAATAACCCAACTTCAAAGCAAGAAAAAGCTCAGGGCTTGGTCATCTCAATTAATCCAACATGGGGCTACCCTAGAAGAGTACTTGGAAGTTATAGTTGGCATAGAATATAGCTGTGCGGACAGTTCCAGGAGCCCCTATGGTGGCCTACTTAATACATCTGGTATTGGTGGCTAGTTTGCTTTTGGATCCAGTTCAAGGTACTATCTTTTTCAAAGCCGTTTACAGCATGGATCCAAGTTAATTGAGGAACCATCTCACTTCAATAGGTTTGGCACACCCCTCCCACATCAATAGAAAGGGCAGATTGTGGACCCCACCAGTCAAGGAATTCCAACTGATGGGGTCAAGGAGAAAGAATTTTTCTGCTCTGGCTCCTGTGCTCTAGTACATTGTACCACTGAAGTTGAGATCTTCACACATACTCTTGGCCTTCAGGATGAACCTGAAAACTTGGTTCTGCCAATTGGCCTTGGACTCCAATGAGGCATTTCATACAGTAGTTAGTGGATTAAATGAAGACTCCACATCTACCCTATTGTATATTGCTGCTTTCTTGTCTATTTAATGGCAGTATTTATTGTTTTATTGTTTTGATATTGTTATTTGGCTTTTGTAAGAGTCCCCTCATATAAATTTAATAAATAAATAAGGAAAGTTCCCTTATAAAAATGTGAATAAGCCACTGCCAGTCAGTGGATAAACAGTTCTGAAATAGATACGCCCATGCTTGATTGAGTATAATGTAACTTATTGAATTTTAACCTCTATTTTTAAGAGATCCTTATAGTTTGTTCAGATAGGAGATCATCATTGTGGAATTGGCAAATCTACAGTCAAAATGCAAAGCAAGAAAAAAAGAAGAAGATCCATTATATAAACAGTTCCTGCTGGTTTTAGTTTGTCTGGGCGAAATTTGAAGATTAACTTATGAGCCAGCTTGACAAGTGCATAATAAATATGTGTTTTCAATGCAGGTGATTGGCGACTGTATTGCGTTCGAGGAGAAGTTCCTGTTGAAGGGAACTTGCTTGAAGTGGCCTGTCACTGTAGCAGCCTGAGATCTAGGACTTCAATGATTGTTCTCAACATCAATAAGGCCCTTATTTATTTGTGGCATGGCTGCAAAGCCCAGCCACATACCAAGGAAGTAGGACGAACAGCAGCTAACAAAATAAAAGAACAGTAAGTAGTAGAACTATTGGTCTGTGGCTGCCTTTGTAGAACTCATACTTGTCAACTCAAGGCAGGGATGAAAAATGATCGTGCACCAGGGTAATATTTAAAATTATGTTACTTATGTAAGAGATTTCTAAACTGGCTTCAAACGCTTTTCCACTTCACTATACAGAAATGACTTCATATACATACATAATTAAAATTAAAAATAGCAAAGCCAATAAACCATTCTATGTCATCTTTATTCATTGCCATTGCTCCAAGGAATTCAAGATGATTATACTGTACATGAATTTAATGTTCCATTTAGCTTCTCAACAATCCCATGAAATTGGTCAGGCTGAGCAGCCGTAATCTCCTTAAGATCTTCTCACCAGCTAAAGTAGGATTTGAACCTTGATCTTCCCAATTGTAGTCCACTGTTCTTTAAGTTTTAAAGCTTTTCTGAGCTGTAGTTATATATTACTAATGGTGTGGAGAAGATGAATTAAGTAAAGCTTTTCTCTATCTGTTTCCTAAAATTGAAACTCATTTATACAGTGTAATTAATTAGCAATAGATTTTGAATGGATAAAAATGTATTTTTTTCATACAATGAATAATTTACTTTATAGCATTTACTGACTGCCACAAGTTCTGATGTTTACTAACAAATGGGCTAAAAACAAATTATATCCCACTTTTTAAGTCTATCTATTAACATTTAATAGTTGTGAGGATTTTATGGGAGTTCTATATTCACAGTCAGTACAGCATTATAAAAAAAGAGTGGTATTCACAATATGTTAAGACGGCTTTGCCACAACATCTGATTGAGTGCTTTAGAGAGCTGAATGCTGGACCTTGGGAATGATTCAGAAGGAATGCATTGTTATCCTTAAATTGGAAAACGAATTCAGCGTATGTGGTTAAGTGAGCATCATTTGCAAAAGGGAGCAAATGTCCTTTTATGAAAAGAGATGATGATGAAGCTGGGCGAGAATTTTTCCCTGAGTTCCTCCTACAATTTCTCTCAAAATGATTGGTTCTTGGTATGAATTATGCTGGATTGCTAATTCTAAATCTGACGGACTGATAATTGCATTGTAGATGTCCGTTGGAAGCAGGATTGCACAGTAGTAGCAAAGTGACAATACATGAATATGATGAAGGAACAGAGCCAATGGGATTCTGGGAAGCCTTAGGAAGAAGAGACCGAAAAGCCTATGACTGCATGTTGCAAGGTAGGGTTAGGGTTGTTTTCTTGGGATGTCTTTAAGATGGCCAAGATCTTTTAAATCTCATTAATCTTTTTTAAAATCAGTGTCTGTCAAAAACTGAAGAATGTGATCAAAATGTATTGGATCATATTTTTATGTAAAATGTTTTAACTGAACTCAAGTAGTATCTTGATTTTAAAATTCTGCATACAAAAATGAATGTATTAGAGTAAAATAAAGTTCATTAGATAGGAGAACCTATAAAATCCGTAGGTGTAGAAATTTATATACAAAAATAGACATGAATTTCCATAAGGTTTTCTGGGGGGAAATGCAAACTAATGTGAATCAGTTGATCTATTTTCTGAAAGGAAGTAAACCAATTTATTACATCCATATTAAGTTAATTAAAAATCTACTTCATGTCAGACGTACAATGAAAGTAAGGCAGTCAGATTATGTTTTCAAGAGCTTACATCTACATTACCAATCCTATTCACTTACTGCCATTATTCATCTATATAAGATTTGGACAGGGGGAAAATGTAACATCCCAATTGTCTAATTTAAACATCTTGTTTTTCTTTTTAAAGATCCTGGGAAGTTTAATTTTACACCTCGCCTATTTATCTTTGGAAGTTCATCAGGAGAATTCTCAGCCACCGAGTATATTTATCCATCAAGAGACCCCTCCGTGGTTAACTCCATGCCCTTCCTTCAGGAAGACCTCTACACAGCCCCCCAGCCAGGTAAGTTAACTTATTTAGGGTACAGCAGGGGTGGGGAACTATGGCATTTTAGGACCTGTGGATTTCATGCTGGCTCAGGAATTCTGGGAGTTGAAGTCTACAAGTCATAAAAGGGCCATTGTTCCCCACATCTGTGGTACAGGATAAATAATGATATGAAATTGTATATGTTGAACATCTGAAAATCCTTGTTTCTAGAAAGATGCTTTTGTTTAGATTTGAAAACAGTGAAAATATGTGTGCAGTAGTGTGCCAAGTATTATTTTCATTGCCTTTGTACCATACAACATTTGTGAAGGGTTTATAATTGTCATCATTAAAACCACATGGAGAAATGAAACTTACAGCAGCAGGCAAAGTGACAGTTCTCTAAACAAATAAGAATTTCTTCTGAGACATCCAAGGAGAAATCACTATTCCACTTTAGGAAAGGCAACAAATTTCCTGCATTTGATTTGTCGATTTGTCAGGTGAGGATAGCAGTTTATGCAATACCAAAAAGTGTCCATGTTATGTAAGATGGGGTGGAGAAGCTCTTCATCCTCTCAACCCCTTTCATATTGTTGCAGACCCGCACTTGATATTATTTCCATTAAGTAAATGTTACCTTGAGCCCAGGTACTTAGGGAACTTCTAAATGTGCAGACTAGGTGTATATCTATCTTGGTTTAAGTCATATGAAATCTATATGTGTAGTCTTTGGAATGCCCTTTCAAAAATAACATTCATTTAATCTGTGCAGTTCTCTTCCTTGTTGACAATCACCACGAAGTATATCTCTGGCAAGGTTGGTGGCCATTGGAAAACAAAATTGCAGGATCTGCCCGAATCCGGTGGGCTTCAGACAGGAAATGTGCCATGGAGACTGTCCTACAGTACTGTAAAGGTAATAATAAATACAGGTATGTTCGAAATGGTGTTGCTGAAGCCCAGGAAGAGAGAAAGATAGGCAGCCAAAAGTAGTATCATCAAGGTGGATTTTGCTTAATGATGTGGAACAGGAATGCACAATGCAACAGTGTGACTATGAAGTAAGTGTGTGGCAACTTAATCTCCTTAATTCCCAATCTTAAAATATTAAGGCTGGGAGTTCTGAGAATGTGTGTGTGTGTGTGTGTGTGTGTGTGTTTTCTTAAGATTTCTATCCCAATGGGTAGTCCTAACCATTCCAGTAATCTTCCTAAAACATTGGCAGGATTAAGAATAGCCCAGAATTCTTGACATTTCCTTCTATGAAGGTTCATCCTAGCCTATTCTAGAACCCTTGAGTGGCAGAAATTTCACATCCTCCTAATACTTTTTTTGAGACTAATAATCAAGACTGAATTATGCAGATAAGTGTTGGTAAATACATTACTTTCAAAAATTGTGTGTGCCCTGGACATGAAAAACAGCTAGCGAAATGAATTTTAGCAGAACTGCATATCAGATTAGAAAACAGAAATATTCCCTGCCAGATTCAAGCACCTTCCTTAGCTATATGTGAACACCAGGTTACTTTTAATTAAACATAAAAAGTAAATGTAAATTCAAATGAATTGTTAGTAACCAACTGCTACAAACACAATGTGTAATTTGACATTTTATGTTTTTTTTTAAAAAAAACCTAACAAATTCCACTTTAACATTTGTTTCCTTTTTACAACAAAATGGTAATTCTTTAAGTATTATCATATCTAGAAAAAAACAGAAAAACCCATAGCCTATCTCTTCTGATGAGTTTATAACGTTTTAGCATTATATGTTGTTCAGAAAATTTGGTATTATGATATAAGGGAAAGACGTCTGTACAGAATGTTTTAAATATTTGTCTGTAACAGAGTATAATAAATTACAGCATTTTATTTATGTAATAATATCATGCCATAGAATCACATTTATTACATTTCATTTTTCTCCCAAGCGTCTCAACTGTTTGTGTATTGAATTTCCCAAAAAATTGGTTATCAAGATTCTTGAAATTTAGCATATAAAGTGTTCTGAAACATGAACATTATAACAACAACAACCAAAGTGTACAGTTTATTGATGTCACTGTACCAGGAGACGCCAGAGTCGAAGAGAAAGAACTGGAAAAAATCACGAAATTACCCGACCTGGCGATCGAAACTACGTGATTATGGATGAAACATGTGACAGTGATGCCCATTGTCATGGGGGCACTTGGCACTATGTTCAAGAATTTTATAAAGTACATCAAGAAATTGCAGCTTCCTACAATAACTCCAGCGGAACTGCAAAAAACTACTCTACTCAGAACAACATACATTTTAAGAAGATACTTGGTCGATACCTAGGACACTGGCAGCAGTTGCCTGAGTTTCATGTTTAATGAATAAAAGTTTATAATAATAATAAAATAACAGCAGTTCTTAGATCCTTGGTTGAGATTTGAAATGTTAAGTTTTTGCCAGTCCTAGACTCTGAATCAAATAATAATAATAACAACAATAAAATAATAATAATGCTGCAATAAAATCTCACAAACTGATTATTAACAACATCATGATCAAATTGCCAAAATCATACATTGGAAGCTTTGCTTGAAGTTTGGGATCAAATACAGCAAAAATTACTGGGCACCCCAAACAAAGTTCTTGAAAATGTACAGGTCATCTTGTGGGACTTTTGGATTCAAACTGACAGAGATGTGGCCCACAACACGCTTGACATCACAATTGTGGAAAAGTCTGGTTCATTGATATTGCAATACCAGAAGAATGCACAAATTGAAGAGAAACAAGTAGAAAAAATAACAAAAGACTGTGATTTGCAAATTGAAGTTGAGTGATTGTGGAGGAGGAAATCAATGATTGTACCAATAGTAACAGGAGCCCTTGGAGCAATATCCAAACGGTTGCCTAGATACATGGAAAATTTGAATTTATCAGACCTCAATATTCTGAAAAAAAAACACCTTACTCAAAACTGCCTATATAAAGCTGTTACTTTAGAAGCTCTTAGGTCAGGGGTGTCCAAACTTGGGAACTTTAAGACTTGTGGACTTCAACTCCCAGAATTCCCCAGCCAGCATGGGGGTTGAAGTCCACAAGTCTTAAAGTTCCCAAGTTTGGACACCCCTGTCTTAGGTCCTTGGTTAGAACTTGAACTGTTAAGTTTTTAACCAGTCCCAGACTGTGAATCGAATCGAAGATTACATCTTAAATAATAATCATGATGATGAATGTCTACATCTTGCAATGATACTTTTAACACCATCAAAAAATAACATCTGCCTATCCCGTGTTCTTGAGAGGAATCGATGGGTGGATAAAAATGCCAAATCCAGTCTAAACCTCTAGCTAAGTGTGCAGCCAACTATAATAATGAAAAATTCGAAACAGAAAAAGATAGAAGGCCAAAACAATAACCTGATCCCATCCAAAGGCAGGAAGAGAAATCTGGTTAGATCTATCTGAGGAAGGAATCCACATCTACGATGCCTCACATACAATAATTTATTAATGTTACTTATGTATAGAAAACGGGGGACATGTTGGGCATGGGACACATTCTTGAAGCAGCCAAGCAGCTTCCCACTGTCCATAAAATAATTTGGTTTCAGTCTCTTTAGTGTTATATATTATATATATTTATATATATATATATATATATATATATATATATATATATATATATATATATATATATATATATATATATATATATATATATATATATATATATATATATATATATATATATATATATATATATATATATATATATATATATAAAATCATTATGTTTGAAATGTCTACTGCAATATAAAGGGTTTGGTGTTGGGTTTGCTCATAAATAATTCAGAATAGTAAAGGGAATATAAGCAATAATTTATTTTGTAAGTAACACTTTTTTTCTTAATGTATAGGAAAGAACGTGAAGAATCTTCCTAAATCTTACCTAATCCATGCTGGTCTTGAGCCTTTGACATTTACTAATATGTTTCCCAGCTGGGAACACAGAGATGACGTTGCTGAAATCACCGAAATGGTAAATGAACTTTTCTCTTCAGCTTTCTCAGTTTTCTATCTGCATTTGGACACGCTGGAGCTTCATGGTAGGAGGCACAAAAATCCAGGGGGTTAACCAGGATAAAGTGCTTGGAGCTTCTCAGGGCAGTGAGTTTAAAACAATAAGGAGGGGGTGGATCCTAACTGAGTTTTTATTACCTATTCATTAATTTTCCAAGGCTCAAGGAAATATACTAGTGCTAAAACAACAGTAAACTCAAGACTGTTAGATAAAGGGCCAGGAGCTACTCCTTATCTTTCTCAGGAAATGGATTTCTTGTTTGTGGAAAGCTGGAATTTGTGATGGTTGCACCTTTTCCTTTGTAATATAATGGACCGCTTTATTTAGAAATATGTAAGCTGCAATAAAATTTTAAGGTAACAATGGGAGAATATTAATTCGTAAATAAAGTATGAAACTTAAGACTGAGCCAATTAAAGAGAATATGATACCACAGATCTTTTTACAGAATCATAAAATGTAAAGATTCTTAGAGACCAACCCAAACAACTCTCTGCCCAGGTCACCCCACCCCACCCCCCACTATTAGTGCATCCGTGGCAGATGGCCTTCCAAGGTTTCTTTAAACATCTTCAGAAAAAGGATGTCCTCCCTTTTCAAAGCCATCTGTCAGACAGCTATTACAGTAGAAAATTCTGTTTGTTCAATCAAAATCTGCCTCCTTGCAATATAGTTCCAGCTGTTCTTTTCCTATATTCTGGAATAATTAAACAAGCCAGGTGTTATTTTCTATATGGGACCCCTTCAAATGCTTGAAGACAGCTATCGTATGGTGTCTTCCCACAAATCTGTTTTTTCCAGATTAAACATAGCCAGTGCCTCCAAATGTTCTCTCTGTTTTTCCTCTGGTATCATATTTCTTTCTGGTAGTTCAGTTTGTCAAGGCCCATCCTAAAATGTGGTGCTAGAACTAGGATACAACATTTTAGATGTGGTCTGACCAATGCCGAATAGAAAGAAACTTTTCTTTTGATCCTGTCATAAAACCTTGATATATACAGTGTAGGATTTCATTGCTTTTTTTCCCACCTCCATAACAGTGTTGGCTCTTGCTCAGGTTATATAGCACCAAGACTCTCTGATCCTTTTGCTGATCAGTATGGCTCCCCGGTCTTATCTTTATGTGTCTAGTTTTTCTGATCCAAATACAAGACTATGAATTTGTTTCTATTGAAATTCACATTGCTATTTTCTGCTTATTGTACAGTATATCTGTAATGTTCTCAGTCTTTTGAAAATTTGATAAATATTTCTTCTAATTTGCCAATCTTAAGCATTTATAAACATGTTGAGTAGGATAGGAAGCAGAATGGAGCCCTATAACTTGGACTAGAAAACTTCCAAGGTCCCTTCCAACTCTGCTATTCTATTCTATTCTATTCACCTCATACATCCCTGCGACCAATCCGCTCTCACAGAGAGGGACTCCTCCAGGTGCCGTCTACTAAGCAGTGTCAACGGGCGGCGCCCAGGAGTAGAGCCTTCTCTGTGATGGGCCCAACCCTCTGGAATGACCTCCCCCCCGATATTAGAACTACCACCGACCTCCGCTCCTTCCGACAGAAGCTTAAGACCCACCTGTTCCAATTAGCTGGCTTAACTGATTTATAGTCCCATTTAACCTCCTGGCAAACATCTTATTGGGTAGTTTTTAAGGGTATTTTAATGTTTATTTGTATTTTAATTTAAATATTGTACAGTCCACATCCTACCTCCTCCGTTTACCTATTTGGATATTTAAGTATACCCATATTTTGTATTTATACTGTTTTAATATGACTGTACACCACCCCGAGTCCTGTTTAGGAAAGGGTGCGGTTTATAAATTAAAGTTTATTTATTTATTTATTTATTAAGTAAACAAATAATCAAATAAACAAACAAATGTGATTTCTCTGTAGAGATTACTTGGCTGAGTTGGAGGTGATAACCCCACAGATTTGCTTCCCTGAAGAATTCAAACTCCGTGTAAAACTGTTTGGTTCAGATTATTTTTATTTATTTGGGTTATTTTGTTCTGTGATCTCTGGTTCTTCCTCAGGATGCCGAAGCTTCTAATCAGATCATCCTGGTAGAAGATGTGCTGGCCAAGCTGTGCCAAAAGTTTTATCCACTTGCTGATCTCTTAGCAAGGCCTCTTCCTGAGGGAGTGGACCCACTTAATCTTGAAATCTACCTTTCGACTGAGGACTTTGAGGTAAACTAGAAGAAGTAACTGACTGTTTTGTATTCCTTTTGTATGTTTGTCTACATTTTTAAAAAGTCTTTCCTTCTAATCATGTCCAGGCTGCATTACAGTTAACTAGAGAAGAATACAACGCACTGCCTTCCTGGAAGCAGGTGAACCTCAAAAAGGCAAAAGGGCTTTTCTGAAAGTGCCAGAATTGTAATAATGGGCTGGAGCCGGAGTGGAACGTGACCCCTTGCACCTCTTGGCCAACGTAGCATGCCCATTTTCACCCTCAAAAGCAAGATTCTGTCTGAACTTACTAGGTTCTATTATATGTTCTGAAGTCATATCATAATGTAAATGTGCGAGAAGCATCTTTGGAAGACGTTTTGTGGGCAACAACTCCAAAGTACAGGCCGTGTTTAGAAATTATTTTCTTTGTACTCTGTGCAGGAACTTTTCTGGTAGCCGATGCTTTGGGTTTTGAAAATGCTCTTTTTGTAAAGTTTTATTTTGTTTAAGCTGTGGATTTTCAACAGGATTTGTATTTATGTAAACGCATAGGAAAAGGATGTATTTAACAATGCAGTTTGTATTATTCATTTTCAACATTTTTGTAAAGAAAGTTCCAGGAAAGTAGCTAGACTTATTATTTTATGTTAGACTATGGTTGATTTTAAAACCTTACTTTCTCTCTCTCTCTCCCTCCCTCTCTCTCTGAATGTTTTTAAATGCAAAAGTATTGTTCTCAGAGCTGTTTTCAGCTGCTAAACTGAACAAAGAATTATCATATGCATTTCCAGAGAATCTCACTGAATCCAAATTTATATCCCAAAAATGTATAGTGCCTTGTTTTTTGTTGTTGTTTGTGTACAGTTTATATACCAGAATATTGGCCTGCTTTTTAAAATGACTCAGAACATACTCTACTTTTATAATAGTAGAAACTAAATAAAAAAAATACCCTCAGTTTGTAATAATGTGGCAAACATAAATCTTCTTTTGTGATAAAGGCTTAAAGCAAGGTTTCAGAATAAATTTGTAGCAATGGATTGCCTCCTTATTCTCTCCTTTGCCATCTAAAGTAGATAACTGGATGGAGCATCTTGCTTTAGGAATTACTGTGGAAAAATGTTTGCATTGAGAGCAAATGAGTAACATGCCTTTAAGAAAATAAATAAATCCATAGACTCTTTTCATCCTGTTTTCATGACTAAAACTGTTCTGTGCAGGCAATAAAGATTTCTGATTGTATATTTTAAAATGTCGTAAGGTAGGTGCTGATCTATACATAAAAGCTGGCCACCTATATTGCAGATTCCCCTGTATATTAAACGCTGTCTAATTAAATCAAAATGATGTCCCATTACAACTAACAGCTTTCATCTCGTGGGAGTTGAAGTCCAATAAGATCATGCTAATAGAATAATGTCTTGGCCATTAAATCATCTCCTTCAGAGTCAATCTTTGTTGTGTCTTTTGGCACTAACAGTACCACAACTGTGTGACACATAGAGTCAGGTAACTTTCTGTTTGTTATTTGTAGGGAAAAGGAGGCTAAGGAACAAGTATCTTTTTAGAAAGTAGCTTTCAAGGAGCAGATAAACATTACTTTCTGGGAATGGTTTAAAATAGCATTGCAATGGAGTATATATGAAATATAACGTTTAGTACTCCAGACTTAGAATATGTGTGATTAACCCTAAATCTCATTAATTTTGATGATCCATAAGCATGATATATGTCTGGATTCAACTTAGACTCTTGTGTCAACTTTTCCTTATATGTAAAGCTGTAAGCGTAATTTATTGTGTGTTCAGTAAATGGTGGCTACATAAATCTAATTTGAAGTTCAGATTCAGTCCATGAAACATCTGGCTAAATCTTGATTCTGGCAAGCTTCTGTGCAGTGTCAAACTTGCAAAGGGATTATTTCATTATGAGAAATTAATGAACCCCTATTTCTGTGGCATTAAATTTAGTATTGATTTGAACAAAGGATGTTTGACAATGTTTGTATACTCTGTAAGCCTGTAATGTTTATTCTTATACACAGGATGTTTCTCTCCTTTTTCTCTGCAAAATCACAAATAAAGTATTCAATTTTTAGCTTTTAATTTCAGGAAAATATTCAATAGACTATGATAACTGGGGTGTGTGGGGGAAATCACATAAGTGACATGTTTAAGTCTTCAGATATTGTTCTTAGCCTGACTAAACCAACTGCAGGCAAAACCTATTGAATTGCCTTGCCAAATAAATTTGCACTAATTTTACAAACACAAACTTTAAAAATGTCTGATATCAAGTACTGTCTAAAAATACTATCAAATATTAACCTTAAAGGGGAACAGCTAGAAGTTATATATCTATATGTTTGAGATCTGTGTTTAGGACATTTATCCTGAGTTGCTTGCACTTTTCGTCAGAATTATTTGCTAGAAAAAGCTTGATATATGTCACTGATTAGAATATTCTGTTAGAAAAAAATCACGCCAAGTTCTACAATTCAGTCATTACGGCCCTACAGCTTCAAATTTCTACTAGCTTTTGTATTTCATAGTAATAAACCTTTAATTCATCTGTAGTGCTAGCAGTAAAGAAGGAGTTCTTGGTTATTTTCTTGCAGATGTTTCACTATTCAAACTAGATAACATCATTGGAACTGATTATGTTACCTATTTTGGGTAGCCAAGTAAACAGCCAAACTCAAGGCATACCAAGGACCCTTCATTTCAACCTGAGTGCAAATATATTAAGTCTTGAAAGTGAGTTACTAGAAGGCACACAGAGATTGTTAGGGTCTTGCGGTTAGTTTGGCAGTTCAACCATTTTCCTGTTCTGCCAGATACAGCTCTTTCCCTTCTCCTAATCTATTCCTCCCTAATGTGGCATTTCCCTTCTCAATATTTTCAACTAGCAGTTCTGAGGATCGTCCAGCAACACATCTGGAGAGATGGACACACAACAACTCCTTTTGAATTTACAATAAAATTCAGATTTGTTATTTGTGTAAACATAACCTGCTAAAGGAGGTTTTGCAAAGCAAAATTGAAAGTGATCAAGTTTGTTTCATCAAATTCATACAAATATTTGCTTCCCCTCTTAAGGGAATGCCTTTACTATTGAGAGCTGTGACTTTCACATAGTTGATTGTAATTTGGAAGATTGATTGTGGAAGAGAGGGTACATCTGGTTTGTATCACCAAGACATCATCCATGTGTCAGGATTGCATCAGCCAAGATCTTAGAGCAGGGAAGGATAGGGATAGTGAATTGGAACTGCAGAGAAGAGATCCTGCTTGTGTGCTTGAGCTAAGGGACAATTTGGGTGTGTTGAAGTCCATTAACCCTATTAATCCAGATTCCATCACATGCATGCGTGCCAGCCAGCTGCTCTTCCAGGTTCGCATGAACACCAGGTGGCTGAACACATGTGCAATGGAACCTGGAAGAGCAGCTGGCAATGGCATGCATGCCCACAGAGAGCTTTCTGCATGCCACCTCAGGCAGGCTTGCCATAGGTTTGCCATCACGGTCATGTCATAAGTGAGGTTCCAGCCCTTTCAGAAAAACTTTGAAGACAGAACTGATCATTCATTGTCTGCAGTTGAAAAGCGGTATTACACAATATATTTTTCATTATTTGGCTTATGCTTCAATGCTATTCTTTGTACATTCCCAACCTTAATACTGTAGGCAGGAACATAATCTGCTTAGAATTGCTTAGCTTGGAACAACATAGTAATAAATAAAAATGATATAATCCATACACTACTCTTATTCAAATGATGTCGTCCTTCTGAAGTCATGTTCACTGGAAATGTCAAGAAAAAGGCTATTTAGCTTCTAGGTTAGTGTTTATCAACCTTGGAAACTTTAAGAGGTGTGGATTTCTTGGGGTGCCCTGGAGAATTTTGAGAGTTAAAGTTTCTTAAAGTTCAAGGTTGAAAAAGACTTCTAAGTGAGCAGTAAGTGAACTCAAATGCATATAACGCAAGACATACATATAATATCTGTACATACAACCCTGGTACATAGATAAGTCAATAGGTACAGACTTATGCAAAGATGTTTCTCTTGGGAAAAAAAATTGCAGTGAACATCTTCAAGAGAAAGACATTATTTGCAAAAATGCCAGCAAGAGCAGGCTCCTGTGATCAGCTGTTCACATTTCATAATGCCTGAGCAATGTTTCTGTCCTTTTCAGAATCAAGATACTAGGACCCAATATCATTAAAATAAATGGGGCAGTAAAGAGAGCAGTGAGGCAGATCTTGATGTCTGAACTGGCAGCTGGATTGTGCCAGCAGGATTTGATATTAATCTAACATCAATCAATACCATCTGTATAGTTTGAAATCTTTGAAAGCCAAGCACAATTAATTTGAAATTATATTGTCTGGGTGACATGCTCCCTTGCGATTGTACAGCTTTTAGTATGGAATGAATTCAGAGTGTGTGACAGCTGCCTGTCAGCCCTAGAATCACCGACTCATAAATGTGGCTGCATGGTATCTCATAATGATTCAACGGAGGCATATCCATGACTGAAAGAGGATATGTTTACAAGAGACTTAACAAGTGCTTTATTCCCATGTTTCCTCATACTTCAACTTTCCAAAACCCTGGCTAAATGGAAGCTTGCTATTGCTCAGAAAGATGCTCCCTTTTTGTCCCTTTTAGATCAGTATTGATGCTTGGCAACTACCTGGGCAGGTCTCTTTAGTTTTCTCAGCAGGATTTCCATAGTTCTTCGCTTTTGCCTTCTTCCTAAGGCGGAGAGAAAGTGACTGTCTCAAAATCCTACAGCTGCTGGCTTTGTGCCTTAAGGCAGAACTAGAACTCACAGTCTTCCAGTTTCTAGCCTGGTGCCTTAAAGACTACATCAAGAAGATGCATTTGGTGGCTCTCAAGAAGATGCATTTAGTGAAAAGTGCTGTGAATCCATTTCCTTATTCAAGACGGGGCAAGCTCTACTTGGAAAATGGGTGTTTAAATTTCTGGTGAAAGAGTCATTTTAAGTTATATATGATTTACGGAGCCAATTTTAGTGTTCTAATCCTAAAATTCAGCTTCATGTGGTAATCTGAAATTAAATCTTAGTCTTGTAGGAAGCACCACCTCCCCAAAAGAATGAAATATTTTTGGAAATATTAAAAAGTCAGGATAAAATATTTCCACTAAAGGAGAAATTAAAAAATCTTAAAGGAAGCAGAATTCATCCTCAGTTTCCCAAGCAGAAACTGAGGAGGCCAGCTTTTAGAAATGCATATTTGGTAATCCATTCAGAAAGACTGAGTCCAGACAGAAACTCAGATAAGTAACAAGCAAAAGGTTGACAAAATTAACTGAAACACTTAAGATTTGCATTTCCCCTTTTGTCTATAGAACCAGCTACGACACCATAGGAATCTGACAATAGTCAACAGAATATTAAAGGACATGCTCTTGCACAGGAACAGGAAGCTCTAATACAGAGCCCCAAAGAAGATATAAAACCCACCTACTGTCAGCTCCGCTTTGTCAGCTGCCAGAATCAGATGTGGTTGGTGGTTCTGTTTCATCAATAAAGAGAACTAATCAGCCTCCAGCCTCCATTTTGTTTCCAGAGCCTTTTTCTCCTGGGTTGGAACTGAACCAGATGGATTTCTCTTCCAACAGTCTGGCAAAGTTTTTTTTTTAAATTGATTGATCAGAAGACAAGTTGTATCACCAAATCTTCTGAATAATAATACTTTAAAATAAATTCTGTTGCCTGGTTAATGCAATCTGCATCACTATGCCAAGGGATCGGCTCATTAAAATCAAAGCTAGACCCTTTTATTGTTTACACATTTTTCTGCTAGATTCTGGAGCAGAAAATTCCGTTTTCACTTGTCTTGAGCACAGAGGTGTCAAAAGATTGCAGGCAAAAAGTCAAAGATCATAGAGGAGGCTTATGCACAGCTATGACGGTGCTGCTACA
The DNA here is from genome assembly GCF_964273705.1 of Natrix helvetica. NCBI lineage: Eukaryota > Metazoa > Chordata > Lepidosauria > Squamata > Natricidae > Natrix > Natrix helvetica. The sequence goes on from NC_138554.1 coordinate 121,257,883, forward strand.
GCTCTGGTTTTTATATGCATTGCATTTTTTTAAAAACCATGCTCTGCAGACATCCCTGCTTGATCCTTTTCCAAAACTCTAATGTTTAATTAGGGCTACATTTTTCTTTCTTGTAGTACCATCAAAACCTGGACATTCTGTCCAATTCTCAACTGAGAGAAGGCGCATGAAATAAACAAAACGGAGAAAAAAATCAGTTAAGGTTTAAATACCATTATCAAACAACCTGAAAAATGAAAGTATTAAATGGCATCACTTTTTAGAATGCAGGAAGTTCTCACCAGCCATAATAGAGACTGGCAACTGTCGATGCGGCCTCCATCAGTAACCAAGAAAGAAACCACTCAAGTCCACTTTTCAGAATTAAGAGCACTTTTACTGGTTATGAGTAGATAGCAGCTAGCAAAGCAAGATCTGAGGCAAAAGCGCGCGCAATCATAGATATCAATATGCAACCCAGCTCCCTCCCCCTAGTGATCCCAACCCCCAGTCCAATCCCCACACCCCACAGGTGTCATGTGGGCTGCACTTTCAAAACCCATCATCAGGATGGTATGCCGGACGGTTGGCTCTGGCGGCAATTCCATATCTGCAGCATGCGCAGTGGATGGTGAGAAAACGACTCCCTTCTTCATTCACTCCTGTGCTCAAGCTTCCCCTCCCAAATACCATGTATCTCCCCCACCCTCCCCGTTTCAATGGCAGCCGAAAGCAAGCAGCAAAGCAGAGGCCGACAGCAACTTTGTCAATTGCTAAGTGAAAGGGAGAAAGTCAGATAATTAATTATACCTGCTCTATTTATTGTATTCATTTTTGTATGTTGGGCTAGAAATTACATTAAAATGATTCAGCCTTACTGCATGTGAAAAATTGTACTTTATTAGAGTACGCTGCAAAAGTTACTCTGACATAAACTACAGAAATTACATCTGTAGGGATAACCCTAATTTGATTAAAATCCTACAAACTGCTAGATATTAGGAAAGAGGATTATATTTTGTTCACACATTAAAATTATGCCTTTCTCTACACAAAAATCTCCTACCCCAATATGTTGAACGTCATCCTAAGCACTTCCAAATGCCATTTGAACGGGTAGAAGTCCTGTGAAGAAGAGAAGTAGGAGCAAAGTGCTAGAGTTCCTGTAAAGTAAAGAGGGAGTGAAGTGCTCTCTCTTCTGCTTGCAAGAATGAAACCTTCCCTAGGGGAGTGTGGTATGGAAAGAACTGAAGTTGAAGCACTAATGTCAGATTAAAGGCTTCTTTGTTCCCTTTCTCATTCTGCAGAATAGGTCTCCAGGTCCTTTCCAACTCTGTTACGCTGCTATTTTGTTTATTCTTTTACTTTGCTTTTTTTCTGTTCTGTTTTGTTATTCCATTATTCTGATTCTAGCCTGAAAAAACTCCAGACTATGAAGTCCCCCCTCTCCCTCCCTCTCCTTCCCCTCCCCCTCTCCTTCCCTCTCTCCCCCTCCCCTCTCCCTCCTTCTTTCTCCCCTCTCCCCCTCTCCTCCTCCCCTTCTCCTCCTCCCCCTCTCCCTGTCTCTCTCTCCCCCTCCCTCCCTCTCTCTCCATCCCCCTCTCCCTCTCCCGCTATGCCTGTCTTTCTCCCCCTCTGCCTCTCCCTCCCTCTCCCTCTCTCTGCCCCTCTTTCCCCCATCCCTCACTCTCCCCCTCCCCCTCTTCCCCCCTCCTCTCCCCCCTCTCTCTGTGTTGGGATGGGATTAACTGTAAGTAGTTTACTGCTATCTTTCTTGAGTTTTATCTGCTAAGTGATTTTAATTTAATCTGTATGGGAAAGAGGGAAAATGCCACGTCATACAGTTTCCAGGATTATGGATCTAAATTAAACTTACATTTCAAGGCCTCATTGCTGTCACATACCTAGCCAGAAATATAGCCTCTTTTGCAGGTCCTCAGTGCCTGCCAGCAACCCTGTCAGTCTAGGCAGCGCCTACCAGCTTAGCTTCAGGAAGGTACTCTGGGCTACCAGCCAGGGAATTGTGGCTGTTAAATCTGCTTCTCCTTAGGGTATAATTTAACTGTTTCATTCCTGCCAAATTTCTGTAATAAAATAGGGTCTGTACTTGGTGTTTCACTCCCATCTGTCTGCAGGGCTGTAAGTCTGAGTCAAAACATTTCTTTTCCCTTCTTTTCTTTTTCCTTTTAACACAGATTCTGACGGAATTGAGATGTGGACACCACCATTAGTACTATTTTAGCTTAGGCTCATTAATAACCCAATGCCTGGCCTCACTGTTATGTTCCTCCAAGCTGAGATCATAGGATCACGCACTACCTGTGAACATGGAGCCCTTAGCAGAGGAGTTCATACATGATGCTCAGTCATGGTTGATTGCAAAAGACAAAAAGGGGATTCATTCATACTAACCATGGATTTGCTTAAACAATGTGAACTCAAATAGTTTACTCAGAAGGGGGGGGGGTTTGCGGGAGTCTGGATAATATGGGAAAGAGTTCCCACTGAGGTTGACCAGCACACTGTTGAAATTATCTCCTGGAGCATCATCAATTTCTTTTTTTTTTAAACAAAGTTTTATTGGTTTTTTAAAAAAAATAACAAGGAAAAAGGTAGTGGAAAGGTTACAAATTTTGGCAGTTGCGATATGCGGCAGGTGCCCCCTCCCTCCATACTCATAGTATACATTTACACAAAGTTCATTACTAAATAGCAATATATAGTCAGCATATAAATTCAATTAATAATTTCGATCAATTTATGTCAAGCAGATTTTCTTATTCATTTTTGTGATCTGAGTTTTCTCGGTATTGCACCTTCTCCCCCCGCCAGCAGAGCTTCGGCCCCTCCCGTGTCCTGTGTGTCTGTTGTGAGATCATCTGGTTTATCTAGGAGTGCTTTATTTTTTTCCATAAAGGCCTGTGCTTCTATGGGTGTATTGATTCTAACTCTTGTGTCCTCCTAGAATATTAGCATACCTTCAGGCATCAGCCATCTGAACCACACCCCCTTCTGGTAAAGTTTCTTCGCTAATTGCGAATAATTTTTCCTTTTCTCCCTCACTCTCTTGGGGATCTGTTTCAGAATGGTTATTTCCCTATCTTGGTATTTCAAAGCTTGCCCCTTTTGTGCACTCAGAATTTCATCTCTTGTGGTTTTTCTGAGAAATTTAATGTGAACCTCCCTGGGTACATTGTGTGTTTTAGCATATGCTGAATTCACCCTATAAACCAGATCTAATTCCCACCCCATCTGTTGCTTCTCTTTCTGAATGTATTCAGCCAAAATGTTTGTCATAATGTCCCTTATGTCTTCATCATCTGTCTCTACCACATTTTGAAATCTAAGGTAAAAGGACATTCTCTCAAATTCTGTTTTCATCTGTTGGGTCTCAAGTTCTTTGTTCCCCTTCTGCACCCCTTCCATTTCCCCCCTCATCTCAGCTGTCCCCCCCCCTCCAAAAGATCCAGTCTCTGTGAGTTTTTATTAATTTGGTCCTGGTTCTCTTTAATTTCTTATTTCATCTCTTCTAATTGTCTTTTTATCTCCTCTTGTCCCTGTAAGATTTGTTGAAACATTTGTTGAAATTCAGTCTTAGTAGTTCTGGGTTGCATCAGAGCTGTTATCATTGATTGTGTACTGGGACTGGATGTTGTAGATGTCGGGGCAGAGGCAGCAAAGCCAGGCTTCCCAGGAGGTGGTTTTTTACGTGACATTGTTTATGCAATAAAGAGTTCAGTCAATGCAGAGAGTGATCAGTCAGAGAGGTAGAACAGCCAAGAGAGTCCAGGAGATTAAAGGTCCAAGCAGAAGGAGATTTTTCTAGTCACACTGGCAGTAGAGTAAGGTTTTTCACACCAGGGAGTCCAAAAAGTCACAATCAACAAGAGATTTATCTGAGTAGCACGGAGACAAAGACCAGAAGCCTGAAGTTTTAAAGGTGGAGTCAGTTTTCACTGTTCATAAAGACAACGGAAGTGTGCCATCTTGCCCTGCCAGCTTCGGGTTTAGAGGCATAACAAAGGTTTCAAAGTTTCCAAAGTTTCCAGATCATCATTCCATTGTAGGGTTAAATCCAAAATTCGCCTTTAGTAAGCGCGTGGCATCATTAGTTGGCTCTCTCCCTCCTCCTCCCCTAGGGCTGAGAGCAAAATAGTTTACAGCCGCCTGTCCGAGGGGGGGGGGAATCTCCCTCCCTCCAGCCGCGCTTCTCAGAACCAAGCCGAAATAAAGTTTTAAATAGCTGGCAATTTCTTCAAACAAGCAAAGGGAATGGAGAGAAGTTTCCGCCTCACCGCACCGCAGCCGCGTCCTTCTGATCGCTCATTCTTCCAGCTGCCTCACTGCGAAGATGCCGGAGTGCCTCCCCATCATGCTCCCCGATGCCTAGGGCGATGCGGAGGGCCCCCCCGGCCGCCGCCGATTCAGGGAATCCCCTGCGGTGCCGCCCCTTCAGCAGGAGCCTGTACGGGGCCTCTCACTCTACGGAGTGAGGGGCCCACCGGGAAAGCGCGGGGCGAGCAGAGCCTGCCCATCGCGGTCAGCCGCCGGAACCGGAAGTGAGCATCATCAATTTCTTGTTCTCTCTCTCCCATCCTGCTTATCATTTTACCTCCTACATCCTCAAAACCCCTTTTCCTATATCCGACTCCATATTGATGGATGTCTTGTGTAGTTGCTGAATTATTACACTCCAAATACATCATATATAGCTGATTTTGGCCTCCCATCCCAGGTACAACTCTTGTTATGCTACTGGCATTTACAGTTTCTAAGGAGTTGAGTTACATGGAGAGGATCTTAGATCATTCATACTAAAATGTGCAACAATATGGGACAAAGACTTACTAGGCTCTGCCTTTATAAACAAGTTGCCTGATTTCTGCTTGGTCTTTATCCAGCTGGTATCTGATTATTGCAGGTTAGTGAGGTTAGTCCTTCATCGGTTCTTCTCTGTGTCCAGTCCTGATTGGTGACAAGACAGAAATTCAGTTGGTCTCTGTTGTCTAAGGTCTGTATAGCAGGACACTTTGGCTTTGAAGCTGTTGGCAAAATGTCAGTGTATCTACTATCTAGATCAGAGCCAATAAATCTGAAGCTCAACACTGCTCAATAGAACTAGAACTCTTTGAGGGGCTTCAGCCTGCATTCTTCTGTTGCATTTGTAATGAAATCAAAGCATTACGGTCAAATTAAAGGTAAAACAGCAATCCAGCTGGGCAAACAACTATGTACATATTTATATTGCCTGAATTATAATTGACCTCAGTGGATGCAGCCCCTGGCTGACCTGGCAATGGTGTAGAGACTAAATTGAGTCATTTAATTGGGTCGTTAGAACTTTGAGGAGAAATTATCAGCCAATTGCAAAGTTGTAAATTAGACAGGAGAGTTAAAAACACATCCCTGGAAGAAACAATTGAAAGTTGCTTCTGTATGGCACGAAATTTATGAACTATCCAGAAGATGAATTTGATGAACACTTCAGATGTTGCTGATCTATAAAAACCACACTTTGGTCTTGTTGCAGTGAATTCCACCATTTATCTGTGCAGATGCCAAGCACAACTTATTATTATCTATCCTGAATCTCCTACCATTTAGTGTAATCTTAGATTACAAGAGAGGGAGAGAGAGAAAAGGTTCTCATGCCATCCTCCATTTTCTCCAACCACATGCCTAACTATGTTCTTTCGTAGCATTCTCCACCCTCCCCCAAAACACAAGCATCCTTTCCTCATAAGGAAATTATGACGAAAATGAAGGAAGCTCTTTTCTGTACATTTTCTAGCTTTGCAGTTGCCTTTTAAAAATGCAGTGACTAGACCTGTGCACAACAATTCTAGCCAGTTTGAATAAAGGTAATGCAAATAGTACTCAATTATAATGGAGCCTACCCATTATGGTTGCAAGTCATGGCCGTCATAAAATGGATTAGTCATATGACTGACCCAATTTTATGATCTTTTTTTTTTTTTTGTGGTAGTCATTACGTTAATGTGTCAAATAGCTACCACGGTTGCGAAGCAAACCCAATCTAAGCAAACCAATTCACTATGGACATGCTTTTGCTGAAAACCAGAAGTGATAGTTTTCAGCAAAAATGTCATAAAACATAGTTGTGTAAAACTGCAAACAGCTGAAAATGTTACTTTTTTGTCAGGTACCTGAAGCTCCATTACATGATTTGCAAAGATGGCCTGACCACTGTACATTTGGACCCCGGTCATAAATAGACCTAAGTTAGGGTCCATTGTAACTTTGAATGATAGCTAAACAACCAGTCGTAAGTTGAGGACTACCTGTAAAACATTGAGAGCCACTTTGGTGTAACTATTAAGGCATTATAGCGGACCTTGGGCCAATCATTCTCTCTTAGCCCTAGGAGAGAGGCAGTGGCAAACATTTCCAAAATATTGTGAAAAAAGGATAAGTCGAGGCGTTCCACAGGATCAAGAATATTGATAGTTGTATAACTCTCAGGATGTTGGGTAGATATTTTCATCCTCTGTTTGCCAATCTTGAAATATTTTTACCTGATCATAATCTGCAACCCAGGTGTCTTATCAGTTTATAAGTTAAGATCATGATTTTACAGAATTACATTTGCTGCTTTAATACTTAACTCCTGGTTGGTACACTTATGAATTCTTCTCTAGAAATTTGTACTGTGTTATAAAAGTATATGTGGGCCATTATTAGATGAGTCTATGAAATTTAATCGGATTTCATTTCTATAGTTAGGAATCTGTTTGTCTGTTTTTTGGTTACCGTAAAGCAGAAAGCTCTCATGCTTACTGTTTTTATAGCCCATTCATAGTAGGGGTGACATATTTAGAAAGGCATCAGCATCTTAACTCCATAAATTAGATGTTGTTGTCTAATAATCCAGTTGGAGCTGTCAACATTTTATCATCACTGTTTCAGTTTCAGTGGAAAATTCATATTTTACTGCATATTTTACGATAAATGGGCACTAAACTGGAGAGTAGAGGGTGAGAAAAGAAATTGATTTGGCTGCTTTTATTTACTAAACATCTGTGTGATATTTTACTTCTAACAAAAATGTTATTTATTGAGTTTATCCTATGCAATTCATTCAAGTAAAGAGGCTTTGCTCCAGTAAAGTTTGGATGAATGTTGTTATGTGCTTTCTCTTTTCTGACATATTCTAGGTAGCTAAACTGCCCTTACCATGCAGCTAAAATATTGCTATGAAACTTTTCTAGTTTTTAATTATTAATATTCAGAGGAACAGGGGATGTTTTCTCATGAAATTATTACGTAATAGAATGTAACAAGGGAGACAGATGAACAATCATGGCATAATATGATTTAAAGTGCAATTAAAGTTCAAGTATAGTGCAGTGAAAGCTGACATGGTACTAGATTAATCATGTCCAATTGGTGCCTTCAGGTGTTTCAGAATTCTGTGCAGCAAGTTAGCAGAAAATTCTGGGCGTGTGTTGTGAGTCCAGATCAGTGGTGGGTTCCGGATTCCGTTCCAACTGGTACAGGATCACCCACGTGGCACCGCACACGACGCGCGCATACGTCATGCTTGCCTGCCACGCTTCCGCAAGCCAGCTGCTCGGCGGAGCATCGTACAGGCACCGTACGCACTATGTGCATGCGTGGCAGTGTCAAAAGCTTAAAGCACAGGTAAGGAGTGGGTGGGCCCTCCGGAGCACCGGAACAGAACAGTACCCGGTGTTCCGGGCAGGATCCAGTACGCCCGTACCGGGGTGTACCACCTGCAACCCACTACTGGTCCAGATCTTACATCTGAAAATGCACAAAGTTTGCCGAGAAACATCTTTCTGCTTGTGTTTATGAAGCAATATATCCCTTTAGTAAAGAAATATCAGATTTGGTAGTTTAGAACTGTTCAATTTCTTAAAATCTCGGTAAGAACTGAAGAATCAGTGCAAAGTGATTGTACTTTATTTTGCCTATATTTGCATTACATATTGCAAATGGGAGACTTGGGGTTAACATGCAAAATTCCTGATGACCTAGATCAGAGGTGTCAAACTCGGATTTCATTGAGGGCCACATCAGGGTTGTGTTTGACCTTAGGGAACGGGGCTGGATGTCGCCAGGGTGGGCATGGCCAGCTCGACATCACTTGTGTCAGAGGCGCTGTGGTGGCTTGAGTGCTCTCTCAGAAAAAATGGGATTCCAAGCTCTGTTTTTGGCTGCAGCGGCCTTCTGCAACCTCTGCCAGCGAAAACAGTACTCGGGAGGGCCGCACCCAGCCCTCTTGAGCTCCTTTTTAACTGGCAGAGGCACTGGGTGCCAATCCTTCGCTGTTTCCAAGGCGGCCCCGCGGGCTAGGTCTAAGCACCCTGCAGGCCGGATCCAGCCCCAGGCCTTCAGTTTGACACCCCTGACCTAGATGATGCCAAAGAGTGGCAGATTAACTCTTTCTGTTTCCCTCTAGTGGTCATAGTGTTTTTTGCAGGCCAGATATGATGGTGTTCATAATGTTACCATACAATTTAGAATTTAAGGCTCATTCCTTAGATGCTAAGTAAGTTTAAAGTGCTGCCATCATTCTTTCTCCATCTCTCCCCCTTGCTAAAAGTTCTCCAGATTTGTTTTCTAGCTTTACTTTTGGAATGTCATATGAGATGACGATATGGGTAGTAATGATAGGCAAAGGAGGCCGGAACAGGAATTAATATCCTGATGAACAGTTAAAAAGTTAAAACTTGGGGAAAGATGGTTGGGACTTTAGGAAGTATTGGATTACATCTTGGTGCATTAGAAACTTGTGCAAACTCAAATTCTATACTCAGAGGATCCAATGATTTGGGTTTTTTAAAATTATGAAATAACATACAATCACAAGAATCGGCTTGGCTAAAAATACCAGGCATGAAATTAGGAAATTATGAGATCTGGTCCTGCCTTAACCATAAAGCCAACTGGGTAACCTTGGACCAGTTCTTGTCTCTCAGCCATAGGAAGGAGGGAAGGCTAAACCACCCTAAAAATATAACCTGCAAAACTGCAAGGACTTGCCATGGCAGTTAGCAGTAGTTAGGATTGATTCAAAAGCATGTACACACACACACACACACACACACACACAAACACACACACACAATAATATAGACTAAAAGACAAGAAGCATAAGGAATAAAAGCAGGAGAAGATGGAAAATAGTTCTTTTTATTTTAATGAATATTAAGATTTAACTTAACTTAAGATCAGTGTTTCTGATACAAACATCCTACAAGGATACCATCAAAAAGTGTTAATTTAGTTGGTTGTGTGGATGGATGGCCAACTCTTAGTGATCAAGGGCTGAACCAAACATTTGGGTAGGCCTGTATAGGTAGTCCTGGACTTACAACCATAATTGCGCCGAACATTTCTGTTGCTAAGCAAGGCAGTTGTTAAGTGACTTTTATGACCTTTCTTGTCAAAATTGTTAAGTGAGTCACTATAGATGTTAAGTTAGTAACATGGTTGTAAGGTAAATCTGGCTTCCCCATTGACTTCACTTGTTAGAAGAGTACAAAAGGTAAACATATGACCCCAGGACAATGTAACCCTCATAAATAAGAACTAGTTGCAAGGTGTCCAATTTTTTACTACAGGACATAAAAATGAAAAAACAATCGTAAGTTATTTTTTCAGTGCTATTCTAAGTTTGAATGGTCACTAAATGAAAAGTTGTAAGTTGAAAACCACCTGCACTGAATTCCAGTGCCCTACAGAGAGAGAGAGACAGTCAACAATTCCTTAATAGTCAGCATAACTCTGTGTACACAAAATGCAAATAAATAAACAGATTTTCAGTGCTCTCTGGAAGGGAGGTAAGCTTGGAACTACTGTGTGTAGATCTCAGATGGATTCCAGGTTGCATGAGATGAGAATGATGCTAGATAGAACTTGGAGCATGCTAACTTGGTTTGGCAGACAGAGTGGGAGACAGCAGGTATTACAAAAATCCAAGATCTTTGCCACTGTTTATGTGGTCATTTGCTTTTATGGGAAGCTGGGTGTCTGGTCTTCCCAAATGGCTACAGAGAGAAGTTCACACCTCTGATAATGTCAGCAATGACATCAAGCATGAGGCTTGCAGGGGAATGTCCAGAATAAAAATGAGTAAAAGGGGGAAACCAAAACTGGAACAGCTGAAGATGACATCCAGTCTCAGGATGAGACAAGGAGTGTCATGAGAACATGGTGTTAAAAAACATTTCTAGGCGCTCTTGTGCCACAGAAGGGAGAGGCCTGATCATGACATAAAGGTGTTATTTTTTCAGAAAGGTGCACAACAGGTTTTACAGCAATATTTTTGTGACTTCTGGTTGATGTTGATTCCTGGAGTGTACCCGGATTGGGCCCTACATTCCTTGACTAGATTTATGGAAGTGATTTGCCTCTGTCTTCCTAGAGCTGAGGGAGAAGCCTTGGCTCAAGGTCATCCTGATTGGTTTGGACCTAAGATGGGACTAGAATTCACGTCTCCTGAAGCCTAGTGCCTTCACCACCATACCAAACTGGCGTTCTCTCATCCTATAGCAAAGGTGAAGTAAAGGTAAAGGTTCCCCTCGCACATATGTGCTAGTTGTTCCCGACTCTAGGGGGCAGTGCTCATCTCCATTTCAAAGTCTAAGAGCCAGCACTGTCCAAAGACATCTCTGTGGTCATGTGGCCGGCATGACTAAATGCTGAAGGCACATGGGACACTGTTACCTTCCCACCAAAGGTAGTTCCTATTTTTCTACTTGCATTTTTACATGCTTTCGAATGCTAGGTTGGCAGAAGCTGGGACAAGTAATGGGAGCTCACTCCGTTACGTGGCACTAGGGATTCGAACCGCTGAACTGCCAACCTTTCTGATTGACAAACTCAGTGTCTTAGTCACTAAGCCACTGTGTTCCTGTAGCAAAGGAAGTGCCAATTAACGGGTTCAGTTCTGATACCCTCTATATTGATCGGAGACATAGGTCTTTTACAGCATGGACAATAACTATCATGAATGTTGTTGTTATTAAAATCAAGGATATTTTTTTAGTACTCAGCTATTTATTAAAGTGACCTGAAATTCTCTCAAACTACCACTAGATGGTGGTTCAGGCCAATTGAGGAGCTGAGTTAGTTCTTGGCATGAGGCAGCTGTCTTTTTTTGGAAAATGGGGTTGTATTTGCTGTCACATCAGCAAGTCAGGGACTGATTTCACACAATAGTTCATGTTTCCATGTCAGGAAAAAATGTGCAACTGATTGGAGTGCTGCAAATAAAGTCCACGGCTCATTTAACACCCTGAAACACAAGCTATTGAAAAGTGAACAACGTGGAATATGACTCGGCAGAGGATATGGGCCTAGTTCCAGCCATTAGCATTTCCCCATGAGAAATTCTGGGACTCCCAGCATTGCAGGCTTATGATTCAACAGCCATGGATGTGTTTTCCTCTGTGTGTGTGTGTGTGTGTGTGTGTGTGTGTGTGTGTGTCTGCATGTGCACACACAGACACGTATGCAATTGTATATGATTCATTTCTCTCTTTACTTGCCAGTAGAAGAACTACAAATGGTCTGCACTGTTTAAGTTGTGACTTTGATCATGCACATTTTGTTGGACAGACAGCCCAACTTTTTAAAAAAGTCCTGGCTTCTAAGTTTAATCCTTGCTTACTGACGGTATTTGGTACGGGCACTCCGCTGCTAAGTAATGCAGTTGCAAGGCATGAGTCAAATGACCTCACCAAGCTACAATGGCAGTTCCAGCAGCCCCAATTGCTGTCATTAGGCAAATCCTGCATAGTCTCAATATCCCCATCACAGGGTCACAATTAACAACCTCCTGCCAGCTTCCTTGAAGGCTTTGCTTGTTGAGAGCTGGCAGTGAAGGCCATGAATGGTGACCATGGGATGCTGTGACATTGTAATTGTGAGCCAGTTGCCTAGTGCCTGAATTGCGATAATATAGCCATGGAGATGCCACAATGGCCACAAACAGAAGGACCTATCATAAGTAGCATCATTTAGCACTATCGCAACTGAGCAATCCTTGAACAAGTGGATGTTAAATGTGGAATACAGGTATCTCTCTTCATTTCTGAACCCATTCATCCTCTCATCACATGATCCTACAGAAGTCACAAAGTTGAGATAACCACATCAAACCAAGTCTGAGGGTGGCTGTTTCCCGTTCTTTTCTGATAAGAAAGTAGAATTTTAAAGGTACCCATTTCCAGCCATTTTTCAAGTAAAATGCCCCCCTTTCCAATGGGGAATGTGACTTAAACAGGGCTATATGAATGGATCCTAATCACAACGATGGTTTTGTGGAAGCTGCAATTGCTTTCCTTCTAGCTGGTGCTCTCAAAATGTATTAGGTTTGAATTCTCAGACAATCCATCTCAAGAGAGGAGCTAGTCAGGCTCCTCCAAAGTGTTTTATCCTAAGTCAGGGTTTTCCAATTTTGGCAACTTTTAGGCCTATGAACTTCAACTTCCAGAACTCCCCAGCTAGGCATGGAGAATTCTGGGAGCTGAAGTCCACAAGTCTTAAAGCTGCTAAAGTTGAACACCCTTGTCCTAATTATTACAAAATTCGTATCTTTTCAGACTTCATCCTAATTACACTAATTATGCTCAGGGAGGTCTGCAGGAATCTCAAAAATATCAGGATGGAAACTTAAATTGTACCAGCAAAAACCCCACCCTCTTTTGGTAATGAATATTTTTAATATTCTCTAATTCAAAGAAATTGAAGGAGTAACAGAACTAGCTCCAGGAACATTTGTGGATCCTAAAAGTGTTTGGTTTGGAAGCATGACCTCTAGGAAAAAAATATTCTTCATAATTAATTCCAAGTATTTCACTTCTGTTTCCTTACAGGAATGCAACAAGATAAGCCTTTTTTGTCATCAGCCTACTCCAGATTGTTGGCTAAGGCTGTGAATGGCTTGTTTTGGGCCCACACAAGGTATGTCCAAGGTGAGCTCCACTTTCAAACTGAAAATTCCCCCACTCACCCTTTCAGTTTACCTCATGAGATTGGAAGCTATATTCCATTTGCAGGAATTGGCTGGAATAAAAAGAGAAAAGAGGAGAGATTTCTTGACAGTCGATTAAAGCAACAGCAGCTTAATCAGGAGATAGCTTTATTTATGGGGTTTTTTTCTTCTGTGCCACAAAATAACAAGCAGGAAATTATGTGGGACTGGGGACTTTTGCTATTCTCAGGAAGATTTTTTTGGGTTTTTTTTTTTTTTATCACCCAGCTTACTGGTAAACATACTGAGCCATTGAGGAATTCATTAACATGCTTAGAGATAACTTAAGAAAGCAGAGCTAGAGCCAGTAGCATTTGGTCAGAGTTTCCTTTCCTTTTCATGACGCAGCATGACACAATTGGACAGGAACTAGGTGGAGGGGGGAATATTTCCCTTCGCGGAGGCCCAGCAGGGCAACAAGTCTTAAACAGTTCCTGACACCTCATCAGAGTTGGCAGACACAGGGCCCGGGAGTATCTTCCTGAGAGGCACAAGAAATGTGTCCATTAAAGCTTTAAGCACATGTCCGTTTGCAGGGACCGTAATTCTTAAAAGTCTGGTCTGGGGACCTCTGGACCACAAAGTCAAATCAATTAACCCTTTAAAATCTGATTTCTAATACAGTCAATATTGACAGATCTAATCCTGAAAATCAAAGCTCTGTGAGGTCCTGAGACCAAAATGTTTGAGATCATAGAACTGTGCCTTGAATGCAGAAGGCTCTTGCCCCTGGGTTTAATGAACAGCATCTTGTAGGAGTGAGAAAAACGGAAGTCTAAAATTCCTGCAGTGACCCAGGGCCAGACAGTGTGATATACAAGACAGGCTAAGGCGGCTTCATGTGTTGCTAAGCTTGTTGTTTTTGTTCCTGTTCCTTTCATGCAAAGAAGAAATCAATCTATAAAACATTTGTTTAAATCTATCACAGGCTGGCTAAAGCTGGCAGTAGGCAACTTTGCCAAAGAAAAACATTTGTAGAGTCCCAAATTTATACACTTGAGCTAAAATGTAGCAGACAGCCCCTCCGGAAGTCCCAGCATCTTAAAGTTCCTAGGGAACTATAGCCATTTTTTCTGGAATTCCTTGATGGCATGTAAAGGATTCAAAGAGACATAGGAAAGGCCAAAAGAATCAGGTAAGGCTATTAAGTAAATCTGTTTTGCATAGAGGTGCTAAACTTTAAAGAAAAATCATATTAGATTTAAAGGAAACAAATACATGAGAATAATACATATTATTTCACCTTAAATGGAAAGCATAAATTGATGGATTGGATCCAGATTCCTCTATATTCAGAGTACATTCACAAAAAATAGTGGGGATTTCCATTTCCACTGACTATAATGGGTCTATTTTACGTATCATCAAATCTGGCTTCAGCCCCAGGAAGATATTCTTCCAAGAAGAAAAAAATACATATTTAGGCATTTTGGTTATGATTCAGAAGGGAAGTGACAACACAGTGCTTAAAAACCTGTGAGGTGAAGGAAGATTGAGGGGAAGAGAACAGCTGGACTAAGACAGAAGGACAGATCACATCAATATATATATATATATATATATATATATATGTATGTATGTATGTATGTATGTATGTATGTATGTATGTATGTATGTATGTATGTTACAACCCCTGGTATGCCTAAATAAAGTCTCCCTTTATTTATTTATCAGTACAAATACAACACACACACACACACACACACACACATACATATACATATACATATATACATATATACATACATAAATACATACATACATACGTACGTACATACATACATACATACATACATACATACATACATACATACATACATATATATATATATATATATATATATATATATATATATATATATATATAACTGTTTTTGAATATGTGTGAGTGGGTGTGAGGGTGTGTGTGTGTTTGTGTGAGCATTATATAAAACTGTTTTTGAATATGTGTGAGTGGGTGTGAGGGTATGTGTGTGTTTGTGTGAGCATTATGTACACATACTCTTTTGCTCAGAAGCCTTTCTCCAAGTTACTTGGAGCTCCATCCTATATATGTATAAACAGCCATTTTCATCTGGAATGTATCAGCCCAGAGTTCTGGCTCCCACCACAGTTGTGGAGGGAATGGCTACATATTTTAGAGTCTTCGGATGCCCTGGGACAGGTTTCCATCTGCCCATATCAGACACTAAATATAACAACCATTGCTGCATTCTTGCCAAATTCTCAGCCCTGCTCCTGTTCTCAGTCACCAGCGTAGACTTCAGTTTCCATTCAGCTAGGGGATATTTTCAGCCACAGAGGAACTGAAAGGAAGGGGTAGGAATAAAGAGAATTATTATTACGGTGTTGGCTTCTAAAGAGGGAAGCACCTGTGCCTCAAACACCATCTGCCTCATTTACTCCCAGTTTTGCAGATGGATATGTAGGTGAAAATCCCCTGATTAGTGCAAGGGGCCATCAGACCCTTTTTCTCTAATAATTTTGTTTCATTAAGACATCCTTCCTGGCATTTACATACATGCCTGGACTAGACATTGAACCCAGGTGCTGAACTCGGCCTCCTGTAGTCACCAGCAGATTTTAAGATTCTTTTATACCCAGGGTGGCCAGTTCATTCCTTCTGCCCTACGTATTTACAAAGCCAAAACGCTGGCCCAAACTCTTTACGGCATTCCCATATGGATATGGGGCTTCAAGGATTGCATTGAAAGAACCCAGGCTGCTTTCCTTAGAAAACTTCTGGGTCTTCCCCCTTGTGTTGGTTTTGCCCCAATATACCTGGAACTAGGCATTCGATCGGTGGAATGTATGGCCTGGATAAACACCTTTAAATGGTGGTTTCGGGTGCTCTTTCTGGCAGTTCCTGGCAGCTACCTCTCCCTGGTGGTCACGGACTCCCATATTTCTCGCTGGGAGAAAGAGCTGCTGAAGAAACTTCATCCGCTAGGTTTCACGGAGGATGCCTTGGGAAACTATGACTTCAAGGATGCCCAATTTAGGATAGTCCAACGGCTCGTGGACATTGATTTACAATATCTACGAGCCAGAGCCAATAAAACTTGCTCCCCCCTGACTCTCAACCAAGTTAATAACTATGGATTGAGGATGGCTTCCTATTTTTATACCCTAACCATTCCCAAGTATAGAAGAGCTTTTTCCCTAGCTCGCTTCAATGTCTTGCCCTCAGCACTTCTGGATGGTCGTTTCAAGAGGCTCCCGATTAACGAGCGGCTGTGCCCTTGTGACAGAGCCGAGGTTGAGACAGCGGAGCATGTCCTTCTATTTTGCCCTATGTATAGCATGGACAGATCTAGGTTACTGTCTCTTCCTGAAATCGTCCCTTCTGGTCCTGATGGCCGTGATTTGTTTGTGCATTGCCTTGGGGATGTCTCCTCGTACATCACCTCTCAGGTTTCCAGGTTTTTCTTGAGAGCTGTGACCATTAGAGGAGAGAGCTGTAACCTCCCTTAGTTGGGCTTTTGGTGACTGGCTGCTGTGCCTCTTTTGTACTGTTCGTGTTTTGGTCTGTGACTGTAAATAAAGATATTATTACATAGTGTCAAATAATCAGGTGCCTGGTTAAACAGAGCCTTCTCTGTGGCAGCACCACATTTTTCCCAAACATTTTCTTAACTATAGAGTTCATGGCTTGTTGTGATTGGCTTTATTTTATGAGTGAGCAGAACAATACAAGGATAGCAGGAAACAGAGAATCCAAAATAGAGTGGGCTTTCATACTGAGCAGAGGCCAAGCAGGAAGGACAGCTGTAGAAAAAATAAATATGTTAAACACAGGGCTGGTATATTTTACACATACATGCCAAACCTTAGAGCTATACTGGAAAACAGGAGGATTTCGAACCTAGGAACTCCTGTCATGACCGACTAAAACTATTACTCTTTGTTGTTGATAATAATGGACCTACTAGACCTACTTGAAGAATAGGAGTAGTAGTTGAACAAATCTGCAAGCCCAAATTCAAAATAGTCGTGTAGCACCTTTTCTGATTAATAAATGTTATTAAAAGATATAAGTGTGTGATTTTTTGGCCAACACAATAAACACAGGTCTCCTCCTACAGATTATCAAATTAGAGAAAGCAGGAGGAACAAAGAATCATTTGAGTACAATTGTGGTCAAGTAGCCAAGCTGAATGAGTTCATCTATGCATTTCCTTGGAGAAAACCCAAAATGTGGAACATGGAAATCTTAACCCAACGTTTCACTGCCTTTGGCCACATGGATGGAGAATTAAAAGATGAACTTATCAGGTTTGGATAGGCTTTAACCTTGGGGCCAATAAACCTGGATGAAAAATTGGCTGTATTTTTTGGGTCGAAAGAAATGTTGAAATAAAAATGCAGAATTTGCATCATTTCTCCTTTACAGATGTTATTAGACAAAAGGAGTATTCAACTGTATAATCAGCAATGCTTATACTTACAAGAATGTATATGAACCCAGCCCTGTAGTTAATTGAACTCAAGGGGGGAAAGTCTTTCTGCCCCTCCCATCATTTCTGGATGGAAAAGCAAAAAGCAAAACATATTTTCCAATACGCACCTGATATGCTTTCTATTATTCCCTAGCTGATTGCCTATGTTTTAGGGGTTGACATTCAAATCCTATTTCCAAGACAATGTTCTTGCCTAGATTTTAGCCAAGGTTTCAATTATTCACATAACACTTTTATAGATTATTTTTCTTTGCAAGTTTCATCAATGGAAATCTAGAGATGTGTGAGGAGCATCAGCTCTCCCCAAATGGCTTATGACTGCGAGTTTCTACAACTTGTTTACATAAGGAAAAGTCATCCTGCAACTGGCTCTTCGCTATGTCTCAGGTTATCCAGAGAAAGGAAGTATGGAAGAAGCAAGGGAAGAAGCATTTGTGGGAAAATAGCAAGGAATAGTTTTCATCTTGACTGTGCTCATATAATCAGTACACGAAATGAGTACTTCTCATTAGAGTAATGCAAAGGTGGTATTCAGCAGGTTCTTACCAGTTCTGGAGAACCAATAGTGGAAATTTTGAGAAGTTCAGAGAACCAATAAGTACCACCTCTGACTGGCCTGCCCCCATCTATTCTCAGCCTCCTGAATCCCAGCTGATCGGGAGGAAATGGGGATTTTGCAGTAACCTTTCCCTGGAGTAGGGGGGGGGAGATTTTACAGTATCCTTCTCCTGCCACACCCACCAAGCCAAGCCAAGCCATGCCCACCAAGCCACACCCACAGAACCATTTGTAAAAAAAATGGGAGTAATGTCACAATGAAGATAGAAACAAAACCTGACACAAATTTTCTATGGAGATAAGTTTAGGACCTTCACCAAAACCAAATACTGTACACTTTGGTTTCCATCTACAGTAGATATGGAATGCAAAATCTGCTAAGAATCAACAACCAAAAACCATTTGTATAGTGTCTGGGGGAGAAAAAAACCCCACACATATTCCAGCAAATTCAAGCTCAACCAGGTTGCTATTTCAAACCTGATGGTGTCCTGCATCTATTCAATGTTTGAGGGCACCTGTTCCGAGGGCCTCCTGATGTCACTTAAAGTGATGTCTCTGCCTTCATAAAAGACACTTTCATTGAGTTAGCCACCAAGTGAAAGTGTTCATCCAGCAGCTTGTGCAACTGAAGACAACGTGGGAAAGTCTTTCAGAGGATGGAGCTCTGACCTAGGTCAGAAGGTTCAAAGGAAGTTTCTGCAAAGTGGCCTCTTCCCACAACCTTAGCAGTAAAGTTCTATGGAAATGAATTATTTTAAAAGCTTATATGAGGAAAGTTTACCTCAGAAAGAATGACATCAGAGATATTTGCATTGGAACACTACCTAAAAAAATGTACATGAACAACTACATACATTATGGGAAATTGCATGCAAAAGTTCTGTATATTAAAGCAAGTTATGAATAAAACAGGTATAGATTTTTTTAATCTGCTAAAAACTAAAATGGATTAGGTTTAAATGGATTGACATTGTAGCCCTTGCTTGAAAGTTTGCCAACTCTCCTATAAAAATTTCTGTTTCTTGTTCGGTTCTGGAATATAGAGTTGCAAGTGTCTTGTGAGAAATTCTCTAGCAGATCTATGTAATGACCAATGTATTTATTATTTACTTTGTTTTTATATGATTCATTCAGAAGTCTTATCTTCATTGCTTAGATGAAGATAAATAATCTGCTTGGAATTAACGGTTAGAAAATGTTTCTCGTCAGATTTGAGATCCAACATCATAACATTAAAAGCAAAAACAAAACTGGATGTCAGAAATTTATTGCCGTTTTCTCCCTGCTTATTTGCTTGTTTTTATTTTTGGTTCTTCTAAATGCTTCTTCTAAGATTTATGGGGGCTGTTTTCAGGTTCATTTCCAAGGGTCTCAGTCTGTGGTCAAAAGTATCTGCCAGCAAGTCTTTGCTGGCATTAGAAAAATGGTTGGCTGAGATCCAGGATCTACATTTCCGGTCTATCTTTTGATCTGAACTATTGGGTCAACAAATATGATAGATGAACAGAAGAGCAGAGAAGATCTTTAATAAGACTTATTGGTAGTGTGTAGGGATTATTCCCATGGAATTGATTTCAGGTTCGGTGTCAGCAGTGATGTATTTAAGTACTGTTTATATCCCCAATCCCTTATACTATAGTTCTGTGTCCATTTTTGGCTGAACAACAGCTCCTCAATGCAAGAAAGTCCATTCTAGTTTTGGATTTTTACCAAAATAGGCCCATAAGGAAATCCAACAAATAACAAACAAACAAGAAAAGTGAGCTCATCTTTGCATTCATCTTGCAGCTGCCCCAGAAACCAGCTGCAGTCCAACCTTCCTTACAAGCTCTCCATGAAAACTCAAATAGTCTATATTAGGTAATACAAACAGGAAGGAGAATTGTGTTTTTGTGACGGCAGTATCTGACTTTGTTTTCTTTTTTTTCCTGGAAAAGAACACACAGCATTGTGCATCTTTCTCTGCAAATTATTTTCTTTAATTAAAAAGAGAAAGTAATTGATAGAAATTTTCTATAGAGCTTGGCTTCCAATGACTAAGGTAAAGGTAAACGTTTCCCCTATGCAGTGGTACCTGACTCTAGGGAGATGTGCTTATATCTGTTTCTTAGTTAAGGAAGCCAGTGTTGTGCAAAGATGCTTCTGTGGTCATGTGCCTAGCGTGACTACATGCCAATATGGAACATGCATGGAACACTATTATCTTCCCACCGAAGGGGTACCTACTTGCATTTGCATGCTTTCGAACTGCTAGGTGGGCAGCAGCTGTGGCAAGTAATGGGAGCTCATCCCATCATGTGGCACTCGGTCTCAAATCTGGACTGTCAGCTTTCCACTTGAAAAGCTTAGCGTCTTTAACTGCTGAGTCATCGCGCCACATTCTGATGACTCTTTAGTCACATCTATGAAGTTTTTGAGGGGAACAATACAGAAATAGATTATCATAGTCTTCTTCTAGGACATTGATAGCCCCCCCCCCCGGTCTCACTTCTGGATATGTAAACATGTATACATCAGTGTTCTGACCCCCCCTTCCTCCGTTGCCCACACAGCACACACACTCCGGAACAGTACAAGGGAACAAGGTTTATTACACCAACAGACAAGAGGTTTTGTGGCAGCAAGCCACCAAGACAGAACTCACAAAGACAGAACACACAAAAGCAGCAATCCAGCTTGCCAGGATCCCAGACTAGAGTTGCTGTCAAAAGTCCTTTGTTGATTGCTACGCAGAGCCTTTCCAGAGTCAACCCTTTTATAACCTAAAAAGGGCATCTCCCAACAGCACCTGAGAGCTCTTTACTGCCTATAATTACGCCCACGCTCCTTGCGTTTGTGGGCGCGCCGGAAACGGGCATCTCGAAACGCCCTACTAAGTCCTGAGTCACTATCCTCTCCGCTGCTCCAAGGCAGGGCATCGGGAGTCCTCCTCCTCTTGCTCTCACCGCTGCTCCATGCCTCTGGCGCCACCTGGTGGCCGACCAGACTCTCGGATTCCTGCTCAGCCTCCGAATCTTGTCCAGGATCGCACATCTCCTCTGGAGCTGACTCGTATGGAGTATCACTCTCGGAGTCTGGTGACAGCGGCACCAGCTGGGCCACAACACTATCCCTCACCGCAGGGCCCTTCCCCCGGGCCTGACGCCCGGGATGCGGTCGAGAGGGAAATTGTCCATGATAGGCCTGCACCAAAGCTGGAGCATGCACAGCCGTCGCATCGGTCCAGGACCCCCCGTCCGAGTCCTCGTCCGCCCAGTCGACCAAATACTGGAACCGACCCTTGAGCCATCTCGAGTCACGGATCCGGGTCACTCTGTGCGATGGCCGTGCGTGCACCTCAGGTGACGACGGCAGGGGTGAAGAGGAACGTCGGAGAGGACAATCCGACCGCTCAGGGATCAGGAGCGAGCGATGGAACACCGGGTGTACTCGCATCGAGCACGGGAGGGTCAGGCGATAGGCCACCGGATTGATAACGGCCTCCACAGGGAACGGCCCCAGATACCGGTGGTCCAACTTCCTCGTAGGCCGGTGGGACGGAAGATGCCGCGTGGACAACCACACGTGATCACCCACGGCCAATTCCGGCACCGCACGGCGAGACCTGTCCGCCACCCGCTTGTAATCCTCCTTCGCCTGATTCAAGTAGCGGCGCACCATCTGGTGAACTGCCTGAAGCTCAGAGAGGAAATCCTGCGCTGTGGGGACCGGAAAGTCCACGGGGGTGAGAGGGAAAAAACGCGGGTGGTACCCGACATTCGCCATGAAAGGCGTCGTCCGTGTGGAGGAGTGCTGCGAGTTGTTGAACGCAAACTCCGCCACGGCGAGGTACTCCGCCCAATTGTTCTGCTGCTGGTTCACGAAGCAGCGCAGATATTGTTCCAGAATCCCAATCACCTTCTCCGTCCCTCCATCGGTCTCGGGATGGTGCGCCGAGGACAGACAAACTTGAACGTCAAGAGCGGCCATCAGCCCTTTCCAGAACTGGGCCGTGAATTGTGTACCACAATCGGAGACGACCCGGTCAGGTAGGCCGTGCAGCCGGAACACGTGCTGGATGAACATGCGGGCGGTGGCGCGGGCTGTCGGCAATCTCCGGCAGAGGATGAAATGCGCCATCTTGGTGAGCATGTCCACCACCACTAGGACCGTAGTGAAACCGGACGACGGAGGCAGTTCCGTCAAAAAGTCCATGGACATGGCTCCCCAGGGTCTGTCCAGGGTCGGCAATGGCTGTAGCAAGCCTGGAGGAGCTCCCGTCGCTGATTTGGCCTGTCGACACTGCACACATGACGTGACGTACGTCTGCATGTCGTGTCGCAGGCGAGGCCACCAAAACGTACGGGAAACCAGGTGCAAAGTTTTGAACAGGCCAAAGTGTCCCGCTGCCGGAGTGTCATGACATTGGGAGAGAACCAATCCACGGAGCGGTCCTGCAGGCACGTAGAGCCGATCCCGATACCTCAAAAGGTCCTCGTCAAAGGTCCACGGGGATGTCGGCCCTACCTCTGCTCGCCGTTGTTCCACCCACTCGTCGTTTCGCTGCGCATTCTGTATCAACGACCGTAAATCCACGGGTTCCTGGATTGCAGCGAAGGACTCGATGGGTAGGACCGTCCGGGGAGGCAGTGAGTCAGCAGGGTCTGAGTACTCCGGCTTTCTAGATAGGGCATCCGCCCTCTGGTTCAAGGCACTGGGGATATACGTGACCTTGAAGTGGAACCGGGCAAAAAACAGAGACCACCGGATCTGGCGCTGATTGAGCTTCCGCGCTGTTGTCAAAAACTCCAGATTCCGATGGTCTGTCTGGACTTCGACCTGATGCCTGGCCCCCTCCAGGTGATGTCGCCAGGCTTCGAACGCCGCCTTGATAGCCAGCAACTCCTTCTCCCAGATGGTATAATTGCGCTCGGAAGGATTGAGTTTCCGAGAGTAATAGGCGCAAGGGAAAAGGGTGCCATCAGGGGCGTGAGCCTGCAATAACACCGCCCCCACCGCGATGTCGGACGCATCCGCCTCGACTACAAAGGGGCGATGGGGATCAGGGTGTTTCAAGATTGGCTCCTTTGTAAAAGCGCGCTTCAACGCCACGAACGCTTGTTCCGTGGACCCCCAGTGAAACGGCACTTTCTTTTGCAGGAGCCGAGTGAGGGGCGCGGTCAAGAAAGCAAAGCCGGGGATGAAGGACCGGTAGTAGTTGGCAAACCCGAGGAGTCTCTGAACGTCTTTCATCCGTCGAGGAGATTGCCAACTTCGTAATGCCTCCACCTTGCCTGGCTCCATCGCAATTCCTTCAGGGGATATACGGTGCCCCAGGAACTCGATGGTGGTCTGCCAGAACTGACACTTCTCCAGCTTGGCAAACAAGCGATGCTTTCGAAGGCGCTGCAAGACCTGACGCAAATGCTGTTGATGCTCCTTCCGAGACGTAGAGTAGATCAAGATGTCGTCCAGGTAGATGACGACAAACTGATCCAAAAGGTCCCGAAAGATATCGTTCATAAAATGTTGGAAGACAGCTGGGGCATTGGTCAACCTGAACGGCATGACCGTATCGGGTGCCAAAAGCTGTCTTCCATTCATCCCCCGCCCTGACTCGAACCAGATTGTAAGCTCCACGTAAGTCCAGTTTTGTAAACACCACGGCCTCCCGGAGCCGCTCCAACAACTCAGGAATCAGAGGCAACGGGTAGCGATTACGGATCGTGATGGCGTTCAAGCGCCGGTAATCGCAACAAAGTCTTAGATCCCCGGTCTTCTTTTTGACGAACAAAACCGGGGCAGACAAGGGCGAAGACGAAGGCCGGATAAAACCCCGGGCCAAGTTCTTGTCAAGGAAGTCCCGCAATGCGGCCAACTCCGGTTCAGACATGGAGTATAGGCGGCCCGTCGGGAGTTCCGCATCAGGTACCAGGTCAATGGGACAGTCGTAAGGCCGGTGCGGTGGCAGTTGATCCGCCTCCTGCTCGCTAAACACGTCCGCGAACTCCGCTAAATCCGGCGGCACTGTCACCTCGGCCGAACTGGGCACCTGAGCCGCGCAAACATGACGGGTATGGTCCACGCATTGCAAGGACGGGAACGAGATGCGGTTCTGCGACCAGTGGATCTGGGGATCGTGCGCCTGCAGCCAAGCCAAGCCCAACACCACGGGGAAATGCAGACCCGAAGCCACGTAAAATTGAATGGCCTCCTCATGCTCCCCAAGGATCAGGCACAAAGGCTGCGTGGCGTTCTTGATGGGCCCAGACAGAAGCACCCGGCGGTCAATGGTCTCCACTCGCATCGGAGGGTCTACCGGGCACAGAGGGACGTGATATTTCGTGACAAACGCATCCATAAAATTCGTGGTAGCCCCGGAATCGACCAAGGCATCGGCTGGTATTCCCTGCGGACTACCCGACAAGAGAATGTGCGCTGCAAGAATCAGATGTCGTGGAGGCCCCTCCGCCTCTGTTCCGGCCTGTGCCCGACCCGAAGTCTCCCTCAGATCGGGCTTTCCCCGTTTCCTGAGACGGAGGTCCGTCGTTGAGGGGGGGGCGTAGACCGTGCAGCCCCTCTACCTCCCTTCTTGGGGCAACCCGTAGCCAGATGTCCCGGATCCCCACAGTAAAAACACAACCCCCCTGCACGCCGTCTCTCCATCTCCGTGCGTGACAAGCGGGGTCTGGCTGCACCCAACTCCATGGGCTCCTCTCGTGGGACAGGAGTCTCTCGTGGAACTGGCACTCTCAGCACCTCCCGGGACGCTCGGCGAGGCCTCCGCCTCTGCAGCCGGCCGTCAATCCGGAGGCATAGATGAACCAACGCGTCAAACGTTGGAGGCCTATCCACTCTCACCAGCTCATCCTGCAGGTCCTCTGACAGGCCATCCTGAAAACCATCCATAAGGGCTGGCTCATTCCACTCAGAGTCCTGACTGAGCAGCCGGAACTCGGTAACGTAGTCCAGTAAAGAACCACGCCCTTGGTGCAACTCTTTCAGGAGTCTGGTGGCTGTTTCTCCTTTGATGGGGTCCTCGAACGTCAGCCGAAGATGAGTGCAAAAACCCTGGAAGTCATCCAGCAGGGGGATCGGCTGAGTCAGCAAAGGTGTAGCCCACCGTGCTGCTGTGCCTGAGAGCAAGCTTATCACAAAGCCCACCTTCGTCTGGTCGGTGGGAAAGTCCTCCGCTCTCAAGGCAATGAACAACCGGCATTGGCCCAGGAACGCCGGGAAAAGTTTCGGACTGCCATCAAACTTATCCGGCATGGCCACTGGGCATTTCCTTCGTTGCTGCTGGGGGGGTGGGGGGTTAGCAGGAGCAGACAGCTGTGCAACTTGCGCTGTTAGCAAGGCAAGTTGCTGTGCGAAGAGAGCATTCTCCGCCTGAAGTTGCTCCATCATAGCTGAATGGAGATACGTTTGGGGTAGCAATCAATCTGTTCTGACCCCCCCTTCCTCCGTTGCCCACACAGCACACACACTCCGGAACAGTACAAGGGAACAAGGTTCATTACACCAACAGACAAGAGGTTTTGTGGCAGCTGGGCCACAACACATCAGTATCAAGGAAGAACACTTGATTTTCTTTAACAGATGATCAGTAACGAATCATATAGCAGTGAATAATGGAAGATATTGTACAACGTATCTGGTTTATATAACATAGGTTTATGTAGGAGAACCAGCTTGGTGTAGTGTGTAAGGTGTAGCCTACAAATCATGAAACTGGGAGTTTCTAGTCCCACTTTATGCATGAAATAAGCTGGATGACTTTGGGCCAGTCACTATCAGCCCAACCCACCTCATGTTATAGGAAAAAGAGGAGGAGAAAAGAATATTATGTACGTTTGTTATCTTGAGTTACTTGTAAAATAATGAAAATGGGATAAAAAAAATCTAACAAACAAAATATGAAAATCAATTACAGATATGTTAGTCAATGAGAAAAGACCTTCCATCTATTGAAGGGCATATCCTTATATAGATCAATTTAAATGCTTCAAAAATGCCATTTTTGGAAATTCCAACATTCACTGGAATTATCAGGAGAACATTGTAATTCAAAATGGAAGGTTTACAGATTCTGTCTCAAGATGTCGATTATAAACAGACTACATTAGGTATTGGTAGCTGTTGCATAATTCGGGTTATACATAGCATTCAAGCAAATAATCCCTTACTGTCCCGAATATACCTTCAGTTTAGAACTGAAAACTTAATTTGCCCAAGAATCTGGAAAAGTGTTGACCCTGAGCCCCTATCATATTGAGGTACTGGTTTGAATTTGCCTATTTGATGTGTTCCTAGGAAGCAGACCATCAAAGGGAGGGTCAAGACGGAAGATAGCGAAGCGGAGCGGGTGGGAGGAAATAACATCCCTATAAGGGGAATTCCAATCACGACGGTCGTAGGGAGGGGCAGGCGCGAGGACACCAGAAGAACGTATAGTCGGTTGGCAGACCGGGGCCACTGGATACGCCCGGTCGCTTGCACCAACCCCCGCAGACTAGGTGGACAGGATCAGCAGAGCCTGGGCCTTAGGCTGATGTTATGTAACGCGAGGTCCGTGGTTAACAAGGCCCCCCTCATCAGTGACTTGATCACAGAGGGGGAGCCGGACCTCGCAGGAATAGCGGAAACCTGGTTGGGCCCAGAGGGGGGGTTACCCCTCAGGGAAATGTGCCCTCCAGGTTACCGTGTATTCCACCAGCCACGGGCCCAAGGTAGGGGTGGGGGGGTAGCAATTATCATCCGGGACGATCTGGCACCGAGAGAATTCACTGTGTCGCAGACATCTGGTTGTGAGTCTCTGGGCGTAAAGTGGGGTCCAGGGAGTCAGTTGGGCCTGTTGATAGTATACCTGGCTCCCCGCCATACATCAACGGCCCTGCCCGAGCTCCTCGAGCGGATCTCGGAGATGGCGGTTGAGACCCCCAAACTACTAGTGATGGGGGATTTCAACCTGCCGTCAACGGGAAAGGCATCCGAGGTAGCCCGGGAATTCATGGCTTCCATGACAGCCATGGGTCTGACTCAAGTAATTCAGGACCCCACTCATGAGCGAGGCCACATTCTGGATCTTGTGTTTGTCTCCGACCAGTGGACGAGTGATCTGGGAAGAGGGCATTTAGTCATCACGCCCCTGTCATGGTCAGATCACTCACTTCTCCAGCTTGACTTCCCTGGCGCTACTCCCCACCGCGGGGAGGCGGAACCAGACTATCCCAGATGGTTCCGCCCCAAGCGCCTGATGGAACCGGATAGGTTCCAGGCTGAGCTTGGGCCATTTCCTGCTGACCTGTCCCGCTCCCGGGCTGAGGACCTGGTAGCCGCATGGAATAGTGCGGCTGCCGGTGCCTTGGACCGGGTGGCGCCTTTGCGGCCTCTCCGACGGCCACGATCGACCCGGGCCCCCTGGTTTAACGGGGAGCTAAGGGCGATGAAACGCCTTAGGAGACGCCTGGAGAGTAAGTGGAGATCCTCCCGCTCCGAAGCTGACCGAACACAGGTAAGAGCCTACATAAGGACCTACCTTGTGGCAATAAGAGTGGCCAAACGTCAGTATTGTGCCACTCTTATAGCGTCCGCAGAGAACCGCCCTGCTGCCCTGTTTCGGGTGACCCGCTCCCTTCTGTCACAGGAGCAGCGGGACCCCCCATTGCAGGGCAGGGCAGAGGAATTTGGAGAGTTCCTGCAGGATAAAATCGATCATATCCGGAGAGGTTGGACCCACTCCAGTGCTCCAGTGGGGACGTCCGGGACTAGTCTTGAGAGACCATGCTGGGAGGAGTTTGACCCTGTTGTCATCAAAGATTTGGACAGGTTGCGCGGGCAACTGCGGGCCACCACATGTTTACTGGACCCGTGTCCCTCCTGGTTGGTGCTGGCCTCCTGGGAGGGCTCACGAGGCTGGCTACTGGGGCTGGTGAACGCTTCGTTGGGGGAGGGCCGGATGCCGGCCGCCCTGAAAGAGGCGGTGGTCAGGCCCCTGCTCAAGAAGGCTTCTCTGGACCCAAAGGAACTAGCAAATTATCGTCCTGTCTCCAACCTTCCTTTTTTAGCAAAGGTTGTTGAGAGTGTGGTGGCTCAGCAGTTTCCGCGTCACCTGGAGGAAGATGATTATCTAGACCCGCGCCAGTCCGGCTTCCGACTCGGTCACAGCACGGAGACGGCCTTGGTCGCGTTGGTGGATGATCTCTGGAGGGCAAAGGATGAGGGTTGTTCCTCCATCCTTGTTCTATTAGATCTCTCGGCGGCCTTCGATACCATCGACCATGGTATCCTATTGCGCCGGCTGGAGGGGTTGGGGATTGGAGGCACCGTGCTACGGTGGTTCCACTCCTACCTCTCTGGCCGGACGCAATGTGTGTTGACGGGGGAGCAGAGGTCGACCACAAGGCCCCTCATTTGTGGGGTCCCACAGGGGTCGATTCTCTCGCCTCTCTTGTTCAACATATATATGAAGCCGCTGGGCGAGATCATCCGTAGTTTTGGGGTGAGTTACCATCTGTACGCTGATGATACTCAGTTGTACATTTCCACCCCAAACCACCCCAACGAGGCTGTCGAAGTGATGACCCGATGTCTGGAAGCCGTACGGGTCTGGATGGATGACAGCAGGCTCAGGCTCAACCCCTCCAAGACAGAGTGGCTGTGGTTCCCGGCTTCCCGATTCAATCAGCATATTCCATCGCTGACCATCGGGGATGAGCAATTAGCCCCGGTTGAAGGGGCGCGCAACTTGGGCGTCCTCCTTGACGATCGGCTGACCTTAGAAGATCACGTGGCGACCGTGGCAAGGGGGGCGTTCCTCCAGGTTCGCCTCGTGCGCCAGTTGCGGCCCCTTTTGGACCGGGAGGCCTTGCGCACAGTCACTCACGCGCTGGTGACGTCCCGCCTGGACTACTGTAACGCTCTCTACATGGGGCTCCCCTTGAGGTGCGCCCGGAGACTGCAGTTGGTCCAGAATGCAGCCGCGCGGGTTATTATGGGGAGATCGAGATTCTCCCATATAACACCTATCCTGCGCGAGCTGCACTGGCTTCCTGTGGCCTACCGGGTGCGCTTCAAGGTACTGGTTACCATCTTCAAAGCGCTCCATGGCACAGGGCCTAGTTACCTGCGGGATCGCGTCCTGCCCCATACATCCCTGCGACCCACTCGCTCACACAGGGAGGGGCTACTCCGGGTGCCGTCCTCTAGACAGTGCCTGGGGACGGTGCCCAGGAGTAGGGCCTTCTCTGTGGTGGGCCCTACCCTTTGGAATGACCTCCCCCCAGACATCCGGACAACAACCGATCTTCGCTCCTTCCGTATGAAGCTGAAGACCTACCTGTTTTGTCAAGCCGGCCTGGCATAACGTTACTATCTTGCCACCCCAGGTCATTTTACAATGGGAAATTTTGTTTTTAATATTTTTGGGGTTTTAAACTTTGTAAGTATGCTTATTTATGGACTTATTTTTACCTCCTCTGCACGATTTTATGGTGCTATCTTGATTATTGCTCTGTACGTCGCCCCGAGTCCCTGTGGGGAGAGGGGGCGACTAATAAGTTCAATAAAATAAATAAATAAATAATAAAATTTCTTTGGTTCAGAAGTATCTATTTTGATGCTTCTTTTGATGAGCACAGATTTTTCAAGCAATCCCCTGTGACAGAAAAAAAAGAGAGGGAGAGAACATTCCTATCCTTGAACTATCATTTTCTATGATTATTTAAAGAAATAAAAATGGCATAACTCATGGAAGAATTTGAAATGGTAAGCACACACATGCAGAATAAATAGTTCTGAATGTAGATTTTATGGAAGTGCTCTTCCATTGTAACAGCAACCTTCCTCTCTAATAACCCTTTCCCTCTCTTTATTAGCCCCAGCAGCTAATTAAGCAATTACGTCATTTTCTGGAGAATCTTGATAAGATATCATCGAGAGAAAGAGAGAGTGAGAGAGAGAGAGAGAGAGAGAGAGAGAGAGAGAAAGAGAGAGAGAGAGAGAGAGTTTTGAGCTTCAGCCAATAACAATTGCAGATCCCTCTCTCCTTGTCTCATTTCATAGTTATTTTGTTTCTCAGTGCAGGCATTCCTGTTGGCAATAAGTCCAAACAAGATTGGTGACATAGATCAAATGCAAAGGAATGGATAAACCTTCTCTGGATAACGGTGGAAATTATTACATTTGCTGTTCAGTATAATTCTAGGGCCTATAAGAAGATTTTTTCTTCCAACTGTAGAAATAAATCAATAATTAATACCAATGTTGGGACATCTATTATGTTAAAATCCTCTCTCTGACGTCTAAGAAAACAAAGATGTCCAATGACCACATGGACTTCAAAAACTAGTTCCTGATTCCATGGCTCAAAACCATCTAAGTAAAATGACTTGAGTCTCTATCGAAACATGGAAGATATAGGAAGGATTCATTCCTCTCCCACACACACATCTTTTTAGTAAGTTTTTAAGGCAGGCAGTAGGATTGTCATCCATTTATAACATTTATTACAGTTAAACAGTTAAATAATAATCTTTTTTACAAGCTTACTGGAAGTTACAAGAGTTTAAATAAATCAAACAACTGGACACTATGACAGTTTCCACCCCATACTATTACTCTGCTAAACACATAATTTCCAGAGCATTGTCCATGCCTAAAGATATCTATCCATGTAGCAGGACTGTATTACTATTATCCTTTTCATCTTTTCTTTTATCTACTCCTGTTGGTGTCTTATGACTATCAGTTTGTTGGTTGTATTTCATGATTTATGATAGTATTTTGCACTTTGTTGTTTGTATGTACACTGAGAGCTTATGCACTGAAGACAAATTCCTTGTCATACTTGATCTATAAAAATATTCTAGGCTAGGCTAGGCTACTATTCTATTCTTATTCTATTCTGTTCTATAATAACCATAAGGTAGAATGTATCAGCAAAAATAGACTGCAAAGGATCCAAATCAACTTTGCCAAGCACTGATGCCTTCTAAAAACATGATTTTCATATCTAGGGAAATGCAATATTGATCCAGAACAATGCCTCTGAAGGTGGGCATTTCAAATCACTCCTCCTCCTCCAATATTAGTGAGGAATAATATATTACAGCAGGACCATAAGTTGCAAAAGGTAACATTTAAATAGGAAAAAATAATAATCTAGATCTCCTAAGGCCCTTGAATATACTTGGAATCCAATGGCTACTATATGTAAGTTAGCAGATACCTGTTCTACCATGCAGGCAATTGTATAGAATTAGATTACTTCAGAGGTGGGTTACTAATGGTTCAGGCCGGTTCGGTGGGTAGGTAGTAGCTCGGACGGCCATGCCCCTGAACAGGTTCTATTCGCTGTGCCATAAGCGGTGCCATCTTGTTTTTTGCTTCTGTGCATGCGCAGAAACATTTTTATCTACTGCGCATGCAGGAGTAGTGCACATCCAGCGCACATGCCCAAAGCGAGTCCCTGAGGGAATCAGCAGTAGAAGAATCTGGAACCCACCCCTAGATTACTTGATACTTACCACACAAAATAAGCTTCCTGGCTTTGTTGGAAAGACTGATTGAGGTCGGAGATTGACTCTTTTGCCTATAGTCATTAGAAGCAGTCCACTGGAGACAATGACTTCGTATTACTAGAATTGGGGGAATAATTATTTTTTATGTTTCTGAAGATTAGATATAATCTAAAAACAGCAGTAAATAGAGCCATAACTCTATATTGGGAATTATTCTGAGCAAGACATCAAGTGGCTTAAATGGAGTTTTCAAATAATTAACCAAGGATTTGGACTTGTTCCCCCCCCCCCCCCCCCCGTTCTATCATCTAAACAGCATCTTGCCTGATAAAGAAACCCAGAGGAAGCCCACACACCCTGCTGTGTTATTTGAGTTGATTCTAATAAAGATAATTACCTTGCTACGAATACACAGCACAGAGCATCAGTGTACTTGATGCACAAGTGCCCAAGTCCACACAATGTGCATGTATGATTGAATCATTATACAACAGGAGCAAAGGGTGAGTCAGCACCGACTTGTTGACATCTGGAACTGCACTGTCAATGACACAGCTTGTGGATGAATCCAGAGACTGGTGTCCTGACACAGCTGGATGCCAAGATATTCTAAACTAAGCCCATCAACCAGTGAAAACTACCCCTTGTTTTCTTTTCAATTCAGATATTACTTCTAAAGCAATTTATGAAATCAAAGCCGCATAAAAATTATATAAATTTGCATTTCTTCCATGTACAATTTCTAGCTAGATTACATGTTAATTAACACATCACAGAGCCTGACTGTATCAAATATTTTTATTTTTACATCATATCTATCTCATATTATTGCCTTTAAATTGGTACCTAATGGCTGCTAGTAAATGCCAAAAATTGGTTTACTGATGGTCAATTGCAAGACATTGGGAGTTGTTAAAACTTCAATTAAATACTTTGTTAAAATATTGCAATAATCTTTTAAATAAAACTTCACAAAGGAGAATTTACTGGCTGTTTTATTTAAGTCATTTTGAACATCACAGATGCTGCCAAATACATTGATTTAACATTGATTTTTCTCTTGGCAAGTATCATTCTTTATAGGTAAATCTGATCAAATCTGTACTGTATGTCAGAAGTTAGACATTGTTTTGTTATAATGTGATTAAAAATAGCAAACATTCAAGAGGGTAGAGGAATGTTTCCCTAAAACAAAGTAATAAAATCAGTACTTATTTAATTTATTTTAATAAGAGACAAGGCGGCCAACTGGAAAAATGCAATACAGTCAATTTTATAGAATTGATCAAGAAAGTGTCTTTGCTGGAACCTATTTCTTCATAAATTAGCTAGGAGGGCTAAATGTCTTGGGCCACTGTATAAATACTAAATAAATGCATAAATTGGTACATACAGATCCGAATAAGTGCATATATTTGTTTAAAGGGTCCTATTCATAAATAACTAGCTATCAACCCAGATTAAAAGAACAGTGAAATTCGCTGACTGTTTTAAGGTTCTTCCTTGTTGCAGTCATGTCCTTTCCAGAGAGGGGTTCCTACTGGTTTGGCTCAGATCTGCCAAGTAGGGAGTAACTCAGCTGGCCACGCCCCCGAAACGGTTCTATCGGCAGAGCTGTAGGCGTTGCGACCTTGTTTTTTTACTGCTAGTAGGTTTTCTTTTACTACTTTTTTTACTACATCAAGCATGCGTGTGCACAAAGTGTGTCCCCGAGCGAACGGACAGTAACAGGAGCTGGAACCCACCCCATGCCCTCTCCTACCCTTAAGAACCACATTTGGCCAAATAAATGAAGCATAAACCAAAAGTGTAAAGAATGTCCAGGCTGAATGGTGGGGAAACTATGGACTTTAGATTTTGTAGGACTTTGGCTCCCAGTCATTATACAGCCAGTTGGATGTTGTGGGTAAGGTGCTAGCTAGAAATCAGGAGACTGTGAATTCTAGTCTTCTCTTAGGCATGAAAGGTAGTTGAGTTACTTTGGGATGGTCATTCTCTCTCAGCCCAAACCCATGGCATTCTGGGTTTGAAGAAAACAGGGTTACTATTAATATGAAGTATTAAGTATCATATGTAGGTCACCTTGAGTTAGCAAAAAATAAAGGCATAAAAATTCCACAAATAAATACATAAAATTAGTCTGAAAGGTCAAACAAGAATAGTTGAAGTGGTCCACATAAGCCAGCTTTCTCTGTGCAATCATTTGTTTTCTTCCTCAATTCTTTATGATCTTCTGTCAAAAAGGCATTTCCTTGCCCAGATGCTAAGAAACCTGGGGACCCTTGAAGTAGCATAGGAAACTGATAGAAGGTAATATATGATCAAGTTAAGTTCACTGTAGTTGGCCAGAGGCAAGCAAAGATAAGTCAGATGAAGAGATCCTCAGTAATATGATTTGAGTGGATAATCTGAATTTTTTTTTAAAAAAACTATTCAAACTATTTGGTAGAAGGTAACAGCATTCCATGTGCCTCAACTGGCCACATGACCACAGAAATGTCTTTGGACAACACTGCCTTCCTTGCCCAAGAAACAGAGATAAGTGCTGCCCCCTAGAGTTGAAACGACTGGACAAGGGACTGACTTTACGTTTACCTTTAATTACTGAGAAACACATAAAGGTGAGAAAGGCAAAGAAAGATTGAAAATAGAAACTCTTTCTAATCTTCTAAGATAATAAGTAAGAGGCCCATTTTCCCAATATATATTATACTATCCTTATCTATACAATATTAGGTTTCCTTTTCATGCACACAGTTGGTTAACATGGAAAGGCTGACTGATTTGAAGTATTTGGATGTTCAAAACGGTGCAATTTAGGAATAATAAGCAAGGTGTTTGTGAATATATGGTTTGGGTCTTACTGGCTCTGTAATATTGCAAAAGACATTTAAGGTGATTGAATATTATCTAGATCAAACTTTCCCAATTCGAGCCTTTTGGGTGCTGAATTACAGTTTCCCCAAATTATGTAGTTACTAAGCTAAAACTTTCTATATGTGGAACAACAAGTTTATCCAAACTAAAATATTCATATTTTGAATACCTTGGTTTATATATTGAGCAAAGTAGCACTGCTTTGTCCCAACTATGGAGTGAAAATAATTTGAAAAGACAAAAGTTAGAAAAATGCAAGGTTTTTTTGTGCAATGTATTGAGAACATAGAATAACACAGTTGGAAGGGACCTTGGAAGGAAGGAAGGAAGGAAGGAAGGAAGGAAGGAAGGAAGGAAGGAAGGAAGGAAGGAAGGAAGGAAGGAAGGAAGGAAAAGATGCTTTCAAGCTGCATAAGCAATTCTGAGGAGGAGGAAAATTAGGAGGAATTTAAACAGTAGTTTAGTACCTGTTCAAATTTTGTTTCCAATATGTTTTTTGAAACATATTTTCTTTTAAATTCAAAACAAATATATTTTCCATTTTGTGCAAAACTCTAGCAATTAGTAGTATTCAGGATGGGGCAATTGAGAGTTGGAATGCCAAAATATGGTGAGCACACTCGGTTGGAGAATGCTGGACCAAGTAATTATAGTTATTACTTTCCTGTGCTTAAATATTTTTCAGAATAGGTTGGGAAAAATTAAAATACACAAGAGAATTTCTGGTTAATTGTTTTCCTAGTAACTCTATAATTATCTTTGTATTTATCTGTCCTATATATTTATATCCTGTCTTTCTCCAAGAAAGCTATCAAATATAACCATGATTCATTAGTAATGTAAATGGCAAGATGTGTACTACACATGAACCATAGACCAAGCACACCATGTATCAATGGTGCATCAATGCATTTTGCAAAGCCAGGGTTTCAGAATGGGTTTTCATCTTGGTCAGTGGTGCATTTAAGTCTTGACTGATTTGTAAAATAGTCCTTCAAGAGTACTTCTTTGAAATGGTATTGTATATTAATTCATTTATTTCCAAATGAGACAAGACAGGCTTGTTGTGTTTAGCTACCTACCTGTTCATTCTGCCCTGTCCTGAAATAAGTTACCTGGATTGCTTTCAGCCTATGTATTTGGAAATGTTGACATGTCCCCACCCCACTTACCTTCAAGTTTGAGACCTGAATGCTGTGCAATGGAGTGAGCTCCCGTTATTTGCCCCAGCTTCTGCCCACCTAACAGTTTGAAAGCATGCAAATGTGAGTAGATAAATAGGTATCATTTCTGCGGGAAGGTAACAGCATTCTGTGCACCTTGGCACATAGTCTTGCTGGCCACAGGACCACATCTTTGGACAACATTGGCTAAGAAATGGAGATGATCACTGTTCTCTAGAGTTGGCCCTGACTGGACAGGGGAAATCTTTACCTTTACTTTTGATTTTCTATTCTTATTTCAATTATTTTTCAATTATATTGAAAAAAAAGGAAGTTTGGCATATTATTAATTTCTACCAACTATTGCACAGAATCAGATTCATTCGAACCATATGCTAATTTGATAATTTGCCTTGTGTTTGGGAAGCTTTTTATCTCGAACTCTGATAAAAAATGAAACACATTGGTTCATCTGTCATTTAACAGATATTTGAAGACTTTTTTATTCACTAAAGGGATAATCACTACTGTTTTCAGGAAAGTTATTTTTATGATTACATTTGGTTTCATTCACTTTACTGTCCTTTACCATATTTTTCAGTGTATAAGACGCACCCCCCCCCAAAAAAAGTGGGTGGAAATGTCTTTGTGTCTTATACTGTGAATGTTGCCGAAGGCCCCCACCCTTCAACCTCTGCGTCCCAGCAATTTGCCTCCTTGCAACAAACAGCAAACAGCCTGGTCAGCTTCAGCAAAGCTTGATTTAGCATGAGCAACTGATGTGGTTGGATCGGCCTCCCGGAATACCATCTAT
The DNA here is from genome assembly GCF_964273705.1 of Natrix helvetica. NCBI lineage: Eukaryota > Metazoa > Chordata > Lepidosauria > Squamata > Natricidae > Natrix > Natrix helvetica. Next base: position 121,294,260 of record NC_138554.1, read on the forward strand.
CAGCTCTTCCAGACTGCAGGGATCGCCACCGCCCATCACCACTGTCACCACCCATCGCTGCAACTGCCTATTGCTGCCTATTGCTGCCTGTTTCTGCCTATACATGCACCATTTTTGGCCTCCAGCATCCCATATTTGGCCCATTCCAGGCGGTGGTGATAGGCAACAGCAGTGATCCCCATTGACTAGAACAGGCCAAAAATGGGGCACACGGAGGCTGAAAACAGGATGCAGGAAACCAAAAATGGGGGGCACAGAGCAGCGATAGGTGGCAGCAACAAGGGACAGTATTTTAAAAAAACAAATAAATATATAAAAACATTCATGCAAGATCCAAGCTGGGTCGGTCACCAGGACCAGAGGTTTAGTCTGAGCTTTTGGGCATGGCCTTAGGAAACATCTCTCTCACCAGAATGTGTGCTTTGGGCTATTCTATGCCCAGTATTTCTGTGGTGCCTGGTTGTGTGTGGTTTTTTAATTGTTGATTGGGATGTTGATGGCCAGTTATTAAGTTGTTGGCTGTTGCTTCCTTATGTTGCCAAATCCTTGACTCCTGGTAATCTGGTGGTAAATCAGTTCTCCTATTTATTGACAAGGCTTCAATTATTTTGCTGGCTATTTTTGTACCTGCTTGGCCAACAATCTTAGTAGCCTTGTATTTGAATGTATGTCATTGTTCACTGCAATGTTAGGTTACCAATGAGTTTGGATCTCCTTGTCTGACCACTTGCTTGTGTTCTTGCAATCTGGTGGTTAGCTTCTTCTCTGTTTGTCCTACATAGTCACAGGGGCAATTCCATGCAGGGGATCCGGTAGATTACAAAGAACCTTCAAGTGTTCTTTGCAAAGCATTTGTCCTTGTATGATAACTGCTGGATGGTATGTGATGTCCACTTGCAAATCTCAAAAGCTGTATTCCACTGCTTCCAAAATGTTTTTTGATATATGATGTATGGCAGTGTATGCCATATTGTTGGTTTAGTTAGTGCCCAACCCAGATTGGATCCTGCAACATAATCTTGAAACATGTTTATCTCCCTTCATTCGTGAAAACATTCATTGCTAAATGCTATAAAAAACACAAAAACAGTAAACAATGTCCTAGTCTGATGCCCTTCAAATGTGTCAGCTCAACATTCCCATTTTTCTGTGCTGGCTGGGGATTTTGTGGTTGATGTTAAACAGATCTGGGAGAGGAGCCCTGCCAGATTTCTATTGTGTTAGTATCCATCCCTTTTGTTGGGTTATTCCCTACCATGCTGTCTTTTTCCCTCCCACTGCTTCTCCATTTCTCCTAAGAAGTCAGGAATCCCCATTTAATACAGGAAACAACTCTTCTATTCTTGCCTTCATAATAAAGCTGGAAATGACAGTCTTTTCTCTGAAAATAGTAAATAGGCACCATATGTCATCTAACAAATTTCGGTCTTCATATATGTATGAACCTGGGCTAATTGGCCTGACAAAAATATTTTAAACCATCTGGTTGAACATAGCTGGTTTTGAGAAATTATGTTTACCATGCTGCCTTAATTTATTGTCAACAATATTAAGTAACACAGTTGCTGCTAAAGAACAATCTTGGCAGGAGTGGGGGTGGTAGTGTATTTGACAGCGTATGTGGATGTGTGCATACATATCCACCGCTTTCTTAGCACAGAACAAGTAAGCTTCTCTGTTTCCATTTAAGTAGAGCTGAAATAAATATAGAGTGCAATATCAGTGCGTTGAAAGACACATCACAGGACGATAATACATGTGCCCAGATCAACCAGGCTGTAGCTGAGGGAGAGAAGGTCTCTCTCAGATAAGCAGTAAGGTGGCGTAAGGAGAAAACATTGCCAGGTGAAACTGAATTTCTGTGTTCAACCAAAAGACAGGAGTCAAAAGCAGAGGGCATGGACAGAAATAGAGGAACCCACCACGAATGGTCAAGTTTATCATTTGTTGCCAAAGACTGAATCAACATGTAACAAGATCTATCTTCAATTTCTGGACTCCATTCTTGGCTAGCATCTAAATTTTGGATCTCAACAGTGCACTTCCTTTTACCTCCTTCAGTTCTTCTAGGCTACATTCCTTAACTAATTTTATTTTTAAAACTATTTACATTTTTAATGGTTTATTTTTGATATGCTTTGTATCCCCTATATAATTCAGAAACATTCTTGAGGAAAAATATAGAACAAAAATATAGAACGAAACCAATTTTGTTGTATTTAAGTACAATGACAATAAAGATTATACTTAACAGGAATTTGTAGCTTATTGAGATTTGAGATTGGCTGGGATCTTATTGTTATGGGGAGCCTCGCTATCTTTCTGACAATGAATGGGGGTTTTGAGTGTGCCCAATAGTCAACTGGGTCAAACATTCCACTAGCCTTCCAGATGTTGTTCCTCTCCAATTCCCAGCATGGCCAATGGTAAGGAATATTGGGAGTTGTAGTTCAGCAACATCTGGAGGACACTGAGTCATTCTCTACTACTAAATATCTAACCAACTTGAGCACCTAAGTTATATAAAACAAATGAACTATGCATGTCCCATCAGACATTGTTGTATCATGACTTTTTTGCCTTCATGGAGCTGGGGTGAGCGTGGCCTGGGTATGATGCATCCAGCCCATGGGCCGCTAGTTTGACACCCCTGCCATATACCATTTCAGACAAATGGTTAGCCAACAACTTCTTAAAAACTCCCAGTGTTGGAGCATTCACAACCTCTGGATGCAAGTTGTTCCACTGATTTAATTGTTGTAACTGTCAGGAATTTTCCCCTAGTTCTAGGTTGCTTCTGTCCTTGATTGGTTTCCATTCATTACTCCTCCTGCTTTCAAGTGCTTTGGAGAATAGCTTGACTCTTTTCTTTGTGGCAACCACTTAGACTTTTCCTCCCGGAATTCCTGGGAAGATAGCAGCTATGAAAACTAATTTGTAAGATACAAAGTATGGGATCAGAATACAGAATAACAGAGTTGGAAGGGAGCTTGGAGTCTTTTAGTCCAAGCACCTGCTCAAACAAAAGACCCTAATACCATTTTAAACAAATGGTTGTCCAGTCTTCTTAAAATACTCCAGTGCTGAAGCACCCACAACTTCAGAAGGCAAGCTGTTCCATTGGTTGATTGTTCTTACTGTCATTACAGACTGGCCTTGCAAAAACATGTATTTAATGTTTGCTAGCAAAGACCACTAAGTATAAAGCATAAAAACCACTACAAAAAAATGGAGCCAATTTAGAGTACACTTCAGATTTCCTTTAACCTACCTGACTTCCTCTGAACTGTGATTTGGTAAAGATGTTTGGTGTTGACATGCTGTGTTTTGCAAATATAGTGGTATGTGTTAAAAGATTTTTAGAGAATAAATAACAAATTGATATTTGTTAATTCTAGTTAAGCAGAATAACACATTTAATATTCATACCTGGCTGACTGATAATAATACATTGTAAGCAATAATTCATTGGTAGAAACTTGCATAATCTTTGCTTCCTTGATTTTGCTCTTTCCTGTCTAAACACAGTTTATGCATAGGAAGCAAACCACTGCAATTAACAGGCCCTCTTCTCCAGGAAGGGGGGGGCAGTGAAAGTAGCCAGCATCTTGGCCAGGATATATATTTCAGGAACCAGAAGTCCTATGCCATTTCAAAAGGACTAATTATCAGACAATGGATACACACACATCTTACAGATCCAGCAGTCAGGATGTACTCAGCTGTCTTTTTCACCCTAACAAGGGACGTTTGTACAGAACTGCCAAGGAAGTTGTCATTTCTGCGTCCGCTATGCTACTAACCTTTGTCAAGAATGCTAATGTCAGAGCAGAAAAGGCTCACTTATGTTGAATTTCCTTTCTTTAGAAAAAAAAGAAAGAAAGCATTTACTGTGTTTGCAGGGATGTCAATATGGTGTTGTATATTGCGAGCTAAAAATGCCAAGCAAACATCTTTAGCAGTACTTGTTATCGGTGCCAAACATTTATTTTTCTGAAGCCCTTAGCCTTACAATTAGATTACTCCTTTTCTAATCAGGGAATATGGAATTATCCTCATGCATGGTCATTAAGATAGTCCATGTTTATAACTCAGTAAACAAAAATCAAGTCATGGCTGCATGCTGTATCGTAAGTACAATATCCAAATTAAACCGTTCCTTGGCATAAAACAGACTATCTTGCAAAAGGAATATTGGTTGATTTTTCATAGCCTGTTATCCCCTATTGTCCAATAAAGGTTTATTTCAGTCATATCACCTCCATTAATAAATTTTCATATCTTTGAAATATACTTAAAACCATATATTGCATATAAGAGCTTACACAAGAGTAAGGATTAAGGAATGAAGAATCCCCAAAGGTCCTCCAGATATTGTTGAATTACAACGTTGCATGGCTTGGGGAGGGGAGCACAATGGCTCAGCAGAAAGTAGATAAATCGGTACCTGTTCTGACCCAGCTCCCCAAACACAACAAACCCTCTGAATTTGAAACAATTATTCCTTTATTAGGTGTGCCAGCAGTCCTGGCAAAAAGTTTCTCTCTCACCGCAGGCTAACAAGTCTGTTTGGCAGGGAGATGAATAGTTGTCTGCCACATCTATTCATCTCCGCCCCCTGCCTTTTATCCCCAGAGCTAGGTGAGGCTTCACTAGCAGCAGTGGCTCTTCCGTCCCAAGGATCGGTCCATAGATTTCCACTGCTCTCCTCTCCTCTGCTTCTGCACGTCAGGCCCTGGGACCCAGCTGTTCCTCCTTTTCCTCATCAGCCACTCCCAGACCTGGGGGCTGTTGATTCTCCATCTGAAGGCTGACGGATGGCCCAGGCTCTGCCTCTGCCTCTCTCTGACACCTCCATTCCCTCTTCCCCCTTGGAGCTCTCAGGTTGTCTCGATGCTGACCTTGACTCCCACGCTTCCTCATCTGATTCAGCTGCTGGAGGGGCCGGCACCTGACAGGCCACAACAGTACCACTTCAGTGGGAAGATAACAATGTTCCATGAGCCTCACTGTAAAGTCATGCTGGCTACATGGCCGCAGAAGTATCTTCAGAGAATACTGGCTCTCTTGGCTAAGAAACAGAGATGAGCAACCCCGCCCCCTAGGTCAGGCATGACTGCACAGGGGAAATCTTTATAGTCTGGGGGTAGTAGGGGAAGCGGGGGGGGATTAGCAACATGTACAATGTGACATTATGGCTTGTGTCAGATATTGCAATGCAAAGAATTGCAATATTTTCATGACGGCATCATCATGTATATATTCTCATGTCAATGTCATGACAGCTTATTCCCGATGTTTGTTTATAGGAGGGAAATAAAGATTCCTCAAAAGTGTGTGTGTGTGTGTGTGTGTGTGTGTGTGTGTGTGTGTACATGCATGCATAGTATAGCATAGATACATACACCTTATGCTAACAGAAATGTAGCACTCAAATGTGTATAATTTCCTCCAATGTTTTCTATATACCAAGCCACTTTCTTGTAAACAAAATAGATATAGTAAGGTATCTTAAGTTCACACTGCAGGACATCCAGACAGGAGCTGTGCCTTCAGCTAAATCCAATTATCATACACCAAACATCTGCTAGGAAGTTTGTTCAGCTGGACAAAGCAATATTCAGAAAATGAAGTTTTTTCAAACAATGGGGTGTAAACCCGGTCTTTCATTTGCATGAACTGTAAGATTACACCATGGACATGCCAATAAATTATGGAACAGAATCAATGTAGTATGGCAGTGTAGAAATAAAGTAAACAAACAAGCAACTGTGATTCTTCCAACTTGACATCACAGCTGTTTAAAAAAAATGGGTCTGTGTATTCCTTTTGTTATAATCTTTAAAATGGAATTGATATCAGAAAGATCTTATAAGTTAATTGGAAGATAAAATATCCCACTTTGTCAATCAGATGAAAAATTTAGTAGGGTGAATAAAGAACAAGGTTAATTCTTTAATATTTGTTTGTTTGTTAAATATATACTGTATGCTGTGTATTTCATTATCAAGTGATTATGAGCAGCTTACGCCCTTAATAAAGTAAGAATATGAAGCAATTATATCCATGAGATCATAGGCTGACCTTTATCCTTTGTCGTCTTTATGTTGGGAAAAAGCTAAAATGGAAGAAAATGCAAGGTCATTGGGGAGAGATTTTTTTGCCAGAATCCAAGTGCACATGAGTCCAAACTATGCCTACCTTCACACACTAATTTTAATGATGATTTTAATAAACAATAACAGCCTAGTGCCCAACCACGTCCAAGCTGACATAGTATGTAAAACTATATCATTCATTTGCGCTCATCTCAGTGTGACCTCTGTAGTTCATAGTTTCTTTTTCTTTCAATCAAATTTTTATTGTTTATATTCTTTATACATATCAATGTGTAAATGGTGTGGTAACTGGGTAACATACATTTCAGTACACATAAACATAGTCTTCTTATTCCTAAATATTACATTTCATTTCCATTATTTCCTATTATTTATACATGCTTTTTATTATCACCCTTCATTTCTGAACCAACTTTCCTTTGTATATCTTAACATATTAATATATAATTATTATTTCCCCCCACTATTTTCTATCCCTATTTTAACTTCCCCCTTTCATATCGCTATAGTATTCAAAGACGTGTTTTCCACCTATTTTGTTGTTCATATTTTCTTAGTTAAATGAAAATTCCTCCTTCATTTTTCCATTATTCAATATTTCCTTATACAGTTTCAGTATCAATCACAATCATTTATACATTTAGGGTATCTATTCATATTCTTTTCAGTTCTTCAATCCATATAATTCTACTATTATACACATTTAGATTAATATATATATTAATATATATTTCCCTAATCGTCCATTGTTAAGTTCTAACCTTCCACTGTTGTTCATATTTTTATATATATTTAGTAGTACAGTCATTCAAAATCTATTTTTCCAATTCTTCATATCCATTTATATTAAAATATTATCCTGATATCTATCACACTAAAATAATAATATCAGAACTGTATAGTTTTGATATTTTCCCTTATCCTATTTTCCCTTGTCCATCATCTCTTACCCGCATCCAAACCTTTAATCTTATTTTCTTTTTAGTTTTCCTCCCATATTTGACCCTTAGGTCTTTTATTCTATTTGATTATGCAGTCTAACTTTTCCTCCCAACTCTATCCTTTCCCACTGTCTAATTCCAGAACTATCCATTCCACCTCCTATCTCTTTTCCCCAGTTCTCTTCCTGTTTCTCCCATTCCCTTTTTAGGTCTTTTACATTATTTCACTCCTTTTTTAGTTCCTTAATCACTATTAGTTTCGGTAACATCTCCTTGTTATCTTCTTCTTGCTGATTTTTTTCCACTTTCCCCTCTGTTTCTTCTGGTAGCTCCATTCTTTCTTCCTTGTCCTCATCATTGTCCATTAGTCTTTGTATTAAATTTCCCAAATTTTGGTCTATACCATGCACAAATCAATAAAATATAGCACAATCTGGAAATCATAGAATTCACAAAAACATGACTTAGTGCAATGGTGAAGTCAGCCATGACTCCTCTGAATTAGAACTTCTTTATAGCTTGCATCCAGAAGTTGTGAATGCCCCAACACTGGAAGTCTTTAAGAAGATGTTGGATAGCCATTTGTCTGAAACAGTATAGGGTTTCTTGCCTAGGCAGGGGGTTGGACTAGAACAGTGGTGGGCAACCTTTTTTTTCAACTGAGCCAAATCTCGCCAAAACCACGATTGAAATTTACTTTGAGAGCCACATTTTTAAAACCGAAAATACATAGGATGGTACAATGTTTTTAGTTTCAAAAAGTTTTTATTGAGAATATTCTGCATGCAAGTATCCACATAGGTCGGGAGGATACAAATAACACAACTAATAAAACAAAAACTTTAGAACGATATTATTTATCGATAACGTTAAATTCCGTAAAATTTGCCTTACAATGTAGAGAACATTACATCCTGACATTGACTGACAAAGTCACAACCACTAATGTGAACATTGGCCTTGCGTTTCCTTGGATAGTTTGAGTAAGTCAGGTTTGTATGATGTTGTTTTTAATTTCATCTCTCTCTCCCACTTTCTTTCTTTCTTTTTTTTCTTTCTCTCTCTCTCTCTGGCTCTTTGTCTCTCTCTCCCTCCCTCCCCCATCTCTGTCACTCTGTGTGTGTGTGTGTCTGTCTGTCTCTCACTCACTCTGTGTGTGTGTGTGTGTGTGTCTGTCTCTCCCTCTGTCTCTCTCCCCTCCCTTCCTCTCTCTGTCACTCTGTGTATGTCCGTGTGTCTGTCTCTCACTCATTCACTTAATCACTCACTCTGTGTGTGTCTCTCTGTCTGTCTATCTTTCTCTCCCTCCCTCCCCCTCTCTGTCTCTGTGTGTGTGTGTGTGTGTGTGTGTGTGTGTGTCTGTCTGTCTGTCAGTCTCTCTCTGATTCCCTCCCTCACTCCCTCTCTCTGTTCCTCTCTCTGTCTGTCTTTCTCACACACACACACACACACACACACACACACACACTGTGGTCACCTTGTTGAGTGTTCCAATCACATTTGAAACACTCAACAACTGGCCTGCATTTATGGTATTTTGCAGCATTCTGCAGTCATAGGACCAAAATTGGTTGTCACTCGCCCGGGCTTTTGCAGAAGCTTCCCTCCGAAGCCCGAGAGGAGGGAGGGGAGCGGGCACCCGGCACACAGAAGAGCCGCATTAAAGGGTGTAAAGAGCCGCATGTGGCTCCCAAGCCGCGGGTTGCCCACCACTGGACTAGAAGACCTCCAAGGTCCCTTCTAACTCTGTATTGTATTGTACTGTATATCAGAGGGGATTGCTCCCGGTTTGGCCTGGATCAGGCGAACTGGTAGTGGCAGTGGCAAGAGGCTCTGCCCATCTGCCCAGATGCTTCTGCACAGAAGCATCGTGTGTGTAAGTGAGCGAACCAGTAGCAACAGGATTAGCAACCCACCTCTGCTTTATATACAAAACATAATCCTCCAATTACAGAAGAATGGGTTACTTTCTAACCTTGTTGGTAATTGGTATGATTTATTCTACTGCCTTCCTGATCTTTACTGGTCCAAAAAATGTGACAAATAAGGCAAGAAACTCACTGCCCTCACTTAAAGATCTGTGTGCATTTCAGCAGCAATCAAACAAATAAATGAGTGAGAAAATTTAGGGCCCATAAGTATTTTGTTACAGAATGCATTCCATAGCTCTGGTGAAGGACATGAACTAAGATTGTTTTTAAAGAGGCTTAGATAAATGTCTAAAGGAACAAGCTATTTCCTTAAATACCAGCTACTGGAAGAAACAATGAAAGATTTATTGCTCATCTTTCCTTGCTTGTGAGCTTTGCAGATGCAGCTGGTTGGCCATTTCATAACTCAAAATGTCCAATGAGTGGGTTTTGATATCAACAAGCAAGTTTTTTTTTAAACATAAGAGATTTCTTTGAACCAGTGTTTAAGGCAACTTTAATATACTGGACTTCAACCCCCAGAATTCGAGAGCCTATATGTTGGAGCCCATCCAAAAATATTCAGCCATGTGGATACTGCTGCCTTTTCTCTCCTTCCCTCTCGCAACCAGGATTAATATAAATGCTGTAAAGAGGAGGGAGCAAATTACTGTTTTATTCACATAAAAGGATTATTAAGGGATAAATATAAATCTAGCATCCTGGGTGTAATCAGAGATCACATTACAGAGTATGGGTTTAGCACAGGAATAAAATCACCTTCAGGACAGAACGTTACAAATTTATGGTTCAGGGAGAAAGAAATATTTTCTTGCAACAGTGACTGCTTTCCTGTGTAAACTTAAACCATGAGATAATCTGCTTAAAACATTCAGCTCCAAATTACTGGAAATGCAATTCATTGAGGAACAAAGAGCTTCAGAACAGACTCCCAGATGACATATCTTGCAACATTTCAAGATTATAAATGTTTGGGAATGTTCACTTATCTACCCATAACAAGGTGATAATCAACCACAGGTATCCCTAAAAAATTTGTTCCACTCGGGGTTCTTTGTCATGATCATATTAACATGCCTATCTATAATGCATGCGCTGGCATCTAGGTATGCCAACATAAATTGTGATGCCTGATGGCCAAGTTGTCCTCTGCCTCAGTAACAGGTTGCTGACTAGTGCTGTCCTCGCAACTGATGTGGTGGGATAATTGAAGGGCTGTGATAAATGGATTCCCCCCAAATGCTTTTCTCTTCCCATTCAGCATCATGTCGAAGTGATGTCCCGGTGTTTGGAGGCCGTCGGGGTCTGGATGGGGGACAACAGACTTAAACTCAACCCCTCCAAGACTGAGTGGCTGTGGCTACCGGCACCTCGGTTCAGCCAGCTGATTCCATCGCTGGCCATAGGGGGCAAGCAATTGCCCCCTGTGGAACGGGCGCGCAATTTGGGCGTCCTCCTTGATGCCCGGCTGTCAATGGATGACCATGTGGCGGCCGTGGCAAGGGGGGCGTTCCACCAGGTTCGCCTGGTGCGCCAATTGCGCCCCCTACTGGACCGGGATGCCCTACGCACGGTCACTCATGCGCTGGTGACGTCCCGCCTGGATTACTGCAACGCTCTCTACATGGGGCTGCCCTTGGGACGCGCCCGGAGACTGCAGTTAGTTCAGAATGCAGCCGCGCGGGCTGTGATGGGGAGTACGAGGTACTCCCACGTAACACCTCTCCTGCGCGAGCTGCATTGGCTACCTGTGGTTTTCCGGGTGCGTTTCAAGGTGCTGATTACCATCTTTAAAGCGCTCCATGGCACGGGACCTAGTTACTTGCGGGATTGCATCCTCCCACATACATCCCTGCGGCCAATACGCTCACACAGGGAGGGACTTCTCCTGGTGCCATCCACTGGACAATGCCGGCGGGTGACACCGAGGAGTAGGGCCTTCTCTGTGATGGGCCCAACCCTCTGGAATGACCTCCCCCCCGACATTAGAACCACTTCTGACCTCCGCTCCTTCCGGCAAAAACTGAAGACTCACCTGTTCCGATTAGCAGGCCTGGCATAATTCAACTGTCCCTCCTGGCAAATGTACTATATACTTGTAAACTACAAGTATCCTTTAGCAGAAAAATGGCATATAAATACAGGAAGAGAATATTGCATAACTGTATTTATTTTATATTTTACTTTATATATTTTATATGTTTTATACGACATATCACCTTCCCAATCCTGGAGAACTCCGAGTGATTTCCCAAACCTTAAGTACTATTTTTGAAATCATTATGTGCAGAAGGACACCAAAAGTCTATCAATATCCAAGAAGTTCATAATGTAGCTTTTATTCCCTTCTGATTCCTGAGCTCAACAAAAACTTGTAAATTTTGCAAGCTGAGCTTCAGATTTCAGTTGTCCTGAGATTGATTCTGTTTTAAATGTTAAAATGAGAAAGAATTTCTGAAGTAAAGAGAATCCAAACATTTATTCCTTAAACTTAGATTCAAGTTACAATTTAACCAATTACGAAACAAATTCTTTCCTCTATTTCTTTCTGCTCTGAAGATATGAATGATATCTGGACAAATCTTCCCCATTAAATCCCATCTTTGTTATCATTTAGAATATGACCCATACCTTCCTTTCCTAAATTCAAATCATACCAACTTTTAAGGAACAGTAAAAATCAGATGACGGTCCTCCATCCATCAGTTAAGTCTCAAATAGAAAGAACTTACTTATAACAAAATGTTACACATAATGCATGTTTTGCTCTATTACTTTTCATTTTTCTTTAACCTACTGAAGTGTATAGTACCCTCAAAGCTGGGAGGGGATTGCTAATACCCTGATATTTAACCTGATATTTTAAACTTTTGTATCGATTTATTTATTTAGCTGTACAGTTTGGCATATTTTATCCTCCTCTCATACATGTATTTATGTAGTTATTTCTATGTTTTAATCTGTTGTATTTTGATACGGACTGTACACCGCCCCGAGTCCCTTTCGGGAGAGGGGGCGGTATATAAACGCTAATAAATAAATAAATAAATAATAATAAATAATACCTCGGAAGGCATGCTTAAGGTTCAACAGGCCCTTGAATAACTTGAATAATGAGACTTTTCCAAGAAAATGTAGTTTAGGGGTGAGAAATGCAGTGTTTTGTATTTAATTTAGAAAAATCAGGGCCACAGGTATAAGATACTGTAGATGATGGTTCGCTCAACAGAAGTATTTGTCACAAAGATATGGGTGGCTTGGTAGAGCTGCATCAGCTGTCAAGATTACAAGATGTGCTGATTCTGCTCTACATTGCACCAGTCAAATTGTATCAGGAATACTGGATCCAGTTTTAGTAAATGTAATATAAGAAAATTGCTGAAAAGTGTGCAGAGAAGAGCAAAAAGACAGTGAGAATCTTGGCGACTAAAATCTATACAGAATGGTTAAAATAAATGGGCATGTTTAGCTTAAGGAAGAAAAGTCTAAGGGGAAACCTGATAGCGATCTTCCTATCATTGAAAGACTGTGACAGGATAGAATGTGGATCTATTTTCCAAAGCACCCAAGAATAGGACAAGAACCAGGGGATGGAAGATCTACAGTGAGAAACCCAAATTTGAAATGAGGAGGAATTTCCTAACTATGAGTTAAGAACCAGTGGAACAATCTGCCTCCTGGATTCATGGGTACCAAAACTTTTTAAAACAATAGTCAGGCACTCATTTATCTAGGTAAGAGAACTATCTTGAATGCATTTGGATCAATATTAAAGGTTGTGGGGGAAATGACATTGCCATAGGTCTATACTACAGGCCACCCAACCAAGCAGAGGAAGTAGATGAACTTTTTGCTAGTCAGCTAACTAAGGTATGTAGGAAGCACACCACAATAGTAATGGGAGATTTTAACTACCCTGACATCAACTGGGAAACAAATTCTGCACCAAGTGGAAGATCCAACAGGTTCCTAACAAACCTAGCAGACAAATTTGTTTTCCAAAAAGTAGAGAAGGGAACAAGGGGATCAGCCATATTGGACTTAATCCTCACTAACAGAGAGGAAATGATAGAAGCTGTTGAAGCCATAGGAACCCTGGGGGCAAGTGACCATGCAATATTGGAATTCAACATTATCCAAACACAAGTAGTAGAACAAAGTCAAACTAGAGTCTTGGACTTTAAGAAAGCTAATTTCAATAAACTTAGAGAGAGCTTGGGAAAAATTCCATGGATGAGAATCCTCAAGGGGAAAACAACTCAAGAAGCTTGGGAAATTTTGAAAAATGAGATTACAAAAGCCCAGTCTAGCACAATACCAATGAAGAAAAAAAAACAGCTCCCATAAGAAACCAGCATGGCTGCATAAAGAACTATCTGACAAACTGAAAGACAAAAAAGGTAAGTATAAAAAGTGGAAGGAGGGGGACATAACTAAGACAGAATATCAGCAAATAGCCCGAGCCTGTAAAGATGAAGTGAGGAAAGCTAAGGCTCACAATGAAGAAAAGCTTGCCACAAAAGTAAAAATTAACAAAAAAAAAAAAGCTTCTTCCAACATGTTAAAAACAAGAAAAAAGTTAAGGAAACAATTGGTCCATTGCTAGGAGAAAGTGGCAAGAAGGTGACAAGCAACAGGGAGAAAGCAGAACTATTTAACTAAAGTTTTGCATCTGTCTTTACACAAAGGGATAAAACAGTCCAACCTATCAAAAGCAGCACCACAAAAATCAGATTAGGAACACAAATTGAAATAGGGAAGAAAATGGTAAGTGAGCACCTGTCTACCCTAGATGAGTTCAAATCACCAGGACCGGATGGATTACACCCCAGGGTTCTGAAGGAACTAGCAGACGAGATCTCAGAACCACTGAATTATATCTTTCAGAGATCCTGGAACACCGGGGAACTACCAGAGGACTGGAAAAGAGCTGATGTGGTTCCCATCTTCAAAAAAGGGAAAAAATTAGATCCAGGAAACTACAGACCTATAAGCCTGACCTCAATACCAGGAAAGATTCTAGAAAAAATAATCAAGCAACGAATTTGCATCACCACCAGATGGATTCGTAACTGGCTGACCAACCACACTCAACCTGTAGTCCTCAATGGAACTGCATCTACATGGAAGGAAGTATGCAGTGGAGTACCCCAAGGCTCTGTTTTAGGCCCAGTACTCTTCAACATCTTCATCAATGATTTGGATGAGGGAATAAATGGGAAACTCATCAATTTTGCAGATGACACCAAGCTGGCAGGAATAGCCAACACTCCAGAAGATAGGCTTAAGATACAGAAGGATCTTGACAAACTTGAACATTGGGCACTATCTAATAAAATGAAATTCAATGGTGAAAAGAGTAAGGTTCTACATTTAAGCAACAAAAATGGAATGCACAGGTACAGTATAGGTGGTACCTTGTTCAGTAGTAGTAACTGTGAAAGGGATCTTGGAGTCCTAGTGGACAACCATTTAAATATGAGCCAGCAGTGTGCAGCAGCTGCCAAAAAAGCCAATACAGTCCTAGGCTGCATCAACAGAGGGATAGAATCAAGATCACGTGAAGTGTTAATACCACTTTATAATGCCTTGGTAAGGCCACACTTGGAATACTGCATTCAGTTCTGGTCACCACGATGTAAAAAAAATGTGGAGACTCTAGAAAGAGTGCAGAGAAGAGCAACAAAGATGATTAGGGGACTGGAGACTAAAACATATGAAGAACGGTTGCAGGAACTGGGTATGTTTAGCTTAAGAGAAAGAAGGACTAGGGGAGACATGATAGCATTGTTCCAATATCTCGGGTTGCCACAAAGAAGAGGGAGTCAAACTATTCTCCAAGGCACCTGAGTGTAGAAGAAGAAGCAATGGGTGGAAACTAATCAAGGAGAGAAGCAACTTAGAACTGAGGAGAAATTTCCTGACAGTTAGAACAATTAATCAGTGGAACAGCTTGCCTCCAGAAGTTGTGAATGCCCCAACACTGGAAGTCTTTAAGAAGATGTTGGATAGCCATTTGTCTGGAACGGTATAGGGTTTCCTGCCTAGGCAGGGGGTTGGACTAGAAGACCTCCAAGGTCCCTTCCAACTCTACTATTGTATTGTATTGCCCTGAGTAAGAAGTTGTACTGAAAAATCTCCAAAGTCCTTTCTATGACATGGATAGTTAAGGATATGGACTCAGTCCCATTGTCAATTTCCTTGTTCCCCCAGCACCTCACGACTGTAAAGAAATGGCATGGCAGTGGGAATATGTTAAGCTAGTACAATTCTGTTCATAATGTTTTGATAGATATTGGAATTTAAAGAAAAAGCTGTGAATTCTACATAAGTACATATAGATACGTTTATCTTCATAAACGACTTAGATGAGGGAATAGAAGGGGAATTTACCAAATTTGCAGATGATACTAAGTTGGCAAGAATAGCTAAGACCCTAGAAGATAGGCTCAAGATCCAGATGGATCTTGACAGACTTGAACACTGGACCCTATCTAACAAAGTGAAATTCAATGTAGAGAAAAGTAAAGTCTTACACTTAGGCAAGAAAAACCAAAACTACACATATAGACTGGATGAAACCAGGCTTAATAGCAGTAACTGTGAGAGAGATCTTGGAGTCTTAGTGGACAACCAGCTAAATATGAGCCAGCAGTGTGCAGCAGCAGTCAAAAAAGCCAATGTAATCCTAAACTGCATTAACATAGGGATACAATCAAGATCAATTGAGGTACTAAGACCACTATATAAAGCCTTAGTAATACCCCACCTAGAATTCTGCATCCAGTTTTGGTCACCACATTTTTAAAAAGATATTGAAACTCTACAAAGAGTACGGAGAAGAGCATCCAAGATGATTAGGGGACTCAAGGCTGAAACATACGAAGAACAGTTACAGGAACTGGGCATGGCTAGTCTAGTGAAGAGAAAGACCAAGGCAGACATGATAGCAATGTTCCAATATTTGAGGGGCTGCCACAGAGAGGAAGGGGTCTCACTATTTTCCAAAGCACCTGAAGGCCAGACAAGGCATAATGTAATCAACCAACGGAACAGCTGGCCTTCAGAAGTTGTGGCAGCTTCATTACTGGAAGCTTTCAAAAAGAGGCTGAATTGCCACATGTCAGAAATGGTGTAGGGCAGTGATGGTGAACCTTTTCAGCACTGATGCCCAAACTGGAATGTGCATCTATGTATGTGCATACGCACACCGGAGCACCGAAAACACAAAGACCAGCTGGCCAGTGAATGCATACCTGTTTTTTGAACATTTTTCTAGTTGTTTTTAGCCTGACAGATGGCCTGAAAATGGCCGAAAAACAACCTGACAAATAGCCTGAAGACAGCCCAGAAATCGCCCTGTATTTTGGCCATTTTCAGGCCATATTTTGGCTGATTTGGGCTGTTTTTCGGGCCATTTTCAGGCTGTTTTCCAGCGCTCAGGTGCCTGCGAAGACCAGCTGGCTGGTGCACATGTGTACATTGGAAACCAGAAGAGCAGCTGACGATGGCTCTCATGCCACCTCTGGCACGTGTGCCATAGGTTCACCATCATGGGTGTAGGGTCTGCTTGACTGGAGGATTGGACTAGATGACCTATAAGATCCCTTCCAACTCTATTAATCTGTAATCTGTACATCTGCACACTTTCTGTGCCATTTTGATTATTAATAAAGCAAACCTTCAAAGAAGTATTTCACCTTTGATCAGAGTCCTAATCAATTGCCTCAAATCTCAAGGTATTCATTTTTTTCTTCAGACGATTAGAAGAAATCTTATCTTCCCCACTTCCTGATTCTTTTCTTTTTTCTGACCCAAGTGCTTTTAAGTATTTACTAAATACAAATCAAAGGAGATTGAGTATTGTATTACATTTATGAGACCCAAGGGAATTAGCCTGAATGACTCAGTAAGCCTACTCCTAGCAAATTAGATAGAAAAAAAAAATCACAATACTATTACTGTTCCTCATATGCAATAATTCTATGCAATGTAAAAATAAAGCAATGGAATAATGATATAGAAAACAAAGAGTCTAACTGCTGGGCTACATGTTGCAAGACTACCAAAAACAGTATATTTTTAACAAATTACTCCTCTGCCCCCTTTTCATGTATTTAGCACAAACATTTCTCTATCCTCAAAAGAAGATTGGCCAAGGAAATGTTACATTTGGATAAACTGATAGAATAATAAATATTGCTATTGCAGATAGTATTAAACATAATCATGGAATAATCAATCATATGAGATTAAGTAAAGACAAAATCCTGGATGACAAACTTAGTCATGGTTTCATAAACATAGTTTGTTGGGTAAACCTTAATTGGCTGACATAAACACACACATAGCTGGCAACATACTATCCCATAAGCGAAGATCTGCAAAAAAACAATGACTGCGTTCACAGGGCTAAAGCAGTCTATATTTAAATAAAGAAATATTACATTTTAGTACTACGCAAGAGCCCAAATTTTGTTTCATTGCATTTAGGAGAATTTCAGCCCCCAAGGCTTTTTTTGTGTGGCAATTCTCAAGCTTCAAACTTCTGAATTTTCTTTCAGATGTAATACATAAAATATAAAAATCACCGAAGTTGTTAAAAAAAAATGTGATGCTGTCTTCTTGGAGATCTATGGGAAAAAAAACACAATTTATATCTTTGTTTTATGAGATAGCAAGTCCCAAGTTCAAGCCGTCACTAACCTCAGCCAGATTTGAATTGCTGGGACATAGGCTACCTTGGAGGAAAAAGTTTCAATGTGACTTAGGTAAAATACTGCCAAAGCACAAACTCAGCTGAGTATATGGGGAGAAAAGGTTATTTTTAATTTTAAGGGTAGCAATTATAAACAAACAAAACTAGAGGTTTTTCTTCCATTCTAGATTTTGCTTGCTGGTTTTTTTTTTTTTTTTTTGGAAACATCATTAGAAATAATACTAAGCCATCTAATCCACTTTTGTAATAGCTTTTAATCTTTCATACTAACAACCAAAAGGTTTGCATCAATTCCCTTGGGCTTTGCGGTCCATGTTGGCATTTATTAGCACTGAGTTTTCGCTGCTCGCTTTTAAACAGATGGTAATGATTTTTGTAACTTCAAAAGTGGGGAGGGGAGGGGGAGGGAGAGAATAAAAGAAATCAGCCTGGAAAAGTGCAAATAAAGTAACACAATGGGAGCCTTTGGAAGGTTGCGGCTTTAGCTACGCAGGCCATGCTTGAGGGTGTGTCCCCATGTCGAGGTAGTTTCATAAACATCACAAAAGGAATTCCATTTGGTTCAGCTGCTAAGATGCGCTGGCAGAGGCTTGTTTCTATTTTCTAGAGGAGAGGTGCCTTGCTAGCCAATGGAAAATTGTGTTCCAAACCAATCAGAAGTGTGAGAAGGGTTAGCATGGCAGATCATGAGACAGAGCTGAAAGATTTTGAATTCTAGCTGTATGGCTTCCTCTGGCTTTCAAAATTCTTATTTTATTCTTTGCTATATCCATCTGTCTGCCTGTCACATTTGTATAACATCCCATTAAGGAGTCCGGACATTTCTCTATACAGGGTTTCCACTTTACTCTCCCACTAATTAATTCTATGGGACAGAATGAGGGCAAGGAATGGAAGAGAGGGCCTGGGCTGATACATCACATAAATAGGGATTTTTTAAACTGATGAAATACTCTTTGCACCACCACAGTATGCATTAATACAGTATCTCCCACCTGAAGTTTCAGCATTGTTTTCTTTTCTCTATCTTTTCTCAATTTACATGCCAATCATTACTGCGGTTTATTCACAAATTTGTGTAGTTCATTTTTATTTGTTTCTCTTCCTGTTAACATGGATAACTATTACTGTAAATGCTTAATTTGTAGGAAGAAACCTAACTTACCTGGAACCTTTTTAAATTCTTTCTTTCCTTTTATCTCTCCAGAATATTTTACATTTTCTCTTATCTCTTTAAGTTCAAAGTTATGTTGAATGAAGTAACATCTGATAAGTTTTATTTGTATGCCAAACCATTCTCTCTATTTCTTACACTCAGCACAAATATATATTGGGTCTAAAACTGGATTGTGCTTAATTTCGATCTAATTTGCAATTTACAGTGTGATGGTAGTATGGAATAATTAATTGTATGGTATCTAAGTTCATTAATTGTGTTCAGTTAATCCAACTAAACTAAATCTTGGCCAGAATAAAAGGAAGTATATCACCCTGAATTCACACACTTCCAGTTCAAGCTCAATCCTTGATTAATTAAACCTCCCCGGCTTTACTGATACTCTAGACTAGGGGTGTCAAACTCGATTTAATAGAGAGCCGCATCAGGGTTGTGTTTCACCTGGGGGGGGGGCAGGGTGAACATAGCCAGTTCAACATCACTTGTGTTGGGGGTTCATGTGGTGGCCCGAGTTCTCTGTCAGTAAAAACGGGCTTCCAAGCTCCGTTTTCGATTGCAATTGCTTTCTGCAACCTCCTGCCAGTGGAAATGGAGCTCGCAAGTCATCACTGGCAGAGGCACCATGGGCCAATCCTTCGCTGTTTCCAGGGCGGCCCATAGACCATATCCAGCCCCCAGGCCTTGAGTTTGACACCCTTGTTCCAGACTAATTTAAAATATATATATTGCTGCATTTCCTTAATCATCCTTTCAAGAGACTATTGTGCTTCTCAGAACAAATTATCTTAAAACTGTAGGCAGACCAGACTGACTCTCAACTGTTTCCTTTTGCCACTATGAACTTCAATGAAAATATTTACACAGGAAACTCTAATTTAGTGCAAGCAACTCTTTGGACCAGTGGTATACTGAAGCTTTGAAAGCCTCTACAGGTATTCTTACAGCCTAGGAAATTAGGGAGTTTACACAACTGATGGCACAACAGTTGCATCACAGTCCCTGTTTTTAGCATTTCTTGCCTTACTGTTAAATAAAACAGGAAGTTTGAAATTCTTGAGATAGGTAGGAGGCAAGGAAGGAAATGGATCCAAGCTAAAGATTCAGGCTTCAACATCCTGAGTCAGGAAAGAACTTAAAAGAACACAAATACACTACAATGAAGAGACTTAGCATTTAAAGAGACCAGATTTGAAAAATTCAAACTGAAACCAAAATCTAATATCTTCCCAGATTTGTGAAGATTTCTTGATTAAAGGCACCATGCTCACTGATATCTGTTTGCCACAGGGATAATTTCTTTACAACAGGGCTGTAAAACTCCCTGTCTGTGGGCTGGATGTGTCATGTGCTGGACATGCCCACAGCCAGTGCGGCCGCGCGGGCAATTATGGGGAGAACGAGGTTCTCCCATATAACACCTCTCCTGCGCGAGCTGCACTGGCTCCCTGTGGTCTACCAGGTGCGCTTCAAGGTGTTAGTTACCATCTTCAAAGCGCTCCATGGCACAGGACCTAGCTATTTGCGGGATCGCATTCTGCCCCATACATCCCTGCGACCAATTCGCTCTCACAGAGAGGGTCTCCTCTGGGTGCCGTCCACCAGACAGTGTCAGAGGGCGGCGCCCAGGAGTAGGGCCTTCTCTGTGATGGGCCCAGCCCTCTGGAATGACCTCCCCCCAGACATCAGGATAACGACCGATCTCCGCTCCTTCCGCACGAAACTCAAGACCCACCTGTTCCAACTAGCCAGCCTGGCTTAAACTAGAACTTTCTAACCTCCCTGGCAATTTTAATTACGGTAAAGGTAAATTTTGGGGTTTTAAATTATTTTAACTGTTTTAATTTATTGTTATTTATTTTAACCTAGTGGCTTTTTATTGGAATCTTATTTGTTAAGCATTGATGTCACCTCCTCCATGCCACATCTGTATATTTGTTTTGATTGTACGTCGCCCCGAGTCCCTTTGCGGAGAGGGGGCGACTGATAAGTCAAATAAATAAATAAATAAAATAAAATTTTAGTGAAGGGGAGGAGTCCCAATAAGTCACGTGATGCTGCTGTGATGACATGAATTTGATACCCTTGCTTTACAGTAAAGAAAAGCCACAGGGATAGGATTCTTAAAAGTAGGTGCTTTTTACTGAGTTGTTAATGTACAAGGGTTATCATGAAGTAGGGAGAAATTTTCTGACATGAAATGACTTGCCTCTAGAAGTTGTCGGTCCTCCAACATTTTAAGTTTTTAAGAAGATATTGGGTTGCATTTGTCCGGAACAATCCTTGTTTTATTGATTGCATGTAATATTCTAATTTTCTGAGATGGTGGATTTGGAGTTTTCATGAGTTGTACGCCATAATCATCACAATTATGACAAATCACGGCTTGAACTATCTTACTTTACATGTAATGAGTCTTATCTCATATATTAGTTTCACCTTTTAAGTTGCATTACTGAAATAAATGAACTTTTGCATGATATTCTAATTTTTCCAGTTTCACCTATATAAGAAATAAAAATTACAATTAAGGAGAACAACACTTAAAGTTGATTTACAATTATAGAATGGAGCAAAATATTCTAACATTGGACATATGGAAAGTTATTTTTGAAAACAAAATGGACTCAGGTTATTAACAATGTCAAGGTAGACATCTGGTATACGCGGAGAGAGTATTTCTCTACAATATGATATGAAAGAGGATGTTTTATCTGACAAGATCAAGAATGACTTTTCTTTACTACATACTTATTTTCTTTTCTATATATCTTCATATTTTCCCTTTTTTTATCCTTCCTGCATCTTCTACTCTTTCTGTTTTTCTATATTTAAGTTTGCATTCGTTTTTACTACTGTAATAATTTTTAATAATTGTTGGTGCTGCTGTTGCTAGAAAACATTATCAAACCATCATCAGTGTTAGCATGATGGAAAGGAAACGTCTGCAAGAAAGCATCCAAGCTCAGAGAGCACCGAGAACCCCACAAAAATAAAATCTGAAGTTTAAAATTCTATATCCTACCTATCTTTTCAAATGAGAAGAAAATATTTCTCCGATACAATGTATACAAACCCCCATGGATTCTCCACCTCTACTTTGCAGTTCTAAAATGGTACAGAAGTCTCCAAAGGTTTAGGACGTGCAGCTGATCAACTCATCTCCTCCACTCACCACATGAACTGCTGAAAGTGAAGCCAAGGAAAGACCTCAGCACTTTTCTCTTTATACATCAATGCACCTTAAGCACTTCCATATGTTACTTTTACATTTACTGGTCTTGAGTCAGTAACCTCTAAAATTTATTTTGGAAGAGCTGAGGGAAGGCTCTTTCAATAAAATGGAGGATAAAAGAGTGTGAAAGAAGGTTACATGTTTGGAATCCAAATGTCAGTTGCTGTTAAGATGAACTGCTCCATATTAAGATCCAGCCAACTGACTTGTGCTTTGCTGGAAAATTCCAGAAGAGAGTATACGATTGAAAAAAATGTTGGACCGTTCTGGGATTGAATGGAGATTTCTGGATGACTGACGCACATCTTGATTAACTCTTCACATCGAGACATTATAAAACAGCAGCTTTGTTACAGAATATGTGATTTAAAAATTGCCGCTCTCAAAGCTTTACCTATTATTTTCTAAGTAAGTAAGTCCTTTTCAACTTGCTTAAGTGGATACCAAATTTTCAGCTGATAGATTCAATCCAATCTGAATAGAGCTGGTAGGGATTTTGGAGGTCTTCTAGTCCAACTCTCTGTTCAAGCAGGAGATCCTATATCATTTCAGAGAGGTGGCTACCCAGTCTCTTCTTTAAAAACTCCAGAGATGAAGCACCCATAACCTTTTTCCCCCCAAGTTTTTTATTTTTTCATTTTCATAACATATAGCCACATGTATACTATTACATAACCAACATCGTATTATATTATCAACTGTTTACATCAATTCGTCTTACCATCAACTCCCAAAAACAATTATTGGCTCTTCTGCTCTCCATACACCATATTTGTACCTTATCCAATTCTTTCTTCTACCTCTCTCCTCCTCTTCCCTACCTTTCTTCCCTCTGTCGTCCTTCTCTACTTCCCCTTCCTCTCTCCTTCTCCTCTCTCCCCTTTCCACTCCTTCTTTCTCTCTTCCTCTTCCCCCCTGCCCTCTCTCCTATCCCTCTCTTCTTCCCTTACCTCTCTCCTCTACTTCACACTCTTCATCTCATTTACTTGGTAAATTTCAGCCTCTGAGCGAGCTCCATTTTATGTTGATGGTATTTACAATTCTTTTTCAATATACATATTTAATTTTAACATATATCTTCCTCTTTCTTTTTTTAAGAGAAAAAAAGTATACATATATAGCAGTGATGGCGAACTTGTGGCACACATGCCACAGGTGGCACGCGGAGCCATTTGTCAGGGCATGCGAGGCGCTGCCCTGTCAGCTGGACAGCGCACATCCGTGCGCTGGACAGCTGATTTCACCTTTTAAAACCATTTTTCGCCCTCCCCAGGATCCAGAGCCTTTATAGGAGCCTGGGGAGGGCAAAAAGAGCCTCCCCCCCCAGAGGCCCTATGCAGGCTTCATGAGCTTCCCTGAAGCCTCCAGAGCGCAAAAAACCAGTCTTACCGGCAAACCAGAAGTTTGAGAAAGGGCTTCCTGTTTGCTTGGAGGGTCGTTTTGACTGCTCCGTAGGCTTCAGGGAAGCCTCCTGAAGGTCCCTGAAGCCTTCGGAGCGCTCAAAATGACCCTCCAAGCAAACCAGAAGTGACTTCCGGTTTGCTCAGAGGGTCGTTTTGAGCGCTCCAAAGGCTTCAGGGAAGCCTCCTGAAGGTCCCTGACTGAAAGCCTTTGGAGCACTCAAAACGACCCTCTGAGCAAACCGGAAGTGACTTCCAGTTTCCTCGGAGGGTCGTTTTGACTGCTTCAGAGGCTTCAGGGAAGCCTCCTGAAGGTCCCTGAAGCCTCCGGAGGGCTTCCGGTGGGGCGGGGGAGACTGTTTTAGCCCTCCCCATGCTCTGATAAAACCTCTGAAGCCTGGGGAGGGCGAAAAAAGCATGCAAAAATGGGGGTCATGCCTGTAGTGTGCGCATGCGTACTGGGGGGGTTGCACATTGCATTTTGGGTGCGGCATGCCTGCACATGACTCCCCCTGCGCTCCCCCCACTTATGGCACACGAGCAAAAAAAGGTTCACCATCGCTGATATATAGTCATTGTATTTTTAAAAACCCCACAGCCTGTTTTTGAGCGAGATGTAGAACTGGTTACAATTCCCAGATATTCTCATCACTGTATTTATATAATTATACATCCTTACATGCCCCAAATTTGTGATTCTGTCTTTGTAATCCCAATAATTTCCCATTGTAGGTATATTTCATGTTCCCTTTCCATTTTTCCATATCTTGGCTTAGATTACTCTTGTCTTTAAATAACAATCTTTACTGTTCAATGTTCATTACAACCCCCTTAATCTACTATATAGAATAACAAGCGGTACACATCTCACTTTGTTCATCATCTTAGGGGTTCTATATGTATCCATGTTTCATATATTTTAACCCATTCTTAATTGTCCTTCCATTGTCATATCCAATCAATTAGCAACTGTGTTTAATTATCATGTATAAAAGTGAATCACATATCTCTGCTTTACATTCTCCCCATAAGTTTCGTATTTGTCCATATTCCTTATATTTTAACCTTTATTTAGTTATCTTTCCATTATCATATTAAATCAGTTAGCAACTCAAATTTATTATCATGTATAGGAGTGAACCACATATCTCAGCTTTATATTTCTCCATATAACAATTTCCAATTATCTGATTTTTCCTAGTAAGCCTTTTATCCCACTTCTCTATTCCTGTCTTCTCCCTTTTCTTTGTTTTGTTTCTTTATTTCTTTAAAAACTCCAGTAATGAAGCACCCATAACTTCTGAAGGCAAGTTGTTCCACTGGTTAATTGTCTTCACTGTGAGGAAGTTTCTCCTTAATTCCAGGTTGCTTCTCTCCTTGATTAGTTTCCATCCATTGTTTCTTGTCTGGCCTTCTGATGCTTTCAAAAATAATTCGACTTTGTGGCAGCTCCTCAATTACTGGAATGCTGCTGCTGCTGTCATGTCACTCCCAGTCCTTTTCTCTAGACTGGCCATAGCTAATTCCTGCAACCATTCTGCATATATTTTAGCTCCCTTTAATTATCTTAATTGCTCTCCTCTGCACTTTCTTTTACGTTAACGTCTTTTGTCATTGTGCACCTTATCAGAGTTCTTTTTTCCCTTTTATATCCAGAGTTGGAAGATTTTCATATCCATATTATGTATTTATATGATGTAGTTCAGGATGGGCTGCTGGGGGTTCGCACAGATTCGGACGATCCTCTAGCTAGGATTCTTCCTGGTTTGTGAACTCTTAAATGCTCTGGCTGGCCTCTGGAGCCTGGGGGGAGCAGTTTTTGCCCTCCTGGAGGCTCGAGGAAAGCTTCCGGAGCCTGGGGAGGGCAACACCTCCCCCTCCCCCGTTGTGTTGCAAGAGGCTGATTAGGCCACGCCCACCATGGCCACGCCCACCCAGCAACATGGCAGTAAACCCATTGCTGGAACCTTTGAAGTCCATCCTTGATGTAGTTACAAGAGCAGTTTTTTTTTTCACTTTTCCCAAACTATTGTCTTCCATAATCCAGAGCTACACTAAACAGAAATTTCTCTCACTATTGTTGAGGAGCCCATTTTTGGAGAACATCAAGTTTGAGAAGACTTTTCCTGTGAACTTGATTTGATTATGCAATCAAGTTTATGAGCTTTTTCTTATAATGAAGCTGCCACTCTACATTTTAGGATTTTTTTCCTATTTTGTTCCTGCTATCTGAAATTAATTTTCTTTGAATTACATCTGGATAATAAAGTCCAATCTCTTGAAATTTAAAAAGATTTTTAGAATGCATCTTTTTATGAGTGCCAGCATAAAGCTGAAAAAAAATTAAAATAAAAAGAGCTTCATTCTTTCTATTTATTAGTCTGCTCCTTAATTGAAAATTTTCCAATCTGAGGTTCTTGAAGGTATCGTCCCTTAACTTTTTTTAAATAGATCCACGGGTATTCCTTGATTTACATTTGTTTGCTGATAGTTCAGTTACAAGGCATAGAAAAAAAGTGACTTAAGCACATTTTTCACACCTAGGGCAGCATCCCCATGGTCACATGATCAAAATTCAGACACTTGGGAACTGATCCATATTTGTGATAGTTGTGGTGTTCTAGACTCATGTGACCACGTTTTGATGTCTTCTGACAAGTAAATTCAATGGGGAAGCCAGATTCACTTAACAACCATGTTACTAATGCAACAATCACAATGGTTCATTTAATAATTGTGGTGAGAAAGGTCATAAAATGGGGCAAAAGTCACTTAACAACTGTCTTGCTTAGCAATGGAAATTTTGGTCTCAGTTATGATTATTAAGTTAAGGACTAGCTGTAGGTGATATAGTTGATTAGGCAACTGTCCGTTAAGATATTCATATAAGATGCAACCATCATGAATACAGCTACCACATGTTACAAAGATCTTCTTGAGCTCTGAAATATTATCTTCAAAGAGAGAACTGAAATGTCATAATTTTCAACACCAGATTAAGACATTTTAATTTGCTAAGGCATTGTTGCAGATAGTCCTCAGCTTTTGTTTGAAGTTACAACAGCACTGGGGGAAAAAGACTTACAATCAGTCCCACACTTACGACCACTGCAGCAACATCACAGTCACATAATAAAAATCCGGGGTCAGATGTTCACTAATGTGACCTTCCCAGCTGACTTCTGATAAGCAAAGTCAGATTTGCTAAACAACCATGTTTCACTTAATAACTGCAGTGATTTACTTAACAACTGTGGTACAATACTTGGTAAAAACAGACATGATTCACTTAACAATTTTTGCCTAGCAATGGAAATTTTAAGTCTAAGAAGGACTACACTACAGCATCTGTTATTGGTTACAATGCAGTTTGAGGTATTATTTAATAATGTGTTGTGTTTTTTGGTGTTATTTTTATATGATGGGTTCAAACATATTTTATAATAGTCTTGACCTTTTCATATGCATTATTCTAAAATTGTTTGAATGAAACGCACTATAAATGTTTCTTTAAAAAATAAAATAATTATTAAACTTTCAGGCTGCTGAAAAGTGGTTTTAAAGCCGGATTAGAGGCATTACTATAATAGAGAACTGGGTTTTTTCAATAGATATGAACTATGGTAACTAAACTGAACTTCTACGTTCAAAAGCAATGTCTTCTTAAATCTTTTTATTCAAATATTTAGGCATTGCAGATGGAAAAGGAAATACTGCTGCCTTCATGCCAAACTTAGGGATTTATTGTAGGTCTGTGTTTGGCTAAGGTAGAAACAAGATTCCAGGCTAGACTAACTGTTGCCCTAAATAAGCTCATTTTTTAAACTGAACAGTGATTTGAAATCTGAATAGTAAAAGAACATTTTCAAGATATTTCATACTAGAAATAGGAAGTTATAGTGGTGCAGCTTTAAAAAAAAACATAAATCAATTAACTAAATGACTGGCAACTACCCACATTTCCACAGCACCGTGTACTGCATCTGACCTCTCAAACTGACCAGTTATTTCCTATTTGTTTATAACTAGACTGTTTTAATTGTAGAGTTTTTAAAATGAAAAAAGTATCTCTGTATCTGACTCCAATTTCTTTTTCTCAGCTAATGACAAATTAGGTTTATTCCTCTAATCCTCTTTATATATTTGTAGTTAAGTATTTAGTAACCCTACAGCTGTAATATAATTCCACTGAGATATTCCATTCCAGATGCAGTTGTATTCCACAGCTGGGAGGGATATTAAGGGACTATTGCATAATTCCTATCCCATTCTAACCCAGAGAGAAATTAAAAGCTGCAATTCAAGAACTGTGTCCCTGAATCACTCCTGGTACTTCTTCCTGGTCTGTTTCACCTGTCAGTTTATAGTTAAATAAAGGCCCACATTTTCTTTTAATCTCTGGCCAAAAGACTGATTCACCTCTCCTTTCTATTTATTTTTTGAAGCATATCAGTTCTTTACCTTTAATTGCCTGTCACTTTTGTTGACCCAGAAAATGAAACAGTACAAATTCCAGTGTTTCGTGACATCAAACTTCCAAAGTTTTCTTCAGTACTTTATTAGGAACATCCTCTTAACAGATCAATAGTATGATAAGCAGGCTAAATCATTGGTCTTGAAGTTCAGTTTATTCATCTGCAGTCCTTCTTAGAGGGCCAACTTAAATGGAAGAAGGGATGAGGTATGTAATTTATGACACGAGAGACCTGGAAGAACTGACTTGGAGATTAGAAATCCAACAATAATTGAATATATAACAGATGTTTGGCAAATGTTTCCCTTTGTGTTGTCACATGAAGCAAACCTAAGTCTCGAATTTGGATGAAACTCAGAATAAAATTAAAATGTGGTGTAAGACTATAATCCAGAACTATTTAGAGTTGCTGCATATATTACATGCATGTGAACCAGAGATGGGTTGCTCCTGGTTCGGCCCAACTGGTAGTGGTGGCAGTGGGAGGCTCCGCCCACCCACTCACTTCTGCACATGCACAGAATTGTTGCATATGAGTGCGTGCATGAGCAAACCGGGAGTAAACTGGTTAGCAATCCACCACTGATGTGAATGCTGCAAGGAACTCTCTGCAGTAACTTTACCCACTTGTCAGAATTATCAACCAGAAGGACCAGACTAGATGGTAATGTTGGGAATTGTAAACCCATAATCTGGGTTTCCCGGTGATGTCCCGGTGCTTGGAAGCCGTACGGGTCTGGATGGATGACAACCAACTTAAACTCAACCCCTCCAAGACGGAGTGGCTGTGGCTTCCGGCCCCCCGGTTCAACCAGTTGCTTCCATCTCTGGCCATTGGGGGCGAGCAACTGGCCCCCATGGAACGGGCGCGCAATTTGGGCGTCCTCCTAGATGCCCGGCTGTCCATGGATGACCATGTAACAGCCGTGGCAAGGGGGGCGTTCCACCAGGTCCGCCTGGTGCGCCAGTTGCGCCCCTTATTGGACCAGGATGCCTTGCGCACAGTCACCCATGCGCTAGTGATGTCTCGCCTGGACTACTGCAATGCTCTCTACATGGGGCTTCCCTTGAGATGCACTCGGAGACTACAGTTGGTTCAGAATGCGGCCGCGCGGGTGATTATGGGGAGGACTAGGTTCTTCCATGTAACACCTCTCCTGCGCGAGCTGCACTGGCTTCCTGTGGTCTATTGGGTGCGTTTCAAGGTTTTGATTACAATCTTTAAAGTGCTCCATGGCATAGGACCTAGTTATTTGCGGGATCGCATCCTGCCCCATACATCCCTACGACCAATCCGCTCACACAGAGAGGGACTTCTCCGGGTGCCGTCCGCTAAACAGTGTCAGGGGGCGACACCCAGGAGCAGGGCCTTCTCTGTGATGGGCCCAGCCCTATGGAATGACCTCCCCCTTGACATCAGGATTACTTCCGATCTCCGCTCCTTCCGTGTAAAGCTCAAGACCCACCTCTTTCAATTATCTGGCCTGGCTCAACCGTAGTTTATCCTCCTCCTGACAGTCCTTTTAAATTGTATTTTATCATGGGATATTTTAATGGCTAATTTTAATTTTCTATTATTATTATTATTGTGATATATGTTTGATTATTACCTCCTCCATGTATGTATATGTATGTATATGTGTGTATCTGTATGTCTATATGTATGTATGTATATTTTTATTGTACGCCGCCCCAAGTCCCTTGCGGAGAGGGAGCGGCTAACAAATTAAAAATTTGAATTTGAATCTTTAAATGGAATTGCACTGAGAAATGTCCATATCATTTTCAATGTTGTTGTTTTCCAGGTATGTTGGAAATAAATCCAATCACAACAGGTCACTAACTGAGCCAAAGCTGATCTCCATGTTTTTGTGATAGAATTATCTAATGCATGTAATGGAAATATATTACAATATTCCCATTACTCCAGCTGCCCTAGAGAGAAAAATAATAGAGATGCAAAAGAATGATGACTAAATGCTATGTAGCATTTAGGTTATGTGGCATTTAAGTTTCAAAGGCAAAGAGGCAAAGTACTTTGTATTTGCAGGTACACCTGCAATTTCTCAAACCAAGCATGTATTCTTTCAGGATCATATTGCAACTTCAAGGGTAGGTAACCACACAATTCCAGGGGAAGATACAGTCAAATTAAAGAATTACAGAGAACACCAAGTAATACAATAAACCTCTTGCGCTTTGAATCCAAAGCACTGACAAATCTCAATGATCAGTATATCTATCATTCCAGATACTACCGTAGAAGTAGAGTGGGTTTTGTTACTATTCTTTGCTTGTTTCTGTTCATCATTGTGTATTATTTGCAATATGGACATTTTGTAGTAGATATATTCCCAATGAATAGCATCAACCATGAAAAAAGATGGACAGAGATGTGTCAGCCCTTCAAAGTAGATCAGACTAGGAATCCTATGTTCTTAGATCAATACTAATTTTATTATATAAACTATAGTAATAGAATTTTGCAAGTCTCACTATGCTTCCTTCTTTCACTTTAGGGAGGATCTTATCTGAGACATTTACTTAGATTTCATTTTTTCTTCAGACTCACCTTATTCTTATTTGACTATTGTCTTGATAGCCACTCTTTTTCCTGTCCTTTTTCCTAGATTCTACAAAATATCAGACAATAATTTGTCTGGGATGGTATAAGGTCTCCTACCTGTTCAGGGAGTTGGACCAAAAGATCTCCAAGGTTCCTTCTAGCTCTATCATTTTCTGATTCTGTGATTCTATCTTTTGTTCTACATACATACTTCTATTTAACTTTTAAAGCTTGCCAGAAATATTATATCTATGGATCAATATAAATTAAATCTTTGCTAATGTCTTAAGTGTACATATATAACATAAATGTTTGTAGGCAACGTTCCCCAATGTACATTGGTTTTAT
This sequence comes from Natrix helvetica, assembly GCF_964273705.1. NCBI lineage: Eukaryota > Metazoa > Chordata > Lepidosauria > Squamata > Natricidae > Natrix > Natrix helvetica. The sequence goes on from NC_138554.1 coordinate 121,325,167, forward strand.
ATGCAACCTTCTTTAATGTATTTTTAAAAAACCATAGATTTAATTCTTGCTATTATTTCATATCCATTTGCTAAACATACATTTTTATAGAACACATACTTTTTATCAGAAAGTTTTGAATGATGGATGTTAGTGAATGTTCATTGCTAACAATGCATTTCAACATGTTATACTATTTTATTCCTGCAGAAATCATTGATATATTGCTTTTCCCTAAGTCTGTTAATTTTCTTATGTTCTATGTCCCAATCCTCAAATGAGAGCATCACCTGAACTATTTTCAAGTCAACACATTTGACATTTTTAAATTGCTGCAATTATAAATTTCAAAATGGACACAAAGAAAAAAAGTCATGCTAGTTAAGAGCATTTATCAAAGCAAAAAATGAAAAGCTGGGGGAAGGTCTTGGCTGAATATTGTTAATAATTGTTGAAGTTTGCAATAGTGGCAAATATCTGTAGCTTGGGTGTAGGATGAAGGTGAAGGTTCATTCTCAGAGCTTGCGGGTTGGTTTCCGAATGATTCATTACCAGGCTAGGTAGCATCTTCAGAGTTTAGGGGATATCAGTGTCAATGTTCAGAACACTGACAAGCCCTAAACTCCATTGAGGATGTTACCTAGACTGGTAACGAAACATCCAGAAACCAATTAACAAGATTGAACAACGAACCTTCACCCTCAATAGTTGAAGTACTTTTCTATCAAAAAACTTAAAACTTCATCTTGTACAAACTCTGTGAAAGTTAGAGATGAAACTCGAAAAATTAGAATATCGTGCAAAAGTTCATTTATTTCAGTAATGCAACTTAAAAGGTAAAACTTATATGAGATAAGACTCATTACCTGCAAAGCAAGACAGTTCAAGCCACGATTTGTCATAATTGTGATGATTATCTTACAGCTCATGAAAACCCCAACTCCACAATCTCAGAAAATTAGAATATTATATTCAATCAATAAAACAAGGATTATACATAGAACAATATCTGACCTCTGAAAAGTATAAACATGCATATGTACTCAGTACTTGGTTTGGGCCCCTTTTGCAGCAATTATTGCCTCAATGCGGTGTGGCATGGAAGCTATCAGCCTGTGGCACTGCTGAGGTGTTATGGAAGACCAGGACGCTTCAATAGCGGCCTTCAGCTCTTCTGCATTGTTCGGTCTCATGTCTCTCAACTTTCTCTTGGCAATGCCCCATAGATTCTCTATGGGGTTTAGGTCAGGCGAGTTTGCTGGCCAATCAAGCACCGTAATCCCACGGTCATTGAACCAGGTTTGGATGCTTTTGGCAGTGTGGGCAGGTGCCAGGTCCTGCTGCAAAATGAAGTCAGCATCCCCATAAAGCTCGTCTGCGGAAGGAAGCATGAAGTGCTCCAAAATCTCCTGGTAGATGGCTATGTTGACCCTTGACTTAATGAAGCACAGTGGACCAACACCAGGAGATGACATGGCTCCCCAAATCAACACAGACTGTGGAAACTTCACACTAGACTTCAAGCATCTTGCAGTTGTGCCTCTCCATTCTTCCTCCATACTCTGGCTCCTTGGTTTCCAAATGAGATGTAAAAGTTGCTCTCATCAGAAAAGAGGACTTTGGACCACTGAGCAACAGACCAGGTCTGTTTTTCTTTAGCCCAGGTAAGACGCTTCTGACGTTGTTTGTTGTTCAGGAGTTGCTTGACAAGAGGAATGTGACATTTGAAGCCCATGTCCAGGATCCGTCTGTGTGTGGTGGCTCTTGATGCACTGACTCCAGCCTCAGTCCACTTCTTGTGAAAGTCCCCAACACTTTTGAATGGCCTTTTCCTGACAATCCTCTCCAGGCTGCGGTCATCCCTCCTGCTTGTGCACCTTTTTCTTCCACACTTTCCCCTTCCACATAACTTTCTATTAATGTGCTTTGATACAGCACTTTGGGAACATCCAACTTCTTTGCAATTACCTTTTGAGGCTTTCCCGCCTTATGGAGGGTGTCAATGATGGTTTTCTGCACAACTGTCAGGTCAGCAGTCTTTCCCATGATTGTGATTCCTACTGAACCAGACTGAGAGACCATTTAAAGGCTCAGGAACCCTTTGCAGGTGTTATGGCTTAATTAGCTGATTAGAGTGGGACACTTTGAGCCTAGAATATTGCACCTTTTCACAATATTCTAATTTTCTGAGATTGTGGATTTGGAGTTTTCATGAGCTGTAAGCCATAATCATCACAATTATGACAAATTTAATTTAATTTTAATTTTATTTAATTTATAGACCGCCCCCTCTCCCCAAAGGGACTCGGGGCGGTGTACAGACCACAATAAAACAATATACAAACTTAAATAATTATAAATACCCATTAAAACAGATTATATGATAGGCTGTACAGCATAGTTAAAAATTAAAACAACCTATAAAATCTATCCCTAAACATTTAAAATTTAAAATACAGGCTAGAGGGACACAAAAGCTACAGTTAGGCCAGGCCAGCTAAATTAAACAGGTGGGTCTTTAGTTTGTTATGGAAGGAGCGGAGATCGGTCGTTATTCTAATGTTGGGGGGGAGGTCATTCCAGAGGGTCGGGCCCATCCCAAAGAAGGCCCTACTCCTGGGCGTTGCCCACTGGCACTGCCTAGTGGACGGCACCCGAAGGAGTCCCTCCCTGTGAGAGCGAATCGGCCGCAGGGATGTATTGGGCAGGATGCGATCCCGCAGGTAGCTAGGTCCTGAGCCATGGAGCGCTTTAAAGATGATAGTCAATACCTTGAAACACACCCGAAAAGCCACAGGTAGCCAGTGCAGCCCGCGCAGGAGAGGTGTTACATGGGAGTATCTGGTACCTCCCATAATTGCCCGCACGGCCGCGTTCTGGACCAACTGCAGCCTTCGGATGCATCTCAAGGGAAGCCCCATGTAGAGAGCATTGCAATAGTCCAGTCGGGACGTCACCAGTGCATGGGTGACTGTGCGCAGGGCGCCCCGGTCCAATAGGGGGCGCAATTGGCGCACCAGATGAACCTGGTGGAACGCCCCCCTTGCCACGGCCGTCACATGATCATCCATTGACAGCCGGGCATCCAGGAGGACGCCCAAATTGCGCGCCCGCTCCAAGGGGGCCAGCTGTTCGTTCCCAATGGCCAGTGATGGAACCCACTGGTTGAACCGGAGTGCCGGTATCCACAGCCACTCCGTCTTGGAGGGAGTGAACTGCGGCTTGAACTGTCTTGCTTTGCATGTAATGAGTCTTATCTCATATAAGTTTCACCTTTTAAGTTGCATTACTGAAATAAATGAACTTTTGCACGATATTCTCATTTTTTGAGTTTCACCTGTATACTTTGACCTCCAGAATTTCAGACCACCATTCTAGCTAGTGTCTTCATAATAGAGATTTTTATCTATGCTCACTTTCTACCACCCTTCAAGTGGTTTAGCTTCTCTAATTTTCCATATAAACCCAAGTTAAACTTACTATCACTTAAACCAGATCTACAAAGATTACTTAATATTTTTTTCAGAGATATACAAGAGTTAGCAGTACAACATTTATACTCTAAAATAAGCTAAAACTGGACTCACCCCATAATTTCATATTCACATTCATTCCATAAATAATTCCTAATCAATTTGCTTCCTTTTCAGTTGAGTTATAGGTGGACAAGAAAATATTGTCTAACACCAGAGTTTAGCAATGATCTCTTTTTCTCATAACAATAAAAAGCAATGTTTATTTGAATAACTATAGATCTCATTAATTATCTGACTTTCCAGGTTTCAGCAGCTTAATACCAACACCAGGGAAGGGAATGGTTTTCATCATATGTGCTGCTTTATATGTAGTCAGAGATGCTGCTCTTGAGATCGTGAGGTATGAGTGCTTAAATACTAGGAAAGACTAGATGGATGAGCTTTCGACCCTGTTTCTGTACTGATAGATCTTCCCCTTCCTGAGCTATTGGATCTTGTGGTGGAGAACATCCTTCATGGTGCTCATGAGTTTTTCCCAAGTAATGGGCCTAAACCATATTGGTGGCTACACTTTAGACATTATTTTGATTCTAAGCAGATGATTGGTTAGCTGAAGACAAGTTCCATCATCCTATTATCTTGGGCAGATCATGCCATGATTCACTTATAATTAAGAATGACACTGAATTGTCTATGGGTTAGGGAGAGGAGTGATTCCGCTCCTTCCTCAACACATGTTCTCAAATGGTGATAAGGAATGGAACGTTGGTCCAATAGCTTCTGTTTATGTGGGGAGCCAAAGCCCCTTCTCCCTTGCTGGTTAACAATTACGTATATACTGCTCGGTCAGGCCACCCAATGGTTTTGTATACAAACTTTTCAATATATTGATGATACCCAACTTTATATTACCATTCTGGGACATAGAGAAGAGACTGTTGATGCATTTGCCTGATGCTTGGAGACTATAAGATATGAGCAAGTAGATTGAAGTTGAACACAAGTAAGAAAGAGTTACTATGTGTACATTGAGGTTCTCTTTCTACAGAGGTGTTGTGTCTGATAGGCAGACACTTCTTGTGAAAGAGCAGATTCACAATTTCAGTTCCTTCTAGTTTCACTGCTAGAAACTAGAGTTAGAGGGGCATTCGCCAAGCTCAAGTTGATATATTAATTGTGACCTTACCTGGTAGATGAAGACCTAGCTATAGTAACTCATGCCTTCATCATCATCAGACTAGACTATGACAACATTTTTCACAAAGGGCTGTTTGGAAACTACAATTGGTACAGAATATGGTGATTGGTATACTTATTAGCTCTAAGGGATGGGAACATATAACATCAATTTTGCAGAGCCTGCCTTAGAGTCTGGGTAACTTAAGGAGCTCACTTATAAAATAATTTGTAATTTGGCACCTACCCATCTTTAGGACCATTAACTCTGACTACTAAATAGTGTAGGAAATACTGGTTATGGCCTTCTGGGTGGTGATGGGACCAAGGATAGAAGCACAGTTTTTATGTAGGGGTATTTTGCTTTGGGAATAGCCTTCCTATAGAGATCAAACTCATTCCCTTCCTGCTAGCTTTCAGAACATTTTTGAAAATAATCATTTCAGAGAAGTCTTTTGATTTCATGTATTACGCCACCATTATTTTTTTCTGCACGTTGATCTCTGCTTTTGATAGTTGTATGACTTTTGGTTCTATTGTAAGCAGTTGAGTGATTGCAGTAATGCAGAAGTTTAATAATAAACAAATAAAAAACATTGAACATTTTCAAAGAAAGGAAGGAAGCCAAGGTAATGTTTTATCCTCTTAATGATACATCACTGTCCAGGTTTACTTCCTCTTTAACAAACACAAAAATCATGCTTAAATAAAATCTTAGTCTTTGAAGCAGAAAAATTCCAAGTTATGAGGTCCTCAAACATTTAATTTTATCAGGAATATTTTTGATTCCTTACTCCTGATTTTACTTTTTTCTTATTAATTAAGAAATGTAATTTTTTGATATTTTTTTAATTTTCAAAACTAACACAACACAAAGAATCCTCCTTTTTTACATACTGTAGAAAGTGTATCAGTTGGTTACAAAAAAACTTCCGTGCATCTCTTCTATAGTCATCAATCATAATTCATATTAACTCAAGTATTTTAACTCCAATATTTATACATATTACCATCATCATACCTCCATTTTCATTTGACTACAATTATTTAAACGTCCTTCATTATAAAATATATCAAGATTTAAAACATAACTACATACTGGCATTTCATTTGCTATTTCTAAAATCCTCCAATAACACTGAATCCTTATGGCCTATTCTAGCTAAACATCCATAATTTCTAGTAACAAAAATTTCTAATCCTCCTTATCAAATCACTATTTACCATTTACATCCAGTTTCCTTATGTTGTACCCATCCATAAATAATTTCCTTTGTATTATTATCCCTCCTTTATTTGACTGTATCCTGTATCATAACAATTTCCCCCCTTATAATGAAAATTTAACTAAATTTAACTTAGTTCTTTTTATTAGCCTTTATAAATAACCAAAAATATTTCTAATCTTCCTTTCATGGGTACCAATATCATTGCAATATATTGGAGAGCTCCCACAGGTAAAATACTTAATTGATTGATAGCATTTGTATAGATATATATTTAACTTGGAGCATGTTCATAAGTCATGTGGAAAATAAACAGATCTAAGATTGCTTCAGAATCCCATGCAAACTTCCTTCTATCATGGTTTTAAAGATAATAAGTAAATTCCTCCCTTCTTTTTCCCCCTTTTGGTAATGAATAGCTTCCTCTCAATCATATCCAGCCCATCTGTTCAGAAATAAAGTATATTTTTAACACAGCTGCTTGCGTCCAGTTTTGTTTTTCTTAATTATTTTTACAGCTGTTCCTTCTTATTACTTGGATGAAGTGATTAGACTTGAGCTTTGTAGACTGAATAATTTTCTCCATGTTATTATTAATGGTGCTGTTAGGGTGATTTTGTAATACAGGTAGTCCTCAAGTTATGACCAGTGAGTTTGAAGTGACCAGCGAAATGCTGTGGACATAATTTACTTGGACTTCAATGAGGCATTTGATAAAGTAGATCGCATCCTACTTCTTGTAAGATATAAAAATGTGGGATAGATAGCATCATCTCCAAATGTATTGATAACCTGCTGACCACCTGCACTGAACATATATTTCTTAAGGGAACTACATCTATATGGAGGAAAGCTTGCAATGGTGGTTCTGTTATTAGATCCAGTATTCTTCAACATCTTCAAAAACAATTTACATGAGGGGATAGAAGGAGAAATCATTGAATTTGCAGACAACATCAAGCGAGGAGAAATAGCCAACACTTTAGGTGATAGGCTTATGATCCAGAAGGGCCCTATCTACACTGGGCCTTATCCAACAAAATGGAATTCAATGATGAGAAAAGTAATATTTTACACTTAGATAAAAGACTCCAAATGCACAGGTGTAGAATAGATGGAACCTTACTCAACAGCAGTAACTATGAGAGGGATCTAAAAATCCTAGTGGATAACCTCTTAAATATGAGCCACAATGTGCTGCAACTACAAAAAAAAACTTAAAGCAGTACTTTGGGATAGTATGAAGGTCATGTGTAGTGTTAATACCACTTTGTACTGCACTGGTAAGACCATACTTGGAAAAATGTCTAGTTTTGGTTACCATGACACAAACAAGATGTTGAGTCTTGAAAAGGTGCAAAAAGCAACAAAGATTATCAGGGGACTGCAGGCTAAAATGTATGAGGAATGATTGCAGAAACTGGGAATGTCCGGTCTAATGAAGAAACGGACTAGGACTTCCAATATTTAAGGAGCTATCTCAAAAAAGACGGAGTAAATGTATTTTTCAAAGAACCTGAAGTAATGGATGGAAATTTGTCAAGGTGTATCCAATCTAGAATTAATCAGTGGAATGGCTTGCCTTCAGAAGTTGTGGATACTCCATTACTGGAGGTTTTTAAGAAGAGATTAGACAGCCATTTGTCTGATCTGGGTCTCCTGCTTGAGCAGGGGGGGGGGGGAGTTGGACTAGATCTCCAAGGTCCCTTCAAATCTGTTATCCTGAAGTTATGATGGTGTACTTATGACCTTGGTTCACTTATGGCCTTGGCCTAACTCAATGTAATTTACTCTACTTGGTCCATCCTTGCATATCATCAACACACTTACTGCCCACATTTCTATCTCTACTCCATGTGCAGAAGCCAGATGAATTAGTAGCTCAATTTTACCTTGAAACTTGAAGCAGGCTAAGTTCTTCAAAGCACCTAAAGGCACTAGATCAGGGGTGTCAAACTCAATTTCATTGAGGGCCACATCATAGCTGTGTGTGACCTTAGAGGGCTGGGGTGGGCGTGGCTAGGGTGGGCATAGCCAGTTCAATGTCACTTGTGTTGGGGGCGCCTGTGGTGGCCTAAGCACTCTGCCAGCAAAAACAGGCTCCCAAGCTCCATTTTCTACTATGATGGCCTCCTGCAACTCTCTGCCAGTGAAAATGGAGCTCAGAAGGGCTGTGGACAGCCCTCCCGAGCTCAGTTTTTGCTGGCACAACACCACAGACTGGTCCTTTGCTGTTTCCAGGGTGGCATGGCAGGCCAATTTAAGCACCCTGTGGGCCGGATTTGTCCCCCAGGCCTTGAGTTTGACACCCGTGCACTAGATTAATTTAGGGAGGCGGGAGTGGCTGTATAGCACATCTAATTCTGATGGAGTGAAAGGAACCATTGAGGAGCTTTTACTGCTGATGCAAAACTTCTGCTATTGAGACAAATGTCTTCTTCCCTTTCCTTTCCTTTCCTTTCCTTCCCTTTCCTTCGTGCAGACCCAGACAGCAGTTCTTTAAGGGATTGGACAAACATCTTTTCCTTGCCTTGCCCTTTAAAAATTATAGTCATCCTTTATATATAAAGGACTCTTTATTTAAAGATAAGTGGCCTTTCTTATTTACTAAATTGGATTCTTATGCAAGTATTGCTGTACAATCTAATTCAGCTCTATAATATTGGAGCTGTAAAAATCAATTATTCATGCCAATGAACCAAGATTCCTGGGACCAATGATTTTGATGCTGAATTGTTCAATTCCTTTGTTGAGTTTAATGCAATTTTCCCCATAAGCAGAATAACATTAAGCACATGCTATATTCACCTCAGTTCAGGACAAATAAATTTCTTTAAAACAAATTAAATATCTAGATATAAAGAATTTAAAATATGGACATCTTAGTGTAGTTAGGTGTTATTTTTAGTTTTTTAAAAAAACTAGCAAACAAAATCTTTGCTACTGGACCCAGCAGTGTCTCTACAAAACAGAAGACATGTTGTTTTTTGTTTTAAAAACTAGGTACAAAGAGGACAGCAAACATAATCTGAACATTAAATTTCAAAACTTTTGTGTTACTGCCATAGTTTTTAATATATGCTTTGATACATAAAGTATGAATAACTGAGAAAGAATCATGTTTTTGAGTATTTGTTAAAATGTGTCCTAACTACAAGAAACTACAACGTACTATATTTATTTATAATAATAATAAATAAATAAATATTTATTTCTTAGCCGCACCCTCTCCCGAAGGACTCGGGGCGGCGTACAATGAAACATATGAAATAAATATGTGGACAAAGCAAACATATAACAGAGACATATACCGAGACATACACAAACATTTAATTTGTTTGCCACACATCTTACTACAAGATATATAAACAAGCATTACTATCAAACTGCTTTTTTAAAAAAAACAAAGAGCATTATTTATAAAATTATTAGTCATGCCATGGATAGCATCTGAGGATTCCTAAGGAAATAGTGTTTTTCTTCATATCATAATTGAGAAAGACTCTATGGTCTGCCATTCCCCTCTTGTATTAATAACAGCAAAATTCAAGAATGTCTCTCATAATAACATAATTACATACTTCATTTATTCAATTAATAAGTCAGAAGTTTTATTATATATTAACAAACACTTCGGACCCAGAGTCTCATTAGTTGTAAAGCAGATCAGTAATCTCAACTTAAAATGATAGTAATTATCTCCCATATAGACAAAAAAACCACAATTGCAGTTGAAAGGACATAACTAATCTTCACATCACCTGGTGGAATGGTTTCATGACAGTTACTTGCCAGTTAAGAAGTATACATAATAAATTGTACGAATAATGGAGAATATCTGTAGCTCAGGGTTGAAATGAGGGGTCCTTGGTGCTCTCTGAGCTTGCTTGTTTTCTTGCAGACATTTTATTACCCAAACTAGGTAACATCATCAGTGCTAGTGAGGAGTGCTGTTTACTGTCACATGGTGGCATGCCTGTCAGGGTTGGTCTTAGTAATTCGTTGGTTGGGCTATTTGCTGTTGGCTTCTTTGGCATTTCTTGATTGGAGTATTGTTTACTTGAACGGTGGTCTGATGTTCACCTGATTAACAGCATAGTTAATTTATGCTGATCTGGGTATTGATTACTGGTAGAGAGATGCTTGGATCTTTTTGCTCCTTTTTGGGCTGGATGATAGCCTTTTTTGCATAGTTTATAGGTAAAGTTAGACCTCTCGGCGGCTTTTGATACCATCGACCATGGTATCCTATTGCGCCGGTTGGAGGGGATGGGAGTCGGAGGCACCGTTTTGCGGTGGTTCGGCTCCTACCTCTCCGACCGGAAGCAATGTGTGTTGACAGGGGGGCAGAGATCGTCCCTGAGGCCACTCACTTGTGGGGTGCCACAGGGGTCGGTCCTCTCGCCTCTCCTGTTCAACGCATATGTGAAGCCGCTGGGTGAGATCATCCGTGGTTTTGGGGTTGAGTACCATCTTTACGCTGATGATACTCAGCTGTATATTTCAACCCCAAACCACCCCAACGAGGCTGTCGAAGTGATGTCCCGGTGTTTGGAAGCCGTCGGGGTCTGGATGGGGGACAACAGACTCAAACTCAACCCCTCCAAGACCGAGTGGCTGTGGTTACCGGCACCTCGGTTCAGCCAGCTGACTCCATCGCTGGCCATAGGGGGCGAACAATTGTCCCCTGTGGAGCGGGCGCGCAATTTGGGCGTCCTCCTTGATGCCCGGCTGTCAATGGAGGACCATGTGGCAGCCGTGGCAAGGGGGGCGTTCCACCAGGTTCGCCTGGTGCGCCAATTGCGCCCCCTACTGGACCGGAGTGCCCTGCGCACGGTCACTCATGCGCTGGTGACGTCTCGCCTGGACTACTGCAATGCTCTCTACATGGGGCTTCCCTTGGGACGCATCCGGAGACTGCAGCTAGTTCAGAACGCAGCCGCGCGGGCTATTATGGGACGTACACGTTACTCCCACGTAACACCTCTCCTGCGCGAGCTGCACTGGCTACCTGTGGCCTTTCGGGTGCGTTTCAAGGTATTGATTACCATCTTTAAAGCGCTCCATGGCAGTGGACCTAGTTACCTGCAGGATCGCATCCTACCACACACGTCCCTGCGACCTATTCGCTCACACAGAGAGGGGCTCCTCCTGGTGCCGTCTGCTAGTCAATGCCAGCGGGCGACACCTAGGAGTAGATCCTTCTCTGTGATGGGCCCAACCCTCTGGAATGACCTCCCCCCAGACATTCGAACTACCACCGACCTCCGTTCCTTCCGGCAAAAGTTAAAGACTCACCTGTTTCAATCAGCTGGCCTGGCACTTTCTTAGTTGTACCTCCCAGGGATTTATTTTATTTTAGGGTTGGGGTTTTATTTGTGATGTTTTAAGATTAGTATTATTTATTTCTTAGCACAGTCTATTTCCTCCTCCAATGTATCTTAAATGCAGTTTAAACGTATTTAATTATTGTGAATGTTTTTATTATTGACTGTACACCGCCCCGAGTCCCTTTTTGGGAGAGGGGCGGTCTAAAAATCTAAGAAAATAAATAATAATAAATAAAGTTAAGGTTCCCTTCCCATATATGTTCTAGTCGTTCCTGACTCTAGGGGGTGGTGCTTATCTCCATTTCAAAGCCGAAGAGCCAGCGCTGTTCAAAGACATCTCTGTGGTCATGTGGCTAGCATGACTAAATGCCGAAGGCACATGAAACGCTGTTACCTTCCCCACAAAGATGGTCCCTATTTTTCTACTTGCATTTTTACATGCTTTCAAACTGCTAGGTTGGCAGGCTCTATAGTCTATATATGTTCTATAGTCTATAGTCTATAGATGTTGTTAATATCTATGTGTCTATTGATAGCTGATTTGTCAGAGTGCCAGGTTTTTAGAAATTCCCTGGTGTTTTTGGAAATGGCTTGGTCTAGAATGGTCACATTTTTCCAATTGAAACTATGGTTAAATTTATATTTATGTTGTGAAATTATAGAATTTTCATCATATCTTCTGACTGCTAATTGGTGTTTGTGGATGCATTTTGCCAGTCATCTGCCTGTTTGTCCTACATAGTGGTTGTAGCTGTCCTTACACTGTATGTTATAGAAGACTCCTGTTTGTTCTTCTGGGGTTCACCTATATTGGGGATGGGATCACTTAAAGAGAAACAATTAAATTTGCTAGTGCACATGAAATGAGAGTGCCAGAGACTCTGTATATTCTTCAGACAGCAAATTATCTTGGCTTAGCCATGACACTTGAAGTATCTTGAAATTCATACAACCCAAAACTTTTTCTTGAAGCTCCCCTGGCATACTTCTTTCTTACCTTCCATTTATCATGTTAGACAGAAAACAAGCTGATCAGCCCTGAAACCCTACAGATATGCTGTTCATCTTCTTAAATATGCCAAAGAACAACAGCCTTCTGGACCTTGTCTATATTTTAAAGCATCCCTTCTTCTACATTGATTAGTTTGGCAGAACACATAGTAGGTGACAATATGACTTAAAGGTATGAAAGCAGATTTACTGGCAATGACTTCTGATTTGCACTTAGGAACAAAATATATTGGCAGATAGCAAAAGTGGTCAGGTGAAATTCAGAATTCAGCCAAATCCTGATTGGCTGAGAAGTAGATGAAGATTTATTTGAATAGTACATTATGACAGATTGGAAAGCAACTTGCACCCAGTAGAAGATGTTGGCAGAGTGCTTGATTTCAGGCCATAACTACTCAGTAAAGATAAATTCCACTTATCCTTTAGCACTGTGATTTGTTGCTTCTGTCAATATTGAAGAATTACTGCTTCTTTGAATAAAGAGATCTTCAGTCATTCAATGATACAGTGCATCAAATTCAGCAAAGACACCATTCATAAAATATTTTAGAAGCCAGATTTGGACTTGGGTCTTTGGTCAAACTGAAATTTAATTAAAGCTTAAAAGAACCCCCCAAGAATCAGCAACTTCTGGTCTGAGACCTGGCAAAGAGATTTTGCCTATAGGGAATGGTCAGATGACAGAAAGCATAGTCCGGAGCTGCACAGTGGATATTACGAGAAGCTCAGGAGGATTGTGTCCTAGGTTATTGGGCTGTAAAAGTGATGGTATGAGAAATACTCTTGCAGATCTGTTAATGTAGCTTTACAATAAAGAAGAATGTCTTTATCTGGTTATACTTCCTTTCTAGTTTACCTGGAAAGACTAACAAATGTAATGATCCATTTCTTTTAATGCTATTGTTTATCTGAAGCTGTCCAAGGTAGTTACTTTATGAAACTGATTGCATAACCAGTGTTTTAATACAATTTGGCTTACTTGCTACTATAGTACTATAGTACTTGCTTGTTTGTTTATTCGGGTCAGAAGCATCACAATTAAAACAAGGCATACTACATGACATAACATTTAAAATATTAAATACAAGATTAAAATATGTACAAATTAAACAGATCTTGACCAGAAACTAGCAGTGTTAATTGTGTTCTGTCATGCTGCTATAACGTCCTCAAGTGTACACTGATCAAGATACAATTTTTAATGTTATTACGTCCACTGACCCTCAGTTTAATGTTGGTAGAGTGCTGCTTATATATTAGGGTCCTATCTAAAGTAACCCCTAAATATTTAGGGCTATGGCAATGCTCCAATAACTTCCTTTTTCATATAATTTGCAGCTTTCTAGCAACATGCTTATTACGAAGATGGAAAGCACATACCTGAGTTTTTGCTGGATTTGGTCTAAACTATCAGAACTATTTTTAACTTTTGGGATGATCTGGGATAAATATGATGCCATAGTAAATATTCTACGAGTGATTACAATAAGAGTTAGTTAACAGAATTTTGAAACTTTAATTTTGTTTTGTTTTAGTATTATTATTATTCCTTTTAACTATTTTGTCATATGTAGAAGACAGGTCAATAACTTACAAATAAATGTATCAGTTTAAACTTTTTGGTGGGGTGCCTATTTCGCAAGGTGTGGGAATCAATGACATAGTAATGCATTAATCAGTATTCACTTAGAGGGATATTATATGTGTATTATATTATATGTATGTGTTTATGTATCTTTTTCTTTTTTAATGTCTTGATTGTTTTGTTCTTTTTTTGCCCTGTTTTAGATTTTTTGAAGTTTTACATCTTAACTTTGTCAAGTAAAATAAAAAATAGCTGCAAAGAAAAAATAAATAACAACAAACACAAACCATGCCCCATCTGAGTGGACTTAATTTCAAATACCTGCAGTATCTCTCTATGCTATTTACAAGTTGGATCCTGTTCTTGCTTAAATTATGAAATACTACTCCAGAATACATAATGGATGTGGTTAACAATACACCCTGATTTTACAATTTTAGATTTATTATATTTTTAAAAAATATGTATTGTTTTGTCTTTTCTATATCAAAGCAAACATTTTTAAAGGCCATGAATCATGTCTTTAAATTCTTCCATTTGACCTATTTACCTCATCCCTTTTTCAGCTTGATTAGCCATGATGGATTGTAATATTGTCTAAAATTAGGAAAGGAAAGTTTGTGTCTACTTTCTTATAGCTTACATAATTTTATATATTTCCTTAGATCTTTCATCATTAGTCTGTTTAAAAAGTTGAAAATTATAACTTTATTATTTTTTGTCATGAGAGAATCCCAATGGTATTAAGTCTTTTGATATTGTTGATGGTCCTCTTAAACACTTTTTAAAAAAAAACTCCAATTTTTCTTTTGTAATAGGACAAACAGAATATGTATACAATTCCACATATGATCATTTAATATATGTTCATAAAGACATTAAATCAACTATTTTCTTGCTATTTAAATTTATGGTGCCTGACCAATTATGCTACCAAAATCATAACAAGGTATTTTATGTCTGAAGATGAAAGAAGAATATATACTCACAATGGAAGAATAGACTTTGAAATTAATGGAGCTTGCTGAAATGGCAAAATCAAATGCTTTGCTTAGAGACACTGATTTGATTAAATTTTATGTGCTCTGGAGCTATTGATAGATTTCTTACTAGATAAAAAGAATCATCCTCTCAATACACACAAAGCCAGAAAGCCAAAGTGATTGTGATGTTGAGGTGACTGAAAACTTTTCAATTCAAAAAGGTACAAGGCAAGACTGCCCATTATCTCCATTGTTATTTATCTTAATACTGGAAGTACTAACCAGAAACATAAGACAAGATGAGCAAATCAAAGGAATGGAAATCAAAAGAGAAAAGTACAAATTACAAGCATTTGCAGACAATTTACTTTTCATCTTAGAGGAACCATTAGAATCAGGCCCACAACTCATAGAGAAATCAGACGAATATGGAGAGGTTGCTGAACTAAAAGTAAATAAGGAAAAAACCAAAATGATAGTTAAAAATCTTACAAATAAACAGAGAGATGAATTAATTAAAAAAATGAATATCCAGATAGTGAAAAAAGTGAAATACTTATGAAACTATCTAACAGTAAGATGTATAACAATCAAAGAGAACAACTATACAAAATTAATGCATCCAATTAAATTGGATATGGAGAGATGGAAAAGCTTGCAACTTTCCATGATGAGTTGAATAGCCACAATAAAGATGAACATGTCACGATGTTAAAAAGTTTGCTAGGCCTGAACTGAATGAATTGACACTCAAGAGTTAAACTAAGAAAGAGTTATTGCGCAGGTCATAAAAGTTCTTATCTGAAAGTGATTTATTGCGCATGCGTTACACATTCCAAAATTCCTTTCTTCTTTGTCCGGCTGCCAAGCAGAGCTGGCAGACGGAGCTTTCATTATCAAAATGTAACAATTAGTTTATTTTACTTTTATTTACTTTTATTAAAGTTTGTTTGTTAATTAGAATACTCGTCAAAGACTTTTATTTATTTTCTTAATATCTCAAAAGATATGCGGAAGGGAATCAGCCCGATCCATTGATCTCAGATATCAGGCGTTTTTTTCCCCTGACAGAACATAATGCCGAAGATACTTCCCCCCCCCCCCCCGCGCCCCAACAATACCAATAAAACTAGAGAAAAATTATTTTGAGGAATTGAATACAATAATGTTGAAATTCATTTGGCAAAGGGAAAAAACCAAGAATAAAAGTGAAACTACTGCAAGAGTCAAAAGAAAAAGGAGGTTTTGGTCTGCCTGACTGGGAATTGCACTCACATGGGTGAAAGAGTGGATAACTTTGAGGAATAGAAGACTATTATTATTGGAGGGTCATGACCTTCAACTAGGGTGGCATGCATTTCTCTGGTATGGGAGAAATATGGCACATCGATATTTCCAAACACATTATGTAAGAAACACATTGTTATTAGTGTGGACAAAATTAACCAATAAAACTATAGGGAAATATTAGTCTGGCTGCCCACCTTAGAAGCATTATACACCCAAATCTTATAAATATGGGGGGAAATGTTTCTTATAAGGATATATTAAATGAGAATTGTGAATTGCAAACCTTATTAGAACTAAAAGACCAAGGGATGGAATTAGAGTGTGACCACACCTGCAGATACAATCGTGATATGTGAAAGATGTGAAAACATGGAGTTTTTATAGAGAACTAACAACATTGGACAAGATATTAGTGGGGACAGATGACAAATTGATAAAGATAGGTAAAGGAAAAGATTTCCCTGGCACATATATGCTAGTCATTCCTGACTCTAGTGGGTGGTGTTCATCTCTGTTTCAAAGCGCTGTCCAAAGACATCTCTGTGGTCATGTGGCCGGCATGACTAAACACCGAACACACAGAGAATGCTGTTACCTTCCCACCAAAGTGGTCTCTATTTTTCTACTTGCATTTTTACATGCTTTTGAACTGCTAGCTTGGCAGAAGCTGGGACAAGTAATGGGAGCTCACTCTGTTACGTAGCACTAGGGATTCGAACTGTCAAGCTGCTGATCAACAAGTTCAGCATCTTAGCCACTGAGTCCCAGATAAAGATACTATACAATTAACTTATGAAATGGAAGAAGAATAAATTAAAAAGACGATGATAGTATGGGCTAAAAGTTTTAGATATAATATAGACTTGGATAAATGGCAAAAGCTTTGGGAGAGAAATTGGAAACTTACAATGGCCACATCTTATAAGGAAAATCTTTTTAAAATGTTCTATAGATGGCATCTGCCCCTGGCAAAATTGGTCAAAATGTTTTGCAATATCTCCCCAAACTGTTGGAAATGTAAACAAATACCTGGCACATATTACCACATGTGGTGGACATGTATAAAGGCAAGGAAATTTTGGTTACAAATTCATATGTGGTTAGAAAAACTGACTAGACAACATGTAGTGTTTAAGCCAGAATTATTTTTATAGGGCATTATATCAGATGGTTATGATAAAGGACAATGTATCTAATATGACACATCTTGACCGCAGCAAAAATTGTGTATGCACAGCAGTGGAAGAGCGAAAACACCCCTTCAGAGGAGGAGATAATAACTAAGATACTAGTCTGTGTGGAAATGGACATACTAACGCTAAATATAAAAGATAAAGGAGATACAGAATACTATGCTATGTGGGATGGATTCTACAAATGGTTAGAAACATGAGGTAGAATTTGGAATGCAAAAGAATCAGGTTAGGTGGTCATGGAAAATGATACTATGTATGTATTAGAATGTAGGCATTAGAATAATAGATAAATTCTAGAATATATGTACATTATTTGGCCCTTCAACTCAAATCCAAATCCGGATGACTAAAAGAAGAATAGGTAGCTAAGGTTCAGTTTGTAACTAAAATCCAGTTTTGATATTTACAAATGAAAAAACTTCTCAAGAGAGAGAATTTTGAACAGAGATGTAAAGCAGAATTGAAAGAAGTTTAATTCTTTCTCTATTGTTTCTCTAGTATAAAATGTTCTTGTGCATATTCTCTACCAAAGAAGTTTCAAAGCAGATTTCTCCCAACAAGGACGCTTATGAAATTTAAATATGTATGCGATGAATATTGCACAGATTTACACTCAAGTCCAGAGCAGACTTACACATCCTATTTTTCAATGTGACTTCTGTGCTCTTAAAACAAAAATGAAACAGTGGGTCTACATACATTTATATTCAACATATATTTTACCTTTAACAATGTTTAAATTAATAGAAATTAAAAGGATTGCTGTACAAACAATATGCCATCACTGATATGGCTATGTAAAATCTCTCTACAAATTTGGGCTCTGAAAAATATTAATCAACCCTAAGGCCAATACAAGTGCTTCCATAAAATATTAACTTTCTAAGGGGAAATGAAAAAAATAAATCTGCTGTGCTGGCAATCGATATATTGCAGCCATGCCAAAAAAGCAGTAAATTAAAACAAATAAAAAAAATTAAACTAAGTACTTGCTTGGCTTGACTTTCTGAAAGAAGAAATGTAAGAAAGCAGTACATTGTGATCCTTTCTGACTTTTAACAACTCTTATCAGAAGCTATGAAAGTCATTATTTAACCTAAAGATAATTTATACTTCGATTTTGTCTTTTTGATGTATTACTGTAATAGACCCATATATATTAAAGATAAGAGAAATATACATTGTAGAGAGAGACTTATACTTGTTCTTCTAAAATGTTTAAATTGAGGAGAAGCAATAAGAGTTTTCTGGAACAATTTGAAACTTTATGAATAATATAACCAGATTTAATCAGCTAAAACATCCTTCCCTAACTGAAGATGTATTCCATCTTGTTCATTCAGTATTCTTCAAGTTCATGCATTAGAAGAATACCCATATTGAGGAACATAGATTCATAGGGCTGGAAAGGATGTCAGAGATCTTCTAATCCAATCCCTTGCTTTAAGGTAGGTGACCTTACACCATCCTGGTCAAATGGTTGTCCAGTTTATTTTTTAAATCCTCCAATGATGAAGCACCCACAACTCTGGGAGGCAAGTTGTTCCACTAATTAATTATCAGATTAACTATCAGACTATCAGAAAATTTCTCCTTACTTCTAGGTTGAAACCCTTTTTACAAACTTCCAAATTATTTCATTTCCTATCCTCTGGTGCTTTGGAGAAAGACCATTGGCTTACCTGAAGGGTCCTTTTCTGTGCACCGCGGGAGAATCCAAGCAATGGGTTGTTTCAGTCTGATTGCCCTGGGACTGAGAAACTTTTTTTCTTCCTGACCATGCCTCCTGGTGTGGCTACTCCTCCAGAAAAATTTTGAAGATCTGGAACCGCGAGGATGAAGCGGAAGCGCCCAAGAACACAGTTCCATTGATATGCCGGTTGAGAATCCCTGGACAGAACTCCAGGGCGGGTTGGACTCTCCCACGGTGCACAGAAAAGGAGCCTTCAGGTAAGCCAATAGTCTTTTTCCTGTGCACCACTTGAAGAGTCCAAGCAATGGGACATACCCAAATTACTGTCCATCTGGGCGGGCAGAAGTATCGTCCCGGGATTCGGTCGAAGACACAACTGCCTGGAGCACCCTCCTACCGAAGGACGCCTCAGCCGAAGCAAACATGTCCAGCTTGTAGTTCTTGATGAAGGGGGACGGCGAGGACCACGTAGCCGCTCTGCAGATATCTACAATTGAGGCCTGGGTGGCCCAGGCCGCCGCCGTGGCCGCACTCCTTGTGGAGTGGGCTGTGATGCGACTAGGCACCGACCTGGACTGACTTTCGTAGGCAGAAGCGATGCAGGCTCGAATCCACCTGCCTACTGTCGAGGAAGAGACCTTCTTGCCCAAGGAGCCTGGCTGGAATGAAATGAAGAGGGCCTTGGACCTACGGAACTTGGAGGTCCGTGCTACGTAGACCTTCAGCGCCCTTCTGACATCCAGCGTGTGCGAGGTGCGTTCGCTTGGGTGCAAGGGACATGGGCAAAAATCTGGCAAAATGACTTCCTGCGCCCTGTGGAACCACGTATTGATCTTAGGGACAAAGGCCGGATCCAGTCGCAGAACCACCCTGTCGGGGTGTATAATGCACAGGTCCTGATGTACGGACAGGGCTGCCAGTTCTGAGATGCACCTGGCGGATGTCATGGCAATGAGGAAGGCCGTCTTCAGGGTAAGATGACGAAGGGAAGCAGACGGAGGGGCTCAAAAGGTGGAGAGGTGAGGGCCTGCAGTATCACTGACAACTGCCATGTGGGATATTGGTGGACCATGGGGGGATGCAGATTGGAGGCGCCCTTGAGAAACCAGCGTACCCTAGGCATTCTCCTGAGAGGCAGGTCAGGATCGCCTGACCAGACCGTGGAGAGGCCCGCCACCTGGCGATGAAGCGTGTTTGGGGTAAGTCCCTTGTTGAGGCCTTCTTGCAGAAAATCCAGTACATGGGACACGGGGTCCGTGACCAGGTCAAGCTGCGACACCTCACACCACTTGGCGAATGTAGCCCACGAGGAATCATAAATCCTGGTTGTTGAGGGGTGCCTGGCGGCTTGAATGGTGTGCACCATTTGCTCCGACAATCCCTCGCCTCTCAACAGGTCCCCTTCAAGTGCCAGGCGGCCAGTTGGAGCCACTGGGGCTCTGGGTGGACCACGGCCCCCTGGCTGAGGGAGAGCTGATCCGGGGGAATCCGCCATGGCGGGGAGACCAACAGGCTGACGAGGTCTGCGAACCACAATCTCCGGGGCCAATGGGGGGGGGGGCACAAGGATTACTTCCGCCTGTTCCACTATGATCTTGTTGAGGACCTGTGGGAGGAGAGGGAGAGAAGGGAACACGTACAGCAGACCCCGGGGCCAGCTGCAGCAAAGAGCATCCGTCCCCTCTGCCCCTGGAGTGGGGAAGCGGGCGAAGAACCGTTAAGCTGAGCGTTGTCCTTGGAGGCAAAGAGGTCGACTAATGGAATGCCAAATTTGCGGGACAACTGGCGGAACAATGCAGGATCCAGCTTCCACTCTGCAGGGTCTATGGTGGTCCTGCTTAGCCAGTCCGCCTGGGTGTTGTCCACTCTGGAGATGTGATCGGACCAGAGAGAGGCCAGGTGACGCTCCACCCAGTGGCCCAGGGTCTCTGCTTCTCTCATCAATTGTTTGGATCTGGTGCCGCCCTGGCGGTTGATGTGATGTAGGGCCAACCTTGCGGCCCGCAGTTCCAAGAGATTGATGCTGAAGTTTGCCTCTGTAGGGGACCACTTGCCTTGAGCCACGAGATGACTTATGTGTGCCCCCCAGCCGGCAAGGCTTGCATTCGTGGTGATGACCAGCTGGTCGGGCTCCTTAAAGAGCTGGCCCTTGCGGAGCGCTGATGATGTCCACCATCGGAGGGACCTCTTCAATGTCGTGGGGACGCTCACTAGCATGGGCGAGTTGCTCCTGCAGGATCTCTGGTGGGGAAGGAGCAGCCATTGAAGCGCCCTAGAGTGGAGACGGGCCGAGGGGACAATCGAGATGCAAGATATCATCTTCCCCAATAGCTGTGACAGGAGAACCACTGGAGCTCGCTTCGCATGCATCACCTTGCAGATAATGGACATCAGCCCTTCTAGCCTGTCCTAGGAGAGGAACACCCTGCACAAGGAGGTATCTATCACCGCCCCCAGGTGAGTGAGTCTGGTGGCGGGAATGAGGTGGCTTTTCTTCAGGTTTAAAGAAAAACCATAGTTCCTGAGGGTTCTCATGGTCACCCGGAGATCCCGCAAGGCTTGTTGCCTGGACTAAGACTGGATGAGGATATCGTCCAGGTAACATTGTAGCCTTGTAGGCCTGCGCCTGAGTTGGGCCGCTACCATCGCCAGGACCTTGGTGAAGGTCCTGGGAATCGACGACAGGCCGAAGGGCAGGGCCCTGTATTGGAAGAAGCGCAGGAGCCTCCTGTGCTGAGGACGGATGGGGATGTGGAGGTAAGCCTCCTTCAGGTTGATAGAGGTGAGGAGGTCTCCCTGGCAGATCCCCACCAGGATGGACTGGAGGGACTGCATCTTGAACCTCCGATAGGCAATATGCCTGTTGAGGTTCTTGAGATCCAAGATGGCCCTCCATCCTCCTGAGTTTTTAGGCACCAGGAAGAGGATGGAGTAAAACTCCCTCCCCTCCTGGCCGGGGGGCACCTGCTCTATTGCATTTATCTCCAGGAGGTGTAGGATCTCCTGGTTCATGCGCTCCCTCTTTATGGGACAGGAGGGAGTGGGGCACTGAATGAAATTCTGGGGGGGATAGGACAGGAATTCCAGGGACAGACCCTCCCTGACAATTTGGAGGACCCATGTGTCCTCTGTGGTCTGGGCCCAGAGGGGGGCAAACAACTGGAGCCGACCCCCTATGGGCGAGGAGTTGGGCAGTCATTTGGATTTGCAGAAGGGCCTGTTAGAGGCCACGCCGCAGTTGTACTTGCAGAACCCGAACTGTGGCCTCCCTCTGTCTCTGAAGGCGGGTCTGTCCTGTATCTCCCGATTGACCGGAGGGTTTGGAAGAGGGAGAGAAGGAGGAAGTAGAGGGCTCTGATGAATGAAAGGACTGCCTCCTTGAATAAGGAGCAGCCTTGTGCTCCTGCTTCTTGGTCAACGAAGGCAGGACCTTCCTCTTATTTTTAGACTCAATGAGGAAAGGGTCCAGGACCTCCCCGAATAACTTGGATCCCTTGAAGGGGGCAGAAGCCAACTTCCATTTGTTTTTCTGGTCCGCCTGCCAATGGCGGAGCCAAACCAATCAGCGAGAGGTGTCATTGGATGCCAGGGCCCTTGATGCAAATTTGGTGGCATTAAGGGATGCATCAGCGGCATATTGGGAAGCCGCGATGATTTTAGATACATCCTGGCAGAGGCGCATGTCCCCCGCTGGAAGCTTGGATAACAGCTTGCGCAGCCAAATGACAGAGGCCCTGTTGAAGAATGATGCAGACGAAGAAGCCTTAATGGCCCAAGCTGCTGCAAGATGGGTCTTGTGGCACGCTTTCTCCACCTTTTTATCCTCCGCCTTAAGGCCCTCCAATAGGTCTGCGGGAAGGGAGGAATTGGAGGTGAGGGCAGCTATGGGCGGATCCACCGTCGGTAGGACCAGAAGGTCCTCCAGAGCAGGTTCCATGTTATATAATTTCTTGTCCGCCCCGCTAGGAGAGGACAGGGTGGCCGGCTGGGTCCACTGGCGTTGGATGAGATCCAAGAAAAGGCCAGGGACCGGCACCAGCTCCTGCTGTGGGGTGGGCACATCGAACATGGCCGCATTGGGATTGGCAGGAGCCGACTCCACCGGGTTCTGGGCAGGTTTAGGCTTGATCCCTACCCTGGTAGCTGCCTTGGCCTTATACAATATCGACTTAAAGAGGCTAGGCTTGAACAGTACCGCAAAAGCGGGGGCGTCAGGTGGGAGGTCCTCATCCTCCGACAGTTCCTGTTCTTCCTGGTCAGGGTCCTCAAGCGCTGAGGCCTCACTGACCACGGAAGATTCTAGAGAAGGGTGATGGACCCGCTTGGCCGGTGGGGAGCGGCCTGATCGGGTTGGGAGGCCCTAGTGGTCACCGGGGGCTGGTCACGCTTGTGCATGCCATCCACGATGCCCTTGGCAATGGCACGGGCCACTACGGCCTGCATGTGGGCCGAAAGTTCGGGCTCGTGGTTGGACTCAGGGTCTAGGGCCAGGAGGACCTCCAGGTGGGGGTGGGCCTCCTCTGGTCTGTCGTCCCGGTCGGGAACCTCAGGAATCATACCCTGCTCGTAACCCCAAGATGGAGCTGGGGAGACTGGCCCCGCCAAAGACCTGTCGGGGGATAGGTCTTGAGACTCCACTTCTTCAGACATTACAGCCAGGGGATCACTCTGGGATAGTGGGAGAGCTGGGGATGGCCCAGGGGTGTCACACCGTGGAAGCTCCCTGCCAGCCTGGCGCTGGGCCTTCTCGAATTGCCTGTCAAGCACCCGTTGACGCCTCTCGGCATCTTTGGCCTCTGCTGCGGACGGGGCCTTGGGTCAATGTTTTCCTGTGGCTCCCGCCCCGCCCTTGTCAAGACCACTGCCCCCCGAGGAGGTGGGCCCTTTGCTAGGGGCCTGGGAAGGACCTGGCCTAGCATCTATGGGGCTAGTGGGATTGGGCAGCTCCATAGTCAATGACCATGCAAGATGGTGCAAACCTGACCGGAGGTCTTGAGGCCGCAGGTGCTGACTGGCTATGCTGGAAGTGGAAAAAAATAGAATAAGATTAGTGCTTGTGACCATGGTTAAAGGTAGAACAAAAACAGTTAAACAACTTTAGCAGATCCACTGTAGCCAAAATCAGAGGGAAGCCAGTCATGGGTCACTCGGAGGTGGATAAAGGTCTGCAGTTGGTGGCTGCAAGGCCTATCAGGAGATCAGGGAGGAATAGTCCAAGAGAAAATTTAAAAAGGAAAAAAAACTAAATTAATGGTGGCCTGCGCATTAGTAAGGCCCTCCCTGTTCTGGTGCAGTGACCATGAAAAGGCCCAGGCACCATTGCCGCCGCAGAAAAACATGAGGAAGGCCGAGGGCCTAGTCGGGAGGCCCCGGACTAGACCCCCTGGTCCTCCAGCGGCCTCCTGATGTAGCGTGGCTGAACAGAAAGCCGAAAGAGAAAAGGGCGTTAATTTTTCATGCCCAAAATGGCGGCCGCAATAGCGTGGGGGCGAAAGGAGGCAAAGCGGCGACCACGTGTATTGCGGCGATCATATGCTCCTCCGCAGTGGCTGTTAATGAGCAGGCCTGGGGCAGCGAAAAAACTACGGCAAAATAACAAACAAGGTGGCCGCAGGGGATCAAAAAGCTCACCGCTCTGCGCTGTGCCTGTTAAAGGCAAGCGGCAGGCCTCCGAAGCCAGCTCAAACGGCACGGCTGAGGAGCACCCCCCCACACCAGCACACTTACCTCCAGGTCTCTTAAGGAGACGAAGCAGTTGAAAACACAATTCAGCAAGATAACCCAAATAAGGAGAAGGAAAAGAGTAATGGAAGAAAAATGGGAAGAAATTTAAAGGAGAGTCCAAGCCAAAAGGTTAATTCAGCTGGAGCTCACAAAATTTAATCCGAACGGGCAGACTTGGAATTTTTTCTGGAGGAGTAGCCACACCAGGAGGCATGGTCAGGAAGAAAAAAAGTTTCTCAGTCCCAGGGCAACCAGACTGAAACAACCCATTGCTTGGACTCTCCAAGTGGTGCACAGGAAAATAAGTCAATCCCCTCTTCTCTGTGATCTCTGTGATAACCCCCACAAGTAGTGAAAGATAATTATCATGTCCTCCTTAATCCTAGGCTAGACATGTATAATTCTTCAATCCTTCATCATATGTTTTAGCCTAGAAACCCCTTACCATCTTTGTTGCTTTTCTCTGTGCTGGCTCATACTTAAGTAGTGGTCCACTAGGACACTTAGATCTCTCTCAGAGTTATTATTGTTGAGTCACATACCTCCTATTTCTATGCATTTGTTTTATTCCTGCCTAAGTGAAGACCTTACTTTTCTCATCACTGAACTGCATCTTGTTGGATGGGACCCAATGATTGCTCTAAAACAGGGATCCCCAGTCCACAGGCCAGCACTGATCCATGGCTCACTAGGAACATAGATGAGTGAAATCCCAAGCATAAATGTGCAAGATTCAGGCAAAACATGAAATCCTACCCCCCATTTTACAGAAAAATCACCCTCCATGGAACTGGTTCCTGATGCCCCCAATGGCCACTGCTCTAAAATATATTTGAAAAATATATTCCAAGTTAATGTTAAACAATCAGTACTAATCCTTTTTTAATGTAGGAGCTTTTATTATCTTTTCATGTTATTACTACAAAATATATGTACGCAAATGTAAACAAGCAGATACAATAAAAAGAAAGTAAAGGAAGGTAGGGATAGGAAACACATTTGTAAGGTTCAGGTAGAGAAGAAGGAATCAAAGTTATTTAATGCTGCATATTAATGTTCTAGAAGCTAGACTAAATAATTTGATCAGCCTCAATTTAGAAGCACAAATACTAATGATGTTGTATTGAGATTTCCACAATGATTTCCAAGCAGTAGCTTGGAAATCATTAAATGCAGTACCCTACATTTAACATTTAGTTAGATATAGTTGAAATTGTGCAGATTTTATCACAATCAGGGATGAAAAATAGGTAGTGTAAGAAATGAAGCCAATGAGGAAAGAACCAAAATTCCTAGGTAAAACAGAATCATTGTATACATAATGAGCAATCACAAAGTCATGAAAACAACTAACTTCTGTTGACTTTAAATAGCAGATGCAAAGTATATTCCATGTATACAGACATATTCTGTAAATTACCCATGTTTAAATCTAACCAAGAAAATGCAACTGCCAGACCTGTCTCTAAGCATTTTGTGAACACAAACCAAAAGAGTAGGAGAGGCTAAACTATGTTTCCCTTCAGGCTGTAGAATTTCTTCCTGATGCCTCTCTTCATCTGCAAAATGACCAAAAGAAGAATTATTAAATTCTTCTGGAAACAAAGGAGGGCAATTAAAACAGGAGAATTGGTTGAGGAAAGTGCAGTCATACCAAGATTTCCTCCTGAGTTCTAAAGCCCTTTGATGTTTTTTTCCCTCTTATTAACTGCTGCTAACAAATCTAAAGTTTTTAGAGATGCAGATACAGTCATAAAGAAGCTACAGAAAATGTATGGTGCAGTCAGTAAATTGTAAGAAATAAGAGGTATATTTCATAACTAAAGGATAAAGCTTAATTCTTACATAGAGGCAATTTCAACTGAGGTTCAGTTTGTAACTAAACAAAGAGAACAATTTTTTAAAAGATTGTTGTGATGAAGGTTTAAAAACAAAAGGCAGAGGGTCTTCAAGAGAAACATGTGTTTCTCCTATAGATCTGTAGTGATGTGCAAAATATTCCATATAGTATGTAATATATGATCATGAGGCATCAGATGATGTGTGTCAAAACTGAAACCTGAATATTTAGTCCAGGGTGGATCTGGAAGTATATGTGTTCTGGCATAGCTGCTCCAAGGTGGAACATGGTGGGGCAATTGCAAGACAACTGAACAACAATTGAGGTAAAAAGAAAAAAGAAAGAAAAACCTGGAAAAATCCAGAGAGGTTAGATCAAAAATGCATTATTCAGATGCAAGTATAGAAGTGTAAATATAAAATTTAAATAAAATATAAATTTTGGGTTTAGACAATTTAGAACTATGCCGCCTTCAGTCTGACCTAAGTGTAGTATATAAGATTATCTGCTACAATGTCCTACCTCTCAATGACTACTACAGCTTCGACCACAGCAATACACAAGCAAATAACAGATAAAAAATTTAAGGTAAACTGTTCCAAACTCGATTACAGAAAATACGACTTCAGTAACAGAGTGTTCAATGCCTGGAATGCACTACCTGACTCTGTGGTTTCTTCCTGTAACCCCCAAAACTTTAACCTTAGATTGGCTACTGTTGACGTCACCCCATTCCTAAGAGGTCTGTAAGGGGCGTGCATAAGCGCACCAATGTGCCAACCGTGTCCTAATCTCCCTTTTTAATTTGTATCCTTTTCATTTATTCAAAACCATGTTTATACTTTTATCTGATATCTTATATATATGCTTGACAAAATAAATATATAAAAATAAATAAATAAAAGAAGAGGAGGACCCCGGGAAGATCAGAGGAGATGTGGGAATGTCAATTGGATGTGCCATGTTTGAACAAGCATTGCAGTGATGGCAAGAAGGCAGGACACAGAAAATCAGTGGCAATCTGAAACACAGGTCACACAGCCAGTGTGTGAGTGAAAGAGGGTGTGTGGGCTAGCTTGGTTCTATTAACCCAACAACAACTCTATAAACTGAGACCTGTTCTGATTTTCAGTTTAGTTAGACTATGAATTGCCTGGAAGGGGCTGGTCAATTTTTGAATTGCATCAGATTTGTTTCATGCATGAAATAAAATACATGTTTCCAATCAATGCAGACTCCTTGGGGAAATAATTATCTAAAATAACTAAGCTGAAGGTGCCTGTTTTACAATCAAAGGAGCCAAGGAATACTAAGATACTGAAAAGGTCTGTGAGGGTAGTTTCCATGTAGGCAGTGAATAATAATGTGACAGCAACTGAACTTTAGCTGTTATTTGTCCTAGGCAATATGACCAACAGGAAGAAATGTAGCCTAAAACATCTGGAAGGCATCCAATTGTTTAGCTCTGAAAGCCTACCAACATAGTAAATTTGCTTGCTGTTCTCAGTTTTGTTCAGAATTCTTTTTCATTTGCTGTTTATTCTTACTCCTTCCTGAATTAGTCTCCAGGTAAAGCCATTCAATTAAGAGTACAAAATAAACAGGATGTCACAACACTGCACAATTATATTAGAAAACGTACAGGATAACTGATGCTATAATTTCAATCTTGAATATAATTTAATCAATGCTAATATTTCTATCTAATATGGAGAAAAGGAACCAGGAAGTTTCTGAGCTCATCATGTTCCAAACTTTTGTTGAATGTTCATTACATTAAAAGTTTACCCAAATAACAAATAGCACCAAGTTGGTAAGGCAACTCTGTTGTAGTTTTCCACCTTTCACTGCAGTGCAACATATATTATCTATTTAGCCCTACATTTCTCAGAATTCCTTCATACCTCAATTGCTGCTCATTTCCCATTTTTCTCAGATCTTTGCTCTCTCTGAGTATCATTCCTGATGTCCATTTGTGGAACGTTCCAATTTAGTCCATTTTTTTTCCAAATTTACCTAAACCAAATTCCATTAAATAAACTAAAAGGAGTTAATTCCAGCTATTTCTTACTTTTACTACACAGGAAGCAAAATTTGAATTTCTAGACCCAGACTGACCAATATTACTGACCAAGTAACAAATGCTGTTTGTTTATTCATGTCAGAAATACACTTAAAACAAGTTACACTACATGACAAAAATTTAAAATATAAAATACAAGATTAAATATCTACAAATTAAACAGATCTTGCTCAGAAACTAGCAACTTTAATTACATTGTTATGCTGCCATAAGGTCAAGTGTACATTGATCAGGACACAAAGAGCAAGTATACATATGTGTTGTGGTCTGCATGTCTCCACAATTGCAAAGGTTAGAAGCTATCAGGTAGCCCCATTTGTTCAGAGTGACCTAAGGAAGCTTTTCCCAGATTTTACCACTTTGCACAATAACACCAATTTATCTGAACTTTTCATTTCTTGGCAATCTATTCTGGATGTTTTTTTGCATTGCCCGCTGAGGGAGCCCTGACTGGTGGAGGCAGAAGAGTTGTAAGATAGACTGAACATGCTAACTACTTTCATTCTGCTCATAGGTATAGCAACTGAAAATTTTCCCATTATCTCCTTTTAAAAATAAAACACATCCACATTGAACTGCGGGGCCTGCAGAGAGAGAGGAAGGGAGAGCACTCTTCTTCCAAATGTTATCCATTTGCATTTTTGTTATTGTGGCATGGCAGGAGAGGGAAAGATTTCTAGATATTCTTAATGATTTTGCTTTGTTCACACCATATACTTGTGTGCAGTATGTTTACTTAGCTGTAAACTCTACCAAGTACCAGGTTAATCAGGTACAACTAGTTCTCAACTTAAAATAATTCATTTAGTGACCATCCAAAGTTACAATGTCACTGAAAAAAGTGGCAGTCCTCACATTTATAACCATTGCAACATTCCCATTCACATGATCAAAATACAGGTGCTTGGTAACTAGCATATATTTACAACAGTTACAGCATTTTGTGGTCATGTAATATCCATATGTGACCTTCTCAGTTAGCATCCCCAAATCAATGAGGAAGGTTGAATTCACTTAATGACTACATAACTGACTTAACAACTGTTTTTTTTTAAACAAAATTTTATTGGTTTTTTAAAAAATAAACAAGGGGTGGTGGAATAGGTTACAAATTTTGGCAGTTACAATATGCAGGAGGTGGCCCCTCCCCCCGTGCTCATACTTTCCATTTATTAATACATTAGATTATTATTAATTAATGGTATTTTGTCAGCATATAAACTTTTATCTTCATATAATTTCAATCATTTTGCATCAAACAGATTTTCTTGTTCATTTTTGTGATCTGAGTTTTCTCGATGTTGCCTCTTCTCCCCCTGCCAGCAGAGCTCCGGCCCCTCCCGTGTCCTGTGTGTCTGGTGTAGTGTCATCAGGTTTGTCTAGGAGGACTTTATTTTTTTCCATAAAGGCCTGAGCCTCTGTGGTTGTATTGATTCTAACTCTTGTGTCCTCCCAGAATATTAGCATACCTTCAGGCATCAGCCATCTAAACCACACCCCTTTCTGGTATAATTTCTTCGCTAATAGCGAATAGTTTTTTCTTTTATCTCTCACTTTCTTAGGGATCTGTTTCAGAATGGCTATTTCTCTATTCTGGTATTTTAGTGCTTGCCCCCTTTGTGCACTCAGAATCTCATCTCTTGTGATCTTTCTGAGAAATTTAATATGTACCTCCCTTGGAACATTGTGTGTTCTGGCATATGCTGAGTTTACTCTATAAACCAGGTCCATGTCCCACCCCATCTGTTGTTTATCTTTTTTAATGTATTCAGCCAATAAGTTTGTCATAATGTCCCTTAGATCTTCATCATCAGCCTCAACCACATTTTGAAATCTAAGGAAAAAGGACATTCTTTCAAATTCCGTTTTTATCTGATGGTTCTCAAGCTCTTGGTTCCCTTTCTGCACTCCCCTCACCTCCCCCCTCATCTCAGCCATCCCCTCCTCCAAAAGATCCAGTCTCTGTGAGTTATTAATCGCCCGGTCTTGATTCTCTCTAAGCTGCTCATTCATCTCCTTTAGTTGGTTTTTTAAAACTTCCTGCCCCTTTAAGAGTTGTTGGAACATCTGCTGAAAGTCCACCTCAGAAGGCTTGGGCTGGAGCAATGAAGTTAAAGTCGGTTGTCCACTGGGGCTGGATGCTGAAGATGTTGGGGCGGAGACAGCAAATTCCAGCTTCCCCGGGGATAGTCTTTTGGGTGGCATTGTAATAAGCAAAGAGATAACAATGTCAGTACAGAGAGGAAACAATTAGGGAGGAAAACCGCCAAGTGAGGTTACAAGGCAGGGAGTCCAAGCAGATAGGAACCTTTTCTGGATTCAGCTCCTGGCAATAAAGCAGTAAAGTCCTTTGTTCCAAGCAGAGTAAAATGTAGCAAGAGATTTATCTGAGTGTCACGGAGACAAAAACAAGATGCCTGAAGCTTCTATGGGTGGAGTCAAGTTTCAGTGTCTATGAGGACGACAGAAGTGTGCCATCTTGCCCTGCCAGCTCTGGGATCAGAAGGCAAAGACCAAAAGTTTTCAAAGTTTTCAGATCATCACCTCATTTACACAATTGCAGTCCAGAAATCTGCCTTTGCTATGAGCGTGATTTCGTTGCATGGCTCCCCCACCTCCTCCTCCTCTGGGGGCAGAGAGCAAAACCGTTTAAAGCCGCTTGTCCAAGGGGGGAGGAAATCCCCCTCCCTCCAATCACACTTCTCCAAATCAAGTTGAAAGTTAATTCTAAAGAGCTGGCAATTTTTTTTCCTTCAGTCGAACAAGGGAATGTGGGGAAGTTTCCACCTCACTGCACAACAGCTGCATCCTTCAAATCTTGCTTTCTTCCAGCTGCCTCATCGCGAAGATGCCGCAGCGCCTCCCCTCTTGCCTCCCGGTACCTAGGGCGATGCGGGGAGCCCCCGGCTGCCGCCGACACAGGGGTTCCCCCGCTACGCCGCCCCCTTGGCAGGAGCCCCTCCAGGGCATCCTGTGCCCCCCGGATCAGTGGGGAGCCCACCAGGAGTGCGCGGGGCGAGCAAAGCTTGCCCGTCGCGATCCGCAGCCAGAACCAGAAGTCACTTAACAACTGTTGTGGCTTGTTTAATAACCAAAAATTCATAAAATCAGATGTAACTCACTTAACAACTGCCTTCATTGACACCAGAAATTCTCATTCCAATTATGGTTGCAAGTTAAGGATTATGTGTACTCTACATGAATTCCAAATGTTTACATGCGTTTTTGAGCTGTAAACTACATCACAATCATCATGCATATCATGAAGTACCGTGTTTCCCCGAAAATAAGACAGGATCTTATTTTCTTTTTACCCACAAAATATGGTTTGGGCCTTATTATGAGGGGAGGGTTTATTGTTTTGGGGTGCCGGGTGGCTGTTCTCTTGCGAGTGGGCTCCCAAAGAGCTGGGCACAGCCTTATAGGAGAATGGCTGTGTTGCGCTATCGCAGCAGTGCAACACAGCAGCCATGAAGCGACCACACTCACGAGCAGCCACCCAGCAAACCGCCTTTCCAGCTGGGCACAGCGCCATTCACTGACCTAGGGGTATCGCCAAGCCGCATGAGCACCTGTTCACCGCCGGCCGGCTCTCACAGCTTGGCGCCTTCGAAATACCAGTGAATTGAGCTCTGCACGGCTGAAAAGGGTGGTTGCACGAGCGGCTGCTCCACTCTCGCCTGCACACCTTCCAGCCTCACGATGCCCTGGCCCAGCTCTTTCATGCAGCATGGCTTTTGTGGCGGCTTCCAAACCAAATCTTTTGGCAGTGGCCGCTCTGGGGGAATGCTCTATGGTTGTACGCTCTGCCGGCAGCTGGCCCACAACCATAGAGCATATGCCCAGAGTGGCCATTGCTGAAAGACTCAGTTTGGAAGCTGCCGCAAAAGCCATGCAGTGGGGGCGGAGGCAGCGGAGGTGCCCTAGCTCTGCAGAGAGAGCTGGGCCAGGGCATTGTGAGGCTGGGAGGCACTCGGGCGAGAGCGGAACAGCCACTCGCGCAACCCCCTCTCCAGCTGTGCAGAGTGCCATTCACTGGCATTTCAAAGGTGCCAAGTCGCGGGAGCCAGGCAGCGGCGAACAGGCACTCACATGGCTTGGCAATACCCCTAGGTCACTGAGTGGCGCTATGCCCGGCTGGAAAGGGGATTTGCCGGGTGGCTGCTCATGAGCGTGGTCACTTCATGGCTGCTGTGTTGTGCTGCTGCGACAGCACAACACAGCCATTCACCCATGGGGCTGTGCTCTTTGGGAGCACGCTCGCAAGAGAACAGCCACCTGGCAACCCCCCTCTTCAGCTGGGCACAGCGCGGCTCACCAACCAAGCAGTATCCCAAACGCGCCAAGCAACGCTATCACCTTTGCCTCCCCCCCGTTCCCGTGGCTTGGCACCTTCGGGATACCGCTAAGTTGGTGAGCGGCGCTCTGCCTGGATGGAAGTGGGGGGAAGGGCTTATATTTTTGTCCACCAGAAAAATGTGGCATGGCCTTATAATCAGACGGTAAATCAGAATGAAATTGGAATATTTATGCAGTATTCTAGTGCGCCACTACAGTTGTTAAGTCATTCATGTAGTTGTTACGCGAATTCAGCTTTCCCCATCGATATAAAACCTTCCCAAATACATTCTAAAATGTATTTCGCTGTATTTCGCTTTCTTTTTTGCATTATCCATATATTTGTGTTTGAATAAAGTCTATTTAATATGGATTCACCAGAGTTAAAGGCCATCACCGAGAAGACTATGCTGAGAAGATTCTTTCATCTTTTAAACTTCCTAAGTAGAATGAAATGTAAGTAGACTTATGCCTATTGCTTTTCAAAAATCTGGAAACCTTGGAAAAGAAAACATTTTTGTTGCAGCACTATATAAATAATATGAAGGCATTTGATTCATCCTCTTTTATGAAGCAATTGTAAAGCAATGTTGGTTCAAATTGCACTATATAGCAGAGGGAGATGTTTATTGCCATTCACAGCAGGTTATCTTTGTAAAATAGATGTAAATGTCCTCTTTGAATTAATATGAATACTTGAGTGTATTAAAAGAGCTGATAATACATAATATAAAATGGTAATGAGCACCCTCTTTCCACCACACTGGAAAGATTATGCTGACTATGTCTTGGAGGAGAATGAAATATTAAGGCAGAATTTTAAAAGGATAACATTTTCTTTAAAGATCAAATGGACATATCTCATGAATATGAAATAGAAAACCTGCTTTGATTAAAAAGTACATAAACTCAGGAATACACTTACAACTGCAAGTAACTTGCTCAAACCAAATGACATTAAACCTGTACCTGACTGAATTGAATTGAACTGAACTTTATTGATGAAGTGGGATTAAAAACACAATGAATTTGTCTCTGATATAGAAGCACTCAGTGTATATGCAAAGCAGCAGAATCATCATCATTATCATCATCATCCCAATAAAAGGGTAGAATAAAGAAAATAAGGACAAATAATAATACTATAGGCCTATGATGACGAACCTATGGCACGTGTGCCGGAAATGGCACATGGAGCCATCTCTCCAGGCATGTGAGCCATCGCCCACTGCATTTCCAGGTTCTGACATGCCAGCTGGTCTTCACACATGCGGGGGCGCCAGAAACCAGAAGAGCAGCTACCCGGTGTGCTGGGAAGATGGTATTTTAGTTTCTGGCACGTTCATGCGCACCGGCCACCTGGTCTTCCAGTTTCTGGCATGCGTGCGTGCATGAAGACCAGCTGACCAGTGTCCATGCACATGCACACCGGGCAGCTGCTCTTCTGGTTTCTGGCACACCCACACCCACACTCGCGTTTTGGCAATCAGTGCCGAAAAAGTTCCCCAACAGTGCTATAGACACACTACATGGATAAAAATACATGGATATTAGACAGCACTGTAATGCAAAACCAATGCTTACACTGTATACTCCATCTTTGATTACAGTAATTCAGCTTAAAAGATCCAGCATACACATACAACCCTTTAAATATTTGAGGAATTTACTTACTATTTGAAGGATTTCTCTATGAACATAAAGATGTCATTATACACAATCAGACCATTGGTTCATTTAATTACAAGTCCATCTTAATAGGAATACTCAAGTGGTCTTTCCGTCCACATTAATCTACCATTTAGATTCAGAAGCTCTGTCAAGAAAAATAAATAACAAAGTAACTCTATACATGAACTTTTTAGAACAAATATAAACAAGTCATTTTATTTATCAACACATTTATGCTAGAACAAATAGATTTTAACAAAGCAAATCATGAAAAAAATGTCATCCCCTTATTGGCAATGTAGTCTCATGACTAAGAATTACATATATTATTATACCTATAACTTCTACTCAAGGTATAGAACTTAGTCTCAAGCACAATAAGAAATAATATTTCAAGATGTATGATTTCTGTTCTTGTGTGGTTGTTTTGTATTGGCCATTGGCCATCTTACTTCAATAAACCGTTCCATTCCAGAAAATGTAAAAAAGCCAGAGATGCTGGGGGCTACTCCTGGAGGATGGCATATGGATCAGAGTTTTAATTAGCATGTAGTGCTTGCATTGTTTAATTTACCTGCTCTATTAATGAGATGCCCTATTAATGCCCTATTTAATGGTGAAATTCGGACTTATTAATATGAATTTAGCTCAAATAATTTTTTCTTGGCTACATTTCCAATATTTAAATTTATCAACCCATCAAGAGATGGCATCTGGGTCTTTAAGATATGGTATCTGGCTAAAAGAATACAATATTGCATGGATAAATCTGCAAGATTTTCAGCAATTGTTTATTAATGGTGTTTTTGTCTGGGATTTTCTTTTTCAAAAAAGTAATGAGAAATTTTTAGCAATGTAGACAATTTCAAGTTTTCTATTATAATCTTAAAGGATTTCCTTCTTTTTATTTTAATTACTTTTGTAGTTAGATTCCCAATATTCTTGTATATATGTACACTTTTTCTTTTTAGTTTTATATAATAAAATAATTTTAAAATATTCTCCACATTGATTTAGAACAGATTGGTATACAGAGCTTTAGGGTTCTAGATTCCCACCAAGTATGGCCTTCAGAAAGTCTCCAAAAGTTGTTGCCAAACTATTTTTAAATAAAATAATTGTATTATAATTTACTTTAGTTCTAATTTAAATTAAACTTACTATAGTTATTGTTCTGCTTTTGGCTCGATCCACTTGTTGAAATGTGATTGCTGGCATATTATTGAAAAGAGTGACCAATCACCTTAAAAAGCCATTGTGTATCCCTCTGTTAGATTTATTACAACAGCCATGTGGAATGTCAGTTTTAACATCCACCATTCAAACCCATCCATATGCAGTGAGGCTAAAACTGCTTGCTAAGACTTCTAAGATACATTGCTGGCAAATGCAACTTTAAAGGAGACATGAAATGCCTTTGTCCAATTTAACAGCATAAATTTATCAGCTAAGGTGTCATTTCATATGTAATCTTAAGCATATCTCCCAAAGACCATCAACAATTACAAAGTTGTAGTTTTAATGTAATAAGAAAATAACATTAAATACATTAGTGGATTTTTTAAAATTACAATTATGTTTAAATGTAAATGAAATCAACTTTAATTCTGTTATTGCTCCAAGCAATAGTTTTGTAGTATGGCTGATGCCTTGAAAAATCTGCATATTAATATCCGAGAGATTCTTCCAGGTAAGTTGTACTAAACATTGAAAATATGAATGATCTGATCATTCTATAAAGTACCTTTCTATAGTTATCTGTATGAGTATAGCATGGCAAAGCCAAATGTATCTGCTATCATCATTGTAAATAGTAATCCTTTTAATACTTTCCTAAACTATGACTGGATAGAAGGGGGGTGAGTCAGAGAGACAAAGAGACTGAGGTGGGGGCCTGCACACCTAATGCCGTGCGAATCATATATCTATAAACCAAAATAGCAATAATACATTCTGGATTAGTGCGCTTGAGATTGTGATTTTATTTTATTTCAAAATGACCGGCTTAGTTCAATGTAATAGCTGTTTTGCACCTGTCTTTCGCAGTACTCTTTTCAAATTTGGATACTGTCCCCTTTGTAAACAAATTACTAGTCTACATAGACAGATTACCTATCTAGAATCTCTAATCTGTGCTCTCCAAGCAGAAACTAGGTGTCTACTTCAGCCATTCCACTCTATGGAGATGCCATGCTATCAGCCCCCTCTGCCACAAAAATCTTGCAGGAGAAGAGCAGTCTGGACAACCGTGGGATCTGGCAGGTTGAGAGCTGTGAACCATAAACACAAAGCTTTTGTTGTGACACAGCATAACAGATATAGCGTCCTTGCTGACCTTAATGGGGACACTAAAGAGACAGGTCAAGGTAGTTGTGATAATGATAACTCAAATAAGCAGGGGATCATGGTCCAAAATGAAGAACTTTCTTCGGTAAGGCGAAATGGGGAAACAGGTATTTTTTTTATTTTATTTCTTAGATTTTTAGACCGCCCCTCTCCCAAAAAGGGACTCGGGGCGGTGTACAGTCAATAATAAAAACATTCACAATAATTAAATACGTTTAAACTGCATTTAAGATACATTGGAGGAGGAAATAGACTGTGCTAAGAAATAAATAATACTAATCTTAAAACATCATAAATAAAACCCCAACCCTAAAATAAAATAAATCCCTGGGAGGTACAACTAAGAAAGTGCCAGGCCAGCTGATTGAAACAGGTGAGTCTTTAACTTTTGCCGGAAGGAACGGAGGTCGGTGGTAGTTCGAATGTCTGGGGGGAGGTCATTCCAGAGGGTTGGGCCCATCACAGAGAAGGATCTACTCCTAGGTGTCGCCCGCTGGCATTGACCAGCAGACGGCACCAGGAGGAGCCCCTCTCTGTGTGAGCGAATAGGTCGCAGGGACGTGTGTGGTAGGATGCGATCCTGCAGGTAACTAGGTCCACTGCCATGGAGCGCTTTAAAGATGGTAATCAATACCTTGAAACGCACCCGAAAGGCCACAGGTAGCCAGTGCAGCTCGCGCAGGAGAGGTGTTACGTGGGAGTAACGTGTACGTCCCATAATAGCCCGCGCGGCTGCGTTCTGAACTAGCTGCAGTCTCCGGATGCGTCCCAAGGGAAGCCCCATGTAGAGAGCATTGCAGTAGTCCAGGCGAGACGTCACCAGCGCATGAGTGACCGTGCGCAGGGCACTCCGGTCCAGTAGGGGGCGCAATTGGCGCACCAGGCGAACCTGGTGGAACGCCCCCCTTGCCACGGCTGCCACATGGTCCTCCATTGACAGCCGGGCATCAAGGAGGACGCCCAAATTGCGCGCCCGCTCCACAGGGGACAATTGTTCGCCCCCTATGGCCAGCGATGGAGTCAGCTGGCTGAACCGAGGTGCCGGTAACCACAGCCACTCGGTCTTGGAGGGGTTGAGTTTGAGTCTGTTGTCCCCCATCCAGACCCCGACGGCTTCCAAACACCGGGACATCACTTCGACAGCCTCGTTGGGGTGGTTTGGGGTTGAAATATACAGCTGAGTATCATCAGCGTAAAGATGGTACTCAACCCCAAAACCACGGATGATCTCACCCAGCGGCTTCACATATGCGTTGAACAGGAGAGGCGAGAGGACCGACCCCTGTGGCACCCCACAAGTGAGTGGCCTCAGGGACGATCTCTGCCCCCCTGTCAACACACATTGCTTCCGGTCGGAGAGGTAGGAGCCGAACCACCGCAAAACGGTGCCTCCGACTCCCATCCCCTCCAACCGGCGCAATAGGATACCATGGTCGATGGTATCAAAAGCCGCCGAGAGGTCTAATAGGACCAGGATAGAGGAGCAACCCCTATCTCTGGCCCTCCAGAGATCATCAACCACACATCAGTCGCAGGTATCACACATCAGTCGCAGAAGAAGATCAAGATATGTAAAAAGACAAGTCACCTTCTGGTTTGTGATTCAATCGTAAGGGATGTAAATTTAGGAGAGGATATGGAGGTTTTAAAAGAGGTCAAGTGTCTGCCAGGTGCTACTGCCAGCAGAGACAAGAGGCGTATTCTTAAGATAGTCAAGAATGTAAGTAAGGACTATGACGTTGATGCTATTATACATCTTGGCACGAATGATCTGTCCCAGAATGATGTACTTTCTGTGCAGAATGATTTCCAGAACTTGGGGTATGAACTTAATAGTATAGGTTGTAGGCTTATCTTTTCAGAGGTTTTACCAGTATATAAGGAACAAAAAGGGAAGAGCCAGCATGTAGCAGAGTTTAATGTGTGGCTAAAGAAGTGGTGTAAAAGGGAAGGCTTTGGTTTTATTAGTCATGATGCCTGTAGCTGGTCCAATGAAAAACTGTACAAAAGAGATGGGTTGCACCCATCCAAGAAAGGGACTGAGTTACTTGGCATTAAATTCACATATTTTCTTGATAAACATTTAAACTGAAGAGCAGGGACAGAGAATTAATAGATACAGAACACTTCTGTCCCCAGCAAACTAAAATTCATAGGGTTATCAGTGCATGTAACACAGATGTTTGTGTGGGTAAGATTATCACTCCTGCTGTCAAGCAAAACCAAGCATTTAATAGTGATTGCCATATCATGTGCATGAATCACACAAGTGGCAAGAAAATAGGGGCAGTCAGGCGTAACACAGGTTATGTAGACAGTAAACACAAGGTCAATCAAAATGGACTCAAATGTCTATATACCAATGCACAGAGTATGAGGAATAAACAGGGCGAATTAGAAATTCAAGTAAAAGAGGGGAGATATGATATTATTGCCATTACAGAAACTTGGTGGGATGAAACCGACAAATGGAACATACAGCTAGAAGGATTTAAATTATTTAAAAGAAATAGACCAAATAAAAGAGGAGGTGGAGTTGCATTATATACAAGAAATAACTACTTCTCTACAGAAATAGAGCACAATGATGAGAACTATCTTGAATGCATTTGGGTCAATATTAAAGGTTGGGGGGGAAATGACATTGCCATAGGTCTATACTACAGGCCACCCAACCAAGCAGAGGAAGTAGATGAACTTTTTGCTAGTCAGCTAACTAAGGTATGTAGGAAGCACACCACAATAGTAATGGGAGATTTTAACTACCCTGACATCAACTGGGAAACAAACTCTGCACCAAGTGGAAGATCCAACAGGTTCCTAACAAACCTAGCAGACAACTTTGTTTTCCAAAAAGTAGAGAAGGGAACAAGGGCATCAGCCATATTGGACTTAATTCTCACTAAGAGAGGAAATGATAGAAGGTGTTGAAACCACAGGCACCCTGGGGGCAAGTGACCATGCAATATTGGAATTCAACATTATGCAAACACAAGTAGTAGAACAAAGTAAAACTAGAGTCTTGGACTTTAAGAAAGCTAATTTCAATAAACTTAGAGAGAGCTTTGGAAAAATTCCATGGATGAGAATCCTCAAGGGGAAAACAACTCAAGAAGCTTGGGAAATTTTGAAAAATGAGATTACAAAAGCCCAATCTAGCACAATACCAATGAAGAAGAAAAATAACAGCTCCCAAAAGAAACCAGCATGGCTGCATAAAGAACTCTTTGACAAACTGAAAGACAAAAAAGTATAAAAAGTGGAAAGAAGGGGACATAACAAAGGCAGAATATCAGCAAATAGCCCGAGCCTGTAAAGATGAAGTGAGGAAAGCTAAGGCTCACAATGAAGAAAGGCTTGCCACAAAAGTAAAAATTAACAAAAAAAGCTTCTTCCAACATGTTAAAAACAAGAAAAAGGTTAAGGAAACAATTGGTCCATTGCTAGGAGAAAGTGGCAAGAAGGTGACAAGCAACAGGGAGAAGGCAGAACTATTTAACTCATGTTTTGCATCTGTCTTTACACAAAGGGATAAAACAGTCCAACCTGTCAAAAACAGCACCACAAAAATCAGATTAGGAACACAAATTGAAATAGGGAAGAAAATGATGAGCACCTGTCTACCTTAGACGAGTTCAAATCACCAGGACCGGATGGATTACACCCCAGGGTTCTGAAGGAACTAGCAGACGAGATCTCAGAACCACTGAATTATATCTTTCAGAGATCCTGGAACACCGGGGAGCTACCAGAGGACTGGAAAAGAGCTGATGTGGTTCCCATCTTCAAAAAAGGGAAAAAAAATAGATCCAGGAAACCACAGACCTATCAGCCTGACTTCAATACCAGGAAAGATTCTGGAAAAAATAATCAAGCAACGTATTTGCGAACACCTAGAAGCAAACAAAGCAATAGCCAAAAGCCAACATGGGTTTGTCAAAAACAGATCATGCCAGACTAATTTTATTGCATTCTTTGATAATGTGACAAAATTAGTGGACCAGAGGAATGCCGTCGATATAGTTTACTTGGACTTCAGTAAGGCATTTGATAAGGTAGACCATAACCTACTATAGATAAAGTAGAAGAATGTGGGTTGGACAGCATCACCACCAGATGGATTCGTAACTGGCTGACCAACCGCACTCAACGTGTAGTCCTCAATGGAACTGCATCTACATGGAGGGAAGTATGCAGTGGAGTACCCC
The DNA here is from genome assembly GCF_964273705.1 of Natrix helvetica. NCBI lineage: Eukaryota > Metazoa > Chordata > Lepidosauria > Squamata > Natricidae > Natrix > Natrix helvetica. The sequence goes on from NC_138554.1 coordinate 121,366,322, forward strand.
AAGGCTCTGTTTTAGGCCCAGTACTCTTCAACATCTTCATCAATGATTTGGATGAGGGAATAAATGGGGAACTCATCAAATCTGCAGATGACACCAAGCTGGCAGGAATAGCCAACACTCCAGAAGATAGGCTAAAGATACAGAAGGATCTTGACAAACTTGAACATTGGGCACTATCTAATAAAATGAAATTCAATGGTGAAGAGTAAGGTTCTACATTAGGCAATAAAAACGGAATGCACAGGTACAGTGTAGATGGTACCTTGCTCAGTAGTTGTAACTGTGAAAGGGATCTTGGAGTCCTAGTGGACAACCATTTAAATATGAGCCAGCAGTGTGCAGCAGCTGCCAAAAAAGCCAACACAGTTCTAGGCTGCATAAATAGAGGGATAGAATCAAGATCACGTGAAGTGTTAATACCACTTTATAATGCCTTGGGAAGGCCACACTTGGAATACTGCATTCAGTTTTGGTCATCATGATGTAGAAAAGATGTGGAGACTCTGGAGAGAGTGCAGAGAAGAGCAACAAAGATGATTAGGGGACTGGAGACTAAAACATATGAAGAATGGTTGCAGGAACTGGGTATGTTTAGTTTAAGAGAAAGAAGGACTGGGGGAGACATGATAGCATGTTCCAATATCTCAGTGGTTGCCACAAAGAAGAGGGAGTCAAACTATTCTCCAAGGCACCTGAGGGTAGAACAAGAAGCAATGGGTAGAAACTAATCAAGGAGAGAAGCAACTTGGAACTGAGGAGAAACTTCCTGAGAGTTAGAACAATTAATCAATGGAACAGCTTGCATCCAGAAGTTGTGAATGCCCCAACACTGGAAGTCTTTAAGAAGATGTTGGATAGCCATTTGTCTGAAACGGTATAGGGTTTCCTGCCTAGGCAGTGGGTTGGACTAGAAGACCTCCAAGGTCCCTTCCAACTCTACTATTGTATTGTATTGAAGTTTTAAACCAAACTTGTAGCTTTATATTTACAGTCCCTCCAAAAGGTCAAGTCAAGATCACTGTCTCTGGTTAGCTGGTGTACTACTAAATGTATTTTGATTTCAATTCTTCTTAAATTATATACCTGCAAATGAAATATAGATTATTGACATTTTTGTTGTTTTGGTTTCCTTAACACACAGGAAGTCTTTATCAATTTTTCCGCTTTTATTTTCACCCAGTTCATCACACAAAACATCTGCATAAATAAAGATCTAAACATCTGCTTTATTGAAATGGTCTCTGGGGCAGATGTTTCTTTCCTTATGTTCATGTCACTAAGCATGAATACATTATTTGAACAGATGAAAGTAGTACGAAAGTGTTGCATCCCACGGTGAAATGCCTCCAACTGCTTCCTATGAACATACATAAATGCTATTTGCACCTGCATTTATGTTAATAACAAGAAAGGCAGCAGGGGTTTCCACAGAGTGTGAGTTGATGCTATGAAATACACTCATTTGGTTAATTGAAGTTGAACTTCTGTCTCCTAAAGCCTGCTACAGACAAATATGATTTTTCAGGTCCCTCTCTAAATTGCTTTTTGAACAACTAATAAAAACAAATTGTAATGTTTTATCCAGCAATCAAGAGATCCCAAATGGTTTCAAATTTTATTTCTAAAAGTCTATATTAATATTATTACATATATGTATATTAATTGCATGTTGTATTGATGGCACTTTACACTTATTTTACACTTTTTTTACAAAACAGGTTTATTAAAATGATACTGATCCTTTTCTCCAGGGTTCTTGACTTCATATGAGGCTTGTTTCCTACATTCATTCTTAGAACTAGTATCTCAGAACAGTTTGATAAGTTGTGCCAGGTTTTATACTGAGCTGAAAAAGGGAAGAGCATCTTGGCTCTCCAAGAAAAATGAAGGGTATTGAAAAACATATTTAAAAATCACCAATAATACAATATTTAACTCTCAGCTATTTTCACTGGCAACAGATAGAAATATGAGTGACCAGTTGAAGCAAAAAGATCTACAACCACATCTCTCTGTCAACCATGAACCAAATTTTAAATACAGAAAATAATACCGTAGTACCTTTGAGACACTGGAAAGATAATTTACCTGAAGGGATAACGTAAAAATGAACCAGCCAAAGCTCAATGCAAAAGCTTTGATTCAAAAACTAACATAGAATAATGGTGTCCTGCTTGAGCAGGGGATTGGACTAGAAGACCTCCAAGGTCCCTTCAAGTTCTGTTCTTATTATTAGTTTTTTTTTCATCAAGCTGGAGGGAGGTACTGAATGTGGTACTTACTTATCCCATTTCTGTCATATTGAACTTCAACTGTGTATAGATTTGTTTCACATTCATATTTTATCCTTATATAACATTAGCCACTGTAGCACTATTTTCTCTAACCTGGTCCTCTCTAGGGATATTAAGACTTTGACACCTAGATCTCAGATGCATCCCCAACATCTAGGGAGGACAGGGAGAATCAGATTAGGAAAGCTGTAGCAGCAATTTGAGGTTCCTGTAACTATTTCACAGAATATATTGTCTTGAGTAAATTAACTTACCTTCAATTAACCATCTTATTTATTTATTATATATAGTTATTGGCCCATAGCCATTTGGAAAACTGCAGTTTAGATTGCAAAACACTTTTCAAATTAGAAAGGTTTTTTAAAAAACACATGTTCAGTAACTGTAAACAGTACTTGCATGATACGTTATATATTAAAATATAGTTTGCAATATTTACTAAAGGGCAACATTTTATCTAGAATCTTTGTTTTTTCTTTAGTTTTAGATTTTCAAATACTTATTCTGATTAAAACTTAATGCATATTTCACTGTTACGAGAAATAAATTTCCTAATTCATGGGTGTCAAATTCACCATGTCATGTTGCCATCACATGACGTTTTGCTATGTTTTCCCATTTGCGGAACTGGGGTGGGCGTAGCCTGTCTGTGACTGGTGCGGGCCACCTGTATGACACGCCTGTCCTAAATCATACCTCCCTCTCAATATTGTGTCCATTAGTTTAGTTGATCTATTCTATTACTGGCATGTATTGCAAATTTCCCTAAGCCTATCAACTGTAGAGGAAACAACTTCAAAGAATTTTTCATCCACATTTGCTTAGTCTTAAGTGATGTAACTGCAGTATACTTTTTCAGGTTTAATTATGTAGATTGGAATACTTTTTTCATAATAAAATATCAATTGGCAAACTAAAGAAAGCTGTCAATGCAAATGGATTTAAAGCACACTGTTTCACTCAAAACCATGATCAGCAATACTATCTACAAATATAGTGTTAACATTATGAGGCCATTTTTTTTCCTACATAACATTTCATGTTGCTCTTTATGTTTCCTCATTTTGGTAATTTTCTAAAGTTGTATAAGGGGTCCCCTGGTCCCATTTTGGCCAGCAAAGTGCTGCAAGAGGCACTGCATGGGAGTCCATCCTGTCTCCCTCCTGGCCAGCCCGCAGAGAACTACAATGCTGATTTGGCCCTCAAAGAAAACCAGTTAGACACCCCTGCTCCAGAATGACCATTGGCTTACCTGAAGGGTCCTTTTCTGGGTGCTGTGAAGGAGAGTCCAAGCATGGGTTAAATACAACCAATCTGCCTAGGACTGAATTGAAACTTTAAGCCACTCCTCTAGTGCCGACTAATCTTCAGATTTTCTTCAATGAAGGTGTGGACAATGTGCGCTGAGAAGTTCAGGAACAAAGTCAATAAGTATCCATAAGTTCTGCAGAACCATATGACAACTGGCGAAGCAGACCCCAGGGCAGGGTTGGACTCTCCTTCACAGCACCCAGAAAGAACCCTTCAGGTAAGCCAATGGTCATTTTCCTGGGTGCTGCTCTGGAGAGTCCAAGCATGGGATATACCCAAGCTAAGTATCACTAGGGTGGGAAGCGGAAGCATCCAGGGTCTCTCCGCTGGTATGAACTCGCCTCCCAAATGCCCCCTCCGCAGAAGCAATTTGTCCAGTCTGTAGTTTCGAACAAAGGGAGACAAGGAAGTCCACGTTGCAGCCTTGCAAATCTCCTCTATCGGTGCCTGGGTAGCCCAGGCCACCGCAGTGACGGCTCTTCTTGTAGAATGTGTGGTGATATGGCATGGCACCGGAATAAATTGAATGTGGGCCGAGGTGATACAGGCCTGTAGCCAGCAGCCGATGGTCTGAGATATCCGAGGGGCCCAGGGAGCCAGTTGAAACACGACAAAAAGTGATTCAGAGCGACGGAAGGCAGCCGTGCGTTTGATGTACTTACGTATTGATCTATGAACACCGAGCATGTGCCACTTTTTCTCCTTGGGATATTTGAGGTGTGGATAAAAATCAGAAGTACGACTTCCTGGGCCTGGTGAAACCAAAAGTTGATCTTGGGTATAAATGCTGGGTCCAAATGGAGGATCACTCTGTTAGGTTGAATCAAGCACAAGTCCTCACGAATTGACAGTGCTACCAATTCGGAAATTCATCCTGCAGACGTGATGGCAATCAAAAAGGCTGTCTTAAATGTCAGATGTTTGAGGCTGGCTGAACGGAGGGGCTCAAAGGGCAGGGCAATAAGAGCCCGTAACACTACATTGAGATCCCATGAGGGATATCTGTGAACAACCGGAGGCCTCAGGTTGGTTGCACCCTGTAGGAAGCTGTGGATGATGGGATGACGACCAAGGGAAGAGTGCTCATCTACCATCAAAATCATGGACAAGGCCACCACCTGCCATCTTAGAGTGTTAGGGACCAGGCCCTGGTCAAGTCCCTCTTGTAAGAAGTCCCAAGATCTGGGAAATCGTAGCCGTAGTCGCCTCAGCCTCGTGCTCTCTGCACCAGCTGTCGAAGGATTTCCACGTGGCGTCGTATATTCTGGTTGTAGAAGGTCGCCTGGACACCTGAATGGTGTGAATGACATTGGTGGAAAGGCTACCCCTACTTAAGAAGTCTCTCTCAAGTGCCAGATGGCTAGTTGTAGCCACTGGGACTCTGGATGTTGAAGCACCCCCTGGCTGAGAGAGATCTCATGTCGGGGAATCCGCCAAGGAGGATTGATGGAGAGCCTCACCAGGTCGGCGAACTAGTTCCTTCTGGGCCAGTAGGGAGCCTCCTCCAAATCAGAATTTTCCAAATCACCCTGGGAAGAAGAGGCAACGGGGGGAAGGTGTACATCAGACCCGGTGGCCATGGAGAGTGGAGAGCGTTGACCCCCTCAGCTTGCGGTATGTGGAACCCAGAGAAGAACCTGAGGAGGTGTGTGTTCTCCGGGGTTGTGAACAGGTTGACCGGAGGATAGCCGAGCCTCTGAGATAACTGGTGGAACAGGTCAGGGTATAGGCGCCACTCCGAATGATTGACCATGGTCCTGTTCAGAGAGTCTGCCTGGATGTTGTGGACCCTGGAAATGTGCTCCGCTTGGATCGAGCACATGTATCTTTCTGCCCACCTTCCCAGGCGCTCTGATTCCTCCATTAGGGACCTGGAGCGGGTGCCCCCTTGGCGGTTTATGTGTGCCTTTGTGGCCACACGGTCCGTTAGGATTCTCACATGATGCCTCTTGATGTGGTCTCGAAAGTGAATGAGTGCGAGCCGCACAGCTCTCAATTCCAACCATGATACTGCTTCGGGCAATGACCATCTGCCCTGCGCAATCTGGGTGTGGAGATGAGCGCCCCAGCTGAATAGACTGGTGTCCGTCGTGATGGTGAGACAGTCTGGCTCTTTGAAGAGGGTGCCCTTCACCAGCACAGGGGACAACTACCAGTGGAGGGACAGACTTACTTTTGATGAGACTCGAACCAGCTGTTGAGAGTTGCTCATGTTGGCCCTCTGGTAGGGCAGGAGCAGCCATTGTAGGTGTCGAGAATGAAGGCGTGCCCAAGGAACTATTGACAGGCACGAAATCATCTTGCCGAGGAGTTGTGACAACTGCACCACTAATGCCTGTGACCAGAGTAGTACCTGCAACACCTGGATTCTGATGCTTGCCAAGCACTCCAGAGACAGGGAGACCTGGCAGCTGGTGGTGGCGATGATGGCGCCCAGGTGCTGCAGCCTGGTGATCGGATGCAGATGACTCTTTTCCTTGTTGATGGAGAACCTGTGATGTTGGAGGGTTCACAGTATGTGCTGCCGGTCTTGCACCGCTTGTTGCTGTGACGATGATTGGATGAGGACGTTGTCCAGGTAGCAATGCAGGTGCACTGGGCGAGATCTCAGGAAAGCCGCCACTGTGGCTAGGATCTTTGTAAAGGTTCGAGGTGCTGAGGACAGACCGAATGGCAGAGCCCTGTACTGGTAGTGGTGGCCTGCATAATAGGATCGATACCATCGACCATGGTATCCTACTGCGACGACTTGGGGGGTTGGGAGTGGGGGGCACCGTTTTACGGTGGTTCTCCTCCTACCTGTCAGATTGGTCACAGTTTGTGTTGACTGGAGGGCAGAGATTGACCCCCCAGGCGCGTCACTTGTGGGGTGCCCCAGGGGTCGGTTCTCTCACCCCTCTTGTTCAACATATATATGAAACCGCTGGGCGAGATCATCCTTGATTTTGGGGTACGATATCATCAATATGCTGATGATACCCAACTTTTCATCTCTACCCCAAACCACCCAAACGATGCCCTTGACGTGATGTCCCGATGCCTGGAGGCTGTGCGGATCTGGATGGGGTAGGAACAGGCTCAAGCTCAATCCCTCCAAGACTGAGTGGCTGTGGTTTCCGTCATCCCGATTTGTACACCTTGTTCCATCTTTGGTGATAGGGGGAGAAATTTTAGCCCCCTCAGAGAAGGCTCACAATCTGGGAGTCTTCCTGGATACGCAGCTTAGTTTAGAAGAACACCTGACGGCCGTGACCAGGGGGGCCTCTTACCAGGTTCGCCTGGTACGTCAGTTGCGCCCCTTCCTCAATCGGGATGCTGTGTGCACAGTCACTCATGCCCTCGTCCTTTCTCGCCTGGACTACTGCAATGCTCTCTACATGGGGCTGCCCTTGAAGAGCACCCGGAGGCTTCAGCTGGTCCAGAATGCGGCCGCGCAGGTTGTCATGGGGGTACCTAGGTGCTCCCATGTTACACCCCTTTTAGGCGGCCTGCACTGGTTACCGGTTGTTTTCCGGGTGCGATTCAAGGTATTAATTATGATCTTTAAAGCGCTACCTGGCTTAGGCCCAGGGTACCTGCGAGACCACCTACTGCCACCAGTAGCCTCCCACCATCCAGTACGATCCCACAGAGTTGGCCTCCTCAGGGTGCCATCGGCCAGACAGTGTCGGCTGGTGACCCCCAGGGGGAGAGCCTTCTCTGTGGGAGCGCCTTCCCTCTGGAATGAGCTGCCCCCGGAGCTTCGCATAATCCCTGACCTCCGGTCCTTCCGACGCGCCCTAAAAAGTTGGCTTTTCCAGCAAGCCAGCCTAGCCTGTTAATTTTAACTCATTTTTAAAATGTATTGTTCCATAAATTCAATTTGTTTTTTTTGGGATATATATTTAATTTCTTTTTAACTTTTGGGATGTGTGTTTTTTAATGTTGTACGCCACCCTGAGTCCTTTGGGAGAAGGGCGGCATATAAATCCAATAAAAACAAACAAAACAAAACAAAACAATCTCAGGAACCTGTGGTGAGCGAATGGGGATGTGGAGGTAGGCCTCCTTGAGATCTATGAATGTTAGGAGATCTCCCGGCCTGATGCAACCCAGAATTGACTGAAGCGACTGCATCTTGAACCTCCAGTATGCTATATGATGATTTAGCTTTTTTAGGTCGAGGATGCCCCTCCACCCCCCGGAGTTCTTTGGGACAAGGAAGAGTATTGTATAAAACCCTGTCCTTTCCTGACCTGGTGGAACCGGTTCTATGGCGTTTATGTTTCTGAGGTGAAGGATCTCCTGTTCCATGAGAACCTTCTTGACCGGACAGGAGGGGGTTGGACATCGAAAGAAGTGTTGGGGAGGGGGAGAAATAAACTCTAATGTTAGACCTATGCGTATCATCTGAAGGACCCACTGGTCCGATGTGATCCACTTCCATTGGGCATGGGTGCCATCCGCTGGTGGTCACTTATAGTGTCTGAAGGGTCTGGAATTGGATCCTCCGCGATAGGGACGTTTGGAAAAGGACTGTTGACGGTTCCTGTCACAAAAGCGCTGACGGTCCTGGGACCTATCCGTGCCCCGAGAGTATGGACATTGGAAGGAACTGGAGGTAGACGGCTCCGAGTTCCGAGTTCCAAAAGGGCTGCCTCCTATAAGTTTGTGAACCCTTAGTCAGATTTTTTGTTGACTGAAGGCATAACCTTCTTTTTGTCCTTGTTTTCAAGCCTGGACGGGGCCTAGGGCCTCCCCAAAAAGCTTGCCACCCTTAAAGGAAGCCGAGGCAATCTTTCACTTGGATCGCATAGCTACGTTCCCATATCTGAGCCATAAGAGGCGCCTGGTGGAGACATTAGAAGCCAGGGATCTAGAAGCAAATTTGGGAGCGTTCAGGGTAGCATCAGCAGTGTACTCTGTCACTGCGATAATTTTGTTAACATCCTGTCTTAATTTGGTATCCCCAGCGGGAAGCTTGGCGAGAAGCTGTCTGTCAGTGTAGCGCCATCCTGGACAGGAGGGACGCAGAAGCGGAAGTTTTAATGGCCCAAGCTGCCGCCTGATGAGTCTTGTGGCAGGCGTTCTCGGCCCTTTTGTTCTCTGCCTTGAGCCCTTCTAATAGTTCAGGGGAGAGCACTGAGTTGGAAGTGAGCGCCGCCACAGGCACGTCCATGGGAGACAATTTCAGTAAGTCATCTAGACTTGGGTCAACCGTGTACAATTTCTTGTCATTACTACTAGGGGTGGCAAGAGTGCCTGGCTGCACCCATTGCTTTTGCACCACATTAAGAAATCACTTTGGAACTGGCACAATTTCTTGAATAGATTCTGGCTTCTCAAAGAGTCCCTCGCTGAGGTCCTCTGGTGCAGGAGCAGTCGGAGCTGGGATGCTAGTGCCCAAGCGGGTCGAGGCTTTGGCCTTGTTCAAAATAGTTTTGAAATTAGTATACTTGAACAAGCCAGAAAAGGCCGGCTTGTTGGGAACAGCAGCCTCATCCCCTGAGAATTCTGGTTCTACCCCTGGACCAAGGTCTTCCTCCCAGTCAGAATCCCCACTGGCCAAGGAAGAATGCGATGACTGAGGGGGCTGAGCCTGAACCACTTCTTGCGAAGGTCCTGGTGTCAGGAGTGGGCATGATTTGCATGGGTGTTTGGCCCATTGCAACATGCCAGCCTCTATCCCTTGGGAAATGGCTCTGGCAATGACATCCTGCATTTCTATGGAAAAATCAGGTCTCCTATCTTCCAGTGGGCGTGCTCCGGGTGGGGGCTGAATAGCCAGTTGTTGGGGTGCAAGGGTCCCCACTGCGACCGGCTCCTCTTCCAGATCAGAAGGATATGCAAATAGGTCTTCTCGATTGGCCATAGAAGGCCCAGGGGAGCCTGCCATTGCAATGGAATCAGCAGAGGAGAATCCCTGGCCTTCATCCTCACTCTCTAACATTGGAAGATGCTGACCAGGTTGAACCCTGGGCGAGTGATCCCCAGGAGAAACAGGCCTGTAGTTGAGCCCTAGAAAAATGCTTCTCTAAAGCCTTCTGGCATCTGATGGCATCTCTGTCTAGGCCCGAACTCTGCTTAGTCCCCTGCTTAGAGAAGGCTTGCTTGCTCTGATGGCCTCCCTGACTGCCTTGCGAGCCTGTCTGGTACAGGCCCTACTAGTGGAACAACCAACCTGCTGCTCCTCAGGGGCCCCGTCTACCATGATTAAATATGGGGATGTAAGGCCTGAAATGAAACTTTCCCTCATTCACTACCTCAGACAAACAGCCTTAGCGCTCTGGTGCAGAGGCACCGAAGACAAGAGCAAGCAAAGCTCAGCAGTTCTTTGATTCTGAAGGAGAATGGTGCAAACTCAAAGCTCCCAGCACTCACGCAGGTCAATTAATGTGGTGACCACGTGGGCCACCAACCTCCGCTGCCGCCCTCTGCTGTAATGGTGGAGCTGTGAGTAGACAAACCTGCCAGAAGTCCGGACAGGAAGACTTCTAGCGGTGACCTGCAAGAGACAGGCAATGAGGTGGCTGTAGCTGCTTTTCGTGGCAAAAGTAGGTCAACAAAATGGTGGCCAGAACTTTTACCTTCTCAAAATGGCCACCGCCATGTGCGACCCTCTCAAAATGGCCACTGCTAGGTGAGACGCTCTCAAAATGGCCATCGCCATGTGAGACGCTCTCAAAATGGCCACTGCCACATGCGACCCACCTAAAATGGCCACCCGCATACACCGGAGAGCTCTAAGGCTCCGCGCCAACAGCCGGCTCACTCAGAAGCACGGTCAGCAACAATGGAGGGCTCAGCGGGGCTACAATCGCAGCGGGATCACTGCGATCGTGCTGGCATCAGCACTCCAACCCATGTGCCTTCCCCCACAGCTGCCTGCAGCCTCACGGCGCCTGAGCAAACCCAGGACACTGGAGAAGCTGAAATTGGTGAGAACCAGGAAATTAAATTAAAGGGAGACTCACCAAGCCAGCTCCAATAATCAGGAAATAGAATAGAATATTTTTGTAGTAAATAGAAAAATAGAGAGTCCAAACAATGAATTAGGAATGAAGAGAAACTGGAAGCGCGTTCCCTTGGCTTAGCTGAATTTAAAAAATATGAAGATTAATCAGCACCAGAGGCGTGTCTTAAAGTTTCAATTCAGTCCTGGGCAGATTGGCTGTATTTAACCCATGTTTGGAATCTCCAGAGCAGCACCTAGGAAATGACCCATATTACAGCCCTCCTCTGCAAATAGCACTGGCTGCCAATCTGTTTATGAGTGCAAGGTGTTGGTTATTACGTTTAAAACCTTTAAGAGTATGGATCCAGACTACCTGACAAACCATCTCTTCCTGCTAGGTCAGCCCATTCGTACTGGAAGGGAGAGCCTACTGCAGATCTGGTCAAAGAACTTCAGCTATCAAGATCCAGACAAAGAGCCTTCTCTGGCCTAGCACCCAATCTTTGGAAAATCGTATGCCCCACAGTAAAATTTGCCCCAACCTTCCTGTCCTTCCACAACAGCCTGAAGACTTGGCTCTGTTAATTTGCCTGGGGACTGAATGGAAAGTACCACATTGGTGGTGGATACTAGATTGTCAGCAAATTTCTCCTCGATTCTAAGTTGCTACATTTGTTAAATGTAGAACACTTTCTACCTTCCCATTTATGTTATATATTAAATCCTTTATCTCCCTGTAATTTCTTAAAACATCATAAATGCTTTGAAACATCGACACCATTTATTTTTGCAACCCACTTATTTCCCCCTGCTGAAACATCTTGCCTTCTTTTGACAAGTCCAAATACAGCTCAGTAGTCTGTCAATGGTCTATAACTGTCCCAGAATCTCAATTACCTTTGACTTCAGAAAGTCAATCTGGAAACTGTTTACTCAATCCTGACATTGCTCCTCAGGGAATACAGTAATTATACTTCTTTATGTCCCATAGCGAGTCACTTTAGTTCTTTTTAGGTAATCCAGGAAGATTTCCAAATGTCTCCTTAAGCCTACTCTCATTTTTTTTCTTGTTATATATTGAATAAAAATGAAGCATGGATGGATTATAAATGTTGAGGAACTGTATCATCTAGCATTTTTTGTTTGCTACATCTGATATGGAGTTCAGTAGAAGGGCCACCCAGCACTGATAATAACTGCTTCATTTGAAGGCCCAAACTTTAAATGAAACGGAAACATGCAAATCTATATTTGAAATGTTAAAGTTATCCATATATATTTCATTTGGAAATACAGTGATAAATCCTGGGTTTCAATTCCTACTCCTCCCCTTATCATGCTTTCTACAAACAAACAAACACACACACACACACAACACACTGATAGTAGCTAATAATGTTGACTGGAGCTAAGGAAAAGTGACTTCATATCACAAACATGGATATTTTCTCAGTTACACACTGTTACATAAAGAAGCATGCTCAATATAAATAATTTCCAGCATTCTAAACTTGAAAAGGCTATTTTTTTTACATTATTGTTTTTACAAAGGATTTCTTCTGGGACTGCAAAGGAAAGCTATCTTACAACGGAAAGAGATTTCCTTTTCTATAAAACCAAGAATATCGCCCACATGTTCACCTGGGACAAACTTGGCCAGAGTAAATAGTCTAGAAGGTTACAGGAGCCTGGGAATGTTTAACCTCAAGAAAATAATTGCAGCTCAACAAGATCAGAAGAAATTGCACAGGAAGTATGGATAGTAACCCTTTAATGTTCTCCCAAACGTTCAAGACTAAATTGTTCTTCTGCTAAATTACAGTTACAATAACTGAGGAACAAAGAACAGAGAAAGTCATACATAAAATATAACTTATTTTTTTAAAAAATATTTAGAATAGATGCCTTTTCCTTTCATAATATGCAGAACATTTAAGGTTTTATAATTAAGATCACAGATCTCATTTCAACAGCCATGTGACTTGGAAGAGAGGTCAATAGTTTCTATAGCTATTTTGTAGAAACTAAGAATTGATTTCTAAAATTACTTTAATCAAGCGTTAACAACTTCTTGATTATATTTTTTCTCTTATTTGTGTTTTGAAGTTGGTGAGTTTAAGGATTCTGAAATCTGATTTCCAGAAATAAATATCCCAAGTTTAGGAAGAAAAGAAAATGAGAAAGAAGAGTTAGATAATTATAATTCAAAAATAAATATCACATTCAGCTTCCGGTTTCCGAAGGCGACGGATGCTGGGCGTCCGCTGTTCGCTTCTCCGGTGGGCTCCTTTTAGGAGCACAGGCGGTCTCGGAAGGACCACCTGCCGTAGGGCAGTTTGCTGGAACCCCCAGAATCGGCGGCAGCTGTGGGGAGTTTCCAGCCTCGCCTCAGGAGCTGGGGAGCAAGGGGGGTGCATAGCGCAGCAGTCGGCTGCCTGCACCTTCGCTGAATGGACTTCGGAAGGAAGCAATTAATCAGAAGTAGCGGCTGAGGTGCTGGAGGTGAGAAGTTCACTCCAATCTCTCTAACCCTCTTTAACTGATGAACAGCAGCTTTTTGTAAGTTATGGATTCAATCTATTTGAAGTTGGAAGATTGGAGGGGTGTTCTTTCACCCCCCTCAGGTAAAGCGGCATTTGGACTATCTCTCAATCTCGGAATGGTGAGAGAGAGAGCAAAAGTTGAACTAGTCATTTGCACTAACTATATGAGAAAGATGTATATCACAACTGCAAGAGTTGTGAGCTGTTTGAAAAACTTTATGGAAACTTTTGATGTTCTGCTCCCTGGTTCCCTGTGAAAGGGGGAGCCAAGATGGCCTGCTTCTGTCTTCTTCTTCGCACTTATAAATGAAATTTGTCTTTTGAAACTACCTTTGAAGAAATTCCTGGCTTTATATTACTACTCCCCCCTGAAGGACTCCTGGAGCTCCTCCTGTTATGTGGTCTTTCTGGATTTGGATTATTTGATTTTTTTTTTTTTTTTTTTTTTTGGCTTGGAACTGTGATTGAGGATTAACTTTCACTTTTGGACTTGCCTGTCCTCTCAGACTCACCCAGCTGCACGCTCCACAGACGCCATTTCTTTTGCAAAAGATTTACAGTTATCTCTGAACTCAGACAAATGGGGCCCAGAAAACCATTTTCAGGCAAGACAGCCTCGGCACCTACCTCCTCTACATCCAGCCCAATAACTCAACAGAAAAAATTCCATCATTTTTACAAGAAGGGACTGGAGGGAGTTCAAAAGATTTATCTGTTATCCAAATGTTCCAGGCTCTTATGAAGGGACAAAATGAGTTGAAAAAAGAGGTGGCAGATTTTAAAGAAGAGCTCAGAGGTGTACAGCAGCAAACAACAGAAAATAAACAAAGAATCGGTGTGCTGGAGGCGGTCAGGCTGGGGGACAAGGTTAAGGCAGTCCAGAAAGGGAATAGAGAATTGTAAATTTTTATGGTAAAGATAGAACTTGAAAGAATGTCTTTTTTCTCAGATTCCAGAACCTACCAGAGACAGAAGATGAAGATCTTGAGGATATTATGAGTACAATCTTAGCAGAATATATTAAGAGAAATAAAGAACAGTTGTGGTGAAATATGGATCTGGTTTACAGGATCAACTCAGCATATGCCAGAACACATAATGTTCCAAGGGAAGTACATGTTAAATTTCTTAGGAAGACCACGAGGGATGAGGTGCTAGGGGCCCAAAGGGGGGGACCACTAAAATATAAGGACAAAGAAATTACCATTCTTAAGCAAATTCCAAAAAAATAAGAGATAAGAGGAGGAAGCATTCCTCCTTATCAAAGAAATTATATAATAAAGGAGTTTGGTTTAGATGGTTATTGCCAGAAGGAATGTTGATCTTCTGGGAGGGAAACAGAATTAGAATTAACTCAGTTGTGGAGGCAGAGGCCTTCATTAAAAAACATAGTGCCCTCCTAGAAGACGAAAATATAAGAGCTAGTGAAAAAGGTGACAATACACAAGATATGAAGGAGGGAGGGGCTGCGGCTCCGCCCGAAGACAGGGGGAAGGGAGCAATATCGAAAAGACTCAGGTCACAAAAATAAATGTATTTGAAATATCATTGTAATTGTTGATATATTAGAAAGTGTCAAAAGAGATGATTGAACACATGGTTGACACAATGTATAACAAGACGCTGTTTCTGCTTATCTTTTATCTTTTGTTTTTTCTTTTCTGTAAAAGTTGTGAGATTTGGAGAGATTTCTACCTCTAGCACGATGGAGCTGCCAAAATTTTTGTATATCTACTTACCCTTTCCCATAAATGTTTAAAAATCAATAAAATTCTTTTAAAAAATAAATAAATATCACAATTAAAATACTAAAAACATTTTAAAACATTAGAAACAATTAAAAACAGTTGCAACATCCAAATTAGATATATACATATACTACACACAACACATATATGGCAGTTAGCAATACAACCAGGCAATGCGCTCCTTAACATATTCAGCACCTAGGATGGAGAATATAGCCAAGTTTTTAGGCCCTTACAAAAGGCTAACAGAAAATACTCTACTCTCTGAAGGGAGAATGCTCCATAGAGCAGGAGGCACTGCAGAATAAGCTTTTCTCATGGAACTAATCAGTCAAACCTCTTTGGCTGATGGGATCTGCAGCGTGCCCATTCTGTTTGATCTGATTGGATGAAGAGAGACTTTTGGAAAAAGGCAATCCCTTAGATTTTGCTACCTTTTCCTCCTGGAAAGAATTGCCAAGAAATTTCAGGATTTATGAAGGCAATTTATATTCTGTATCATTTGTTTTGCAGAAGTTGCAGCTACAACTCTACTTCAACAGAAGTTATGTGCATAAAGAAGAACATCCCCAATTCTAACTATTCTACTAAAATAACATTATTCATTTCAAGAAAAGGGAAGAGTAATCAACATAAAGATCATTTCAGATAAAGTAGAAGAAATTAAACAAGATCGCTCATCGTCACAATACTTGCTTTAGATAGGTTCTTAAAGAATTGATTTTAATTTCAAAAGAACTTTTTCATTTGTATTAACTCAACACAAACTATATCTGATTTTTCTAACTTAATGTTTTAAACATTTATTGAAGTTTGCTATAATATAAAAGATAATAGGGGAACGGAAGAGAGGGAAGGAAGTGCAAGGTAAGGGAAAGGGGAAAAAACCAATGACTTCCAACATTTTTAGTACGGTAAAATATAAAATTACAACCTCAACTTTTTACTCTACATATTTAGGAAATACTGGCCATTTCCATAACAATAAACTAATCTGATCATCAAAACCAAGATCAAGCATTCATTTTTTTTAGTTGGAGAATAAAGTTCTGAAGTAGTTTCAAAATAGAAACAAAACTGGACACATTCTTAATTAAAACAGTTAATTTTGTTATCTCTATTTTTTTCCCAACTATTTTTCCATTGTGGGAATTGATATCGTTCCATTTTTGAGTATATAAAATTCTCATTGCATTCAACATATAACAAAGTTCCATATTTTTTCAAGCTTTTCAACCTATTTTCCAATAGTTCTAACAGGAAAACTTCTGGTTTCATTTCTGGTTTAATTTACTGATCAACATTCAATATATTAAGTATATTTCCTTTTTAAAAAATCTTCAGTGACCTCAGGGGGTTTTTAGCTAAATTTCTGATTCGTTTTTTAGGGGGTTCTAGGGTGGGGGGAGGGGTAAGCCAGGCTGAGGGAGGGACCAGTGCCAAGCCGGCGGGTGGAGTTAGTAAGAAAGTGAGCGGAGCCATGAAGGGGGGGGAGTAGTGATACTCCAGAAGAGGGTCTTTTCATTCCAACGGTCGTGGGGAGGGGCAGGTGCGAGGGTAGACAGAGATCTCATCACCAGTTGGGAGACCGCGGTCGTTGGGTACGGCCGGTCATATGCCCCAACCCCCACAATCTAGGTGGTCAGGACCTACAGAGCCAGGGCCTGAGGCTGACGCTTTGCAATGCCAGGTCCGTTGTCAACAAAGCCCCCCTCATTAACGACTTGTTGTCGGAGGGGGAGCCGGAACTGGCAGGAATTACGGAGACCTGGCTGGGCCACGAGGGAGGTCTCCCTCTCGTGGAAATGTACCCGCAAGGTTATCGCGCATTTCATCAGTCACGGGCACTAGGCAGGGGTGGTGGGGTAGCGGTCATTGTGACGGAAGGTCTTGAGCCGAGACACACCATTGTGCCACAGATAGCCGGTTGTGAGTCCCTGTGCGTGAAGTGGGGCCCAGGGAAGCAGTTGGGCGTGCTGATTGTATACCTGGCTCCTCGCTATGCATCAGCAGCCCTGCCCGAGCTCCTTGAGGTGATCGCCGAGATGGCAGTTGAAACCCCCAGACTGTTGGTCATGGGTGATTTTAACTTGCCATCGGTAGGGGAGACATCCGAAGTAGCTCGGGAGTTCATGGCTTCCATGACCGCCATGGACCTGACCCAAATAACTCAGGGCCCCACACATGAGGGGGGACACACACTGGATCTTATTTTTGTCTCTGGCCAATGGAGGAGTGATCTGGGAGTAGGGGATTTAGCTATCACCCCCCTGTCATGGTCTGATCACTCACTTCTCCGGCTCGACTTTCCAGCCGCTACTCCCCACCGCGGGGAGGCGGAACCGGATTGTCCAAGATGGTTCCGCCCCAGGCGCCTGATGGAACCTGACAGGTTCCAGATGGAGCTCGGGCCATTTCCTGTAGCCCTGACCCACACCTGGTTGGAGGACCTAGTGGCCGCATGGAACAGTGCGGCCGCTGGGGCCTTGGACCGGGTGGCGCCTTCGCGGCCTCTCTTGCGGCAGCGAACCACCCAGGCCCCTTGGTTCACCAAGGAGCTAAGGGTGATGAAGCACCACAAGAGACGCCTAGAGAGCAGATGGAGATCATCACGCTCTGAATCTGACCGAACTCAGGTGAGAGCCCATTTACGGACTTTGTGGGTACCCAAACAAAGTGGCGTTAAGAGTGGCCAAGCGTCAGTATTGTGCCACTCTTAATGCGTCTGCAGATAACTGCCCTGCCGCCCTGTTTGGGGTGACCCGCTCCCTCCTCCAACAGAGGCCGCGGGAAGCCCCTCTGCAGGACAGAGCAGAGGAATTTGGGGAGTATCTGCAGGACAAAATCGCTGAGATTCGAAGCGAGTTGGTCCCTGCTAGTGGTCTGGAAGGGACATCGGAGGCGGGTCTTGAGGTTCCATTCTGGGAGGAGTTTGACTCTGTTACTTCCGACGATATGGACAGGCTGCGTAGGCGACTGCGAGCCACCACATGTTTATTGGACCCGTGTCCCTCCTGGCTTGTACTGGCATCCTGGGAGGTCACACGAGGCTGGCTCCAGGAGTTAGTCAACGCTTCTTTGAGTGAAGGGTTCCTGCCGGCCGCCCTGAAAGAGGCGGTGGTGAGGCCCCTCCTCAAGAAGCCTTCCCTGGACCCAGCTTTACTAGCCAACTACCGTCCCGTCTCCAACCTTTGCTTTTTGGCGAAGGTTGTAGAGAGTGTGGTGGCACAACAGTTTCCACGCCACTTGGAGGAACTGATTATCTGGACACGCGCCAGTCCGGTTTCCAGCCCGGCCACAGCACGGAGACGGCATTGGTCGCGTTGGTGGATGATCTCTGGAGGGCCAGAGATGGGGGCTGCTCCTCCATCCTGGTCCTATTAGACCTCTCGGCGGCTTTCGATACCATCGACCATGGTATCCTATTGCATCGACTGGAGGGGTTGGGGGTGAGTGGCACCGTTTTGAGGTGGTTCTCCTCCTACCTCTCTGGCCGAGCGCAATTTGTATTGGCAGGGGGGCAGAGGTCGACCTCGAGGCAGCTCACTTGTGGGGTGCCACAGGGGTCAGTCCTCTCGCCTCTCCTGTTCAATGCATATATGAAGCCGCTGGGCGAGATCATTCGTGGGTTTGGGGTACCCAGCTGTACATCTCTACCCCAAACCACCCCAACGATGCTATCGAAGTGATGTCCCGGTGTCTGGAAGCCGTACGGATCTGGATGGGAAGTAACAGACTCAAGCTCAACCTGTCCAAGACTGAGTGGCTGTGGCTACCGGCGCCCCGGTTCAACCAGCTTATTCCATCACTGGCCATTGGGGGCGAACATCTGGCCCCCGTGGATCGGGTACGCAATTTGGGCATCCTTCTGGATGCCCGGCTGTCCATGGACGACCATGTGACAGCTGTGGCCAGGGGGGCGTTCCACCAGGTTCGCCTGGTGCGCCAATTGCGTCCCCTATTGGACCGGAGCGCCCTTCGCACAGTCACTCATGCGCTTGTGACGTCCCGGCTAGACTACTGCAATGCTCTCTACATGGGGCTCCCCTTGAGATGCACCCGAAGGCTGCAGCTGGTTCAGAATGCGGCCGCGCGGGCAATCTCGGGAGTCTTTAGCTACTCTGATGTAACACCTCTCCTGCGCGGGCTACACTGGCTGCCTGTGGCTTTTCGGGTGCGTTTCAAGGTGTTGACCATCATCTTCATGGCGCTCCATGGCACAGGACCTAGTTATTTGCGGGATCGTATCCTGCCCCATACATCCCTTTGGCCGATTCGCTCACACAGAGAGGGACTCCTCCGGGTGCCGTCCACTAGGCTGTGCCAGCGGGCGACGCCTAGGGGAAGGGCCTTCTCTGTGATGGGCCCGACCCTCTGGAATGACCTTCCCCCTGACAT
Organism: Natrix helvetica; assembly: GCF_964273705.1. NCBI lineage: Eukaryota > Metazoa > Chordata > Lepidosauria > Squamata > Natricidae > Natrix > Natrix helvetica. Next base: position 121,385,550 of record NC_138554.1, read on the forward strand.
TAGAATGACTACGGACCTCCGCTCCTTCCGTCAGAAACTCAAAACCCACCTGTTTCAGCTAGGCGGCCTGGCCTAATTCCAGCTTTCCCACCTCAGTTTTATTTTTAAATTTTTATGATTGGTTTTATGGTCTAAGTTTTAAATTTTTATAAATTCGTACAGGGGCTATTTAATCTAATTTTAGCTATGTGTACTATTGTTTGTATGGTTTTTTAAATTTATACCTGTACACTGCCCCGAGTCCCTTCGGGGAGAGGGGGCGGTCTAGAAATCTAAATAAATAAATAAATAAATAAATAAATAAATAAATAAATAAATATTAAGATAGAAAACCAATAAAATTTAAAAAGTTTCCTATTTATTTAACTACATAGTTGATTTTAGTCTGACGAATTATAACTATTTCAAATAAAACAAGCACACTCACAATATGCTTTATTTTAATTATGAATGGAATTTCAAAGCAAAGAAGTTCAAATTCCAACACAGCTAACTTGGCAGATTTTAAAAAGCTAAGCAGAGACTAGCGCAGGGGTTTCAAACTGGGACCAGATGCATCATGCACAAGCCACACGGACCCCAGCTCCACAAAGGGGAAAAACATCACAAAACATCATGTGATGGCAACTTGACGCCACAAGTTGGACATCCATGGACTAGACTCTAGTCACTAGAGGAAGACATTGAAATAACCCCAAAGAAGGCAATTATAAATAACTATAAAAATTGAATGGATTATTAGACTTTAAAAAAAAAAACCAGATATTGTAAGACAGTTCTTTTCAAATTTCAGAGGCAAGGTTTTATTTTATTTCACAGAGCTTCCATAAACTTAATGTAACATTGTTATTCTCTTTGGAGAATACAGAAAGCTGATTGCTCAGACGAGCACTGAAATAATCTAAAATATTGACACTTGCATACCTTAAAATTGGCACTTCAGATTATTCAGATTTATTGATTTATCATTCAGATTAATTCATACCTAGAATTTTGATCATGTCACCATAGGGATGCTGCAAGAATTATATGAAAAACAGTAATGTCACTTTTTATTACCACTGTAACTTTGAATGGTCATTAAGTGAATGCAAAGTAGTATTACTTCACCCTAAATTAACTAATCTATTATAGTGCTATGATATATGGAATGCAAGTAGCATTTTATGGTACAAAAATAGATTCAAAATAGATTTCATAGATTCCTTTGTTTGCAATTCTTTTGATTCTAGATTTACCATAATTAACACCTGCTCCATCAGGTCAATTTTTGAACAAAAATTAAAAATGGGTGTAATTATATTTTTCCTGCCTTCATAAATATTCTTATACAGGGAATTTTCTGCATGTGAAAACAATGAGGAACACCTTAAATCTATTCCTATCATTTTACAACTCCAGCAAATGAAATTCTGTTGTGAATTTAATCCACCTATTTCTGCTGGGCTGAGACAGAAATATTAATTTGAGCCAAATGATTTCATTTTATTTAATATAGGATATCAGAAACCAAAGAAACCTAATGGCATTTCAAAAATAAACCTGACAGGTCTCTGATTTAATCATTTATGACTAGATTCGATTCCTCAGATTCTTTGTCTCTTATCTTCTGAATGTTCTAATAGTTATAAGACAGCTCCCTTTTTCTCACTTATTATCTAAGTGACAATTTCCCCAAATTGCTACTTCCAGATGAGTGAGTATAATACAAATCCCAGAATTTTCAGGCAGAACCCCAGTAATTGACCATGTGGGAAATGAAAGCTCGCCATGTAAATAGGCAGTACTATTTTGGAGGCGACAACTTTTCAGTCTAATTTATTAGCCTGCACAATTTTGGCACAAATGTTGAAAAATAACCTCTCTTTAGAGCAGTGGGACCTTCTTCCGATATACACGTAAGATAATTTAACGTTACTTATTGACTAGATTTGTGAGGTAAATAAAAAAGCAATAATCCAGGCAAGAAAGAGATGGAAGTCCTGTTTTGGGGGGGATGGGTTTACACGGAATTTAGAAGTCATCCTCTGAAATACAGGCGAGCTCTGGGATTCTTGAACTGTCTAGCTGAAGAACAAGACAAAGAACAGCACAAAATGCCCGCCGAACAAACCGCCACAACCTTTTCCCCCTCCCCTAGCGGGCAACGAACCGCCACCTGGGGATGAGGTACGTCGCGGAAGCAGCACAGACCAGACTGAACCTTAAAGCTACCAATCCGCGTTTTTGAGGTCCGGCTGACAGAGGGGAGGGGAGGGGAGAAACCGTTAGGCTTCCAAATTAGTATTCCGTGCGTGCCTGCATGCGACCAGTCAGGAGGAGCTAATAGGCTTGACGTAGATTTAGAGGCGACGAAAGAAACGAAAAAGAGACGTTCCTCTCAACCTTCTGCCCCGCTGCGTCACGCCTGGAAGACGTCACAGGCATCACGCGGTCCTAAGCCAAAGCCGTCCTGCGCGAGAGTCTTGGCTGATGTCACGTTCGGAACTGAGGGCGGGGTTGACTCGTTGTCCTTTCTCTCGCATCGCACGTTCGGGGAAGGCGTGGCTTGTTGTTGCGGCCCCATGAAGGTGGGGGCCGGAGCAGGTGGCCGGATGAGGTCGGAATTACTTTAGCCCCGCCCCTTCTCCGCAGACTGGCCCCGGCATATTGAACGCTTCAACTCCCATGATGCTGTGCTGAACAGGAATTATGGTTCCTTGAACTCTTAATTCATCCGAAGAGACAGGCGTGAGATGGCAGGTCTATCACATAATTTTTAAAAAGAGGGAAAAGTCGAAGGTAGTTCTCAGAGCTAATCCGCTAAATCGCTCTCACCAGTGCAGTCTTAGGTGGGTTCACTCAGAATTCAGCCAAAGGGATTTATTCCCAGGTAAGTACGGATAAAATTGCATGCTTAGGATCCCTGTTCTGGAAAAGATTTGAACAGGGAGCTGAAAAACCTTGTAAAAAAATAAAGATGTTTAAGTAACAATTAGTCTCTCTCTTGATTTGTTTTGCTTTTTCTTTAATCGTTTGCCTAATAATCTAATGCTGTTGCAGACTAAAGAAAGGTGGGGGTTTTGCTTGGTTCCAAGAAACGCATCTAACGGTTTCTATTCTTGGGTATTTTTTCTTCTTAACTTTATGTCTGCTTATCCTTATTCTCATAACTCTTAGGAACTATGACATTCAGAAGCCACATCGCATGGAAGAATGTTTCCTGGGTTGGAAGAGCAAGGCAAAAGAGATGATCTTCATTATTCCCTTCCAGGGATAATGGTTAAGGTTTCTTAAAGGCAATTTGGTTGCTTTTGGTCCTGTCCCAAATCAGCAAAAAATCATTTTATATCTTGCTGATTGTACAACTGATAAAAGATATTCTCAACATGCATTAGTCTAGGTTGGCAAAGAATCACAAATCTGATAGCATCTTTCCTGAGTATAGAATTTTATTAAAGCCCTCAAACTCTTACATCTTTCAATCAAAATCAGTTATATAGAAAAAAGTGCTATGAGATTTTTATGGAATATGTTCAAAGTATCATTTGCATGTTTCTGTGTCACTCTATTCAAATGTTGTAGGTAAAGAAGCTGTGCACAAATATAAATTATAACTACAGTTTATATTGTATTTTCTGTAAATCTGAGTGAATGTCACACAAAATTGCTTCTTTGGATGTGTTTAGTCTGAAATAGTGTCTGTAAGTTAAAAGGTGCCTAGTTCTGAGAACAGAATAGGTTAAAACTTTCTGCAGTCCTCAGTGATGTATATGAACTTTCCAGATAAACTGGAATAGAATCAACCTCAACAAAGAAGCAACACTTTTGCCAGCAGCAAATTCATGTGGAATTTTTGTGGGCAACTCTGTTATTTCTATTAGTAGATAGCAGACCCTGGACTGTTCTCAAAAGAATATTTCCAAATGTTGCAGATGGAGAAATCAAAATGGCCTTGTCAGTATATAGAGCTGTTAAAAAATAGTCAAAAGCAATATAACATAATAAGTGTATTATTCCCCAATTAACATTTCTGTATGCTCTGTTCTCCTATCTTATGACTTTTCAATGAGTCTTTATTTGGGGGGAATAAGTAGTCAGCAGTCTTTTGACAAAGAGAGCCCTTTTTAAGAGTCTGGTCTAGGATTGAATAATAAGGGCACATATGAATAGTTTGAGAATTCTTTTCTAGATTATTTTGAGTGAAAAAAAATCCCCAAATTCAGTTCTAAAAAAGATTGCAATGGGCCCTTTACTACTAGAAATATAGCTTGGTAAATAAGAATCAAATTGTCTTTTGAAAGTAGATTCCTAGCACTTGGCATGATTTTTTAAAAAAAATAGTTTACTCCTATTTCATCAACATCTGACACATCTGTATTTCTGTGCAGTTGAATGGAGGTTGCTTCTGAATGTGTCCATGTTTCATGTGTTAAAACTGCAGATAGCCCTCTTCAATATTAAACTCTTTCTTGGTTACATATTTCAGATAAAATGTGGGTGTCTAGGAGAAATTGATCCACTCTAATTTTCTATACTCTTTAATAAAATGTAAATTGTTAAAGAGAATTGTTTATTTTCCTTAGAGAATAAAATCAGTGTACAACTATATAATTCCATAATGATTATCCCAATTTTTAGGAAATAATTTTTTAGAAGTCTTTACCATCCTGCTTTTGGTTAAGTCCTCTTCACAAATCACATACAGTATTTTTCTGCTTTTAGAAATTTTATGTGTAATATTACATGTCAGGTTTATCATATAGTATGTATACTTGGCAAAGATGAAGAGGAAATGGACTTAGAAATAGATCTAGAACTACTTTTTTATTACCTAGCAATTAATTGTAATAGTAATTGCTTTATTACTCTGACAATTAATTACTTTAAACTGCAAGTAATGCCTATATCTCACATTATACAAAGTTATCTCCTCCATCTTTAGACACTTCCTTTGGGGCTATTAATTTTTCCAGGAGACTCTGGTCCATTTAAATATGTTTATGTTCAGGCTGCAGTATGTAGCTATTAATATTTTTAATAATCAAATCCCAGTGTTGTAGGATAGCATGGTTACCCTACTTCAATGAAAAATGAAATGGCAAAGCGTTATGTGTGACATACGATGAAATCACTGATAAATCTTTTTGCAAAAATGTCTCTGTCTTACACTCATATATTTAAATTTAATGATAGCTTTTATTTGATCCAACATTATTTTTTCATGTTCTGTCTTTTTTTTCAAAAGAAGCCAAATATGAAAAAAAATCTATCTTCAAAGGTATATTTGCTTTAGGAATAAATTCATGTTTACCCTCCTAGAATGGTACTTGCACTTGATTAGTGCATTTGCATAAGCATTATGCATTAGTACATTTGATACTTTATTTTACCCTTTTTATTTATTTTCCTTGTTTATTGAATTATGTTTTGCCTTGCTTCAAGTTAGATTACCTTCGCTCCCATACGTTGGAGGGGGGGGGGGTACTATTTGCAGGTATTTGGTTGAAATTTAGCAGAAAAAGCATGGCCATCATCTTTTGCTTTGTAGTAATATAAGCACATATTTTCAAATGCATTATTCAGAACTTAAATTTTCTCCATTCCTCCAAAAACAATAAATATGCAACCATAACCATAACTTTCAGGGAAAGCTCATAGCTATAAAAATCTCCACATGCTGTTGTTTATCCTCTGAAGTCACCAAGGCACTAAAGGCAACAAAGGAGAACAGTGGCTTGCTGCCTGGGAAGATTTTGTAGGAAATCTTCCTTTTATTTTTTTTTTACAATCAGCTTTTTCTTGAATAACTTCCAATTGCAGAAATCACTTCCCCAGACTAATACAGGCAAATGCATGTGCTAAGAAACACAAAGGTAATTTTTAATATTTATTTTATTAAATCAAATGTACACAGCCAGCCATCTCACAAAAAGCAATCTGGGTGGTGTGCAATTAAATAAAACATAAAAACAACCATTATAAAAAATATTAAAAAGTCAACTATTAAAATACTATTAAAATAAAAATATGAATGGCACAAGATACACAGTGGGGCTATCTAAGCTAAGCATATTAGCTGAGGCTGGGTGATGTTCTTTACAGTCTTTGAGTGATCAGCCGAGAAAAGGCAAAAAATCAGAGTCTAAATAAGGAAAAGAGGGTAGGCACTGTTAGGTTCTGGGCGAAGAATGGAGGTGCGGCGAGATTGATTTCTAACAGCTCTTTATTCAATACTGCCTGTGAGGCACCTGAATTCCCTGGCTGACACAGCTCCTTTTATAGGGAACTGCTCAGCCAACCAACCAACCAGGAGATTATTTTCCTGCTCCCACAGAGGACCAGAATGAGAACTTCAACTGACAACTATACACTACAATACATAGGTAGTATTTAGCCGATTCAGACTGGTTCAGGCGAACTGGTAACAGACATTTTGAGTAATTCAGAGAACTGGAACAGTCCACCTCTGGTTGGGCCAGCCCTCCTGCCCTCATTGTTCCCTGTCCTATATTTCCTTGTTTTTTAACTCGGCTGATTCGTGTGGCAGAGCAGATTGCCGCCGCTCAGCTGAGCTAAAAAACAGCTCAGCTAACCAGCGCTGACACCGACGGCGGTCTTTGAGTGCATGCGCAAAGTGCTCTCTCATAGAATCGGTAGGAAAAGATTTGGAATTCCACCACTGACTATATATATATAATACATGACAGGCACTGCCTGGTAATTGTATTGTTTTTATGTCTGTTCTATTTCATGGTATTTCAAGTCCATTAAAATGGAGACCTCAGATTAGTTACAAGCTGTCTAGAGAAGGATTAGTTAACAGAGACATTAGAGGTATGGATATTTGTCTTTTTTCTGGGAAAGTGGTCAGGCATGTGCCCAAACATTGGGCCACAATGTTTTGTGGGCCTCATTATTTTAAAAATTATACTTTCTAAGAATTGTCATGAAACTAGTGTTTCATGAGGTATTTTTTCAAAATAAACTTTGTACTGGAGTTGGCATTTTACTTTCCATTTTTTAAAATAGAAAAATATTTTTTAAAATGAAAGTCAGGTGAATAGAAAATTTGGTAAGTACTGAACCTAAGGATACCAAGTCATCTCTCCCTGAGCTGTGGCAATATTATACTATATATATACTTCATGTTTGCTATATAGTGCTTCAGTCTTCATAGACTCTTGGCTGTTATAGAGGTATTAGAAAACAATAAACTAGCGCTACATTTTAAAACTTCAAAACATCATCATCATGACTTTAAGTTCAAAAATGAAAGAAAATAATTCCAATATATCTTGAGTCACCAAGAGTTTTTCAAAGAAGCTTTGAGGAATATAATTCATAAAACAAGTTACTAGAGTTACTTATATCATTTTAACATATTTCCTCCTTAAAAATACCTTGAAAAGTGCAATCTTGATGCTGCTGAATTATCTGTAAGCTTTGTTACTTTGTATAATTTCTTCAATTAATATATAGGAATAGTCCCTTGAAAAGCCTGAAATGCTTTGAGGATAGCATTTTGAATACATTCTTTATAGAGACCTTCATCAACAATGTTTTACCATGTATTTGTGGGATTTTGGAACACACAAGATCTTTATTTTTTAAAAAACCTGAGAGATTGCTGTCACAAAACCTATGAAAAGCAATGTGAGGGAGAGATCATAAATATGAAATACAAAAAGGGGTGCGGCTTTAATTGCATAGTTGTGGCTGCCATCTTGACACTTTTATCTCCTGATGGCGGCTACTAACACTAATGAATGGTACAGGAATGGGCTACAGATTCTTAACATCTCTAATCTGATTTCATATTCAGGGCTTTAAATATATATTTCATAAATAAAACAGGATAACAATTCTAATTTAATGAAAAGTATTTTTCTTTGGGGGAGTTATATCTATAAAAAAGAAGACTCAATATACCTAAAATTTGCCTTTGATCTAAAAGAAAAAGGAAATCTTGTTCGAAAAGACTTAGAATTAAGATTACCATTTCTAAGCCATAAATATCCTGACCACATCAACAGAGTCCTCTCGATTCATAGCCCTTCTTAGAATAAAATTGCCATTATTTGAAGCTACATAGGAGAATAATCTATGGTATTGTAGCCTAAAAGGACAATAATTACAGATTATTTTTCTAGGTGGCTTTTCAAGATTACAGAAGCTTTATTTTAAGTTAGATTTGTCTGTCCTTGAATTGTAGTAATATTAGCATTGTATGCATAACATTCTATAAACCAGGCACCTACAACCTTATGCCCTTCCTTTGTGTTGCACTGCAGTTCCCATCACCCCATGGCAACGTCCAACAGTGGAAAGCAGCCATAGCCATTCAGCAGTAATTTGACCAAAACTAATATATCCTTTACAATTCCCAAAGGAACCAGAGTGAATATAACCAGTTTAGTGGCATACATGAGAACAAAACAGCACCATTAGCTATATGTGAATGTAAGTCACTTATGGTGATTTGGCTTTTTCTTTCTTGCAGCTGTTCCCTGTGGTAATGCATATAATGGTGAGATCATTCCAAGTTAAAACGTTCTCAATCTTTCCCATAGTTACACTATACAACCCATTGCAGCACATTTTACCATTGTGGTCGCAAATGCAAAAACAATTCTTCCAAAACTAAACCCTTTCAAATTTTCACTGACTATTTCTGGGGCAAAAGTAATTTTTCATAAAAGCCTTTATCATCATAGCTACTTTTTTCTTTCTTTCTGTATATAGTATGTGAAGAGGACTCTGGCTGGTCTGATGCTGTTCAAAATGAAATAATGAAGAATACTATATGGATGAAGTAATACTAAAAGGCCGCTAGATAATGAATCAGTCATCACAAAACTAAATCAGAGCAAAGTAAAACCTCTCTGTGTCTCAACAAGGCATTTCCTACTGCAAGGATCCACCCATGTGTTCCCTCCTTTGACTGACTAGGAAGAGAACAGATCTGAAACGCAGGCCACATTTATAGCTCTGAGGATCCTGTTTGTTTAGGCACCGAGTGCCCAAAGTGCGCACACATGCCCAAATTGCAAGTCGTGGATGCATGCGTGTGCGTACTCTGTGCATGCATGCGCACCCTGGGCATCACCCATGCCCTGCCCAAACTGCAAGGCATGGCTACATGCACACCTGCGCATGGCCGCACGAGCGCACCTCACACAAGGGCAGCAGAGACCCAAAGGCCAGCTGGCCAGCAGGAGTCGCACACGTATGCACAGTAGAGACCCAAAATAGAGCTGGGGCGATGGCGCGCGTGCCCACAGAGAGGGCTTTGCGTGCCACATCTGGCATGCGTGCCATAGGTTCGCCACCACTGCCTTAAGGCTTGGACTTATCCCAAATAACATCAAATAAAACAAACAAAATGTTGAAAAGTTATGATATTTATGTAGGTTACTTACCAAGCACATCTAAATTATGTTAAAGTAACCAAAATATCTTTACAATTCCCAAGGCAATGTCACAACTTTTGAGCACCCCTAAAGTTTGGAATTTGAACGTTCAAAAATTTGACATGCCCTAACACAAGACCCTCAGTCTGACCTGCCCAATAAGAATGCAATTTTGTAGCTCGGAATAACTCAAACTGCTAAAATACACAATGCATTTTGTAAGTGTTCTATTATTATTATTATTTATTATACAATTGTATCACAGTGGCCAGTTGTTTTGCCGGATTTGGCATTGATTACTAGTCGGGCCCCACCCAGGGGCCTAGGACGTTGTAACGTATTTTCGTAATATACGTGCAGATCCAAGCAGTGCAGCTTTTTGCATTTGACTGATCGTGATTTTGTCAAGTTTTAACTGTTTTAAATGTAATTCCAGTGGTTTTGAAATAGCACCCAGTGTGCCGATTACCACTGGAATTACCATTGCTGGTTTGTGCTATAATAGTTGAATTTCAATTTTTAAGTCCTGGTATTTCGCGATTTTTTCATGTTCCTTCTCGTCGACCCTGCTATCACCTGGTATTGCGATGTCTATGATTGTAACCTTATTTTTCTCAACCAGCGTAATGTCTGGTGTGTTATGCGCTAGTATTTTGTCTGTTTGTATATGAAAATCCCATAGAATCTTGACCATCTGGTTTTCGGTGACTTCTTCAGGCTTATGTTCCCACCAGTTTGTTGTTGTTTTAATATTATAATTTTAGCACAAATTCCAGTGGATCATTTGTGCTACTGAATTGTGCCGCAATTTATAATCAGTCTGCGCGATTTTTTTACAGCAGATGATTATGTGGTCAACAGTTTCATCAACTTCTTTGCAGAGTCTGCATTTGGCATCATCAGAGGATTTTTCGATTTTGGCCTTAATGGCATTTGTTCGGATAGCTTGTTCTTGCGCAGTCAGGATTAGTGACTCTGTTTCTTTCTTTAATGTACCTGCTGTTAACCATAACCAAGTTTTTTCACTGTCCACTTTATCTTTTATTTTTTCCAGAAATTGACCATGCAATGCTTTGTTCTGCCAACTCTCCATTCTTGATTTTATCACATCTTTTCTGTATTCTTGTTTCGTCTGTTGGGCCTTCAGTAGATTTTTGTTCTTTACTTCGATTAATAGATGTTCTTGACTTTCTTTTAAATAATCAGCCAGTGCATGTTTTTCTTCTTCAACTATTTGCTTCACTTGTAATAATCCTCTGCCACCTGATTTTCGGGGCAGGTATAGTCTATCAATGTCACCGCGTGGATGTAAACTGTAGTGCATTGTCATTAGTTTCCTGGTTTTTCGGTCCAAAATGTCCAAATCAGCTTGTGTCCAGTTAACTATACCAGCTGTGTATCTTATAACTGATATTGCCCAGGTATTTATGGCCTTGATTGTATTTTCACTATTATTATTATTGTTGTGGTTGTTGTGGTTGTAGTTGTTGTTACACTTAGACTAGCTAGGAAATAGGTAAAGGTTCCCCTCGCACATATGTGCTAGTCATTCCTGACTCTAGGGGGTGGTGCTCATCTCTGTTTCAAAGCCGAAGAGCCAGCGCTGTCCGAAGACGTCTCCATGGTCATGTGGCCGGTATGACTAAAAGCTGAAGGCACACAGAACACTGTTACCTTCCCACCAAAGTGATCTCTATTTTTCTACTTGCATTTTTACATGCTTTCGAACTGCTAGGTTGGCAGAAGTACTAGGGAACAACTCAACTGAATTTTGTTGTATTTTACATAAATATAAAATAGCACCGTATATTTTACTGAGAAGTTTCACAGTTTCAGATTATCTCTAAAGGGATATCAGAACTTTTAAAATTATTTCCATATTTCTCTTTCTGATAGATTTTTGGTTTATTTATTTGTAAAATATATACTGCTGTTTTAGCTTTTAACTCTTGGCTTTTCTTTTTAATCAGTACTTTAATACACATTTGCAATTTTGAATTACATTTTCTTTCTTATTTATTTTGCAATTTAAGGGGTCATCCTGTCACCTTGCTCAGAGTTTCATTTGTGATTTCATTTTGACTTTCCTCAAATAACTTAGGTGTTTTTTTCTCTTCTATGGACTGAACGTTCCCCAGCCCCTTATTTTATTTTGTTATATCTCTTGGATATTTTGCCAATGAAAAACAGAGTCACAGATTTGACAACATTAGGGTTGTGGAGCATGCATTTGGATAGAACTTGGACTTAACATAACTTCATTGTCACTTTGAATCTACACTAATTGGCATACATTAGAATGAATTTTTGTTGCATACAGTTCTCAAAGGGTCACCACCTCCAATATGTACTATGTAAACATGAGAAAATTATAAATAAATAAATAAAAGTATGCATATACTTGCACAACCACATATATTATATGACACAGATAAACAACGCAGTCTAGTTTGGATGTATAAATGTACATGACAAGAAAAACAAATCTTGCGAGTTTACCAGAGGGATGGCATAGGGAACAAAGCTGTTACAGAATCATGTAGTCCTACGACAAATACTTCGAAAACCTCCTCCCAGAAGGGAGCAACAGAAACAAACCGTAAAGTGGGTGTATGGGTTCTTGTTAAAGATGCACACTTGTTCTGGTTTTATTGCAATATCTCTTCCCCATCCTGACCAAAACCAAACAGATAAATAAAACTCCTGTCAGTATGTAATATGAATTTTGAAGCAGAATTGCTGAATCATTTCATTTCTCCGAATGGCTCAAGGGACCAATAAAATGTAACATAACTGTTTCTAAAAAACAAAAAAAACCAGAGAATTCAAGAAACCTGGACTGCTGATTTTTTAAAAAATTCATTTTTTTTTTAATTTAAAAAAATGCAGGAGAAGAAACAGATTTGACTCCTGCTTAGCAACGTTAAGTTGCACACACAAATTTGAAAATACGTTATTCTGGAAATCAGATTTGTTGCCATTTGTATTCATAGGGTTCTCATTAAGGAATACCCCATATGCAGCCGTGCACATCTACCCCAATATTGTGTGACAGCTGTTGCTTCAGAGGAGTTAGGCTGTATACCCACGAGGCCCATAATAATTGTATAGCACCAGGGTCTTTTTCTCTTGTTCAAAGCAACAGAAAACTACAAAGTGATGTTTCAATGAGGCAGAAAGAAAGAAAGAAAATCCTTCTGTATATCATTCACTATCTTCAGCAAACAACTGTTCCTTATTTGCCAAATTAGTGCTATAATTAAGTCCAAATGTTCCTCTCCCCACCCCTACAACCGCTTTATCTGAAATCTGATGCTGAGAAGGGGTTCTGTCCTCTGGCGACCTTTTCCTGCCTCTTACAGCCCACCAACTTTTCAGTTGCAAACCACTGTAAAACAGCAACAGTTGCAGGAGTTATCACTGTCTTTACTCACCCGGAAGTCTGCTTGCCATATTGATGGAGGAGATTCTGGCTATGGGAATTCATTATACTGTCTGAGTTCAGGTCAGGAATAAACTGTATATTTTTATGAGATGGGGTGCTTGAAATGAAGTGAGCCCCCTACCTCAGCTCAGGACTTAGGTGCCCAACACTTTGTTCTCTAGAGGATTATTTTTCAAAATCCAGCCAGCGCTCCTGAGTGTCTCAGTTTATGTAGTTTCTCTTGGAATGACCTGAAGCAAATACCTCTCATAAGAGTGTGGAATAAAAAACAGGTGAAATCACACAACGTTTGTTTATTCGGCTCCCTTCAGTGTTTTTCTAAACCCAGACAGAACTTTGCTGTGGGTAAAATCCTAGCGACAGGCTCAGCTGCAGATAAGAAACTACCAGGTAGCAGGTAGAAACATTCATAAAAGAGCTTCAAAAATGTTGAACTATAACATGGTCAGGGGGGTGTTGCTGCCGGTTTTACAACCCACTGCACACACATATGCTGTTCAATGTAAATTGCTCTTCACGCATGGACAGAACAATTTACAGTGAACTGCGCACATACAGTCACTAAAAACCAAAATGGTGGTGGCGGCGAGGAAACTAGTTCAGGGGTATGACAGGCCTGGGTCACTGCCGGTTCTGTGACCCAGGCCTGAATTTGGCCGAACCGGGAGAAAACCCCCTCTGAACATGGCTGTCAAATCAATGAGTTTCTCGGTTCAAACCCAAAAGCAATGTTTCTTCGCAATTTTAAGATATGTGGACCTCAACTCCCAGAATTCCCTATCCACCATGCATTCTGGGACTTGTAATACACGTTTAAAGATTCCAAATTGGAAAAAAAAATCTGCTCTTGTGCCACCAGAGATACTCTTTGACTAAAAATCAATCATTTGAAGTTACGACAGCAGTGGAAAAAAGTGACTTACATCCATTATTTGTGTGCTTGATAACCATTGTATATTTGTAATGGTTGCAGTGTCCTTTTGACATGTGATCATCATTTGGAACTTTACAGGTAACTTTCAATGGAGAAGTAGTAGGGTTGCCTCATTTAATGATTTCCTTAATGCAGTGGTGGGACTCAAGTAATTTAAAAATTGGTTCTTCCTAATGACCAGATGAGTGTGAATTGGGGGGGGGTGTCATGTGACTGAGTGGGCATGGCCAACTCGATGTCACTCACGGCAAGATGGGGGAGGGGGTGTGTAGGTGGGCTGAAGCAGCGGTGGTGATGGCTGGAGCCTCACGCCAGCAAAGAGGCAAAGGAAAGCTTACCAGGCAGGCAGGGAGATGGGCCACATGGGAGCCAGAGGAGAATGGCAGAAGGAGAATGGCAGAGGACAATGGCAGAAGGGAGCTGGGCTGCATGGTGCGAAGGTAGGCAAGTGGGCTGGGCCCTGGGGGCACGTGGTGGAGGCAAGCAAGCTAGTGAGTGAGCCAGAGAGCAGCAACTGCTATACAATGGCTAAGGCTGGCGAGGCGAGATAAGGGGTGACTTGGAGTGGCAAGGTGGGTAGGATGCTGTGGGCAGGGCCAGTCAGTGTGCGATTAGCCAGTTCTCCAAACTGCATAAAAATTTAACAACTGGTTCACCGAAACTGGTCCGAACTGGCTGAATCCCACCTCTAGCTTAATGACTGTGGCAAAAAAGCTTGTAAAATTGGATGCAGTCACATGATGCTTCATTCAATGAACACACTGCTTAAAAATAGATTTCCCCATCCCTATTGTAGTCATAAATCAAGGATTATCTATAAATTCCAAACAATACCTTTATGGGTATGATAGAAAACTAGTGCCCCATAAGGTTTTTATGTGACCTGTAGCTCACTCCTTGTTTACAGCTGAGTCAGGACAGCAATTGACTGAAGCTATGAAAGAAGATTTATTGTTTCATTTTTACCAGTGGTCCCTCACAGGTCCCAAGAGACCAGAAATAATCTGGAACTAAAAAAAGTTCCCACTCATGGACACCATGTGTCTTTTGTCAGTATGACTGTATTCCTTCTCTTTCCCATGAAATTTAGAATAGCTTTATTCTTACATTGCATCTATGGATTAAGTGCTATCTTATTTTCTTGAAGCTTCTTAGGTTTTTCTTTTCATTTGGATAATAATTCACTGGTGAACCTCTGCTGTCAGGAGAGAAGGTTTTGCACCAAGCAGTAGCTATTAAAAAGGAAATGCTGGAAAGGAAGAAAAAGGCAAGTCACTGTATTTACCCAATAGGTTTTCATAACAGTCCGTCCTATACCTTTCCTAATAAAAAATATCAGGAATGAACTGAATCTACTTTTCTGCTCTGAATTATATTCAGCACATGCGGGCCTGATCTCTGCCCTTTTAAGCCTGCATCACTTCCATCCCCTCCATTTTTTTCAAAGTGTCAAACCTGTCAAGTTATAATCTTTTGAGGCAATGACATATCTCTACAGTTTGCCTTTTTCTCTCGTACTCAGACTTTGAGAGAAATAAGGTAAGAGTTTCTGTTAGCTTCACACTTCACAGCAAAGGGGCACAAACTAGTCATTAACCAAATAGACATGCTAAGTGGAGAATATTTTTATAATATTCTCTAATGTAATTTTCTTTACATATATTTGTACGCTGCTCTTCTAGGAATGTCAGGATGTAATCTGTTTGAATCCTAGAATATCTCTGAAGCAGGTTAAACTGAAAGACATTATTATGTGGTTAATTTTTGGTGAGATTCACAGCCTTTGGGGCTGGTTGGTAGCTCAACAGCTCGAGTCCTAACCAAGGACCTAGGAACTGTTAATGTAACGTTGGAGGAAATAAGCTGTTCCAAATAGGGTAGTTTTTTGTAGAGTCAGAATGTTCAAGTCCTATAAATTTAGAATTTCCAAATAGCGAGGTAGCCCTTTAGGTATTGCTCCAAGGGCTTCAATTACAATTGGGACAACACATGATTTCTTTTTCCACAGTCACTCAACTTCAATTTGTAAGTCTCGGTACTTTGTGATTTTTTTCTTGCTGCTTATCTTCAATTCGCGCATCACCAGGTATTGCAATATCAATGAACCAAACTTTTTTTCTTTTCAACTATTGTTATGTCAGGTGTGTTGTAGTCCAAGTGCCTGTCTGTCTGAATTCTGAAATCTCATAACATCTTGATTTTTTCATTCCCTAGAACCTTCTCAACCTGACGTTCCCAGTGGTTTTTGCTGTACTCAAATCCAAACGTCTGGCACAATTTCCAGTGAATGACCTTAGCAACTCGGTCATGGCATTGTAGGTGGTCAGTTTGTGAAATTTTGCTGCACCCTCTAATCAAATGGTTGACTGTCTCATCTTTCTCATTACAGAGGCGACATTTGCTATTGGTGGTAACATGCTGAATTTTTGCTTTCATGTAATTTGTGGGTAAGGCTTGTTCTTGAGCTGCCAAAATAAAGCCTTCTGTTTCTTTTTTCAGTACTCCTGATCTTAACCAGTTCCAAATTAGTTTTTGGTCAGCTTTGCCTTCTACACCTTTCAAGTATTGGCCATGCATAGCTTTACTTTTCCAATTTTCGGCTCGCTTCTCAATTACTTTTTTCTTATATTCAGCTTTTAACTTAGTTGTCTTCAAAAGGCCTCCTTTATTTACCTCCTTAATCATTGGTTCTTCACTTTTCTGGATGTAATCATTCAAGCTGTGTCTTTCTTCTTAGTCTGCTTTACTTGTAGGAATCCTTGACCACCCTCTGCTCTTGGTAGATACAATCGGTCAACATCACTTTTAGGGTGCAAAGCATGATTCATTGTCATAAGCTTCCTTGTTTTTCTGTCCAAATTGTCCAACTCCATCTGGGTCCAGTCAATTATTGCAGATACTGCAGAGTATCAAATTACAGGTATAGCCCAGGTATTTATGGCTTTTGTGATGTTTCCTCCACTCAGTTTGGACTTTAATATCTTGTGATTCTAATTCTCAAGTTGTATTCCATCATCTTCTAAGACCTTGCCTACCTTGGTTGCCATTGTTGCACATTTGTCAATTCCAAACTGCATATCAATGTCTTGGCTAAATTCTTTTGTGCTTTCAATTAATAAGTTCAGTTCAGCTTTTGTTTTACCAAACAGCTTCAAATCATCCATGTACACCAAGTGTGAAATTTTCAGCCCTTTCTTTGCAAGTTCGTATCCACAGTTTACTTTCTTCAAAATGGTTGTCAGTGGTAGCATTGAGAGTATAAAAAGTAGGGGTGAAAGGGAATCACCCTGGAAAATGCCTTGTTTAATTTCAACTTCACCCAGTTCTTCTCCATTAGCCATAAGCTTCGTTTTCCAGAGGTTCATTGAAGTTTCCATGAATTTTTGTATGTTGCTGCTAATGCCAAAGATTTTCAGGCATTTCTGGATCCAGCTGTGGGGAACCGAATCAAACGCTTTCTTATAGTCTATCCAAGCTATGAACGGCTTGGTTTGTCTTTTCTTTGAATTCTTTAGGATTAGCTTGTCAAACAGCAGTTGGTCCTTTGTTCCTCTTGAATTTTTGCAGCATCCTTTCTGCTCTACAGGAAGCAAGTCATTTCTTTCCAAGTATCCGTAAATTTGGTTTGCAATGAGACCAGTAAGGAGCTTGTATGTTGTTGGCAAACAGGTGATTGGCCTATAGTTTCCAGGGTCCTTTCCTTTTTCTTTACCTTTTTGGATCAAAAATGCCCTTCCAGTTGTCATCCATTCATCATTGTCAGGTGTTTTTAAGATCTGGTTCATTTGGGCTGCCAATCTTTTGTGCACACTTGTAAGTGCCTTTAGCCAGAAACCATGTAGCTCATCTGGCCCAGGTGCACTCCAATTCTTCACTTTTCTTTACTGCTTTTGCACCATTTCTTTTGTTATTTTCACATCTTCCATTTTATGCACTTTGATAGAATCCTCAACCTGCTTGATCCATTTTTCATTTATGTTGTGCTTCTTGTTGTTTTCCCATAAATTCTTCCAGAATTTCAGAGCTTTCTCTTTATCAGACTTTTCATTTGTTGTTACTCCATCTCCACTTTCTACGCTCTTATAAAACTAGTGCTGATTTGCTCTGAACTGTGAGTTTTCCTTGAACTGAGTTACTTGGTTTTCATACCGTTTAAACATTTCAGCAATGACAACAACCCTCTGCTTCAGCTCTTCAATTACTACCACAATCTCCTTATTCTCCAAATTGTATCTTGCTTCCAGGCTGCTTTTGACCTGCTTGCTCTTTAGCTGATCTTGCCTTAGGTTCTTCAAGTTGTTCAAGTCTCCACAAATTTTTTTGATCTTCAATTCCAACTGAATTTTCCACTTAGATTTCCCCTTCTTGCCTCTTTGGTTCTTTTGTATTTTCAAACCCAATTCTTTGGTGGTTATGAAGGCTGCTGCATACATCAGCTGGTTTCTTTCAGCTAATGTAGTGGTTTGAATGGTTTGCACAGCCTCATTGATTTTTTTTAGTACATTTCTCAATTCTTTCCAGTTCACTTGGTTCAGCTCTGGCAAGCGTGTTCTTTCAGCATCTTCCATTTGATGCTTTATTTTCTCAGCTAATTCAGCACTATCTGTTGGTGTTTGTTCTTCAGTGCTTCCTTGTTCTTTATCTTTAGTTATTATTTATCTTTATCTTTATTATTATTATTATTATTATATACTTTATTTATTAAACGTGAAACTCAGCCAACTGAACATTCAAAAATGCATTACAAGTACCATTGACTGGTGCTAATGGTTGATACGGGTTGCTGCCAGTGTCCTAGGTATCAACCAAGTACCTTCTTAAAATATAAGATGTTCCGAGTAGCACAGCCTTTTGCAGTTCCGCTGGTATTACTGCAGGAAGCTGCAATTTGTCGATGTATCTTGTAAAATTCTTGGACATGGTGCCAAGTGCCCCAATGACAATGGATATCATTGTCACATGCTTCATCCATAGCCGGGTAGTTTTGATGGCCAGGTCACGATATTTCATGATTTTTTCTAGTTCTTTTTCTTCGACTCTGGCATCTCCAGGAACAGCAATATCAATAAACTGTACACTTCGGCCCTCTACAACCGTGATATCTGGTGTGTTGTGCTCCAAATGATGATCCGTTTGTATTCGAAAGACCCACAAGATCTTCACCTTCTCATTTTAGATAACTTTTTCCCCTTTATGTTCCCATGACTTTCTGGATAAAGGTAAACCATATTTTTTACATAATGACCAGTGGATTAATTTAGCAACTCGGTCATGTCTAGCTTTGTAATCAGTTTGTGCAATTTTGCTGCATTCACATATTAAATATGAAACAGTTTTGACTTTGTTATTACAA
This sequence comes from Natrix helvetica, assembly GCF_964273705.1. Classification (NCBI taxonomy): domain Eukaryota; kingdom Metazoa; phylum Chordata; class Lepidosauria; order Squamata; family Natricidae; genus Natrix; species Natrix helvetica. The sequence continues at coordinate 121,404,674 of NC_138554.1, forward strand.
AGTCGGCAGTTTGGCTTGTCAGTGGATTTTTGTATCTTCGCTTTCATGGCATTAGTTTGTCGTGCTTGTTCTTGAGCAGCCAGTATTAAACCTTCCGTTTCTTTCTTGATGGTTCCCATCTTAAGCCATGTCCATGTCAAGTTGTCATCACATTTTCCTTCAATGGTTTTCAAGTGCTGTCCATGCAAAGCTTTGGTTTTACATCTATTTAATCTGTCATCCAGGCTGTTTTTCCTTATATTCTGCCTTTGTTTCTGTTGTTTTTATGCTGTTTTCCGTTTTCACAACCTGCAGCAATTTTTCTGTACTTTGGTTCACATAATCATTCATACTTCATTTTTCTTCTTCTACAGTTCAATGGATTTGCAATAGCCCCCTGCCCCCTATTTTTCTTGGCAGGTACAACCTGTCGATGTCACTTCGTGGATGTAAAGCATGGTACATATTCAAAAGTTTGCGTGTTTTCCGGTCCAAGTTTTCCAGTTCAGCCAGAGTCCAGTTGATTATTCCAGCTGAGTAGTGTATCGCTGGAACTGCCCATGTATTAATGGCTTTAATTATGTTTCCAGCATTCAGCTTTGATTTTAATATTTTGCAGACCCTCCTGGTGTATTCCTTTTGCATTGACTCTTCAACTTTTCCATGTTTCTTTTATTATTATTATTATTATTATTATTATTATTATTATTATTATTATTATTATTATTATACGATTGTATCACAGCGGCCAGTTGTTTCGCTGGATTTGGCATTAATTACTAGTCGGGCCCCACCCAGGGCCTAGGACGTCCTTAACGTATTTTTGTAATATACGTGCAGATCCAAGCAGTGCGGCCTTTTGCATTTGACTGATGGTGATTTTGTCAATTTTTAACTGTTTTAAATGTAATTCCAGTGCTTTTGGAATAGCACCCAGTGTGCCGATTATTATTATTATTATTATTATTATTATTATTATTATTATTATTATTATTATTATTATTATTATTAACAATAACAACGATGACGACGATGACAATGACGATGATAATAATAATAATAATAATAATAATAATAATAATAATAATAATAATAATAATAATAATAATCAGCACACTGGGTGCTATTCCAAAAGCACTGGAATTACATTTAAAACAGTTCAGTCCACTATTTCTGCTGTGTATCTAATGACCAGAGTTGCCCAGGTGTTAATAGCTTTGATGGTATTTCATCCGTTGAGTTTGGACTTTAAGATTTTTTTCACTCTCTTGATGCATTCATCTCTAATATTTTCCTTGACTTCAGTGTGCTTGATATTGTCAGCTTGAAGGATATCCAGGTGTTTGTAGCAACCCAACATTCCTATAACAGGATGAAAAGTATTCCAGACTTCCATAGGGAAAAAAGGTGAATATTGGTGATAGAAGATTCAATTCTTAGGGAAACAGAAATTATAGCCTGCAGACCAGGCAGTCAATCTAGGGAAGTATATAGTCTCCTTGCAGCAAAAATCAAAGATGTAACTGAGTATCTTACTAAAATAATCAATCTCAAAGATTGCTACCCCTTTCTTCTCTTACACATGGGGACCAATGACACAACAAAGAATCTGAAAACAATAACAATAGATTACGAACAGCTAGGAAAGAAAGTTAAAGAATTAGGAGTACAAGTGGTGTTTTTATCTATATTTCCAACAAAGACCAACATCTAATAAGGGAACAAAAGGTTTTAGAAATGAACCACTGGCTTAAAAACTGGTGTCTTCAACAGACCTTCAGCTTCCTTGACCATGGTCTGCATTACCTAGATGAAGGGATAGACTGCACCTCACAAAAACTGAAAACAATATATCCAGAAAACAACTGGATCATCTTATCAAAAGGGGTTTAAACTGAAATTGGCCAATCTTCATGACTTTTAGAACCTAATTCCAAGCAAAAACCACTAGATAACTAATCACATAAGGAGGAAAGGAGGTGAGAACAATATAATGAAGTAGAGAATTATGGAAAATATGGAAATTGCAGTTACAAATTAGGAGATATAACAAACATACTCAAGAGCCATAAAGGACTCAAATATACACTAACTATCAAAGTTTAGGGAACAAACAGGGTGAACAGGAAGTATTAGTACATGAAGGTGGCTATGATATAATTGCCATTACTGAAACGTGGTGGGATGAAAGTCATGACTGAATATACTGATGGAAGGATACAAACTATTCAAAAGATACAAACCTAACAAAAGAGAAGGTGGAGTTGCATTATATATAAAATATCACTACAGAAATCCACAAAGCAAGGATGAAAACCTCCTAGAATCCATATGGACCAATATAAAAGGGAAAAAATGATATTGCTATAAGACCAGGGATGGTGAACCTTTTTTGGTTCGGTTGTCATAAGGGGGGAGCGCAGGGGGGTCATGCGTGGGTGTGCCGCACCCATAATGCAACATGCCACCCCCCAGTGCGCATGCGTGCATGAGAGTTGTTCTCCCCCATTTTTCCATGCTTTTTTTGCCCTTCCCAGGCTCCAGAGGCTTTATAGGAGCCTGGAGAGGGTAAGAAGAGCCTCCCCGCCCCCCTGGAGGCCCTCTGGAGGCTTCAGGGACCTTCAGAAGGCTTCCCTGAAGCCTTCCGAGGACTAAAAAGGACCCTCCAAGCAAACCAGAAGTGACTTCCGGTTTGTTCGTAGGGTAGTTTTTAATCCTCCGGATGCTTCAGGGAAGCCTCCTGAAGGTCCTTGAAGCCTCCGGAAGACTTAAACCGACCCTATGAGCAAACCAGAAATCCCTTCCCGAACTTCCAGTTTGCCCATAGGGCCGTTTTTTGCGCTCCGGAGGCTTCAGGGAAGCTCTTGAAGCCTCCGGAGGGCCTCCGGGAGGGCAGGGGAGCTCTTTTCACCCTCCCCAGGCTCCTATAAAGCCTCTAGAGCCTGGGGAGGGTGAAAAATGTCTTTAAAAAAGGCTGAACCCAGCTGGCCAGAGCGTGCATGCATGCTGGTCAGTCGACAGGGCAACGCCTCGAATGCTCTGACAAATGGCTTACCTATGCCATAGGTTTGCCATAGACAAATACTAGAGATCACCCAACCAAGCAGAAGAAATAGATGACCTCTTTGCTAATCAATTAACAAATGTATGTAGGAAACCTAGTAGTAGTAGTACTGCGAGACTTTAATTACTCTGATATCAACTGGGTCACAAACTTTGCAGCAGGTGGAAGATTGAACAGATTCCTAACCAATTTAGCTGACAACTTTGTCATCCAAAAGGTAGAGGAAGGAATTAGAGGAAAAACTACACTGCATCTAATTCTTATTAATAGAGAAGTGATAGAGGGAATTGAAATTACCAGAAACTTGGCAAGAGTGACCATACCATATTGGAGTTCAATATAATGCAAACATAAGCAATAGAATATAATTCAACTAGTGTCTTAAATTTTAAAAGAGCTGATTTTAACAAACCCAGAGTTCTTCCTAATATGTAAACAGCCCGGGTTTGAATCCCAGAAGGGTATGGTTAGCTGACGAGACTTAAATAGCTTGAAATAGATCTATACTAGTCTCCCTTTATTTCTTTGTTGGTAAATATAAAATTTAACACAGAAAAAGTTTATCGCGAAAGCAGCTGCCTGCGAAGACTCCTGGATTGGGGCTGTAAAGTGAAAGGGAACAGTGTCATCCTATATTTGGGTAAACCAGATTGCCCTGATTTAAAAAACACTCCTTGTGTTATGTTCTTAAACTGCTTGGCAACAAGTGGGTGTAGACCACATAGATGTTTCTACCAAAATCCATGCAGTTCATCTTCACTTGATGCTGACCAATTTTTGATCTTCCTCGCTCTTTTCTTTATCATTTCTGCTGTTATTAGTAGTTCTTTCATTTCAACTTCTTTTGTATTCTTATCCACCTCTTTTAACCAAGTTGCATCATTGTATTTATTTGGGTTATTTCATATCTGCACTCAGAATTGCATGGTTTCTTCCTTGTCAGGTACTGACCAATGCATTGCACTTTCTGCATTGATGGATTGGTAGAAACATTTCTGATTGGATTGAAATTGGATGTACTGCCTATGGCTTGCAAATTGAGCTTCGTAGCTAATCTTCTTGGCTTTAGCTGTTATTTTCTGCTTTATTATTTCCAGTGCTTCTTTCATCTTACCATATTTTTCGAAATATAAGATGCACCGGAGTATAAGATGCACCAAGGTTTTGAAGAGGAATTTTTTTTTTAAGTTTTTGCACTCTGCAAAACTCCCAAAAATGGCCCGTTTTTTTTTGCGGAAATGGGCCCGTTCCCCCCCCCCCAAATGAATAAAATGAATAAAGCATGAATAGCCTTTATGGGGCTTGCAGAGTGCTCCTGAAGGAGGGGGGGGGGAATGAGCAAAAAATGCAAGCAAAAATGGGCCCATTTTCCATTTTAAAAAGGGCATGGATAGCCTTTAGGAAGCCTATAGAGTGCTCCTGGGGACTGGGGGGGGGGGTTAAAATTGAGCAAAAAGTGGGCCACATTTTGCTCATTTCTGCCCTCCCCAGTCCCCAGGAGCTCTCTAAAAGCTTCCTAGAGGCTCTGCACGGCCGTTTTGGTGAAGGCGCAGAATTTCAGAAGGCAAAAAATGCTGTATTCAGTGTATACAACGCACCCAGATTTTCAGCCTCTTTTTTAAGGGAAAAAGGTGCATCTTATACTCTGAAAAATACAGCACTTGTTTCTAAGTGGTATTTCTTGATTGGGTATCCTTCGATCATTTTGTTCTTCAGCTTCTTTTCTTCCATCTGTTCTAGCTTGCTTGCATGTGATCAATTTGTTGATCTTATTTTCCAGTCTAATCTTCCATTTTTGTGGTGCACTGCTGGCTTTTTTTGCATCCCAGGTATTCAGTTATAGCTGCAGTTGTACATTAGTTGGTTTGTGCAGTGCATTGGTGCTTATACTTGACATTGCAGTATTTGCATTTTTCAACACTTGTGCTAGCTGTTTCTTTGGAACAAGTTACAATGCAGGCAGCTTTATTCTGAAGTTTTTGTGCTGTTCTAGATGCCTTGTTTCAATTATTTTACTTATTTAGTTAGAGGGCTTTGTTCTCCCTGAGGCAGTGGAATAGGTGCCTGGTTTCCGAATGAAAACAATTGTATGTCTCTGCTGGGTTCCTCTACTACCAATTTCCCCTGGTTTGCCTCTATATTCTGAATTATTTCTGGCAAGTCTTTGATTTTTTTGTCCTGTGTAAACCTTTGCAGTTTTTCCAATTCTGCTTCTATGAATACTTTATTTTGCATTATAAATCAAAGTTAGCTTCTGCTCTGTTATTTCTGATTCTGGATGTTGTTTTTTCCAGAACTGGTGCATTCATTTCAAAAATCCTTTTCTTGTTGGACTTGATCTGTAATAAAGATCACTACTTCCTTGTTTTCAATCTCTACATTTGCAATGGGTAAACATATTAATTAGTAATTCTGCAGTTGTTGACCCTGGTTGCTCAGCCAACAATCCTGAATCCTATGAACACCAACATCTAGCATGGACCTTGTTAACCCAGGTGACATCCGAGCCAGTATGGCTTTCTGAAATTTACATCTCACCATATTTTTGATGGGAAAGACACTCATGGTCTGTCCTCTGATGAGACCTGTCCACAGTGGTGGATTTCAAATTTTTTTAGAACCTCTTCTGTAGGTGTGGCCTGATTTGTGGGAGTGGCTTGCCATCCATGTGACTGGGTAGGAGTGGCTTGCCAGCCATGTGACTGAGTGGGAGTGACTTGGCAGTCATATGACTGGGTGGGCGTGGCCAACTTGTAAAATGTGGTGAAACTCACTTAACAACGCTCTTGCTTAGCAACCAAAATGCTGGCTCAGAAACTCTGGCATTTGAAGCACGCAAGTTTTAAAGCTGTCAAGTGCACCCCTAACCCTTTAGAAAAAAAACCCCAGGGGTGTTCAAACTTGACAGCTTTAAGACTTGTGGATGCCAACTTCCAAAATTCCTCCTCCAATCATGTTTGCTCAGGAACTCTGGCATTGAAGTGTGCAAGTCTTAAAGCTGTCGAGTTACAAGACCCTTGCACCCCTAACCCTTTAGAAAAAAACCCCAGGGATGTTCAAACTTGACAGCTTTGAGACTTTAAGGTTTAGATAGGACTCTTAGAGGTAGGCAGGGCAATTGGTGAGCCAGCCAATCAGTGAGCGGTGGGCAGTGGGCAGGACAAGTGTGGTGCGTACGGGTGGGGGCAGGGAGCTGGAACCGGTTCTAAATTGCACGGTAGATTTGTGGAACCTCTTCTATAGAAGAGGGTAGAACTGGAAGGAACCCACCCCTGCCTGTCCAGTAGAGTTGAACCTCTGGCATAGCTCTCATCTTCCTGAGAGCACACACAACCACATCAAGGTAGTAGTAGCAGCAGCAGCAGCAGCAGCAGTAGTAGTAGTAGTAGTAGTAGTAGTAGTAGTAGAAGATTTTTAGTGTATGATGAGAGCATGACAGAAGAGAAGTAGACATACATACACAGTCCATGTACTTATAAGTAAAATGTCTACAAGTAATAGCAATGACCTCATAACTGCATATCCTGTTCAGTTGTCCCAAGGGTCAGCAACCTGCGGCTCTAGAGCCATATGTGTCTCTTTCATCCTTCTACTGTGGCTCCCTGTTGCTCAAAATATGTGTCACAACCTCCAATGTTCGACACCCACTGGAACATGATTTGTTGAGTTTTCAACCCCCAGCAGACCAACCGTGGTTAAATCCAAGAAAAGAAAAGTTTCAGAAGAAATTGAATTACTGTATGTAATGGAATTACTTACAGTATACTAGTTTTGTGGCTGCTCGGGAAATAGTCAGGCTCAGGAAGGGTTTTGTGGTTCCCGGTGGTTTTTTTTCTGTGGGAAACGGGTCCAAATGGCTCTTTGAGTGTTTAAGGTTGCAGACCCCTCAGCTATCCAGTCAATCTCTAGGCAAAGCACATCATGGTCAATATTGCATAATTGCTTTAATTGTTTGCATATCTAACCACAATCTCAACAAGGGGAATCTTTCCGTCCCCACTGATACAGGGTAGAGGCATTTCTACCAGTATCACACCTAATTCTGTTCAATTTCATGCAGACAGAGCAAGGCAGATCAAAATCAGATGGTTTGGTAGAGGGATCACTAATGGTCAGGCCACAAGAAAGTTCACTGAACCACTCCTCTCTCCAGGCATTCTCGGTGTTAAATTGGCTAGATGTTAAGTGAATAGCTGTTTTCCATGCTGGCCTAAGGGATTTCAATCTTGTGAAAGGCTGTGCATTACCCTGGTAAATAGGAAGGGTCTTGTTGTTCAACATCTTTGACCACAGATGGGTGAGAGCTTGTCTTCTAATATGGATCAGTATGATATTGCTGAGTACTGGTAACCCTTCCACAGGAGTGGGATGCAAATGTGCCAGAGATGATACATATTGTCTGGCGGAGTTGGACATCGGCCATTTGGCTGCGAATGCTGTTAAGCCACACGCTGGCGCAATATTCAGCTGTGAAATAAACCAAAGCCAAGATATTTAGAAGGCTTTAAAAGAAATATAGATAAGACATCTATGGCACTTAAAAGGGAAATAAAGTCACATTCTAAATCTAGGATTCTATCTAGTTTAGTATATTGGTTATTGCAAGTTACCTATATGAATCGTCAAGATCAATTTCTGACATTTCCAGAAATTTCATTCTCAACATTTTTCCAAAAATGTATACAGTAGTCTTTCCCAGCTGATAAAGAATATGAGCTGGTTACTTTTTTGGGTGTAGTGGTTTGTTTTTTTTAAAGCAGTATCCTCTGGCTTTCCAGATGTATTTTATTACTTTATTGCCAATTCACAGGAAATGAACAATCATTTAGCATTGGCAGATACATGCTGAAATTCACTATCTTTGAAACGTTAAAATAATATCTTACAAGAGTTTAGCATTAAACCTAAACACATTTTTTTCCTAATCAAAGTTGCAACATATTCTGAATACTTTTGAGCCAAAAGCAAAATTGTTAGGAGCAAGGCCAAGAATTTAACAAGGAAAAAAAATTGAAAACATGTTTGTCTTAATAACATTAAAAGTTCATTCTAAGTCTGAGAATGGAAGCCTGTTTTCCTTTAATTGAAGACTAACCAAACTTAATGGAATATTAGGTCCACTTCATACCTTACAATTTCCTACCCTGTTAATGTATTCCTGGTTGCTGTTGTTTTCTTTTTTTTTTTTTTGAGGAAGGAAATAGAAGTATAGGAAATGGCTTCAGTCTTCAGAACTAACATGTAGAGGGAAGCAACCATCTTAGATTACTACTTTGGAAGTAAGGATACTGGATAAACAAACACATTAACAATACAAGATGCTATCATGCAACACTATGCTGTTGTGCACGGAGGAAGAGTCTGTTTTTAAGAGCCTTGCACAAGGCTAACAGGGCTGGGAAATTCTAAATCTCAAGGGGCCAAGATGTTCCACAGAGAGGACACCATAACAGAAAAGGTATACTTCCTAGGTCAGATACCACTGCATGATAGAAAAGATCTACAGCAAGCCAACTCTGACAGATCTGCTGGGAGAGTTAATGGTAGATAGTAGACCTACAAATTATCTAGTCCTTTGCCATGAAGGTCTCTACCTGTAATAGGAATCTATGGCACATGTGCCAGAGGCATCACGCAGAGTTCTCTCTGCTGGCATGCATGCTGTCACCCAGATCAGATCTCCATGGCGTTTCTTTCAAGAAATGAATCAATAAATATATTTTCACAATCTCTTGTTTTTGATCAAAGCTGATGTATTTGGGAGGAAGCCCAAAACATCTAGTTGTTACCAGTTTATCAATCATTTCCCTAACATTATCCTGTAATCTCAAGACTTTCTAGACATCCTAAGGCACAATTTTGGCTAAGAGATGGCAAATAAAACTCTCAGTATGAAAGAGGGAATGGCACCCTCAATTTCTGTCTATGCTATTATTTCTGTTGCTTTCTGTCCTGGGACTGTCCCTCGTTAGAAAATTCAAGCAAAACAGGAATCAAATCTTCTCACATCCACTATTTCTCTGCTGCAAATTGTTACGATAGAGGCAAACCCAGAAGTGGCCAGTTCTAACCTCAAAAGTGCATTTGACTTTACTTTGCAATATCAGTTTCCCATTTCCATTAAGCTTCCACCTAAGGGTCAACATAAACATGATGTTAATTGTGAGACTGCCATTAAGATACATTTTGTTGTTATGTAAGTAGAAGAAAGGGAAAAGATGTTAATAAAAGCTGCAAGGAAACCTGATCAGCTTTCAGATCATAAGCATAGAGCAAAGAATCTTTAACTCTTTCTTGTCCAATCTCTCTCTCTCTCTCTCTCTCTCTCTCTCTCTCTCTCTCTCTCTCTCTCTCTCTCTCTCTCTCTCTCTCTCTCTCTCTCTCTTTCCCTCTCTCTCTCTCTCTCCCTCCCTCTCTCTCCCTTCGTCTCTGTCTCTGTCTCTGTCTCTGTCTCTCTCTCTCTCTCTCTCTCTCTCTCACACACACACACACAAAGTGGGGGCTTGGAAATGTTATTGGCATTTGAAGTGGCGGCACCTCCATTTGCCATAGCTTCTCATTGTTCGAAGTGGCTCCACAGTAGGAAGAAAATGATTCCTTTAATCTCAACATCTTTCCAGACTTCCTTCAATTATTGTTTAGATCATTAAAAATGTATGCATTAATTGCATCCCTGCAACAAATAGGCACACTTAGCTTAGATTAGCACAAGGTATGTGCTTAAGCAGAACCCCGTAAAATGAATACATGTTGATTTCAACTTGCATGATTGAAGAATAATTAATATATTCCCTCCCCGTCATTTGCTTTCCATTACTAAATGGCTAGGAATGCTGGAACATGTAATTCAAACATATCTGGAGGCAGTGACGTGCGGTGAGGGTTATGGCTGGTGAGGCTGGTGATGTCATCAGGAAGGCGGAGCCTCAGCCTCCTGCTCACGTGGTCCCATTCCCCGCCTTCCTGAGTGAACATTAAGGGGACCGCAGAGTGCACTGTAGCATTGCTTCCTCCACCGGCCCCAGTCCCTCCCCCCCCCTCCTTCAAGGTCTCCTACCAACCCAAAGCCCGATCCCCAGCTCTCTCGGGCAAGTCTTGAGCGGGGTGAATGGGAAAGCAACGAAAGGGGCTGCGCTTTCACCCCGCTCAAGCCTTGCCGCCTGCAGCCACCGCCCGCTCTCGCTGCCTCTTTCGTTGCTTCCCCCACCCGCTCACGCTGCCTCTTTCCTTGCTTTCCCGTGCCCGCTCTCGCTGCCTCTTTCCTTGCTTTCCCGTGCCCGCTCTCGCTGCCTCTCGCTGCCTCTTTCGTTGCTTCCCCCACCCGATCACGCTGCCTCTTTCGTTGCTTCCCCCACCCGCTCACGCTGCCTCTTTCCTTGCTTTCCCGTGCCCGCTCTCGCTGCCTCTCGCTGCCTCTTTCGTTGCTTCCCCCACCCGCTCACGCTGCCTCTTTCCTTGCTTTCCCGTGCCCGCTCTCGCTGCCTCTCGCTGCCTCTTTTGTTGCTTCCCCCACTTGCTCACGCTGCCTCTTTCCTTGCTTTCCCGTGCCCGCTCTCGCTGCCTCTCGCTGCCTCTTTCGTTGCTTCCCCCACCCGATCACGCTGCCTCTTTCGTTGCTTCCCCCACCCGCTCACGCTGCCTCTTTCCTTGCTTTCCCGTGCCCGCTCTCGCTGCCTCTCGCTGCCTCTTTTGTTGCTTCCCCCACCCGATCACGCTGCCTCTTTCGTTGCTTCCCCCACCCGCTCACGCTGCCTCTTTTCTTGCTTTCCCGTGCCCGCTCTCGCTGCCTCTCGCTGCCTCTTTCGTTGCTTCCCCCACCCGATCACGCTGCCTCTTTCGTTGCTTCCCCCACCCGCTCACGCTGCCTCTTTCCTTGCTTTCCCGTGCCCGCTCTCGCTGCCTCTCGCTGCCTCTTTCGTTGCTTCCCCCACCCGCTCACGCTGCCTCTTTCCTTGCTTTCCCGTGCCCGCTCTCGCTGCCTCTTTCCTTGCTTTCCCATGCCCGCTCTCGCTGCCTCTCGCTGCCTCTTTCGTTGCTTCCCCCACTTGCTCACGCTGCCTCTTTCCTTGCTTTCCCGTGCCCGCTCTCGCTGCCTCTCACTGCCTCTTTCGTTGCTTCCCCCACCCGATCACGCTGCCTCTTTCGTTGCTTCCCCCACCCGCTCACGCTGCCTCTTTCCTTGCTTTCCCGTGCCCGCTCTCGCTGCCTCTCGCTGCCTCTTTCGTTGCTTCCCCCACTTGCTCACGCTGCCTCTTTCCTTGCTTTCCCGTGCCCGCTCTCGCTGCCTCTCGCTGCCTCTTTCGTTGCTTCCCCCACCCGATCACGCTGCCTCTTTCGTTGCTTCCCCCACCCGCTCACGCTGCCTCTTTCCTTGCTTTCCCGTGCCCGCTCTCGCTGCCTCTCGCTGCCTCTTTCGTTGCTTCCCCCACCCGATCACGCTGCCTCTTTCGTTGCTTCCCCCACCCGCTCACGCTGCCTCTTTCCTTGCTTTCCCGTGCCCGCTCTCGCTGCCTCTTTCGTTGCTTCCCCCACCCGATCACGCTGCCTCTTTCCTTGCTTTCACACCCGCCTCTAAAGCGCGCCAAAGCCTCCTTCGTCCTTCGTATTCAGGCATTCTCTCCTCCTCTTGCACGCATCCCACGGACTAAAAACGCTTCCTTTCGCCCATGGAAGAGCTCATGCGGGCGAAAGGAAGCGTTTTATTCCACGGGGTGCGTGCGAGAGGAGAGAATATTCAGGCATTCTCTCCTCCTCTTGCACGCACCCCACGGACTAAAAACGCTTCCTTTCGCCCATGGAAGAGCTCATGCGGGCGAAAGGAAGCGTTTTATTCCGCGGGGTGCGTGCGAGAGGAGAGAATATTCAGGCATTCTCTCCTCCTCTTGCACGCATCCCACGGACTAAAAACGCTTCCTTTCGCCCATGGAAGAGCTCATGCGGGCGAAAGGAAGCGTTTTATTCTGCGGGGTGCGTGCGAGAGGAGAGAATATTCAGGCATTCTCTCCTCCTCTTGCACGCATCCCACGGACTAAAAACGCTTCCTTTCGCCTGCATGAGCTCTTCCACGGGCGAAAGGAAGCGTTTTAGTCAGCGGCAGAGCTCAGAGCTTTAGAGGCTTTTTTAAAGAGGCAGTCATTCACGGTGAGCTAGCTAACCTCACTTCAGCACTCGCCTTTTCCCCGTTTACATTTTTTTTCCTTTTCATGATTGACAGTGGTGAGGCTCTGCCTCCCCTGCCTCCCCTGACCGCACGTCCCTGTCTGGAGGAGAGCAGCTTGGAGAAGGCTGGCAATGGGATGTTCAGGCAACTTCCCAACCTGCTTAGTTCTGACAGTGCTTTATGCTTTGTTCCGAGTCAAAGCAATTAAAATAATCTTGAAAAATATGCAATGTCAGTGGAGTCCCTTTGCTGATGATAAGATCAATGGTGAGAAAAATAATCATGCCAACTACTTCAAAGCCTGGGATAATGATACTGCATTGCTGCCAAGATGCCCTAAGTTTTGCCATATGTGAGCAAGATGTCAAAAACAAAAACTTCCTTTTAAGAGTGGAGCGAAAGAAAAGGACATTTGTAGCTAGACATCAATTCACCTCTCACTCTTCGGCAGCAGTTTTGCAATACCAAATAAATATCTTCACTAATAGTACAGCCTCCCTATCTCTAGTTAAAATTAGACGTCTGTTAATGATCTAGAACTCTTAGTTATGCTGGGTAGATACTTGATCATTCAAAATGAAACAGGTTTTCAGAGGAAGCAATGAGTGTTGAAACCAAAGTCTTGGAAATAAAATTGTAGTGCTCTCATAGGAATATAAGTTACTTAAGTTCATGTGAACCCCTGGTTTTGGAAATAGGTCTTCATGGAGTGTGGCGGAAGATTAAAGATTTCTTATTATTCTTGGCTTCGAAGAAACTGCCCTGGCATTTCTATTTTCCCAGTAGAATTCCCCAAATTGAAAATGTAGAAGTGTCAGCTAGGATTGCTTCAGTTAATGTTGTGTCAACATTTCCTATAAATCGTTCTTTGTCTAGGCTTTAGATGCAGACTGCTAAAATGTGCCACATGCATAAACCTGGCCTCAAGAATGCCTAATTTAACTTCTTCCCAATTTAAAAAAAAGCTTGTTCACCTGTTTCTAACTAGTATTTATTTGATGACACTGACATGAAACTGTAAGCCTTGCCCAAAAGGCTTTCTTTAAATACAATCTGTATTAAGCTATCTATGCCAGTGTTTGTTAAGGTTGGCAATTTTAAGATGTGGGAACTTCAACATCCAGCATACTTGGCTGGAGAATTCTGGGAGCTGAAGTCCACACATCTTAAAGTTGACAACCTTGGTCTATACTTTGCAATCTGATGCTTTAGCTAGAACATTAATGAAGAATTGTATAGATTATTTATGATCCTTAAAATAACTTGAGGAATTTCTGTTAGAAAAATAGATTTATGTTCCCTCATTTGACTCTTTCACCTCTAAAATCTTTAGCTCCTCATTTTAAAGAAGTATGGAGAAAAGAGTTAGATTTTGCAATCTACAGATTAAAAACAAATTTGTATAGATTTAAAAAAAAAACATGACACTCCTGCAAAACTTTTTTTGATCCAGACGGAGCTTGGGCCACCTCCTGTAGACATGACCCGCCCCCGGATAGAGGACCTGGTAGCCGCATGGAATAGTGCGACTGCCGGGGCCCTAGACCGGGTGGCGCCTTTGCGGCCTCTCCTGTGGCAACGAACCACCCTGGCCCCTTGGTTTACCGAGGAGCTAAGGGTGATGAAACGCCACAAGAGACGCCTAGAGAGTCGTTGGAGATCCTCCCGCTCCGAACTTGACCGAGCACAGGTACGAACCTACTTAAGGTCATACCTTGTGGCATTAAGAGCGGCCAAACGTCGACATTGTGCCACTCTTATTGCATCTGCAGATAACCGCCCTGCCGCCCTGTTCCGGGTGACCCACTCCCTTCTGTCACAGAGGCCGCGGGAAGCCCCTCTACAGGGCAGGGCAGAGGAATTTGGGAAATATCTGCAGGATAAAATCGCTCAAATCCGGAGGGAATGGGTCCCTTTCAGTGGGCTAGGGGAGACGCCCGAGGCGAGTCTTGAGAGACCACTCTGGGAGGAGTTTGACTCGGTTGCCATCGAGGATTTGGACGGGTTACGTGGGCGTCTGCGACCTACCACATGTTTATTGGACCCGTGTCCCTCCTGGCTTGTACTGGCATCCTGGGAGGTTACACACGACTGGCTCCTGGGACTAGTGAATGCTTCGTTGGGCGAGGGGTCTCTTCCAGCCGCCTTGAAAGAGGCGGTTGTGAGACCCTTACTCAAGAAGCCTTCCCTGGAGCCAACGGAGCTAGCCAATTATCGTCCTGTCTCCAACCTTCCCTTTTTAGCGAAGGTTGTAGAGAGTGTGGTGGCCCAACAGTTCCCACGTCACCTGGAGGAAAATGATTATCTAGACCCGCGCCAGTCCGGCTTCCGACCCGGGCACAGCACGGAGATGGCCTTGGTCGCATTGGTTGATGATCTCTGGAGGGCCAGAGATAGGGGCTGTTCCTCTATCCTGGTCCTATTAGATCTCTCAGCGGCTTTTGATACCATCGACCATGGTATCCTTTTGCACCGGCTGGAGGGGCTGGGGGTTAGGGGCACCGTTTTACGGTGGTTCGGCTCCTACCTCTCCGGCCGGATGCAACGTGTGTTGGCAGGGGAGCAGAGGTCGACCCTGAGCCCCCTCACTTGTGGGGTGCCACAGGGGTCGGTCCTCTCGCCTCTCCTGTTCAACACATATATGAAGCCGCTGGGCGAGATCATTCGTGGTTTTGGGGTGGGATATCATCTGTACGCTGATGATACCCAACTGTACATTTCCACCCCAAACCACCCCAACGAGGCCGTCGAAATGATGTCCCGGTGTTTGGAAGCCGTACGGGTCTGGATGGGTGACAACAGACTCAAACTCAACCCCTCCAAGACGGAGTGGCTGTGGCTTCCGGCCCCCCGGTTCAACCAGTTGCTTCCATCTCTGGCCATCGGGGGAGAGCAACTGGCCCCCATGGAGCGGGCGCGCAATTTGGGCATCCTCCTGGATGCCCGGCTGTCCATGGATGACCATGTAACAGCCGTGGCAAGTGGGGCGTTCCACCAGGTCCGCCTGGTGCCCCAATTGCGCCCCCTATTGGACCGGGATGCCTTACGCACAGTCACCCATGCGCTGGTGACGTCTCGCCTAGACTACTGCAATGCTCTCTACATGGGGCTTCCCTTGAGATGCACTCGAAGACTACAGTTGGTCCAGAATGCGGCCGCGCGGGTGATTATGAGGAGTACTAGATACTCCCATGTAACACCTCTCCTGCACGAGCTGCATTGGCTTCCTGTGGTCTATCGGGTGCGTTTCAAGGTTTTGGTTACCATCTTCAAAGCGCTCCATGGCACAGGACATAGCTACCTGCGGGATCACATCCTGCCCCATACATCCCTACGACCAATCCGCTCGCACAGAGAGGGACTTCTCCGGGTGCCGTCCACTAAACAGTGTCAGAGGGCGACACCCAGGAGTAGGGCCTTCTCTGTGATGGGCCCAGCCCTTTGGAATGACCTCCCCCTCAACATTAGGATTACCTCCAATCTCCGCTCCTTCCGTTCAAAACTCAAGACCCACCTTTTTCAATTATCCGGCCTGGCTCAACCATAGTTCCATCTTATTCCTCCTGACAGTCTTTTTAAATCCGTAATTTTAAACTGGGGTATTTTAATTGCTAATTTTATTATTATTATGTATTTAATGATTGTTACCTCCTTCGTGTATGTGTTTGTGTATATGTATGTATGTATGTATGTATGTATGTATGTATGTATATGTGTGTGTGTGTGTGTGTGTGTGTGTGTGTGTGTGTGTGTGTTTAATGTACGCTGCCCCGAGTCCCTTGTGGAGAGGGAGCGGCTAACAAATCAAATAAATTGAAATTGAATTGAATTGAAATTGAATTGATCCACTCCTCTTCTAGTCCACGAATACAATATACTCTTTTTTAATTTGGAGTTCCTATAAAAATCTTACTTAGGAACCCAACAATGGGCAAATCAGAGTTAATCTACTTCAGTTTACCCAATACCTTCATAACCCCAGTCATCAAATAGAATTATTTATGGATTTTATTTTAAATTCAAAGTTTGACTAACATGGGTGATTTTTGTAAACAACTAATCCTCACCACACATTAATATGTCTTGACATACTCTTTTATGCAAATTTTCCCAGTTGTCAAACTATGGAGGCCAATGTCATCGTACTGGTAATAGCAACTGGCTTAGATAATGTTAAAAGAAGTCTAGATAAGAGCACCAAGAATACTAGTTTGGTCAGCTATAGACCATATTCTGAATCACAGGCAACAGATATTAAATATCAGCAGATGGGAAGCAACAATGGAAAAGGTGCGTTTTCTCCCATTTATTCTAATGTTTTGCTGGGTGTACTGATTTTGTTGTTACTTGATATGATCCAACAAGGCTCTTACAACTAATACCATGTTGATTGATTGATTACAATTTTCCCTAATGTAAGGCCTTTTTTCTGAAAATATAAGTTCCCTGTTATAATGGAGTTATTATGCATCCTTTTTCATTGTCATAACTGCACTGTATCCATTTTGGGTTCTAATCACATTCCCTGCTGGACTGCAAAACCTGGCAAGCTCCACACTCAGAACTGAGCAGTAATATACGTGATTGCATTAATAAATAGAAAGATTCCATTACTGAATTAACAGGTGGAAATGCTCTCAATTTTTATCAAGCATGATTCTCTGATTCACTATTGCTGTTTCTAACCTATTAAAGCAAATATTGTTAATACATTATGACAACTCGATTTAACTGAGGGCCGCATCAGGACTGTGTTTGACCTTGGCGAGGGGGGCTGGATGAGGGTCTGGATGGGGCATGGCCGGAGGTGGAGTGGCCAGGGATGTGGCCAGCTCAACATCACTTGTTGAGGCTCTGTTTCCAGCTGTGATGGCCTCCTGCAGCCCTCTGCCAGCTAAAATGGAGCCCGGGGGGTCCATTTTCAGCCATGATGGCCTCCTGCAGCCCCCTCTGCCAGTGAAAATAGAACCTCTGGGACCATGTGTGTGGTCCCCAAACTCTATTTTTGCTGGATAGGGCTGCACTGCAGGAGGCTATCATAACTGAAAACAGAGCCCAGACGGGCCAAACATGGCATCCCTGAATTCCATTTTCACTGGCAGAGGCACCATGAGCCAGTTCTTCATTGTTTCCACAGCGGCCTCATGAGCCAGGTCTAAGCCTTGAGTTTGACACCCCTGCCTTATGGTATGGCATATATATTGTGTCATGTTTTAAAAACTAGAGATTTAGAAATATTGTGAACTAATAAATATGTATTGCTGCATCAGAATAACTGCATCAGTTGACTTCTGAAATAGGAACATTATGGGTCATATATTTGACTCACAAATTATTTGTTTTATTTTATCTATTAAACTTTTGTTCCATCTTTGTTACTTTATAAGAAACTTTATAAGTTACTTTATAAGAAAGCCAACAAACATACGTAGTCCCAAGGTGCTTTTTCAGGAGACAACTGGGCTTTCTCGTTCTTTCTCTTTTGAAGAAGCTTCTTGGATGAGAAGCGAAACGTCTTCAAAAGAAGAAAAACAAGAAAGTCCAGTTGCCTCCTGAAAAAGCACCTTGGGACAACCATGACTGAGAATCTCTACAGACTTTTAACAAACGTATGTAATACTTTTTTACCTTCTGTTTTCTCCAGAACAACAACAATCATGAGAGGTAGATTTGGATGAAAGAGAACAGAAGAGAACAGAACAGAACAAAACAGAACAGAACAGAATAACAGAGTTGGAATGACTGGCCCAGAGCCAGCTTTCATGCCCTATGTGGCTCTAGAACTCACTGTCTCATGGTTTCTGACCAGCACATTAACCACTGCACTAAACTCGCTAACATGTATGATAATCATATCAATAATGACTACATTCACTGGAATTCAGTGGACAAAAAAATTAAATAATGATGTTTGCACCATAAAAAATACCATGAAATCATCTTTTGTTGGAATAATTGCCAAGGGGAAATAGATGATCATAGGAACAAAACTAGAATAGTTTGATTACAGTTGCCATCTTAATATATGTATGGCCAACCACACAACTCATCACTTCAGTTGAAAGATGCCGTTCTGTTCAAAGTTGTGTGGAAAAGATGGTTGGCATATCACAGAGTGATGCATGGCTCATCTTCTTAGTTACCATGTACTAGGACAGCTTAATAAACCTATACAACAGGTTGTTGTTGCGACAAGCAAATTATGCTAATTTGTTTTGAATTCAATTGCTTTGTTGAACACGTCTCCATAGGCTTATCTATAAAGTATGAGGTATTGAGTACAGTATCTGATGTACAGACTATGGCAGGAATGGCAAACCTTTTTTCCCTTGGGTGCCAAAAGCATGCGCCTGTGTGTGATAGCATGTGTGCCAACACCTATAATTCAATGATGCCCTGCAGGCCTCATTGCCGTGCGTGCATGCATGACCCCCCCCACCCCCATTTTGGCGCTAGGAGGTTTCCCTGAAGCCTCCTTGAACCAAAAATGGGGCATGGGGGCGGGCATCCCCCTGCTGTGCATTTGTGCATGATCCCCGCTACATGTGTTTGTGACACTTCCCCACCCTCATGCATTCTCACGCTTTTCCCAGCAGAGACCTGAAAATCAGCTGGCCAGCGGGAGGCACATGCACATGAGCAGTGGAACTGACCTGGGCAACGGTTCATGTGCCCACAGAGATGGCTCAACGTACCACCTGTGGCATGCGTGCCATAGGTTTGCCATCACGGGACTATGGCAAGACAAAACCAACAAACCCCCCGTTATGGTTTGGCATAATTGTGAATCCTGCCAATGCTTTATGTTCAGGCATTAGTATATATTTCAGAGTATTTTCTTCCCTATTCTATGCTTACTTTAGGATTCCAGCAATGTGACAAAACAGTGTTGTTGGTATTTAGTGATCTTCTCACATCCCAATTAGCATGCACAGCAAAAAATAGAAGAGATAAGGCAATTATGGGATAACCTTTTCTCCAAAATTGAATTCCATCATCCCATTTGAGATTCTAGAAGTCCCTGAAGATCTGATGATGGCCTGATCTGATCAGAACAGGGGCACCCAGAAAACTGGAGACATGCTCATTTAGTTTCATTGCTAGGTGCCTATAGATCTCTTCCCATCGCCTAGGCCAGGGGTGTCCAAACTTGGGAACTTTAAGACTTGTGGATTTCAATTCCCAGAATTCCCCACCCAGCTGGCTGGGAAATTCTGGGAGTTGAAGTCCACAAGTCTTAAAGTTCCCAAGTTTGGACACCCCTGGCCTAGGCAATGGTTGGTATATGTTTTGTATTTTTTATTTTAATCTGGATTTTTATATTGTCTGTTTTTTTAATATTTGTTGTGATTTTATTGTTGTATGCTGCCCAGAGTTATGTTTTGTGAGAGGGGCGGCTATATAAATTTGATTTGTAAATAAGTAATACAATTAAAATGACTCATACTAGTTTCTACAGTTTCAGTTCTTTCTGCTGCCCTTTCTCATTCTAACATCAATCCTGAACATCAT
Source organism: Natrix helvetica (assembly GCF_964273705.1). Classification (NCBI taxonomy): domain Eukaryota; kingdom Metazoa; phylum Chordata; class Lepidosauria; order Squamata; family Natricidae; genus Natrix; species Natrix helvetica. The sequence continues at coordinate 121,424,389 of NC_138554.1, forward strand.
ATAAATGTGCTTTTTTTTCAACAACAAATTAAAATACTGGGTCATACATCACAAAAACAGCACTCAAGTTTTTTACAACTTAAAAAATTAGGCCTTATTTGCTTTTATTTTGTTTTGTTTGTACATAGCAAAACAGAAAAACTGACTTAAAAAAAATACCTATTTGATTTCCAAGAAAAATGCATATAAGATATTTTGTAGCTCTTAACTTATTCCTTTACTCTAAAGCAGTTGTTTCTCAACCTTCCAACTTCAAGATGGATAAACAACTCCCAGAATTCCATGCTGGCTGGGGCACTCTGGGAGTTGAAGTCCACCTATCTTCAAGTTGCCACGGTTGAGAAACTCTGCTCTATAGTATGAGAACAAGCAGCCTATTGGGACATAATTGGCTGGCCATGGAATGACCTCAACAGATAGGATCTTGATCAAAAGTACCCATTCCCTCCAACGGAACTGGAAAAGTTGCATACTCTGGTTCTTCAAATGAACTTCACATCTGGTCCTGATCATAGTATGTGAGGAGCACAAAGCCTGGAATCCCTGGATTGAACTGTTTGTTTGTTTGCTTGCTTGCTTGTTTTGCAATAGAACAGCTTGTCCCAAGATTCAGGTTGAACATGAAAGTTATTGTAATGAACCTGCTCTATTCAAACAAATGTTTTATTTGTTCAAAACAATCCTAGAAAGCTGTTTCTGCATGGACATTTTCCAAATGACTCTTATTTTATTACTACTAGTAGTACTAGTACTAGTACTACTACTACTACTACTACTACTAATAATAATAATAATAATAATAATAATAATAATAATAATAATAATAATAATAATAATAATCATGGTTGTAGAAGGCCAAAGTGTACAGTTTATTGATATCGCTGTTCCTGGAGATGCCAGAGTCGAAGAAAAAGAACTAGAAATCTGGTGACCTGGCCATCGAAACTATCCGGCTATGGATGAAGCATGTAACAGTGATACCCATTGTCATCGGGGTTCTTGGCACCATATCCAAGAATTTTACAAGATACATCAACAAATTTCAGCTTCCTGCAATAACACCAGCGGAACTGCAAAAAACTGCACTACTTGGAACATCTTATATTTTAAGAAGGTACTTGGTTGATACCTAGGACGCTGGCAGCAAACCGTATCAACCATTAGCACCAGTCAATGGTATTTGTAATGCATTTTTGAATGTTCAGTTGGCTGAGTTTCATGTTTAATGAATAAAGTATATATAATAATATTACCTGTATCCAAAAAGTCAGAAGAGCACAAGTCGAAACAGTAACTGAAAATGAGAAGGTGAAGATCTTGTGGGACTTTCAAATAGAGACAGATCGTCATTTGGAACACAACATGCTAGATATCACAGTTGTAGAAGCCCAAAGCATACAGTTTATTGACATTGCGGTACCAGGAGATGCCAGAGTCGAAGAAAAAGAACTGGAAAAAATCACGAAATACCACAACCTGGCCATCGAAACTACCCGATTGTGGATGAAACATACAACAGTAATACCCATTGTCATTGGGGCACTTGGTACCATGTCCAAGAATTTTATAAGATACATCAACAAATTGCAACTTCCTGCAATAACACCAGCGGAACTGCAAAAAACTGCACTACTCGGAACATCATATATTTTAAGAAGGTACTTGGTTGATAGCTAGGACACTGGCAGCAACCTGTATCAACCATTAACACCAGTCAGTGGTATTTGTGATACATTTTTGAATGTTCAGTTGACTAGGTTTCATGTTTAATGAATAAAGTATAATTTATTGTTATTTTAATGCTGTTTTCTAGACCATAACAATAGTGCTAGATTTTCTTCCTACACTGTCTGACTTTCTTATTTCAAACGTGCTGATTATCAAGCTAACACTTAAAGTTCTGCCATTGACCAGAGCTACCATAGGATTGATAATGTTAGAGGAAAAGAGATATATAATAATTTGGATCATATAGAACTGAGAGTCATAATGAAGTATACTGGGGTTTGACTTAGTATGTTGAATGAACCCATCCATTAGTTGCTAATTCATCCTGGTGAAGCCAAATATGCTCAGCAATTTTCTAAATTATTACAAATTATTATTCCAAATTTCATCCCTTTGAGATATAATGCATTTTCCATAATGCTTCTAAAATCATAGTGACAGTTAAACTAAACCAAAAATGCCTTAATTTTCCAATATGTATGTAACTTTACTTTAGAAGGAATAGACAATATTGATTAGAGGGGAAAATAGCTAAGAATAAGTTCATCAGAAGACAAATAATTTCTACAATGAAAACTAAGACTTTTACATTCAAATATGGCTGTGCCATGGGAGAACAAGGCCAGCACAGAGTTTCCAAACAGAAAATATTCCAGAGAAGAAAAAGAGACATGTGTCTATATCAACATTCACCAACTCAGTATCATATTATATATTGAAGAAAAGCTGAAGTATTTTATAATCTGGTAGATGTTTTTGTGATTTTTTTTCTTTTATTTTGCCCTTTAGGAAGTGAATAATGATAGACTATGTTAAAGATTGATTGATAGAACTTTTTGTCCATTACTTGCATATAGTGCATACATGCATTAAATCTGCATGCCATTTTATATTGTATTCTAAATGAGACCAGAAATTGGGGTTGAAGGAGTGTTTCTCACCGGGGGAACAATCTTTTTCTAAGCTAAAATCCTAAAATACTTCTGCATAATGAGTGGAAGCTAAAGGTACTGCCTTGAATTCAGCAAATTTCTGAATAGGTATTAAAGTGAATATGTTCTATAATCCTTTCACAATAAATAGGTCAGAAGCGTATAAAAAATATTGAATAATAAATAAATTGCTTCCCAGTTGTATATATTATAATATTGGGGACCACCAACTGGTGTCCCTTTATCCAATTAGTTATTTAAGTGTGACATGAGAGGACGGTGATTTTTCTGATTTCTCCTTTCTCCATAGTTAGCCTTCTTCAATCCTTCCCTTAACCTAGGGGTATCAAACTCAAGGCCCATGGGCCAGATGGAGTGCTTAGATCTGCCTGCGGGGACACCTGGAAACAGTGAAGGACTACCTGTGGTACCTCTGCCAGCAAAAACAACGCTTGGAACGGCCAGACGCCCACCCCCAACTCTACTAGTCTCCAAAGACTACTAGCAAAAGTGAATTTGATCACAAGGCAAGGAGGCATCGAGAAATGTTTCCCTTTTGCATTTGAGCATCTGAGAAGGACAGGAAAGGAGAAAAAAAAGGGGGAAGAAAAAGAATGGAAGATGGGAAGAGAGCAAGGAAGGAAAAAGAAGTAAAGAGGGAAAGGAAGACAAAAGAAAAATGAAGAGGGAAGGAAAAAGAAGAAAAAGGAAGGAAAGAAGGAAGGAAGGAGATGATAATGAGAGGGAGGGAGGGTCTGAGGGAGGATCTGAGGGAAGTCCTGCCTTAGCATGCCCCTGGGGTCAAACACAACCCTGATGGGCCCTCAAATCGATTTTGACATCCCTGCCCTAACCCAAACCGAGAGACTCGCCAAGTTTCTAGAACAGATTTTTAGGACATACCAAAGCTTCAGAGTGGGAGACAATTTTCCAAATATCAATTCCTGCCGTTGAAAAACATAATTCAATGTAGAGCATGAAAAAAATCTGGATATGAAAAATTGTAACTGATAGAGTTTATTGCAAACTAGACTCCAATCAAGCCAAAATCCCAGCAACAGGCTAATCACAACAACTAGTTTTGTTATAGACTTATTAGGCACACTTAGCCTATATGTTCAGTCCCCTTTACCATGATTTGAACTCACGGGACTTGACATTAGATTACTGTACAGTGTATTAAGTTTGAGTCCTTCTTCCCTTGTTTACCCTCATACTAGAATTATTGTTCTTAAATGTCTTCAGTTAGAGGAAACACACCTCCCCACCTTAAGATGGGGGGGGGTATATAGATTTTATATGTGTTATAATTGCTAGTGATTAGGCACTATGCAACTCATCAAGCATAGCTGGTCTCTAAATAATTTGGCAAATTATTTTGCAATGCACTATATTGAATGCTTCTTGTCCTGTAGTTTTACAGCAGGATATTGGTGGCAAAACTATAGTCAGCCGTGTCTACCTAGACTACCTGATAGTATATGAAAAGTTGTGAAGCACATACAATATCTAGTTCAGGGCTGTCAAACTCGCAGCCCGCAGGCCAGATGCATCACGCACTGGCCATGCCTGTGCTCAGTTTAGCGAAGGGGGGAGGATCCCAATATGTCATGTGATGCCGCCATGATGAAGTGAGTTTGACACCCTGATCTAGCTACCCAGTTGTAAATGTATTTTTAAAATAATTGGATTTCAAATTTAGTGGATATTGAAAAGAAATATAGCATGATTTATAGAGTTGAGTAGATTTTGGGTTTATCATATTCAATGTTTAAAAATTTATCATAACAAACTTTACAGAACAGAGGGGAAAGGAGCATGCTGAATAAAAAAAATCTTCTGAATGCATGTTGAGCTTAGGAAATATTTTTAATCAGCAAAATGGAACTGAGTTCACAGTTCGTTCATGCAGAGGTCCATTCCTGGCTACCTCATATCTTCTTAACTTCAGCACAAATTGGAAGTGGAAAACATCAATCTATTATTGAAGTTGTTAAACAAATTGTGCTCTAAAATACTGCTGATAGTCTTCACTTTTAATGATTTATTTTATTTGCTTTGCTGGTGTTTTGTGGGGTGGGGGTGACATAAAATCAAGTTAACAATAAATATATTGAACATGGATCACCACTGTCAGTGATATTTTAAAGGTGTTTTCAAAGCAGTTGAAGAGAAAGGGCGTTGGTACTTACCTGAGACGCCTCTTCTCCTAGGGTGGAGGCAGCATACAGACTGGGTTAACCTTCATCCAATCATATTGAGGACTGGGTCTTGTAACAAATTTTAAACTCCGCCCCTTGTTGCTAGGTAGATCCAGCTTTTGACGAAGAAATGTAGTAGACCCAGTGCGTTATCGCCGTTAAATAGAACATACCAGTACCCTTTCCATTTTGACTTGCCGACTCCATAGGGTACACCCATTCCCTGACAGAACGAACATGACTTTTTTTTTAATTCAACATGTAACAACCAGAAACAAATAACAATACGTAAGGCAAAGGTTAGAGACCACACATTCCCACCAGGGAGGGGCTGGATGCTGCCTCCACCCTAGGAGAAGAGGCGTCTCAGGTAAGTACCAACGCCCTTTCTCCCTAGTGGTGGAGGCAGCATCCAGACTGGGACGTACCAAAGCCTAGGTGTCCCAGGGTGGACCTAAGATTGTGGCAAAGAAGCATCAGCCCCAATCACCGATTGCAGTACCCTGCGACCAAATGCCGCCTCCGCTGATGCAAAGGAATCCATTTTATAATGTTTGATAAATGCATTGGGTGTAGCCCAGGTGGCCGCCCTACAGATTTCCTGCAGTGACGCCTGAGCCGCCCATGCTGCTGATGTTGAAGCGCTTCTGGTAGAATGCGCTGTGACCCTGGCAGGTGCTGGAAGAGATTGAGACTGGTAGGCCGTGGAGATGCAGGCCTTTAACCACCTGCCTATGGTAGGGGCCAAGACCTTGTTGCCCAGTGAAGTGGACTGAAAGGAGACAAACAGAGCAATGGATTTCTGAGTTGCAGCTGTACGTTGTAAGTAGCCCTCAAGGGCCCTCCTGATGTCCAAGGTGTGCCACTTGTGTTCCAGAGGATGGGTCGGATGGGGACAGAAGTTGGGGAGAACAACCTCCTGAATCCTATGGAAGCAGGAGCACACCTTTGGGATGAAGGAGGGGTCCAGGCGCAAGACCACCCGGTCTGTATGGAAAATGCACAGCTCTTTCCTGGACGAAAGAGCCTGCAACTCCGAAATGCGACGTGCTGAGGTTATGGCCACCAGAAAGGATACCTTTAGAGATAGAAACCTGAGTGACACCTCCTGCAGAGGTTCAAAGGGAGCCTCGGTCAAGGCTTCAAGGACCTTGGTCAAATCCCAGGAAGGGTATCTATGGACTGCAGGGGGCTTAAGATAGGACGCCCCCCTGAGAAAACTACGTACCATGGGCAGCTGAGCCAGGGAAGGGGACCCCTTGCAAGCGAAAACTCATGAAATGGCTGCCCTTGTCTTCGGATGGTGTTTGGTGCCAGCCCCTTATCCAACCCTTCCTGTAGGAACTCTAATAGCTGTGGTATCATGACCCTGATTGGGTCCAAGGTCTTACCCGCACACCAAGAACAGAAAATTCTCCAGGTGGCATTGTATATTCTATCCGTGGACGGGTGCCTGGCAGCCTGAATAGTTGCAATAACCTTGGGAGAGAAATTGTCACCCTTCAGGATGTCCCGCTCAAACGCCAGGCGGTCAACTGGAACCACTGTGGGTCTGGATGTTCCAGCGACCCCTGACGGAGTGATATCCTGTCCCGAGGTATTCTCCAGGGCCTGTCCACTGAAAGAGTTCGCGGATCGGTGAACCAAGTCCTGCGAGGCCAGTATGGAGCTACCAACACCACCTCGGCCTTCTCCCTCAGAACCTTCTGAATGACCCTGGGCAAAAGGGGTAGAGGTGGGAAGGCATATAGGAGGCCTGTAGGCCATGAGCACCTCAGGGCATCCACCCCCTCTGACCGATACGCCGGGTACCGGGAGAAAAACCTGGGAAGGTGGCTGTTCTGTGAGGTGGCAAAAAGGTCTATCACAGGCATACCAAACCTGTCCACAATGTCCTGGAAAATTGAGGGGTGGAGTTGCCACTCGGCATTGTCCAGAGTCTCGCGACTGAGCCAGTCTGCCGGTACATTCTCTACCCCAGAGATGTGTTCCGCGGTGAGGGACAACAAGTGTTTTTCCGCCCAAAGGCCCAGTCTCATGGCTTCGTCCATGAGAGCTTGAGATTTGGTGCCCCCTTGACGGTTTATGTGAGCCTTTGCTGATACGTTGTCCATGAGCACCAACACATGTCTGCCCGTCACCCCTGGAAGGAACTGACGGAGGGCCAGATGGACCGCCCTCAACTCTAGCCAGTTGATATTGTGTGTTCTGGCTTCCTGGTCCCACTGGCCCTGCGCTACCTGCGTTTGAAAGGTAGCATCCCAGCCGAAGAGGCTGGCATCCGTAATAACAGTTAGGAAGTCCTGATCCTTGAAAAGAAGACCCTTTGAGAGTGCTGGAGACGTCCACCAACTGAGCGAACGCTTTACTTGCGCCGGGACCAGGACCTTGGCCAGGGAGCAGCTCACGAGTTTCCTCTGAAACGGCGAGAGGAACCATTGTAGGCGTCGTGAGTGTAACCAAGCCCACGGGACAATTCCAATGGCCGACACCATGGTGCCCAGCAATTTAGATAGAGAAGCCAAGGAGCACCTGTGTGCTATGGCCGCCTGGCTTGCTAAGGCTCTAATGTTGTCCTGCCTCTCACGAGATAAGTACACCTGGCATACCTCTGTATCAATCAACGCTCCCAAGTGCACCAACCTGGTGGAAGGATGTAGATTACTCTTGGGTACATTGATGGAAAAACCGTGTTCCTGAAGTGCCTGCATAGTGGACGCAAGGTCCCTTCGTGCCTGACGTGGGGATGAAGACTGGATAAGTATATCATCCAGGTAGGCCTGGAGGCGAATAGGCACTTCCCTGAGAGCCACAATCAAGGCAGCCAGGATCTTTGTAAAGACCCGAGGAGCTGAAGATAGACCAAAGGGGAGGGCAGTGTATTGAAAATGATGACCTGAATACTCAAAACGAAGGAACTGCCTATGCTGTGGTAAAATAGGGACATGGAGGTAGGCCTCTGTTAAGTCAATGGAACACAACAAGTCTCCCTGTCTGATGGAGTTCAGAATAGTATGTAAGGAATGCATTTTAAAACGCTTGTAACAAATAAACCGGTTTAATCTTTTAAAATCCAAAATAGCTCTCCAGCCCCCCGAGGCCTTTGGAATGACAAAGAGGATGGAATAAAACCCCAACCCGCATTCATCGGTTGGAACCGGTTGTATGGCCGAAATGTCAAGTAGATGTTGGATGGCCTCCAACATGAGACGCCTGCGAGCTGGGTTGGAGGAAACTGGGCAGGCCCTGTAGGAACTGGGGGGGGTTGGAGATAAACTCAAGGACAAGCCCTTGCCTAACTGTGGTTTTGACCCATTCGTCAGAGGTAGTAGCTTCCCAAACGTGGGCAAACCTGGCTAACCTACCTCCGATGGGATAACTGGATGCGGGGGGTCTAGGTTCTACGATAGTAGCGACCCCCCCTCCTCGAAAGGGCCGCCTGACAGATTTACCCCGTTGGAAACGGTCAGGTTGAGACCTCTGCCTGGGGGCATAGCCTCCCCTATACCCTTGGGTCCCATAGTCTGCCCCCCAAAAGGAGGAACCATATTCCTGGTTCCTAAATGACGAACCGGGTTCCTGGCTCCGAAAGAGGAGCGCCTGGAATAATGTGACTGGCGGTTGAAGCCCTTCTTCGGGGCAGAGGGAAGGACCTTCCTTTTTTCTTTATTTTCGATCAGGAAGGGATCCAAGGCGTCCCCGAAAAGAGACCCCCCCTTGAAGGGGGCAGAAGCCAGCTTCCACTTGTGGCGAGCATTGGCCTGCCACTGACGACGCCACAGCAATCTCCTGGAAGCCACAGATGAGGCCATGGCCCTGGCTGCGAACCTGGCGGAGGTTAGGGTAGCATCAGACGCAAATTGAATTGCAGCCACCAGCTTGGCAACATCCTGGTGGGCCCTGACATCAGAGACAGGGATGTGCTGCTGCAGTTCTTGGAGCCACAGTAGACAAGGGCGGGTAAAGAAGGAAGCTGTAGTGGCAGCCTTTACCGCCCAGGCAGCCGCCTGATGACCCCTTTGTAGGGTCAGGTCTGCTTTCTTCTCCTCTGGTTTGAGGACGTCTTCCAGAGCCCCTGGCATGTGTGCCGGAGTGTATAGGGCGATCACCGGAGCGTCAATAGGAGAAACAGCAAGGAACTGGGCTAGCTCGTTGGCAACATTAAAGAATTTCCTATCAGTGGCCCATGGGTTAGGCCCTGAGGTAGGAGTAGCCCACTGTTTCTGGATCGTGTCCACGAAAACTTTAGGCATTGGAATGGTGTCAGTCGGGGGCGCTTGTTCAGCATACAAGGACTCTGCAGACACGGTCGTAAGTCGAGGCGCGGTCACTGCGGGTTGAGGACCTATCTTGGAGGCTGCCTTGGTTTTGTAGAGTAGAGAAGGGAACAAGGCAGGAGGGAAAAGGCCAGAGAAGGATTTCTGATCAGGTTCCCTGCCCTCATCTTCAGATAACTCTGCCTCCCGTAGTTCACCATCCTCAGACTCTGAGGATTGGTCCATGCCCTCCAAATCAGACGCCACAGCCTCAGTAGAGAGAGGAGCCTGGGCTGGAACAGGTGGAATAGTGGAGGAGGTGGGTGTTTGCCTGAGCGCAAAGTTCTGTTGCTGCTGGAAGCTGGCCGAGATGCCTTGAGAAATAGCAGAGGCAATAATCTCTTGAAAGTTTGGCAAGAGCATGGGAGCATACCCCCTTGGGGCTGGTTTAAAGGATTGGAGGTGGAGGGTAAAGAATCCATCTTCTGTACCATCGGTGGTAATTCAACGCCACTGCCAGCCATGGGAGTTAGTGGTGATTGAGCGGATCCCCAAATGTTAGAAACATCTATGGGGAATATGGGGTTAACAGGGTTGTCCCTATACAGTCTGTCCCCAGGGGAGAGCAGGAGAGATAATTGACCCTGATTCTGGATTGGCTTGTCAAAAGCCTTGGGAGAGGAATTCTTTTTATTGGTTTTCCTTTCTTTTTGTTTCTCATTGCTGGCTGGCTTTTTTGATTTTTTAATATTGTCTGTCTTAATAGACTTCTTTTTGTTCCCAGTGCTAGAACCCTTGTCTCCAACAGTGACAGGCTGAGGAGGAGAATTGGGTTTAGAAGATGTTTCTCCTGTCAGTGAAGCCTGAGGTTCAGCTGTAGCGTCTGCTGTCAAAATGAGCGGTTGCAAACTGATGGTAGCCATTTTGAATTCACTGACAGCTATTCGAAAATGGTGCTTCGCGCTCTTTTTAAAACTGCTGCGATCTCCCATGTCTTCTGCCTGGTAACAGGCTTACGAGCGGCTTTCTTTTACTGTTTAAGCACCATTTAAGCTGTCTAACTTCTTTTGGTCCCCCGGGTCACCCCGCGGCCGATTTAAAGTCTTCAAAGTCAATTAGGAAGCTAAAGATAGCCGCGGTTCGCCGCTCAACTGTTAAAGGAGCGGCGGAGCGTTTCCCGTTTTTTTTTTACGAAGGCTGGCTTTAAAGTTACAGTCTCAGCTTGACGCACAGCCTTTGGGACGAAAAGGAAGGGCTTCCACAAACCTTGCAGTTTCCACGGAGTTATAGGGGAGCCAGGATCCTGTCAGCAATTCAGTCCCCTTTGACAGCTGTCAGCTTACACGCCCTGACAGGGCTTAGAGGCTCTGACCATACAGCCCGGTCGCAAGGACCTTTAGCCCGGTCGTTCCGCTCAGCCAAGCAGGTGCAGCAGACCAATTTTTACCAATTTAGCTTTTGACAGGTGTAGATGTTGATTTTAACACGGATCAAAGCGATAACGCAACTGTCCTCTCGAATGGACTGAATCAAAAGCTGGGTCTACCTAGCAACAAGGGGCCGAGTTTAAAATTTGTTACAAGACCCAGTCCTCAATATGATTGGATGAAGGTTAACCCAGTTTGGATGCTGCCTCCACCACTAGGGAGAATAGGATCTTACAACAGCGGAGAGTTTCTGCAATGAATCTACTCAAGATCAAGTTGGTTGGATGAATCCTCAGTAGACAAAGCTAAACCTTCTTAGGTGACTTTAATCAGAAAGACTGATCCCAATCAACCGCCTGCTTCTTCCTCTCCAGTCTAGAAAAGGGAATCTAATGCAGCCTTGCCTTGTGGAAAGAAGAAGAAGAAAAAATCTAAGTATAATAAGCAGGCAAGGAGGTTGTGACTTTCTTATGCACATCAATTAAATTGCCTCTTTAAAAGGTTAATTGAGCCTGATCATATAGTCCTTTATCAGGATATAACTATGGTTAATTTCTTCTAATTACTGAAAAGTGAAAGTTAAACAGGAAAAATGTTTAATGACTAAGACTTATCTATATTTCCTTTTGTTATCCTATTAAGGTATCTTAATCCATATAATTAATAGATCAATCCAATTTTGTTCAAAAAGGAATATTAAAGGATGAGGAAAATTGTTATATAGTACAGGCCTCATACTATTTCCCTTCAGGGTAAGTGCTGATGCTAAACACAAAAAGGAGTACCAAATTGTAAATCAGTCATGAACTAAAGAAAAAAAAGGAAATAGAACTATATATAATTTACACTATATCTTTCTATAAATTTCCATTTTTGCAAAACTACCATTGGTCTATTGCATCCATACATTGCTTTGAGATACTATCTTTTGTTTTGAACTTTCTCACCATACTCTTTTTGATGATCTCAGTTCCATACATTGTAATGATATAAACATATGCAATATTTTTATTGTAATAAATAGAAAATTACATTCAGTATAGTAATAGCAAGAGCACTTAGACTTATATACCACTTTACAGTGCTTTACAGCCCTCTCTAAGCGGTTTACAGAGTCAGCATATTGCTCCCAACAATCTGGGTCCTCATTTTACCCACCTCGGAAGGATGGAAGGATGAGTCACCTTGGGCCTAGTGAGATTTGAACTGCCAAATTGCAGGCAGGCAGCAGTCAGCAGAAGTAACTGCAGTACTGCACTCTAACCACTGCACCACCATGACTCATTTCTCTTTCAGCATAGTCTGGCACTGGAGACCCTTCTTTTGTTGAGCTTATCACCAGGTTTAGTTGCCATGCAAATGATTCACCACTAACCCTCCTTTATTGCAGAAATTTCTAGATTTATATTTAGCCCATACTCTATTTCTATATTAAAATATGTGTAACTCGATTTTCAACCCACCAAATAAGCTGTAAATATGGCTAATAACCATCACATTAGTTATGACATCAAGCTCAGTTACATAAGAAAGACTCCACCAAAACAATAAAACTCTAGCACAACTTGAGAATGAATTTACCAACCCATCAGATCCCACTCAAAGTGCCATAAGGTAAATTATATTTTTGGCACAGCAGAATATTAGTTAAAAGAATTAAACATTTAACATGGAGGTTCTACAAGAAAGGCCCTGTTCATTTTCCTGTCAAATGTGATTTAACTAGCACTAATTCACAAAGGACAAAATTGGAAGAGTCACCTGTACAAAGGTAAGCTTAATACGTTGGCCTTAAATTGTTCAGAAGAGACCACTGGCAGTTTGAACCATGCTTGGAAAGTGTACATCAATAAAGACCCAATAATATAAGAGTCATACTTCCAAATAATAAGCCCAGAAAGAATAGGCTGCAATGTTTCAACTGAACTGCAACTATAAATTTGTTAAGACCAGCTACTAGTTGTCAGGCACACGCACAAAAGTAAATGAAGAGCATCTGTTATGAGCACCAGCTAGGTAGCGACAGGAAGCTAATTTCCCTGAGTCTATACTTCCCTTTCCTGGATGGGTAAAAAATGTAGTGGATGGCACTATCATTGCTTGTTCAGAAAATGGAAGAGAACCTCCTCCTCCTCTTCTCCTGTTTTTAAGACGATCTGTGCTATGACTTCAGTGTTGATGTGATATCCCAAGGGAGGCAAATTTCCTCATTAGTGAAATGCAGTTCTGTAACAATAAGACCAGTGTTGCCAATCTGGACTTTATCTAGGCAGCAAATGGCCTAGGTTTTCCAGTGCAATTAGACCTTGCATGCAAAATTAAGTTGGCCAGATGTATTTGTTTCAGCCAGGCAGACCTCTAGATTCGTAGGAAAACCACCCCAGCCTGGATCTGCCAGGTTAGGTCAGCACAGATGGCTCTCCATTTGAAACCTAGTCCTTCCCCACCTTAACACAAGCAAGATGCAGATCAGCCTCCCCACCCCCACCCCAAAAAGGAAAGTGGCTGCTGATCAGTTTAAAAGACAAAACATCTTCCAAGCTGTGCTTGTAGCCAGAGAATAATGAAAGAAAAACCTTTCCCCTGAAGGCCCCTTTTTCAGTAATAATGGAAATCCTTGGGGGAATCTAATGAGGAAACCTCTTAGAAAGAGATACACGACTCCCATCTCCAGCTGCTGTTTCAGCACAAGGCAAGGGGGTGAAGATCTGGTTGTTGTTTTTTGGACACTCACTCCATGTTTCAGAAATGCTATAACTCCTTTGATGACTGTGTTGGAAACAACTTATTGCAGGGGTATATAATCCATAAATATAAATAATTTTCATTGGTCAAAAAGCCTGCCATCTCTCTCTCTCTCTCTCTCTCTCTCTGGCTCTCTCTCCGTTTCTACCAGATCTGACCGTACTGTGCAAGAGTTGGCATTGTTGTTTGTCCTCTTTAGTTATTCGATCAAGATTCCTCCTTCCTATTAAGCAAAGATTCAAGGCAGATTCAGTCTACACTTTAAAACATAGATTAAAATTCATGCATAAATGTAATAATAATATCAGCTATAAATGACATTTGCTTGCAGGCAAGAATTGAGGTGACCAAAAAGGAGACAAAGTCATAGAAAATGTAGAAGATAAAATGCTCTAGGACTTTAGAATTCAAACAGACAAGCACATAATACCCCAGATTTAACAATTGTTGAGCAAGAAAAAAGAAAAAAAAAGCATGGATGGTGCCCTGTGCCATTATCTGGAAATAGGAGACGAAAAGAGGAAAAAAAACTGGAGAATTTTTTTTTAAAAATGCAAAAAACCTGCAAATATAAACAGAACAACTGTTGGCATAAGAAAGCAGACATGATACCAATATTAAAAGGTGCCTCGGGTGCTATCCCAAAACAACTGGAGCAGCACTTGAGCATCATTGGCATTGATAAAACCACCATTAGTCAATTTAAAAAGGCAGCTATACTCTGAATAGCTTACATCCTTCAGCAAAATTTTTATCACCATCAAGCAACGTCCGCCTATCCCATGTCCTTGGGAAGGATTTGATAGATGGCTAAAAAATTCCAAATCCAGTTCAAACATCTGGCTGACTGTGCGATGAACCATAATAATAACAACTAACAAATGGGATGGCCCTCTTCAGATTTTCTAAGTGCCGAGAGAGAGCTAAAGGCATTTTTCCCTTTCATGATATTGAACAGGGCTTTGGCAGTCTGCATTCTGAACCCTGTAAAATCTGCTTGATTAATAGAAGAAAACAAATGTTGCCGAATGTTGATTCAAAATGATGATTCTTCTATCTTGCATTCTATGGTCTTCAGACATCAGCATATGTCTCCAGTTTTAGCTCTTGGGTTTACATTCAACAGATCAACCAGACCTCTCTCTACCCACGTATAGATTAATTAAGCAGTAAGCCTTGTGTTCTCAGACTCCTTTTCTCTGTTTCACATTTTTTTCATTCCTTTAATTTACAAATACGTGAATGTTCATCAAAGCAAGCCAAAATCTCCTCTAACTGCACTGGACAAATTCATTGGGATATAGCAAATTTCAGCATGGAGCATTTGTCTGGCATAGAGCAATTAAAGAAGATGCCAGAAGAAATGGCATGACCTCACTCTCACTCAGCAGCCCAAAAGTGATGAAATGCAAAAAGATTCTAAGAGTGTTTAGAGTCTTTATGTACTTAAAGTCCTTGTCCTATTTGAATAAGTCTGATAATTTTATTTCATTCTTCTTTGTTTTTATAATATTTGCAAAAGTTTTAAATTTTCATTTAGGGAGGCATTGATAGACCTTCATGACCCATTTAAAAAAAACAAAATTGACATATTTCTTTATTTTTTTCCTTTAGATATTATGTTCAGTATTTCTTTCAAGAACAATCCATTTATTATGTATTGTAGATTAAAGGTCCTCTCTGTTCTATTTTGTAAAACCAAAAAGTTTGCAGAGTAACTTGCAAGACTGCTCCTACCCCGAGACTTATAATTTGAAAGGGGAGAAGAAGGAAAGTTGATGTATTTAAAATATGATTTATATATAAAACCAGATTAAAAATTGACACCAATACAACTACAATTAGACCAGAGGTTCCCAACATGGGGCCCATGGACCACAGGGGAGCAATTTGATTTTTAATGGGGGCAATTTGAACCTTGTTTAAACCAAGTTAATGGCCTTTTAGGCTTCCTCCGCGTGAGTAGAGTTCACTTTTTGAGTAAAGTAAGAATTATATGGGGGGGGGGGGGTTATCAGGATTTTAGAGATGCTTAGGTGTAGCAGGGCCAAAAAAAAGTTGGAAAACACTGAATTAGACCAAAACATACACCATCTTGAATTGATTATATAAATATTTTAAATAATAAATAGGTTCATGAACTACTACTTAAAACCACATTTATTACAACTTGCTGGGATGAACTCAACTCAGGAAGCATGATGGAAAAGGTATCCAGTCCTTCCCAGAAACAATGGTTCTGCTTTTCTCCTCCTTCTCCTTCTAATTTGCTCTGCAACTCATACTAAAGTGGTACACATAGAAATTATGATCCTAACCTTTCAAATGGTTTCACATGTACAGATTTAAATGCTGATGCCAATGCTAACAAAGCTAGTGTCCCCGTTTACTAGTTACACTGCAAAAGTAGACTTCTGCTTAAGGAGCTTCATCTACTTTAAGATGTTATATTTCTTACATAGAGTAACCATGGACTTTCCCGCAACTAGAGTTGTTTTTCCCTTATTCTGGCAATGATAAGGTGGTGCAAGCAATCCACCCTTAGCCACAGAAATTTATTGCTAGCAGTGGGCTAGTCAGTTTCTCTCAACCCAATCTGGATTGCTGTTATAGGCATAAAATGAAGGGAAGCCTCCTTAGCTCTTGGAGGAGGAATAGAGTATAGCATGAACAAATAAGTAAGCACTCCCAAGTCACCCAATGCAGCACATTGAAACTTGCAAAGATCCTGCTTTAAATGGATAATGGAGAAAGTCTTACATTATAGCTTTAACTCTATATCAAGAATACATTACGTTCTTGATTATGCTTGCAATGGTTTATAGAGTCTTCTGCAGTTAAAACTTCTTGAATAGAGAAGAGTTTATATTTCTGAGCCAATTGCAATAGGTTTGTACTTTAAGAAAAAAAACTAAGCATCCAACAGTTGAGCAGAGAGGGGGGAAAAATCTAATAACTAAATCCACCATTGCAGAGAAGTAAAACTTGTAATAATTTGAACAGTCTTGGTGGTAATAGAGAGCTGCTGCCCTCCTTTTGTTCAGAAAGAGCAGAGAGTTACATGTCCCAAAAAGGCCAGATGAGCAGCACAAAGTTATTAGTCACCCAGGTATTTACAGTGTTTTTCCTACTTCCTTTCTCCCATGGCCTTTGTGGTCAGCAGAACAGAATTCCTGGGAACTCCCACCTAAACACAAGTTTCCTGTTTATGCTCTCGGTATGCTTTTATGTTTTTGCCATCGAAAACTAGTGGACTTACATTGCCATATAGAACAGTTGAAAACAGAGATTGCAGGTGAGCAAGGCACACTAAATAAACCCACCAGAGTTATACATTTTTCCCACTGGAAAAAAGAAAAAGGAATATCAGGAGTCGGATCAATCCAAAAAGCAATAAGCCTTTATTGACAATAAGAATAATTCAAAAATGCCATATTTAGGCAAAATGTTTATTAAGCCAACTCAGAGGTCAGACAATACTGTAAGCATGCCAGGTTTTAACTTCATCAGGCAGGATGATAAAGAAATACTAATTTAAAAATATGTTGGCTGTTGTTTAAAAAAGCCAGGGAATTTGCATCCTGTTACAAGCTTAATATGGAGTTTGGGAATAAGCTGCAAAATTACAGTTGAACATTTTGGTGCTGCCAAGATTTTCTGAAGAGAGAGAGAGGGGGGGAGGGAGGGAGGGAGAGGTGGAGAGAGGGAGGGAAAGGGGAGACAGACAGACAAACTTTGGTCTAGCAGTGAAGGCATCAGGCTAGGAACCATGAGTTGTGCTACCATCCTAATCATGAAAGCCAACTGGGTGGCTGGGTCAGCCATTTTCTTTCAGTTACAACATCAGGCAGCCAGCTAGTCATTCCTTTCCTGTTGCAACCAATCGACAATACCAGTTGATGGTGGGGGGATGAACCCTGCACTTGTGGGGAAATGCTAGGAAGAACAAAAATGGACCATCTCTTATAGAGCTTGATTAATTGACTGAGTCACATTTTTTTTCTTTCAAGTAGATGGCTTGGCTTGTTTTGCTCTTTCCTTTGTAAATTTGCCATATGTTTCTGGATCCTGGGACCTTGCCTAGTCTCTAGGTCAGCTAACCCAGCCTGTACCTGTGCCTCCTCAGATTTCTCTCCTCCAGCTGAGTCTCAGTCTAGTCAAGCTCTTCAACTTCTGAATATACAAGGGAATCTCACTGCCCTCCTCAATTCCATTTAAGGAAATGTTAAAGCTGACCTCTTTCATGCAATGTTTATGAACTAGAATTAATTCTCTGTGTATAGTGTGTACACAAAAACACATACACAGACAGACATTGGTACATATATTCAAGATAATAGCACATGTTTTGGGTCCATTATGTTAGCCTGGATATTGTATTGATTTCAATGATTCTAAATCAGGTTTACCATGGATATTTTGGTTATATCTCTTATAAATTGTCATGGGTTGTACTTAATTGCAGTGGCATATAAATTTAATAAATAAAGTTTTCACCAGAGGCAGTGTGAGTTTGCTAACTCAGACTTTATCCAATGTTGGCTCAATTGAAATCTAACACATCTAATAACTACCCTATTTCCCTGAAAATAAGCCCTCCCCGGATAATAAGCCCAATCGGACTTTTGAGTGCATGCACTAAAATAAGTCCTCCCAAAAAAATAAGCCCTCCCAAAAATATTGCAAAACAGCAGTAGCCATGAGGTGACCACACTCACCGCCTCCTGCACCTGAAAAATAATAAGTCCTCCCGAAAATAAGGCCAAGTGCTTATTTCAGGGGTCAAAAAAAATAAGACCCTGTCTTTTTTTCAGGGAAACACAGTATTACGTCAGGAAATATCAAGTTACATGATAAATACATTCAGCAGGTAAAGCTTTTTTTCAAATCTGTGTAGACCATAACAGGAAAATTTGCTGAAATTTTTACTGATGTTAACTTAAAAGGCTCAAGCGCTTCTCTAAGGAAAAAATATTGGTGGACTTCATTGAAAACTTTACCACATTTTCTTTCAAATATGACAAGTAAACCACAACTGGTTATTGTGGACAAAACAGGAAATCACAGACAACTGGATGATGCTATATTTCTAGATAATTTTGTTTTCAAAGACTTTGTATGTATTTTTATAAACCTATGTGCCTTTTTTATTTTTGAAAATGTACATCAGGGATACATTTGATCCAGATATTTTGGTGTATAATTTCCACAGTTTGTTGCTATGGCCATATTAAATAGTCCAATGGGAGTTGTCCAAATATCTGGAGGAAACCCATTTCTAGAGTAAGAATGTCTGTCTGTTTTTAATTTCTACTTTCACATAGTTATTAAAAACCACAGGAATCCTGGGAAGGGACAAAGAGGGGGAAAAGGAGGGGAAACCATTAAACGTGAGGTTCATATTTGCAGCCAGAATAATGAGCCACGGTGGCGCAGTGGTTTGAGTGCAGTACTGCAGGCTACTTCTGCTGACTGCTGTCTGACTGCAATTTGGCAGTTCAAATCTCACCAGGCTCAAGGCTGACTCAGCCTTCCATCCCTCCGAAGTGGGTAAAATGAGGATCCAGGTTGTTGGGGGAGGGGCAATATGCTGACTCTGTAAACTACTTAGAGAGGGTTGTAAAGCACTGTAAAAAGTATATAAGCCTAAGTGCTATTTCTATAATTTTATTTGAAAATGGAGAATCAATATTGCTTTTGGTTTCTTGGCTTTACTTGATTTCCTAGGTTTACTTTGAGCTAAGCTCTTAATGTTATTTAAATATATTTCTGTGTATTTAATTATTTCATGAATTATGTCATTTTCACTTGGCAGTTTTGATACAAAATTTAGTTCAGCAGTTGCTAATCGGAAAAAGAATAATTGTGCTTTTCATGAGCTTTTCATATTTTTTTCTTATAGTTTTTTCATATTAGAAGATATGGCCAGAGAATTGCATTCATTCATATACCCAGATTTTTATCCATGCTCTCCCAGCAAGATAACCAAGGACAGCCAAAATAATCTGTGTGTCAGGCTTTTTAGGATCTTTGGCCTGCCACACTAATATTCTTTTATACTAGTCTGTTTCATTAGTAGGGAATTGGGAGAGGGAATCGTAAGGAGTAGAATGTGTTGTTGTCGAAATAAAAAAAAAATCCTTTCTAGAAGCCCAAGGTCATCTTTTGTCTCTGCACCTCTGAGCCTGACCGGAACTGGATGGGTGGAACTGCCAGCGTCGCAGTGGAAGATTGGACCAGGTGATGGACTTGTGGGTACGGGGCAAGATCATGAACTTTCAACTGGGTGAGAAAACCCAGGAAGCTTTCAGATTCAGGTTTTCCTCAGATGTGCCAACATGTCTCTCTTAATAAATTGGAACTTTAAGGAAAGTTCTGCCTTGAACTCTTTATTTAATTTTGGATGATATTTGGAATTCTGACAGTGTGTGGTTCTGAAATGCATAGAATTACCTTTTCAAGAGAAAACCTAATAAAAATGAGGTGTGAATTTAAGAGCTTTCTTAGTCACTGAATTTTGTTCAAATCCGCAGTGAGTTTGGAAGTTCTCTTAAGGTCAAAATATTTTAGCATGATTGACAGAGCCAAAGGCTTTTCAATATCTATCAAGATAATATCCAAGTACACTAACAGCAAAGATCAAATGCTAGTTTATTCTTGAGCTGTGCAGGAGAAATCAAAAGATGTTCAATAAAAACTGTGGCATGTTAAAAACTAACACAATAATTAGGTTATAAGAGCTTATGATTATCAACAATGTTTTGTTAGAGGCACAGTATATTACATCCCCTAACTGAACAATTGTGGGGGGAGATGATGGTATCAGAGGGAAATGAAAGAAGATACAGACAACAATAAATACATTATTAAAGTTACAATTCACTTCAATAATGCCACTGCTGAATAATAGCACAGAACTTGAATTGACTGTATAAAGCATTATACATTCTGCCTTATATCAGAAACATACAGTTTATGAGACATCCTTTATTGTCCAGTTTTTACCAAGTACACATCACAACATTGAGGCTACCATTACACATAGAAGTTTTCATTTAGTTGCTTTAATGCAGTTGCAGTATTTGTCTCCCTTCTAGCAAGGTTAGTGCCCTTTGCCTTTCACAAAGGGCATTCCTTGGACGTAATACCATTGGATAATAAAAGTACTACTATATAGTAAATAATATTTTAAAAGAGAGATAGGCATTACCATTTGACTTTTTAATCACATGCAAATAAAAGAGTTTATATGATGAAATATATATGACTAAGCTTGCTTCTCAAGAAATTTTATCAGGGTATTCATAAAGAGTCACCTGCAATGTTAACTAAGAATTTTACTTTTACATCTTTTGTCTATCCTGTTCAGTGAAGCTGGAGTGCTGCTAAGTAATTGGTGAATTGCTTTTTAACTTCAACTCCTTTTCCTTAGAAATACATGTGGATTTTCATAAGACAATATTATTGTTTTTACTTTAATAAATGTAATGTAATTACAAGTAATGTAGAAGAAAAAATATCTTAGTTCCCATGTAACTTTGTAGGAAGAGAGTACATTTTGGGACTATAGGGACAAAAATACAGATTCTGGTAGTATATTTTCCAAGTAATAACTTTTATCAATTTAAAAAAATATATTATTATTTTCATTAGCTTATGGGCATTTCAATAAAATGCATTAATCAGCAAAGATGCTAACAGATTCCCGATTTCTTGTCTCAATTTCTACCAAACTGAAATTTAATGGCTAAATTAACAAGATTATTCAGTTATTCCACTGCCATCGCTCAACAGGAATAATATAATGAGATATACACAAGAATATCTGATTTGTTGAAAAGTATATTACGGATACGATATTCCTGAAAAGTTTTTTTATGTAACAAAACAGATATTCATTATTTGAAAATCAGATTGGCTTCTTCTTCAAAGATTAAATATTCTTGAGAGTATTACAGGTGCAAAATCTAGCCATTGAATGGAATATACTTTTTAATGTCTTTCAGTTTATATTTGACTTGGCATCTTAAATCTTGATCTGAACTGCAACAATTTATTTAAATTGGTTAGAAGCTCTTGTTTATTGTTAATCATTTATCTTGAAAGGACTTTTCCTGGATTCTGCAGTTGGCTAGAATTTTTTTTAAAATATTTAGAGGCTGTACAGAAGCTAAATGTTGGTCCGAGTGAAGGAATGGTTGGGGTGAAGATGGAAAACATTCAAAGAATTCTAAATTCTTTTGGTTTTGATAGAAACATCTCCTAAAACTGCTCTTTCATTATTATGCAAATAGTCTTTGATTATGATCATAACTGAGCCAGAAATTAATGTTCTATAGTTATGTTATTTTTGCTCCATTTTATGATCCTTCTTTCCACAGTAGTGAAGTGAACCACTGCAATTGTTATGTTAGCAGCAGAGTTGTTAAGTGAATCTGGTATCCCCATTGACTTTGCTTATCAGAAATTGGCAAAAGATGATCACATGACCACAGGACAAGGGAACCCTCCTAAATATGAGTCAACTACCAAGCATTCCAATTTTTATCATATGACTATGAGGAAACTGCAACAGTTATGAATGTGAAAAATAGTCTCTTTTTTCAGTGTCGTTTAACTTCAAAAGATCATTAAACAAACTTTTGTAAGTCAAGAAGTACCAACACTTTGAATGTTTGATTAGGCCACATCATTAAAGGTAAAAGGTTAAGGTCCCTTTGGGGAGAGGCGGCGGTATAAAAATCTAAATAAAAGTAAAAAAGTAAGTAAAAAGTTACCTTCTGGGAAGCCTGGCTTTGCTGCCTCTGCCCCAACATCTACAACATCCAGTCCTAGTACACAATCAACGATAACAGCTTTGATGCAACCTAGAACCACAGAGACTGAATTTCAACAAATGTTCCAACAACTTCTACAGGGACAAGAGGAAATAAAAAGACAATTAAAAGAGATGAAAGAAGAAATTAAAGAGAACCAGGCCCAAATTAACAAAAACTCACAGAGACTGGATCTTTTGGAGGGTGGGACGGCTGAGATGAGGGAGGGGATGGAAAAGATGCAGAAGGGGAACAAAGAACTTGACACCCAACAAATGAAAATAGAATTTGAGAGAATGTCCTTTTACCTTAGATTTCAAAATGTGGTGGAGACAGATGATGAAGATATAAGGGACATTATGACAAGTATTTTGGCTGAATACATTCAGAAAGAGAAACAACAGATGAGGTGGGAACTAGATCTGGTTTATAGAGTGAACTCAGCTTATGCTAGAACACACAACGTACCCAGGGAAGTACACATCAAATTTCTCAGAAAAAGTACAAGAGATGAAATTCTGAGTGCACAAAGGGGGCAAGCTTTGAAATACCAAGATAGGGAAATAACCATCCTGAAACAGATCCCCAAGAAAGTGAGGGAGAAAAGAAAAAGCTATTCGCAATTGGCAAAGAAACTATACCAGAAGGGGGTCTGGTTCAGATGGCTGATGCCTGAAGGTATGCTAATATTCTGGGAGGACACAAGAATTAGAATTAATACACCCATAGAGGCACAGGCCTTTATGGAAAAAAATAAAGCCTTCCTAGAAAAACCAGATGATTCTACAACAGACATACAGGACACGGGAGGGGCCGGAGCTCTGGCGGCGGCGGGAGATGGGGCAATACCGAGAAAACTCAGATCACAAAAATGAATAAGAAAATCTGTTTGACATAAATGGTTCGAAATTATTAATTGAACTCATATGCTGACTATATATTACTATTTAGTAATGAATTTTGTGTAAATGTATTTTATGTGTATGGAGGGAGCGGGCACCTACCGCACATCGCAACTGCCAAAATTTGTAACCATTCCTCTACCTTTTTCCCTATTATTTTTTAAAAACCAATAAAACTTTGTTTTTTAAAAAAAGGTAAAAGGTTAAGGTTCCCCTCGCACATATGTGCTAGTTGTTCCTGACTCTAGGGGGTGGTGCTCATCCCCGTTTCAAAGCCGAAGAGCCAGCGCTGTCCGAAGATGTTTCTGTGGCCATGTGGCTGGCATGACTAAATGCCAAAGGTGAACGGAACGCTGTTACCGTCCCACCAAGGGTGCTTCCTATTTTTTCTTTTTGCATTTTTAAATGCTTTCAAACTGCTAGGTTGGCAGAATCTGGGACAAGTAATAGGAGATCACGCCATTACGCGGCACTAGGGATTCGGACCACCAACCTTTCTAATCGACAAGCTCAGCATCATTACAATTTGTTGAATAGCTAGTAAAAACTAGAAAAAATATTACATATGACGATGCAACCAATGTAAGAACATAGATTTTAATATAGCATTTTAAACAAATTAGCAACAGAATAAATAGAAATTTGCAGTAACTGAGACAGCACCAACCATTTTATATCTTAGATGTAGCACCATCCAAGCTACATATGAACCTGTAACTTCATGCCTACCTATCATCCCTACTACAATTGGCCATTACTATTTTCACAGCTTTTACAGATTGCTCTAATCTGCCCATTTCTGGGCCGTGTAAATGAGCAAACCAATAAAAAAGTCTTGATAGTTAAAAAGATCTCAAAATAGTTCATTCAAAACATAATAAAGATCATAAAAAAGGAGTTAGTTGTGATCTATAAAAAACTCTATTCATTATGTGTGGGAAATGAAGTTTATGGTATATAATTACTTTGCTATAAGCTTTTTTGGAGTGGTTAAGGGAAAAGATCCATTATAGAATTAAATTTAAAATAGTATTGTCAATAATCACTATGATATTAGTTGTTTTTATTTTTACAAAATTCTTTGCATCCCACTTTTTTATTATGGTTGTAATAAACAGAAAATAATATCCATGGTGTTTGTTCTGAGCTGTGGTGGCGCAGTGGCTAGAGTGCAGTACTGCAAGCTACTTCTGCTCACTGCCAGCTGCCTGCAATTTGGCAGTTCAAATCTCATCAGGCTCAGTCGTCCATCCTACTGAGGTGGATAAAATGAGGAGCCAGATTGTTGGGGGCAATAGGTTGACTCTGTAAAACACTTAGAGAGGGCTGTGAAGCATTCTAAAGTGGTATATAAGTCTAAGTGTTATCCTATAAATAGGGCATGCTCTGACAAGATGGTTTGCCACCACACCAAACCATGGACCTCCAAAGGTCCTTTTAATTTAACCCAGCTCTAGGAAAAGTCTTCAAATGCAGCTTTACTAGTTTGCTCCACATCTCAATTGTGTTGGAGATTTGCAAATGATGTGGGGAATCATAGACTGGATGTCAAATTGTCAGAGATAACTTGCAAATGGGGCAGATGTGGGTATGGCAGAGTTCATTACTACAGTCTACACTAAGGTCCAACAAAGGCCTATTCTTCAAAGAGGAAGAATATCCTCTTAGACATTGGCAATAGTAGTCTCCATATTGGCGTGTGCGTGCGTGTGTGTGTGCGTGTGTGTGTGATATTTAATGTTAGCTAGCCCAGCACCTTTAAATGGAAAATTTATTATCCTAGACTTGCAAAACAGATGTCACAAAATGTCCCCATATGTGCAAGAGATGCTTCCCAGACCTCTTTCCTGGAAGTTAAAAAACTACTCCAAGGGGCAGCAATGTTTGAACTAAATAAGACGTGTCTCCCACATCCTGTTTTTATTTCTGTTTGGTCTTGGTGAAAATGCTTTAGGCTCTGTGTATGTGTGGTAACAGTGCCTGTGTTCTGCTGACTTTATTACATGGATATATTCTGCTTTTATGGAAGAGGAACTATGCCCTCTGCCACTTGTGGCTGGTGGACTCTTAGAAAGAACAAATTGCATTCTTCTGTAGAAATGGTCCAAGAACTCTGTTAGATACTTGCTCTAACTATAGTGGTTTCCATCAAGGTCCTCTGTTCTGACGGGAACAGAGGTTTAATCCTATTGGTCGAAGGGTCTGACAGCTCTATAAAAGGGCTGCTGTCAGACTCAACCTTCGCTGGATTGTTCTCACTTGTTGTACTTAATAAAGAACTGTTGTTACTGTTAAGCCTGTGTGTGCCTATCCATTACCCAATCTAACACTGGTGACGAGGATGGGATTGGAAGGCAACTAGGTGAAACCTCCAAGCCCTGGGCCTAGAGGTGACCGGTATCAAAGCCTTGAAAGACGACGGCGCTGAAGCCATCTTTAAGGAGTTCGAGGACATCTTTGGCACCAGTCTCGGTAAGTATGTGGGGACTCCAATTTCCTTTAGTTTGGACCCTAACATAGCCCCAATAAGGCTAAAACCCAGGAGAGTACCTTTTGCTCTCCGCCCCAAAATTGACAGGGAAATTGACAGGCTCGTAGGCCAGCGAATCCTAGAGCCGGTCTAACACACACTCTGGGAGACTCCTATAGTGACACCTGTCAAATCTGATGGGTCTGTCCACATCTGCGTGGACTACAAGTGCACAATAAATGAAGTGCTACAACAAAGCGCCTACCCTGTACCCATTGTACAGCACCTCTTTCATTCATTAGGCTCCGGAAAATTTTTCGCTAAATTGGACATGGTGCAGGCATACCAACAATTGCCTGTAGATGGCACTATGGCAGACGCCCAAACCATTGTGGTTTGAATTTGAATGCAGGGGTGCATTCATATGTCACCGCCTGCAATTCGGCATTAGTATCGCCCCTGGACAGTTCCAAAGCGTCATGGAATGGTTTTTGCAGGGGATTCCAGGAGTCATCCCCTATTTTGACGACATCTTGGTATCGGCTTCAAATTAGGCGCAACTTTTAAAACGTGTACAAACAGTTTTGGCTCGAATTAGAGACAAAGGCCTCCATCTAAAAAAAGAGAAATGCCAAATTAACATGCCAAGGGTTGAATTCTTAGGGTACTTAATCAATGGCTCTGGGATTCACCCGACCACACAAAAAATCAAAGCAATTCATTACTCCCCCACACATCACAATCAAACCGAGCTGCAGGCATTCCTTGGGCTCCTTAATTTCTACAGCATCTTTCTTAAACAGAAAGCCACCGTTGTCGAGCCCTTACACCGTCTCCTGGCTAAGAATGCAAAGCGGTCCTGGGGAAAAGCCGAGGCAGCCGCATTTGCTGTGGTAAAATGACTCCTGTCAGCGGATTCCTTCCTGGTACAGTACAGCCAGACCCTGCCGTTGGTGCTTCCTCGTTCTGCATCGGCACAGTCCTCAGCCACCGCATGCCCAATGGAACCAAAGCCCCTATTTCATTTTACTCCAGGACCTTGTCTGCCGCAGAGCGGACCTACAGCCAGCTGGACCGTGAGGCTTTGGCTGCAGTGGCCGGAGTAAAGAGGTTCCATGAGTATCTATATGGCCGGGACTTCGAACTGGTTACGGACCATAAGCCATTGTTGGGCTTACTGTCTGGGGACCAACCTACCCCAGTGTCATTATCACCCCGCATGATCAGATGGACCATCTTCCTAGCTGTCTACTCCTACCATCTCATCCACTGACCAGGGTCCACTTTGGGGCACACTGATGCTCTCAGCCGCTGCCCGCTGCCTGAACTTCTCACTGACCCTACCCCCGAGACACCAGTCCTCCTCATTGACTGCCTTGAGACTGGGCCTGTCTCATCCAGTGATGTTGCCATCACGTTGCAAAGGACTCCACCATCAAACAAATTTTGAACTGGGTGTGGAGTGGGTGGCCCAAGGGGCCTGTTGAGGCTGATTTCAAAATGTATTTTGCCAAACGCGATGAGTTATCGGTTGTAAATGGCTGTTTACTGTGGGAGGACCAGGTTGTTGTTCCACCCAAACTGTGCATTACAGTATTAGAGGCTTTACACGTAGGGCATCCTGGAATTGTCAGGATGAAGTCTTTGGCTAGGAGTTACGTGTGGTGGCCTAACATGGACAGGGAGATCGAAGAATGGGTGGCTACCTGCACACCATGCCAGGAGTCCAGACTAGCTCCCTCAGAGGCACCCGCTAAGGAGTGGGAGCAACCTCAAGCACCATGGTCTAGAGTGCACATTGACTTTCCTGGCCCATTTCATTGCCAGACATTTCTCGTAGTTGTGGATGCCTACTCAAAATGGTTAAAGGTAGTCCTGATGACCTCCACTATGGCAGAAGTGGTCATCAAGTTGCTATGGAGACTTTTCTCCATGCACGGCCTGCCCGATGTCTTGGTCTCGGACAATGGGCCCCTATTCACAGCCATGCAATTTGAGACCTTCCTAGCAGCTCAGGGAATCAGGCATGGCCTGGTCATGCCATTCCATCCGGCCTCCAATGGTCAGGCAGAGAGAATGGTGAGATCTGCAAAAGAGGCCCTCTCTAGGATGGGCCCGGGGGATTGGCAAACACGGGTTGACCACTATTTGCTAATTCAGCACATCACACCCAGTGCCACTACAGGGAGAAGCCCCTCCGAGCTTCTCAGGGGTCACCGGCTAAGGTCCCACCTAGACCGGCTACACCCCCAATTATTCTACCTCATCACCCCCAGACTCCACAAGCAAGATTTGGACATTTAGCGTAGGGGATTCGGTATACGCCCACAACTACACGGGGAACTCTGTGGATTCCTGCCACAGTGATAGGCATCACTGGCCCTCGCTCTTATCTCCTAGAGCTCAAGGACAGTAGGAATTGGAGAAGGCATATTGACCAGTGGCCGCCTCTCCAACTCCACTCTTAGACAACCAGAGGTAACTCCTGCACGAGTTAGCCAAAGCCCTACCCAAATGGAGCAAACACTCACTCCTTCCCTGGCCAACTCAAGCCCAAGTGTACCGGGAAACTTACCGGTTTTTGTTGCAGGCCTGCAGCGAGCTCTGAGCAAACCAGCTCTAGAAGCTACAGCCACGGCCTGTGAAAGGTTCCAGGAGCTTCCACCAAGCAGAGCTGCAGAGCAAACAGCTCCGTCCGACCTGTCCAAGGAAACCCCTTCTACTGAACTGCGCAGGTCAGGCAGAGCTACCCAAAAGCCCGCCTACCTGCGTAACTACGTAACAAGTAGGATTGTTCCATCCAAGAGGGAAGGGGTGTTAGATACTTGTTCTAACTACAGTGGTTTCCACCAAGGTCCTCTGTTCCGGCGGGAACAGAGTTTTGATCCTATTGGTCGAAGGGTCTGACAGCTCCCTATAAAAGGGCTGCTGTCAGACTCAACCTTCGCTGGATTGTTTTCACTTGTACTTAATAAAGAGCTGTTGTTACCGTTAAGCCTGTGTCCCTATCCATTACCCAATCTAACAAACTCATTTTCAAAACTCTTCCTGTACCAGCTCTATTAAGACCAAGGAAGTTGGTATCAGTAAAAATTATTTTAAATAAGTTTTTTTTACTAAATGCAATGATTGATAGAACAGGTGACTAAATAAAGCTACCATCAGAAAATGACTTCCAGGACTGTTCATGGAGATGCTCAACTATCCAGGTCGTGGTTGTCCCAAAGCAGTGAGTGATGGGATTAAAAAAAATATTACCGGTTCTGTGGGCGTGTCATGGTGGGCCTGGCATGGTTGGTGGGCGTGACATCACTTGGTGGGCATGGCAGGGGAAGGCTACTGCAAAATCCCCATTTCCTCCTGATCAGCTGGGACTCAGGAAGCAGAGAATAGATAGAGGCGAAGCCAGTCAGTAGTATTTACCAGTTCTTTGAACTATTCAAAATTTCCACTACCGGTTCTCCAAAACTGGTCAGAACCTGCTGAATACCACCTCTGTCCCAAAGGTGTTTTTCAGAAGGTGACTGGACTTTCTTGCTTCTTCAGTTCTTCAGCGAATGATGCGGAATGGAAGTTCTAATTGATGGTGGAGCTTGGAATGGGTTCCATTCCCCAACTTTTCATCAGAACTGAAACAGCTTATTGGATGAGGTGAAATGTTTTCAAACAAAAAATCCAAGAAAGCTCAGTTGCCTTTTGAAAAGCACCTTTGGGACTTGTAGGACTGGTTCTCTAATCAGTTTTGACAACCTCCCACCTACCAATCTAAATCTAAACAATAAATACAAACTCAAAGTAAATCGCTCCAAACTCGATTTCAGAAAATACCACTTCAGCAACAGAGTGGTCAACGCCTGGAATGCTCTACCTAACTCCATTGTCACATCCTCAAACTTGAACTGTCTTCCGTGGACCTCACCCGACTCCTAAGAGGTCCGTAAAGAGGGTGTGCATAAGCGCACCAGCGTGCCTAATGTCCCTGTCCTACTGTTCCCATTCATTTCTTTAGTTCATATCCAAGTTTATATTTATACCTGTTATGTACATGTTAGACAAACTAATAAATCCAAAATACATATGCACCCCCACCAATTTGGGCATTCTAAATTTATGTGAAGTGAGAAGTTAAAGGTCTGAAATTACTTTTTTCTGTACCAGGTTTCTATCTGAGAATGACTTCCTTATTCCAATGCCAAGTTTCATCAACTCTCATATTGTTAACTTTCAAAAACTACTTTGGAGAGACTTCCAAATATGAATTAAAGCCATTGGTTATAGATTTGTGTATTACAGATTGGTTTACTTGTTTTATTTTTATTACTCATTTATTTTTATACTGTGGGACATTTTATTGTACGTTTCTGGATGTGCTCTATACCACTGACAGGATTCCAGTTGCATTTGAGATAAATCCAATAAATAAATAAATTAGACAAAATGTCTCTAACAGTTGTTATTTGTCTAAGTAGTTTTTTTAATGTTCCCACAATTGTAGCATATACTTTTAATGCACAAAGTCCTTAGGGGTCATTTAAACCAGAAGGTATTCAAAACAAAGTGTTCTGAGAAACCTTGGATTTCCTTAAAATGTTTTACTATGTTTCCAAAATCAGACATTCTGATTTTTTCCCCTTCCTCTAGATTAAATTGGAATAAATACATTAATCATGCACAATATTTTAAAAGAAAAACTGCTGTTTTGCTCAGTTTGTTTTAAAATATTGCAAGCAGCAGTACAGCGGTTGAACCAACAGCAATGTAGTTAGAGTACTTTTTTGGCAAATACAGATATCTCTAATTGGCATTTGGCACCATAACATCTTGCAATCTTCTGCTTTCCATTGCTTGTTCTCCAAGATATCTTATAATTCATAGATACATAAATCTTGCTGACCCAGAGAATTGCCTGGCAGGCATTGTATAGCAAAAGTTACTGGATTATTATGTCTACCACCATGTATCCTGAGAGATCCAGTATTATAGAAGGAGAGTCTAAGATGTTATTTCTAAGACACCATATACTGCCAAAATCCCGGCGCACAGGCTGGATGTGTCACACGCCGGCCATGCCCATGCCGAGTTTAATGAAGGGGAGAAAAGTACCAATATGTCACATGATCCGCCATGACAACCTGACACCCTTGCTATATACCAATCTCTTTTATTCCATTTCAAGACATTTCTCCTTTAAGTTTATTTATTCAAAAAGGTTGTATCCAGTGGTGGGTTCCTATTTATTTTACTACTGGTTTGCTCATGTGCGCACGCTCACATGATGCTTCTGTGCATGCACAGAAGCATCTGAGTGGGTAGGCGGAGCCTCCTGCCACTGCCACTATTGGTTTGCCCAATCTGGGCAAACCAGCAGCAACCCACCTTTGGTTGTATCCAATGGTTTTCCCTCCCAATGATATGGCATTAAATGGGGTTTTACAATAATGAGGGTGGTTATTTGGGGTACCTGAATGCCAAAACATATGTAGGCATAATGCAACCAAGTAAGGTCAACATTTCTCTTTGAATTTATCTTCTAAAATCTATTGCGGGGGGGGGGGGACAGAGCAACACCACACAATTAACACACTTCCTATTTGACTTTTCAATCAGAGATTCTTGGGAAGGTTGCTTTAAAACTATGGATACGTTAAAATTAAAGGAAACAAATCTCAGTTAAGTCTGAAAAGAGCATCACCTAGCAACACACCAAGGATATAATGAGATACTATTAAAAACTAAGAAAAACAAATCAAGTTCTTGGTAATATCTGCCATTTGAGGATGATCTCTTAATATTGTTAAGAAACAAAAAAACTGTTATAAAACATCAACTGATGGTGTGAAATGGAATAGTTGGCCAAAAAAAAACCTATTGCTAATCATTAAAGCACATTCCTTATATGGATCAGCCAACACTCATCTATTTTCCTCGTGTATGTAATTTAAGATTGTCCTGATTTCTGATAGGTGTGCCATATTATATATGCATTATATATGCATTTATCAAATAAATTCAAATAGTCTAGGTGCAATAAAAGAGAAATTCAGAAGGCTAAAATTAAAACATAAAATAAATGGAATCAGAGTTGACTTAGATTTGCATTGTCATAAAGCTGTAGACAATCCAAAATGAAGGAAAAGGAAAATATTCCCAGGAAGTAATTTAATACAATGGAATTCTAAAATATGGGCAGCATGCCAGGTCAAATGAAATGCTTGCCGAATTCCAGCATCCCGTTACTCTTGGTGACTAACCAGATGCCGATGAGAAATAGGGTATGAATACAATGGTTCTCTTCCATTATATTTCCAGGAATAATAGCATCGTTAAAGATAGCATAATAACTAATGGCTGTTAATAGCTTTATCCATTTGAAATGTGTTTAATGATCCTATGGAGCGATCAAAGTTAAGGTAAGGACTACAACATTTCTGTAACAGATTTGTTCCCT